>NC_140018.1:28023696-28623696 GCF_964263955.1 Coregonus lavaretus
GAGAGAGAGAGACAGACAGACAGACAGACAGACAGACAGACAGACAGACAGACAGACAGACAGACAGACAGACAGACAGACAGACAGACAGACAGACAGACAGACAGACAGACAGACAGACAGACAGACAGACAGACAGACAGACAGACAGACAGACAGACAGACAGACAGACAGACAGACAGACAGACAGACAGACAGACAGACAGACAGACAGACAGACAGACAGACAGACAGACAGACAGACAGACAGACAGACAGACAGACTGTCAGACTGTCAGACTGTCAGACTGTCAGACTGTCAGACAGACAGACAGACAGACAGACAGACAGACAGACAGACAGACAGACAGACAGACAGACAGACAGACAGACAGACAGACAGACAGACAGACAGACAGAGAGACAGACAGAGAGAGAGAGAGAGAAAGAGAGATAGTTTCCCAGTCTGCTATGAGAGTTTGTATGTGGGCGTGTATGTGGGGGGTTATAGCTTCAGGGGCATGGTAGGTGGTAGGAGGAAACTGTCAAGGGGACTGTTTGGTTCTAAGTGCATCCAAAGCATCCAAAACATCTCCCATCCCTCAACTCATGAAAAGTGAATTGTTTTGACTCTCCAAAAATAGCTTTCACTCTTAAAAACAAAAAACTGATAAAGTGATGTGGTGTTTTAAAAATAGAAGCGTTCCATTTACCTCATCGCAAACAAAAGAAAAGTGTGGAATGATCACAACAGGCACTTACAGTGCAACACACAGTGCAAATTGTCACTACACATCTAATTCACAGAAATAATGTATATTTAACCATATCATGACATATGAATATGCAAAGTTGGTAGCGATTCAAAATCGAATTAAGAGTGCCACAAAATATTGATGCATGCCTCTCAATGGGAGCCTGTCTGAGTGGAGACAGTGGGGACAGAGCTGCTTGGGTGACTCCATTATACAGATGTAGGATCTTAATGTGAAACAGTTTGCTACAGCAGGAAAATAATCCTGCAGCAACAGGAAATTATTATGAATTATTATGTGGATTATAATGAATGGACATTTTTTGTCGGGGTTGATACATTTATTGTTAAGGCAAATCAAGTCTGACATTTTAAAGTGGAAATTGCAAACTTTAGAAGCCTTTTAAACCTGTCTGCAAACTTCTCAGCAACATAATAGTGATCAAATTAAGATCCTACATCTGTATCTGAATTACGACTGCAGAGCTGAAGGAGCTCAACAGTACAAAACCAGAAGAGTCTTCTGTAACGGCCCTCTCTGACTTCTCTGCATACTGCAGCTTTGTTAAAGATTTAACACACAGCCCCTCTTAATTATGCATCAAAGAAATTGTTCATCAGTGGAAAACACTGCATATATTAATTGTTCAGTATCAGACCATGGTTGAAAGGAGCCACCCCACACACCATGCAGCGTTGACAAGGGCCTTTGGCAACCTTACAGGATATCTATCATTGCATGGATGTCCAACAGGGAACTGTGGGAGAAGTAACACCCCACTTCTAACACCTTTTTTTCCAAAAGTGCTAATATTGGCACCATGGAAAGTGATACGAGTTGATACGGGTTTCACAAAGGTGAGAACCAGCCAATGTTCCAGCAGCAGTTCTCAGTTTCCAAAGATTTTTTAAAAATGTAGTTACAAAATGTAGTGTTACCAAGTAGACACACTTTTTTTTTTTTGAAAATCAATTAGATATCACTTATACTGTACGAAAAAGCAAATTAGCCACATTAAACATCTCTAGTTGCAATAAATCAACAACTCAAATCAAATGTTTCTAAAGACAACCATCTCCTACTAAAAGTGCATTTCTCTCTCAGATAGATGTTATGTGAGGACATTATTTCTACCAGAGTCCAGCTCCATCCACCATCCTCTCCTAGGTGATTTTGTGGAGGTTAGGTGAGCTGCGTGCTGCAGAGGCGAAGTCCTACAGATGGCTAGAGCAGTGGGACTCCTGGCAGGCAGCCGCCTGTAACAGCCCAGAGCAGCTGCCTGCCTCAGCCTCGTCAACAATCTGCACAATGAAATAAAGTCCAGTCTGGAGGATTAATGCTGTAAACTCTGATCTGATGGAAAAGGCTAGTAGGATGCTAGTATGAATGTGTTACGCCTATTTGATTTTTTCCAACAATAGCCTCTGTCCATTAAATACCTCACAAGCCAATTACCAGGCAGGGGGTCCTGCAGAGCCATGTTATTTCTCTTCCTGGAATAGGCAGCCTGTCATTTCCATCATAGTTATGTATTGACTGCATGTATATTTTTAAATTACATTGCTGTGTTGAAAAGAATAGGCCAAGTCTTACAGAATATCCAGTACCACCAGACAACATTTAATTTTATTTTATTGAAATGTTAAAACCTACCATTTGCTATATGTTTTGCAGGCCGTCACCTATAGACATTCAGCTTACAACTACATTATTCATTGAACTGCCCTTGTTCCCATAAAGGTAAAGAAACATACCTCCATCACCCCCACCTTTCTCCCCTGCACAATATAAGATACATGATCGCCCATCTCTTTGAAAGCTATAGCTTCTTGACAATATGCCAAACACACTTGAAATGGCAAGGTAGAACGTCTGCACTTCCCATGAAGTCTCTCAGTACCTATCCCACGGTGTCACACTTTTACACAGCTTGCAATGAGAGATGAATTTGTTCAGTCTGCTCATAGTCTCAAATTATAACAGCATGCCATTATTCTATTTCTTATCTTTCCACAACAATTCCTTTATCAAGCAGTCTCTCTTAATCAGTTATCATTGAGATGAGCATTGCTGTGTTTAAGTGTTACAGTACATTGTACATCATTTAGCGGATGCTCTTATCCAGAGCGACAATTAGGGTTAAGTGTGTTAACAAAGGGCACATCCACAGATTTCTCACCTAGTCTGCGATTCAAACCAGCAACCTTTCAGTTACTGGCCCAACGTTCTTAACCGCTAGGCTAAGAAAACATACAAGCATGGCAGCACCAGTGGAGAACAGAACCATTATATTATATCAGATCAGAGCTACCCACAGCCTACATGTGACAAAATGCCTCTGTTTCGTGATGCATTATTTTCTTTTAGCCGGGTGTTTGTAAATGGAAGGCGCACCAGAGACTTTGAAGACGTTACACAGAGAGCTATTCTGCAGCCCCTACAGAGAAGATAGAGTGTTTCTGATCTCTCGTTATACTTTTGAGTCTTTGAATGCATTCAGTGGATATGTAATTTTTTATGAGGGTAAGGAATAATGGGATCACTTAGAAATAAAATACAATGGTAATTTAATATACCTGTGTGTGTGACAGGTTAAAGGACATATTCATAGTCTGTTATACACTAAAAAGTATTAGTAAGTTCATGGTATGTAAGGATCTTAAAATATCTAAGGTTAAAAAGATCATGCATCCAGTACTAGTTCATAGAGATTGATAAAATTCATAAATGTGTTAAAATCCGTCAAGTGTAAAAGGGTAAATATTGTAAGAGGAATGTGTAAACGTTATATTGACTACTTTATTTTGTGGTGCCTAATTTAAGGGTAAAAGTGTTCATCTGTGATCTACTAAATGCTCTTAATCTATGAGCCTGAGATCGATTGCTCTGGTCTCCACCCAACTTTCTGGGGAAATCGCGGTCTTTTTTCTCATTATACTAAAGTTTTCAGTGAGGAAACATAACTGCGTCACTCTCGTGATTATTTCTCCCCTTTTTCAGGGGCGTAACATTTTGGAGGCTCCGCTGAGATTGCTGCTCAGATGTCCGGCTTCCACATCCTGGTCGCTGAATTCCGAGCCAGCTAAATCCCTACATAACAACCCAGGCAGGCTGCAGTGAGGAAAGTGTTGCTGTTCGAGGGGAGCTGGAAGTTTACATTTACATTTACATTTTAGTCATTTAGCAGACGCTCTTATCCAGAGCGACTTACAGGAGCAATTAGGGTTAAGTGCCTTGCTCAAGGGCACATTTACGTCATTTAGCAGACGCTCTTATCCAGAGCGACTCACAAATTGGTGCATTCACCCTATAGCCAGTGGGATAACCACTTTACAATTTTTTTTTTTGGGGGGGGGGGTAGAAGGATTACTTTATCCTATCCCAGGTATTCCTTAAAGAGGTGGGGTTTCAAATGTCTCCGGAAGGTGGTGAGTGACTCCGCTGTCCTGGCGTCGTGAGGGAGCTTGTTCCACCATTGGGGTGCCAGAGCAGCGAACAGTTTTGACTGGGCTGAGCGGGAACTATGCTTCCGCAGAGGAAGGGGAGCCAGCAGGCCAGAGGTGGATGAACGCAATGCCCTCGTTTGGGTGTAGGGACTGATCAGAGCACGAAGGTACAGAGGTGCCGTTCCCCTCACTGCTCCATAGGCAAGCACCATGGTCTTGTAACGGATGCAAGCTTCAACTGGAAGCCAGTGGAGTGTGCGGAGGAGGGGGGTGACGTGAGAGAACTTGGGAAGGTTGAACACCAGACGGGCTGCGGCATTCTGGATGAGTTGTAGGGGTTTAATGGCACAGGCAGGGAGGCCAGCCAACAGCGAGTTGCAGTAATCCAGACGGGAGATGACAAGTGCCTGGATTAGGACCTGTGCCGCTTCCTGTGTAAGGCAGGGTCGTACTCTCCGAATGTTGTAGAGCATGAACCTGCAGGATCGGGTCACCGCCTTGATGTTAGCGGAGAACGACAGGGTGTTGTCCAGGGTCACGCCAAGGCTCTTCGCACTCTGGGAGGAGGACACAACGGAGTTGTCAACCGTGATGGCGAGATCATGGAACGGGCAGTCCTTCCCCGGGAGGAAGAGCAGCTCCGTCTTGCCAGGGTTCAGCTTGAGGTGGTGATCCGTCATCCATACTGATATGTCTGCCAGACATGCAGAGATGCGATTCGCCACCTGGTTATCAGAGACGGGGGGTTAAGTACGTGTCAACTGAGGCCGTTGAGAGACCATCAGAGACAGTAAGGACCATCTAATTCAGAGTCAACTCCTGCACAGTAAAGGTTCCTCCTGTCCTGACAACCGCCTTGGAAGAACTACAGGAAGAGGTAGTAGGAGAATTGCACACCCTGACTAAAGACAAGTTACTAGACGTACAGTGGGGAGAACAAGTATTTGATACACTGCCGATATTGCAGGTTTTCCTACTTACAAAGCATGTAGAGGTCTGTAATTTTTATCATAGGTACACTTCAACTGTGAGATACGGAATCTAAAACAAAAATCCAGAGAATCACATTGTATGATTTTTAAGTAATTAATTTGCATTTTATTGCATGACATAAGTATTTGATACATCAGAAAAGCAGAACTTAATATTTGGTACAGAAACCTTTGTTTGCAATTACAGAGATCATACATTTCCTGTAGGTCTTGACCAGGTTTGCACACACTGCAGCAGGGATTTTGGCCCACTCATCCATACAGACCTTCTCTAGATCCTTCAGGTTTCGGGGCTGTCGCTGGGCAATACAGACTTTCAGCTCCCTCCAAATATTTTCTATTGGGTTCAGGTCTGGAGACTGGCTAGGCCACTCCAGGACCTTGAGATGCTTCTTACGGAGCCACTCCTCAGTTGCCCTGGCTGTGTGTTTCGGGTCGTTGTCATGCTGGAAGACCCAGCCACGACCCATCTTCAATGCTCTTACTGAGGGAAGGAGGTTGTTGGCCAAGATCTCGCGATACATGGCCCCATCCATCCTCCCCTCAATACGGTGCAGTCGTCCTGTCCCCTTTGCAGAAAAGCATCCCCAAAGAATGATGTTTCCACCTCCATGCTTCACGGTTGGGATGGTGTTCTTGGGGTTGTACTCATCCTTCTTCTTCCTCCAAACACAGCGAGTGGAGTTTAGACCAAAAAGCTATATTTTTGTCTCATCAGACCACATGACCTTCTCCCATTCCTCCTCTGGATCATACAGATGGTCATTGGCAAACTTCAGACGGGCCTGGACATGCGCTGGCTTGAGCAGGGGGACCTTGCGTGCGCTGCAGGATTTTAATCCATGACGGCGTAGTGTGTTACTAATGGTTTTCTTTGAGACTGTGGTCCCAGCTCTCTTCAGGTCATTGACCAGGTCCTGCTGTGTAGTTCTGGGCTGATCCCTCACCTTCCTCATGATCATTGATGCCCCACAAGGTGAGATCTTGCACGGAGCCCCAGACCGAGGGTGATTGACCGTCATCTTGAACTTCTTCCATTTTCTAATAATTGCGCCAACAGTTGTTGCCTTCTCACCAAGCTGCTTGCCTATTGTCCTGTAGCCCATCCCAGCCTTGTGCAGGTCTACAATTTTATCCCTGATGTCCTTACACAGCTCTCTGGTCTTGGCCATTGTGGAGAGGTTGGATTCTGTTTGATTGAGTGTGTGGACAGGTGTCTTTTATACAGGTAACGAGTTCAAACAGGTGCAGTTAATACAGGTAATGAGTGGAGAACTGGAGGGCTTCTTAAAGAAAAACTAACATGTCTGTGAGAGCCGGAATTCTTACTGGTTGGTAGGTGATCAAATACTTATGTCATGCAATAAAATGCAAATTAATTACTTAAAAATCATACAATGTGATTTTCTGGATTTTTGTTTTAGATTACGTCTCTCACAGTTGAAGTGTACCTATGATAAAAATGACAGATCTCTACATGCTTTGTAAGTAGGAAAACCTGCAAAATCGGCAGTGTATCAAATACTTGTTCTCCCCACTGTATGTGATTTCCTTGACATATCAGGCGAACAGAGAAGAGTTGTTCAAGACAAATCCCGCATATCATTGATGACTCACATTATGATGTTCCTTGAAAGAGAGGAAGTTGCAGAGTTAGAAGATGGCGGCATGTCGGAATTATTGCTACTTAAAGACAAAATGACAGAGATGATCAGTGGCATAGATAGCAAGACAGGGCAAACTGACCATGATATTGAAACAGCCAGAACACATCACATAATCGAGGGACTGAGAACTGTAACCCCACAACAAGGGGTGGGAACTGAGCAGAGTACTGCAGACAAAGCCAGTGATTCTCTGCGCCAGCCCCAACCCCCTGCCCATCTTCAGAGGAGCATGCAGCTCTCACCCAGTGCACAGCCCGGCTCATACTGGCGCAAAGAGTTAAAAATTTCTGGTCAGATAGGTGAACCGGGCCAGAAAGATAAACTGACTTTTTCCAGCCTTGCCCATCAGATTGAGAATGGACTTAACAGAGGCTATCCTGAGGTAGAAATAGTAGACGCAGTAATCAGGGCTATTTCTCCAGGCTCACAGCTACGCAGCTACTTGGAAGGTAAACCCCAGCTAACTCTTCCCACACTTAGATGCATCCTGCATTCCCACTTCCAAGAGAAGAGTGCAACAGAGCTTTACAAACAGCTAGCTTCAGAAGCACAGCATAGCAAGGAGACCCCTCAAAGCTTCCTGATGCGCGTCTTAGATTTGAGGCAGAAAGTACTATTTGCGTCCCAGGAGTCAGAATCAGGGCTTAAGTATGACCCTGCTCTAGTCCAGCGCATGTGTTTACACACAGTCCTTACAGGTCTCCAGAGTGACAGTATCAGGATAGACATGCAGCCTCTCCTGCTTGATAGCGAAACATCAGATGAGGTTTTGCTAGAGAAGCTTAACATTGCTTGTGCTAATGAGATAGAAAGACAAAACAAAAAGCGTTTTAATGCCCCACAGCCTGCTACAACCGTAAGTGTAGTCCAGTTAGAAGATACGCCATCTGCAAAGTGTCCTGTGAAGGAAGCCAAAGCTAAGATACCCGCAGAACTGTTAACAGAGTTAGCTGAACTTAAGACAGGTGTAGCTTCCCTAAAAGGTCTCAGTGCAGAGATTGCTCAGATTAAGGAGACATTACAGCAGCCTATGTTTCAGTCATCGCCTTATGCCCATGCCCCACTTCCAGTTAGGAGGCCAGATAGGGACCCCCAGCCACCTGTTTCCCAGCAGCAGTATTACAGCAACTACAGTCAGCCCCAAGCACCTGACCCTGCGCAGTATCAATATGCACCTAACCTGTATACCAACCGCTCTGCTCAAGCTCCAAGGAGGTGTTTTGTCTGCCAGCAGGCCAGAACAGATGCACGCTGCACACACTGCTTCCGATGTGGGAGTGGAGAACATTTTCAAGCTGGATGTAAAATCCGGGGAGTCAGACCATCCAAAGAGGCCCCTTTAAACGGGGAAGGGTTACCGCTGAGGGACAAGTGTTAACCGTAGCTACCAAAAAGTCCCAGAAATGTGCAAATTGTGCCAGAGAAGAGTCATTTGAGAACCTGAAACAATGTTCATCATGTAAAGAGACACTGTACTGTTCCAAAGGATGTCAAAACCAACATTGGACTAAACATAAGGAAAAATGCACTCACCTGAAAATTGACTCTACCTGTGAAAAGCTTTCCTGTACAGAAGAAAATGCCCACTCTTTACCATCCCTAGCTCAAGGTTGCCACCCCCATAAGGTCACCTTGCTAGTCGGTAGACAGTGCCTTGTTGAGTGTCACCTGAATCGCCACCACCTCCAAGCTCTATGGGACACAGGCTCTCAGGTATCGGTCATTGATGAACGATGGAAAGCGGAATCTCTCCCAAACGCAAGGCTGAGGGATGTTTCAGAAATTCTGGACTCACCTGATGATCTAAGATTGACGGCAGCAAATGGGACTGAAATGCCGTACCTGGGATGGATTGAAACAACTTTTCGGCTAGCCTCTGAAACTGACCAAACGAAGGAACTGATCATCCCAGTGCTGGTAATGAAAGGCTGTCACCTATCTCATCCCATCATATGTTTCAATGTTATTGAGCACATCCTGACAATGACCGAAAAGACTAAACGGTACAGTAAAAAAAGTTTTCCCAAGCCTCAAAAGAAATAAGGTGAGAGCTTTTATACAGGCTGTTAGTGCAGAACAGACAGATGAATACGCAGTGAAAACCAAGAAAGAGAAGGTTGCTGTACCAAAACACAGTAGCATTCAGATTGAGTGCCGGGTAGCTTCCCAGCCTTTCAAAGATGACATGACAATGCTTTTCCAGCCAGACCTGAACCCTCAGTGGCCAGATGAACTTGAGTTCTTTGACACACTAGTCAGAGTTAGGAAAGGTGTTTTTCCAGTTGTCATGCTTGATGTCTCTAACCCCACTGACCACGACATTGCCCTGCTAGGACGCACCATAATCGGTACAGTACAAACCATTATGACTGTGTTACCTGCCCAAGTCTTTGAAAAAGCTGTCACCCCAGCCACAGTGAATCACACCAGTGTTCAAACCCCATGTACTGCTACTGAACAGTGGGATCCACCAGTAGGTTTAAGTCACCTAACCGAAGAACAGAGAGAGGTTGTTAGGAAAATGCTTAGAGAAGAGTGTTACTCCTTCTCCAGATCAGACAATGACATTGGCTGCATTGAACGATTGAAAATGACTATTTCTCTAAAGGACTCTGAACCAGTCAAGCGCACATACATGTCAGTGCCCAGGCCACTGTATCAGGAGATGAAGGGTTACCTTCATGACCTCGTAGCCCAGGGTTGGGTTAGGAAGTCAAACTCTTCATATTCTTCACCTGTCGTTTGCGTTAGGAAGAAGGACGGGACCCTCCGGTTGTGTATAGATTACAGAGACCTGAACAGAAAGACACATCCCGACCGCCAGCCCATCCCTCGGGTCCAGGACATCATGGACAGTTTAGCTGGTAATTCCTGGTTCTCCCTTTTAGATCAGGGAAAAGCATATCACCAAGGGTTCATCTCTGAAGAAAGCAGATCACTGACAGCATTTGTGACCCCATGGGGACTCTATGAGTGGATACGTATGCCATTCGGCCTCATGAACGCTCCTGCAGCTTTTCAGCGTTGTATGGAGGAATGTTTGGAAGGGCTCCGGGACAACATCTGCATTCCTTATCTGGACGACACGCTAGTTTTCAGTAAAACTTTCGACAGCCATGTGAATGATGTGCAAAAGGTTTTGCAGCGTCTCAGAGAGTATGGCATCAAACTCAAGCCAAGTAAGTGTGATCTCTTTAAACCCCAGGTCCGTTATTTGGGCAGAATAGTGTCTGCAGACGGCAGCAAAGTTGACCCAGCCGATTTTGAAGCAGTAAGAGCATTGAAAGAGATCAGACCACAGACTGTGGGCCAGCTCAGAAAAATGCTTGGTTTACTCACTTACTACAGACAGTACAAGACTTTTCTAGGAGGGCCAGCTGTCTGTATGACCTCCTGAAAGCAGATTCAGAGAAAATACCTGACCACCCACGGAAAGCAAAAACAAAGAAAGTAAGTCATGTGGTGCCCTCAAACAAGCCAATCCTGTGGACTGACCAGCATCAACAGGCACTTGAACAGCTGATTGAGTGTCTGCTTCACCCACCAGTCTTAGGTTTCCCTGACTTCACTCAGCCATTTGTTGTACACACTGATGCGTCACACCAAGGCTTGGGAGCAGTTCTTTATCAAGAGCAAGATGGGAAGCTTAGGGTCATTGCTTATGGCTCTCGAACCTTAACAGCAGCTGAGAAGAACTATCACTACCACTCTGGCAAGCTAGAATTTCTAGCTCTAAAATGGGCAATCACTGATAAGTTCCATGATTATTTGTACTATGCTCCGACCTTCACTGTATACAGCGATAACAACCCGCTCAGCTACATTCTGTCTACTGCCAAACTGAACGCAACCACTTCCAGGTGGGTTGCAGAATTGGCTGATTTCCACTTTACAATAAAGTACAGGCCAGGCAGAGAGAACAGTGATGCAGATGCTTTGTCGAGGATGCCACTGGATGTAGAGTCACTGATGAGAGAATGTTCTGAGGAGCTTCCACCAGACACCATTGCCGCCACGATACAAGCAGTAGAGGTACAGAAAGAGCCTTTTGTGCCTTGGTCAATTTCAGCTGCATCTATGTCAGTATCAGCTGAAGGTGAGACAACTACAGCAACAATCAGCTCGATCCCAAAAGAGGGGATAAGAGAGGCACAAGAGTCTGATCCGGTCATCCGTCCTGTGCTCGATTTCAAGCTGTCTGGTTCCAAACCGCCAGTTAAAGAGCAAAAGGAATTCAGTCCAAAGACAAAATGCCTATTCAGAGAATGGGACAAATTGACAATCGACAGTGATGGTATTCTTTACAGAATCACTACAGCCCGCAAGCAGTTAGTTCTACCAGAGCAGTACAAAGGTAAAGTGATGGAAGAGTTGCACAATAACATGGGACACCAAGGTACTGACCGCACTGTATCCCTAGTACGTGACCGCTTCTTCTGGCCTTATATGCAATCTGACATCGAGCACTATGTGACTAAAACTTGTAGCTGTGTCAAGCAGAAAAAGCCAGGCCATGAAACAAGAGCTCCTCTGACAAACATTGTGACAACACAGCCATTTGAACTGGTATGTATAGATTTCCTCCATCTCGACAGATGCAAAAGGGGGATATGAGTACATCCTCGTGATTGTTGATCATTTTACACGTTTCACTCAAGCCTACGCCACCACATCAAAGTCAGGAAAAACTGCTGCAAATCTCATCTTCAATGACTTTGCCCTGAAGTTTGGGTTCCCCTCCCGCATCCACCATGACCAAGGGGGAGAATTCGAAAATCAGTTGTTCCATCAGTTAAAGAAACTCAGTGGCATGGCGGGGTCCAGAACAACACCCTACCACCCGATGGGGAACGGTCAAGTGGAACGAATGAACAGAACATTGTTGCAAATGCTAAAGACACTAACTGAGACACAAAAGTCAAACTGGAAGGAGTCTCTAAACAAACTGGTTTATGCCTATAACTGCACCCGTTGCGAAGTGACTGGCTATTCACCATTTTATCTTCTGTTTGGGAGATCACCCA
This sequence comes from Coregonus lavaretus, assembly GCF_964263955.1. Classification (NCBI taxonomy): domain Eukaryota; kingdom Metazoa; phylum Chordata; class Actinopteri; order Salmoniformes; family Salmonidae; genus Coregonus; species Coregonus lavaretus. The sequence goes on from NC_140018.1 coordinate 28,035,561, forward strand.
GGCTTCCAGTTGATATGTTCTTTGGATTGTGCACAGAGGCAGGTTCCAGTAACCAGCGAGACTACGTGGAGAACTGGAAACGAGGAATGGAAGAAGCATACGCCATTGCAAATGAAAATGCTCAGAAAGCTGCTGAAAGAAGTAAGAAGTACTATGACACTAAAGTTAGGAGTTCAGTGCTACAGCCTGGCGAGCGAGTTCTGATTAAAAACCTGACACCAAGAGGAGGACCAGGCAAACTCCGTAACTATTGGGAAGATCAAATTCACACAGTAGTGAGACAAATGGGTTCAGACCTGCCGATTTATGAGTTGAGACCAGAAAAGGGTAGGGGACGCTCCCGGGTCCTGCACAGAAACTTGCTCATGTCCTGTGACCACTTACCTTTTGAGAGACAACCAGAAATGACTAAAGATGACAAAAGTAAGAAAAAGAGACATCAGCCTGGATCACAGCCTCTAGATTCTGATGAAGACAGCGGGGATGAATATGACCTTCATCATGAGCCGCTACAGGTCCCCACATCTCCTACAGTACCTGAGAGGTATGCTGAACCAGCGAGAGAGTCGGAAAACAGGCCCCCACCAGTGAAACAGACAGTTGCAGTGCCAGTTCCTGATACGCTACCAGCACAGCCTCTTGTTGAAAATCAGCTGGAGGAGAAAACAACAGTTAAAGAACTGCCTGCTGAGGAGATGAACTTGCCTGCTGAAAATGTGCCTGATGATCGTCCACTAAGTGCCTTTCCTTCATTAACTGCTGCTGCTGAACCTGAGGAACCAGCCTACCAGCTGCCACAAAGAGAGAGACACCCTCCAAGACGTATCACCTATGATCAGCTTGGTATCCCTTCCTGCTACAGTATCCAGCCACAGCCACAGTTGTTCCCTGTCTACCCTGCACCAGGACTGGTTCCATGGCTGCCATCACTACAGCGATATTACCTTCAGCCACCCTACATGTATGGACTTCAGCAAACTTGAGGCTACAGAGTTGACATGTTTGACCATGGACTACTGACTGATTTCACAGACTTTCACGAGACAATTAGCAGACTATGCATATAGATCATTAAAACTGATGGACTGTTGACAATAGTATGAGAAAAGACTGCTTATGGACTGTTTATACAGCTGGTCAACAGATATGGACTGTATATATATCTTATTGGTTCTATTTGAACTGTGAACTTTGACCTCTGCTCAAGGACTAGCTTACAGAAGAGGATTTTCTACGTCCAGTGCTTATAGACTGTTTAAGAAGACAATGTTGGTAATGTTGGGACAACATTTATTTTGTCGGGGAGAGTGTGACAGGTTAAAGGACATATTCATAGTCTGTTATACACTAAAAAGTATTAGTAAGTTCATGGTATGTAAGGATCTTAAAATATCTAAGGTTAAAAAGATCATGCATCCAGTACTAGTTCATAGAGATTGATAAAATTCATAAATGTGTTAAAATCCGTCAAGTGTAAAAGGGTAAATATTGTAAGAGGAATGTGTAAACGTTATATTGACTACTTTATTTTGTGGTGCCTAATTTAAGGGTAAAAGTGTTAATCTGTGATCTACTAAATGCTCTTAATCTATGAGCCTGAGATCGATTGCTCTGGTCTCCACCCAACTTTCTGGGGAAATCGCGGTCTTTTTTCTCATTATACTAAAGTTTTCAGTGAGGAAACATAACTGCGTCACTCTCGTGATTATTTCTCCCCTTTTTCAGGGGCGTAACATGTGCGTGTGTGTGTTTGTGTGTGGTCTTGTATCCAGTTACGTCTTCAAAAGGTCCTCCAGTTTCTCTAAGCTTGGTATTGATTTGTAAGTCGATTCTCTTGCCTTCAGTCATCATCCTTTGCACATTGATGTACAGGCTGTTTGTCAATCAGGTCATTTATTATGGGCCTTTTGCTTGTCCAGAAATGGTGTCTGGGGGCCATAATTACAATAGAACTACTGCTCCATAGTGGGGTTAGCAATAGTTAACGTTAACAATTACCTCCATTACAGAAAATAACAATCTTGGTTAAGCTGGGAAAATTACCTTGCTCAACATGGTTTATTGATTTATTTTGAGTGAAGGGCACAAATATTAACGGGAGCTTTATGTTGCGTAGATCGAACAATGATCAGAAGGATGATAATTACAAAGATGATGGATGCTTGATTGATAATAATTATGATGACAACAACAACAACAATGATTTCCACCCACTGTTGGAGAAACTCCAAGAAGCATTGTAGCAATGTTTGTCATCAAACTCTTTTTCTATCTGGTGCAATCTCTAAGTCTTACCCTAGTCTCGAGTGAGAATCAAAGCCTAAATACCCTAATCCACCTATCAGCAGGCTCGGGTCGACAGGTTATTTCTCTTCACCACAGAAATGGCAGGATAAAACAGGATGAAAACACTTCCACCAGTGTCGGTGGGAGTGAGATAGTGAGATATTTGTGAGGAGTCAGCAGAGTGGAACTTGGTGGAATATGTGTTTGGAACACCTCACCCTGAGGTGTATTGTGTCTGGCCTAGTGCTGACGTGGGGAGCTGACAGCAGCAGAGCCAGAGACCTCCAGTGAGGGCACGAAGCCCATGCAAACAAGAGAACAATTACAGGGGAGCTGTCTCTATCCGGCTGGCCATGCCACTGCTCCTTAACATGCCAAGTGATTGGTTGCTCACTGAACTGAAAATGCGAACTTGAACTCTGAGGGAGGGAAAGAAATTGTTGAGAAACACATCACTGTTCACATCAAGGTCACCCAGAGGATTTCCACTATTGTGAGTAACCTACTATTACTGCCATCACCACAACTACTAGCCTAAAATGGATGCTATTTTATCAATGAAAATCATTACTATTATACTATGTACAATTGCCATGTTTTGGTATTTTCTTGAGAATAAGTGCAGTTTGTTTGTGAAGCAAATGCCCATTTCCAGGATGATTTATCAGTGAAATTAGCATATCGTTCTCATTAAACATGTAATAATGTTTTCAAAGAGATCCTCTCACGCTCAACAACTCTAATCAGAGTTGTCTTCACAGATTGTTTTGCTGCTCAAGATATCCTACAGCAAAGCTGATTGTACCACAGCTTAGCTGACTTTTTCAACTTTCTGGCAACTTAGCTTAAGATAGAGCAAATTTGCATTAGACAGGTTCTATGATTCAACAGAGTTGCAAGAATATGCTGCATGATGAATATATTAGAATGAATTCGGAGACTGAATGATAATACCAAACAACATTGTTTCTCAAGCTTTCACCAAACACACAAACAAGGACTGTGATGATGTTTGAGTAGTGGAAAATGTAGCCTACCTGTTATAAGGTGCCATGTTAAGAGTAGGGCTTTTGTAGCATAACCTTCAGCCCAATAATTGTGTGAGCCTATGAACGTTTGGGTGAGTGTGGGCATACAAGTTTGAAGTATAAGATCAACATCCTAACGCCCCCTCTGATATTAGAAATGACAAGAAGGTTCTAAGAATTTACCCTCTGGTAATCCTGTCATCAGTGTTTGTCTTTGCTCAGCATTGTGTTCAAATAGTGTTACAGTACATGTAAATGTGTTTGGATCCAGAACATATTAGAGCGCTAAACATCAGTCCCTTCCAGAGTGAAACACTCCTGTCTCTCTCTTTGGATGTTGTTCCCTCTTCGTCGACAGCCACTCAATTATGCATGTGCCTCCTGGCTGCAAGAGAACATACCTTCCAGCTACAAATTACACCCAGCTCAAACAATTACCCACCTGACAGACTGGTGAAGGACTTAATTTGGCATTTAGCATTTTCTAATGCTACAGTCAGAGAGCTGTTAGACTGTACTTGATCAGCAAACTCCTATAGTCCTACAAGTTATCATCAGGGCTCTCAAAGTTATTTGGGCTGAGAGACAGTGAACACCTAGGTACTGTACAGCATATATCAAATGTAATATGTAATATTGGTATAGAATCCACTCGTCAGTATGTCCTCTCATTGCATTCTAGACATATTTGAGCTGAAACCTCACACAATGTTGTTAAGCCCTAAGTCTCTCTAACATTGTGTCAGTCTGAACATTGCGCATTTGAACATGTGGAACATTCACTACACCTAAATCCATAATGCATGTTAATCAACATATCAGTGAGCTACAGGAGCCTACATGCATAACATGCTTTGATTATTCCGCAAGCATAAATATCCCACCTTTGCCTGTGATGTGTAATCATGGTATGCTATTATGGGGCATTTAACCATGGGCAGCTTTATGATCATAATTTTATGGACAGACTTTAGTGGTTAAAGCCAAATAGCTTTTAGTTAGGCTGAAAATGAGAGCAGTATAGAACTGGCACTAACATACTTTTAATTCAACACTCAATCAGTAGTATAATGGTGAAAGTCAGGCTTGCCTGGTCTGGTTTTATTGTTGTATGCCTTATTATCACATATTTCTGCACCAAAAAACAGCTTTTAAGTACGGTATGATGAAAACATAAAATGATCAAGCAGAAAATAATCATGACAAGTAATTTAAATAGAGCCTGAGTGTCACGACTTCCTCCGAAGCTGCCTCCTCTCCTTGTTCGGGCAGGCTTTGGCGTTCGTCGTCACCAACTTTCTAGACACTGGTGCTCCTCATCTCATCATTCCATTTGTTTTGTCTTGTTTATTACACACACCTAGTTCATATCCCCTCATTAGTACCTGTATAAGTGTTCCCTCTGCCCCCCTGTCTTTGTGTGTGATTGTTTATTGTGGAGGTTACCATAGCTCGGTGGAGCTATATTGTTTTTGTATTGCCGGGATATTCACCCGTGTGCCTTGCTGTTCTCCAGTACGCCATATTTCCACACTGGAATGTTCTACGCTTTGCTGCGTACCACTGTTCTTGCGGAATAAACAATTTATTCTGTGATTTACCCTCCTGCGCCTGACTCCTTCTAAATCACCCGACGCCACAGAATCACACACCACAATCATGGAGTCAGCAGGAGCTGAGAACATGCCTGGAGTTGTGGAGCTGATCAGGGAGCACTCCAACATGATAGACAGCTTGGGAGAAGCGATGGATCGGGTTCTCCAGATCGTCCAACTCCTGGAGAGGAGAGGACCCGACCCTTCGGGACCAGCTGAGCGACCGGATCTAGCCACCCACACCCCAGCGCCCAGAGCGATTCACCTATCACGACCGAGGGAGTACGACGGGAGAGCGGCCCGTTGCCAGGGATTCCTTCTGCAGCTGGACCTCTATTTTTCGACTATCAGCCCGGAGTGGGAGAAGGTGTCCGCCCTCGTCTCCTGCCTCTCGGGGAAAGCCCTGGAGTGGGCCAACGCGGTCTGGAATGATGGAGGAGACGCATGGACAATTACAGGGCATTCGCTCGCCTCTTCCTGGAAGTCTTCGATCACCCCCCCCCCCCCCCCCCCCCCCCCCCCCCCCTGAAGGAAGAGAGGCGGGCGAGCAGCTGGTCAACCTGAGGGAGGGGATGAGGACTGCGCGCAGGACTTTGGCCTGGAGTTTAGGAAGAGAGGCGGGCTAGCGGCTGGGTCCGGGTGGAACGAGCGGGCCCTCATCGACCACTTCCGGCGCAGCATGCGAGAGGACGTCCGAAGGGAGCTAGCCTGCCGGGATACCATTTTGACTTTCGCCCAGCTGGTGGACATGGCCATCCGGTTGGACAACCTGCTAGCTTCAATAATAATAATATAATAATAATAATAATAATAATATGCCATTTAGCAGACGCTTTTATCCAAAGCGACTTACAGTCATGCGTGCATACATTTTTGTGTATGGGTGGTCCCGGGGATCAAACCCACTACCTTGGCGTTACAAGCGCCGTGCTCTACCAGCTGAGCTACAGAGGACCACACAGCTGAGCTCAAGAGGACGTCCTGGAAGGGGACTGCCAGTTTCACCCCCCTTCAACCCGGATTCCGTTCCGACGGAGCTGGGTGGAGCAGCAATCCGGGAGAACGGAGGACGACAGCTCCAGTGTCACTCTTGTGGCAGGAGAGGACATTCTGCTGCACGCTGTCGTCAGGGTTCTTCCGGGTCTGGAGATGGCAGGCAGGGCACTCTCACGTCACCCCAGGTAGCACAAACCCACACTCGTTCAGAGCCCTCTGCTGCGCACTGTACCATACACATCAACTTATTTTTAGTGAAGAAGAAAGACGGAGGTCTGCGCCCTTGCATTGATTACCGGGCACTTAATCAAACCACCATTCGCTATTGCTACTCTCTACCCCTCATCTCCTCTGTTATCAAATCAATGCATGGGGCGTGCTTCTTCACGAAATTAGATCTCCGGAGTGCGTACATCCAGGTGCGTGTTCGGGAAGGGGACGGGTGGAAGACAGCATTCAGTACAACCACGGGGCATTATGAATACCTGGTGATGCCGTACAGGTTGATGAATGCTCCATCAGTCTTCCAATCCTTTGTGAACGAGGTGTTTCGGGACATGCTGGGTCGCGGTGGGGTTGTCTACATTGATGACATTCTGGTGTATTCCGCTATGTCGAGCATGTGTCCCTGGTTTGCAAAGTGCTGGGCCGACTGTTGGAGAATGACCTATATGCCAAGGCAGAAAAGTGTCTGTTCTTCCAACAGTCCGTCTCCTTCCTCGGATACCACATCAACACCTCATGTGTGGAGATGGAGGGAGACCGCATTTCAGGCGTGTGTAATTGGCTGACTCCAACCACAGTAAAGGAGGTGCAGCGCTTTATTCGCTTTGCCAACTATTTATCCGGGGCTTTGGCAAGGTCGCAGCTCCCATCACCTCCCTGTTGAAGGGTGGGCCGTCCCGGCTCCGCTGGTCTGCTGAGGCTGACAGGGATTTCAGTAACCTGAAGGCTCTGTTCACTTCAGCAGCGATACTGGCCCATCCCGATCCATCACTACCGTTCATAGTGGAGGTGGATGCGTCTGAGGTAGGGATAGGCGCTGTCCTTTCCCAACGCTCGGGCACGCCACCCAAGCTCCGCCCCTGTGCCTTCTTCTCGAAGAAGCTCAGCCTGGCAGAGCAAAACTACGACGTTGGTGATCGGGAGCTGTTGGCGGTTGTCAGAGCCCTGACCATGTGGAGGCACTGGCTCAAGGGGGTAAAATACCCTTTCCTCGTCTGGACTGACCACCGTAACCTGGAGTACATCCGGGCAGCGAGGAGACTGAACCCTCGCCAGGCCAGGTGGGCCTTGTTCTTCACCCAGTTTGATTTCACGCTATCATACGCACCAGGCACAAAGAACGTGAAGGCAGACACACTGTACGACACAGAGGAGAGGCCCATAGATAACACCCCCATAGTCCCGGCCTCCTGCATTATGGTGGCGGTAGTGTGGGCGGTGAACGCGGACATAGAGCGGGCGTTATGCACAGAGCCATCTCCACCTCAGTGCCCAGCTGGGCTGCGGTGCGTGCCGTCTCTTGTCCGTGACTGTCTTATCTATTGGGCACACACATCCCCCTCCTCTGGTCACCCAGGTATCGGCCGTACAGTGCGCTGCCTGACCGGGAAGCAAGCTACCTTGGCCAAGGATGCGAGGGTATATGTCTCCTCCTGCTCTGTGTGTGCCCATAGTAAGGCACCTAGGCACCTCCCAGCGGGTAAGTTACATCCCTTGCCAGTTCCATAACGGCCATGGTCCCACTTGTCCATTGACTTCCTCACGGATCTTCCCCTCTCTCAGGGTAACACCACCATCCTGGTCGTTGTGGACCGCTTTTCTAAAACCTGCCCCTCCGCCTGCCTTGCCGGAAGCTGAGCCCGTGGTTTGTGGGGCCGTTCAAAGCCCTGAGGAGAATAAACGAGGTCACGTATAGGTTACTACTCCCTCCTGATTACCGTATTAACCCCTCGTTTCATGTGTCTCTCCTCAGGCCGGTGGTGGCTGGTCCGCTCCAGGAGTCTGAGGTGCAGGAGGTCCCTCCGCCCCCTCTGGACATCGAGGGGGCCCTGGCGTACTCTCTCCGTTCCATCCTGGATTCGAGGCGTTGGGTGGGGGGCCTTCAGTACCTTGTGGAGTGGGAGAGGTATGGTCCAGAGGAGCGTTGCTGGGTCCCGGTGAGGGATGTCCTCGATCCCTCCCTGTTGTGGGATTTCCACCGTCGCCATCCGGCTCACCCTGCTCCGCGTCCTCCTGGCTGTCCCCGAGGCCGGTGTCGGCGCGCTGCTGGAGATGCGCGTCAAGGGGGGGGGGGGGGTACTTTCACGACTTCCTCCAAAGCTGCCTCCTCTCCTTGTTCGGGCAGGCTTCGGCGTTCGTCGTGACCGGCCTTCTAGACACTGCCGCTCCTCATCTCATCATTCCATTTGTTTTGTCTTGTTTATTACACACACCTGGTTCGTATCCCCTCATTAGTACCTGTATAAGTGTTCCCTCTGCACTCCTGTCTTTGTGTGTGATTGTTTATTGTGGAGGTTACCATAGCTCGGTGGAGCTATATTGTTTTTGTATAACCGGGATATTCACTCGTGTGCCTTGTTGTTCTCCAGTGCGCCGTATTTCCGCACTGGAGTGTTTTACGCATTGCTGCGTACCGCTGTTCTTACGGAATAAACAATTTATTCTGTGATTTACCCTCCTGTGCCTGACTCCTTCTAAATCACCCGACGCCACACTGAGCAACCCACTAGCTGGCATGTGAAGGGAAACAAATTCACAACTCTTCCTCTGAATCACTTGGGGTCAACACACAATTAAAATGCACCTGAGACAGACAGCTGTGTTGGCACTGAGTGGGCCGGACGTTGCGGAGGGTTCTGGAGCGTTGGAGCACACTACAAGGTTTGAAAAGAAAAGCAATTAATTTTTATTTTGTTTTTATGTAAGTGTTTCAATTACATGCTATCGGTCTTTGGAAAGTGCTTTAACTTTTTCCTGAAGCTGGGGAAAAGGATGAGACTTCTTAAAGTATTTGTATGGCTCAACTGATGCAGTACGAGGTCAATTATGGTATATTGTGCAAACATACCCACAGTGTTCCTCACTTCTTCAATTTTGATAAATAGGCATTTGATGTTTAAGTCACGACACTGTGACAACATAATAAAACATAACACATCTCTCTGCTGTTCTGAAAAAATACTCTCAACAATAAACATGTCCTTATGCTTCATACTGCCAATGTCAGTTACTATAGAGCTCTAAACCCCACCACAACATAGAATGGAATGCATGGAATTGTTGTTTGTCCCATGTTTAACCTTTGTCTGCAGTACTAGTCTAGCAAATTAGATGGGATTACTTAGAAACAACTTTCATGAAATGTACACTACCGGTGAAAAGTTTTAGAACACCTAGTCATTCAAGGGTTCTTTAAGGGTTCTTTATTTTTACTATTTTCTACATTGTAGAATAATAGTGAAGACATCAAAACTATGAAATAACACATATGGAATCATGTAGTAACCAAAAAAGTGTTAAACAAATCAAAATATATTTTATATTTGAGATTCTTCAAATAGCCACCCTTTGCCTTGATGACAGCTTTGCACACTCTTGGCATTCTCTTAACCAGCTTCACCTGGAATGCTTTTCCAATAGTCTTGAAGGAGTTCCCACATATGCTGAGCACTTGTTGGCTGCTTTTCCTTCACTCTGCAGTCCGACTCATCCCAAACCATCTCAATTGGGTTGAGGTCGGGGGATTGTGGAGGCCAGGTCATCTGATGCAGCACTCCATCACTCTCCTTCTTGGTAAAATAGCCCTTACACAGCCTGGAGGTGTGTTGGGTCATTTTCCTGTTGAAAAACAAATGACAGTCCCAATAAGCCCAAACCAGATGGAATGGTGTATCGCTGCAGAATGCTTTGGTAGCCATGCTGGTTAAGTGTGCCTTGAATTCTAAATAAATCACAGACAGTCTCACTAGCAAAGCACCCCCACACCATAACACTTCCTCCTCCATGCTTTATGGTGGGAAATACACATGCGGAGATCATCCGTTCACCCACACTGCGTCTCACAAAGACACGGCAGTTGGAACCAAAAATCTCTAATTTGGACTCCAGAACAAAGGACACATTTCCACTGGTCTAATGTCCATTGCTCGTGTTTCTTGGCCCAAGCAAGTCTCTTCTTATTATTGGTGTCCTTTAGTGGTGGTTTCTTTGCAGCAAATCGACCATGAAGGCCTGATTCACGCAGTCTCCTCTAAACAGTTGATGTTGAGATGTGTCTGTTACTTGAACTCTGTGAAGCATTTATTTGGGCTGCAATTTCTGAGGCTGGTAACTCTAATGAACTTATCCTCTGCAGCAGAGGTAACTCTGGGTCTTCCATTCCTGTGGTGGTTCTCATGAGAGCCAGTTTCATCATAGCGATTGATGGTTTTTGCGACTGCTCTTAAAGAAACTTTCAAAGTTCTTGAAATGTTCCGTATTGACTGACCTTCATGTCTTAAAGTAATGATGGACTGTTGTTTCTCTTTGCTTATTTGAGCTGTTCTTGTCATAATATGGACTTGGTCTTTTACCAAATAGGGCTATCTTCTGTATACCCCCCCCCCCCCCCCCCCCTACCTTGTCATAACACAACTGATTGGCTCAAACACATTCAGAAGGAAAGAAATTCCACAAATTCACTTTTAAGAAGGCACACCTGTTAATTGAAATGCATTCCAGGTGACTACCTCATGAAGCTGGTTGAGAGAATGCCAAGAGTGTGCAAAGCTATCATCAAGGCAAAGGGTGGCTATTTGAAGAATCTCAAATATAAAATATATTCTGATTTGTTTAACACTTTTTTGGTTACAACATGATACCATGTATGTTATTTCATAGTTTTGATGTCTTCACTATTATTCTACAATGTAGAAAATAGTAAAAAAAATAAAGAAAAACCCTTGAATGAGTAGGTGTTCTATATTATGGTTTAAAAATTCTGTCAGGCAATGAAATTCAGACAGTAAAAGTCCAGCGGCAATGAAAGGACAATAGGATATGACCACTGTTTGTTATCCCATAGGATGCATTGATTCGGATGCCAGAATGTAACCTCTGTTTAAGACTTGGGGTCAAGTGTCAGTGTCCTCATTTAAACCAAGAATTATAAATATAAACATAGACTACGGAAACATGGAAAATGAATTGAATAACATATTTATGTTAGCCATGTTTGAACAATGCAGACTGTATTTTTGCTTTGACTGCAGGAGAAGTCGCAGACACCAAAAGTATCAGTTACACCCACAACATTGAGGATAAACATAATTGTAAGACTGCCTCTGACACAAGCAAACCAAGTAACAGGACTTGCTTGAAAGGTCGATAGTGTACCAGTGGTAGTCCAAATAACTTAATAGTCATATACAATAGGTTTTTATACCAATTAATTCAAAATGACATCATTGCAAACTAGATTTCCCATCCTGTGAAATGATCATAATATACTGCTTGTGAGTGTGACAGAGAGGGCTGAAAATAAAAGCAAAGTTAAATTTCCTGAGACGAGTAATATTCATCAATTGCTTTATTTTGACATGACAAGTTTTTGATCAGTCGGGTCAGCATGTGTCTGGCGTCGCAGCCTCGGCAGTGGTGTGTACAATGTCAAGGTTTCTCTCTCAATAAAACATCTGGCTTTGCTCGCAACTTCTAAGTGTTGCCGATTTACATGGTCCATGGGGATGGTGGGGAAAATATGGAGGATCCAGATTATGATGCCATAAATCTGCTTAGCGTTTTTTCCAGGGTCTGAAAAAGCGGATTATACCGACATAATTGCCAACATGCTTCTGAGCGTGAACTACTTTAAGAACTTAAGATATTAAATCTAACGCGCAACCATTCACCATACCACACCACCATCCACAGCTTCAATTCTAATTTGGCTCTAGTCTGGAGTAACAGCAGAAAAGAAGAACATGAATACGTCTGATGTTATTAGTTTTCCAACTCGGGAAGTTCCTGACATGAACCATACAAACTGCATTCCATTCCATCACAGGGATTGAAAAGAAAGAACCTGGCCTTGACTGTTTGCTTTGGATACAGCGGCAGGGTGGTAGTCCCCTGAAAATCATCAGTGGAAGGAAAGCCTGGCTGAGTCCAAGTCATTCCCTCCCTTCTCCACTCCTTTCATTGGTAAAATAAAGAGAGGGAGGATGAAGCAACACTCCCCCCCAACTCAGAACAATGAGTCACTGTTTATCCTCAATGGCTCCTCAATATGTAGGATAATTCAGTAGGATGATTGCATTTAAATGCACTGCTCTCACTCTCTTTTTCACTATCTCTCCCCTTCTCACTTTTTTCACCTACTGTTTAGCTTTTTTTTTATAAAGAATAATCTTGGAATATTACAGAATGGGTATGAATGATCAACTGAAAGCAGTACTTCCCATTCCCTATCGGGCCATAAGGCATCCTATGGCTGATTGCACATGGGAAAATATTGCATGTTAATTTCACTTCTGACCTTGCTGTTCTTAGAGGAATGTGGAGAGTCAACCTCCCTACGGCAGTTATCACAAGTAGCAGTGCTTCTGATATGGAGGAGGCTTCCTACTCACTTTATGCTCATACATGGACAAAGTACATGGACAAAAAGTATCAGTGACTAAAGGACTTGAGTCATGAACATAAAACAGGCAAACTTGTCTGCTTTTAATTTAGACCCTTCCCTCTGCTGAGGATCTTTAGTGGAAGACTGCATGGGAAGATTAACTCACCAACCAACTGCTCTGCCTCTGCTCTGTGACTTTGGTTAGAAGAGCTAAATATATTCCTGATTGCGTTTTATTTATTCTTAGACATAATACTTAGACCTGTAAACAGAGTGGTGTGTCCGTGCTCCCGCTGTTTATATACCCCTTACTTAAATTATACCCATCCATTGCCTTTCTTCCCCGTCCATGAAGCTCTCCCATTAAAGGAGGACCTGTCTGACGATGCCACATGGGTATTTATACACAGGAGAGAACTGATGGATGAATTTCAGATGTGCTCTCTGGGTCTCCTGTGGGATGTTTTCATTTCTATGCAGGGGAGGAAATGCTCTATGCGGCCTCTGGGAATACTGTATGTTAGGTGCCTTTACTGCTGCTATTTCCACTCGATTACCTCAGCTCAAACTGCTGCAGTTATTCCAACACCCCCTCTGTTTAAATATCTCCATGAAAGAGTAAATGCATTAAGGTGATGTATAATAAATGCATGCGTAAAAACATACATGAGGGAGTTGCCTCATGCGACAAACACAGCTGCAGATGATTATTTTCGTATCACGTTTTGGATATTGTAAAGTCGGGGGACTTGGTCACAGTCCAAAGAAGGGAGGGGAGGAGAAATGACTGTCTGGACCACTTCTTCCTCTATTTACTCCTGGAATTCAGAGTTAGATTTATTTCACAGTCCCCTGGACGTTTATAGGAACCCGTGGATCTGAAAGGCTTTTTCTTGAACATTTCCATAACAATATCATTTCACAACACAATAGAGATTTTTGTTTTAAATCAGTTTATCATGCAAGTCCCTTTCTCAACCATTTCCCAACTGGCATCTTTTTTTAACTACTGCATGGTTTGCCAGGAATATGCATTGTAGTCCCAATTACAGTATATGGCAGCCAAACAAAATGCTAACTAGGCCCAATTGCCTTGCAACCCTAGGGGGACAGATTTGTTAGAATTAAATGTATTTGCTTGATCATCCACAAACTGACAGCTAAAGACACTATCAAAGTTGCTGAAATTAATACATTTGCAGCCCATGGATGTTTTAATAAGTGATTGTGCTGTATAGTGCATTGCGTTGCAGGATTCTGTAATGAATGTTAATCCGACTGCCTTGTTTGGAATGCTAAAGTACATTCTCTCCATGCAGCACAAAGTACGCACACACTGACATTTGCCTTATTTTCCCAGTTATTTTGTATTACAACAACAACAAAAGCATCTGAATTAAAAAGTGGGCTGTTTTAAATCACAACCTTGACTCGCAAGGACAGTGTAATATGCACAGTTCAATTCTGTATTTATTTTATTAATATTTATTAGAAGGGCGAGTAGGAAAACCGAGGAATAAGCAAAAATACGTTTGCCACAGTCCAAGCTGCTTATCAGAGCAGTAATGTAATTAGTTATTGGTTGAAAAGTCTCTATTCCATTCCACTGGCTGTTACTTGATATAGAGCTGAAACAAAGAACATCATAAATAGCCGCCCACTTCTCCACATCTCTTTTAATGATCAGAAGTGGACATGGGTTGATATGTGGAAACATGGCCTACAGGCTTAGGGAGCCCAGCAGTGTACAGGATGGATGGTCAGTGATGTGTTGTGTAGCATGAATGGACTGCTGGATCTATGGTGTGGGCTGGAGACATGGATGCAGCCAATCAAGCCAATGTCTCCTTGTGGTAGAGGTGATTAGCCGTGTCACTCTCTGTTGAGGGGGCGTGTGCAACCTCACAGTCTTGATCATTCAATTGGAAACACTCTTGATTGTATTGACAGGGTTGTCAGTGGTGCTCAATTATAGTGGCAGTTCTCAACTTTTGTTAACCTCTACGGGATCGGTGTCCCTATATCGGGACGGTTGCTGCTCAATATGCGATATATGACTAGAATGGTGTTGTAAACAACGGAAACTTTCCGGGACATAGACATGTCTTATATGGGCAGAAAGCTTAAATTCGTGTTAATCTAACTGCAGTGTCCAATTTACAGTAGCTATTACAGCAAACAAAATACCATGCTATTGTTTGAGGATAGTGCACAACAACAAAACACTTTTGTCACGGCAACTGGTTTGATACATTCACCTCTGAAGGTAAATAATGTACTTACATTCAGTATTCTTGCTCTGATTTGTCATCCTGAGGGTCATAGAGATAAAATGTAGCATAGTTTTGTTTGATAAAATCCATTTTTATATTCAAATGTAGGAACTAGGTTCTACAGTTTGACCCCCTGCTTAGCTTCCTTATTTTCTGTAGGGAAGCTAAGGATCCTGTCACGACTTCCTCCGAAGCTGCCTCCTCTCCTTGTTCGGGCAGGCTTCGGCGTTCGTCATTGCCGGCCTTCTAGCCACTGCCGCTCCTCATATCTTCATTCCATTTGTTTTGTCTTGTTTATTACCCACACCTGGTTCATATCCCCTCATCAGTACCTGTATAAGTGTTCCCTCTGCCCCCTTGTCTTTGTGTGTGACTGTTTATTGTAAAGGAGATTATAGCTTGGTGGAGCTCGATTCTGTGTATCGCTGGATTATTCACCCGTGTGCCTTTATTTCCCCAGTCCGCCGTTTGTCCGCACTGGTGTGTATTACGCATTGCTGCGTACCTCTGTTTATTGATTTAACCATTTATTCCGTTATTTCCTCTCCTGCGTCTGACTCCATCCAACATCACCCGCTACAGAATCACACACCCGAATACATGGAGTCAGCAGGAACCGGGAATATGTCTGGAGTCGTGGACCGGGTCCGGGAGCATTCGAATATGCTAGCCAGCTTGGGCGAAGCGATGGATCGGGTTCTCCAGGTCGTCCAACGCCTGAAGGGGAGAAGATCCGATCCTTCAGGACCAGCTGCGCAACTGGATCCAGCCACCCACACCCCAGCACCGTGCGCATTCCCCCCGAATACCTCGATTTGGCGCACACATTTTCCAAAACGCAGGTGACCAAATTACCACCACATCGGGCGGGGGATTGCGCGATAAACCTCTGGGTAGACGCTGTGCCTCCCAGGAGTCATGTATATCCCCTGTCGCAGGCTGAAACGGAGGCGATGGAGACATACGTCTCAGAGTCCCTGGGCCAGGGGTTTATACGTCCCACCACTTCACCCGCCTCCTCAAGTTTATTTTTTGTGAAGAAGGACAGAGGTCTGCTCCTTGCCGAGCACTGAACAAGGGGACTATTCGTTATAGTTATCCTCTACCCCTCATTCCATCTGTGATCGAGTCAATGCATGGGGCGCACTTCTTCACAAAATTAGATCTCCAGAGTGCATACAACCTGGTGCGTGTCCGAGAGGGGGACGAGAGGAAGACAGCATTAAGCACAACCACGGGGCATTACAAATACCTGGTGATGCCGTACGGTTTGATGAATGCTCCATCAGTCTTCCAGTCCTTTGTGAACGAGGTGTTTCGGGACATGCTTGGTCGCGGTGTGGTGGTCTACATCGATGACATTCTGGTGTATTCCGCTACATGCGCCGAGCATGTGTCCCTGGTTCGCAGAGTGCTGGCCCGACTGTTGGAAAATGACCTTTATGCCAATGCAGAAAAGTGTCTGTTTTTCCAGCATTCCGTCTCCTTCCTTGGATACTGCATTACCACCTCAGGTGTGGAAATGGAAGGAGACCGCATTTCAACCGTGAGTGATTGTCCGACTCCAACCACGGTCAAGGAGGTTCAGCGCTTTATTGGCTTTGCCAATTACTCTCGGAGGTTTATCCGGGGCTTTGGCAAGGTCGCAGCTCCCATCACCTCACTGTTGAAGGGTGGGCCGTCCCGGCTCCGCTGGTCTGCTGAGGCTGACAGGGATTTCAGTAACCTGAGGGCTCTGTTCACCTCAGCCCCGGTACTGGCCCATCCCGATCCATCACTACCGTTCGTAGTGGAGGTGGATGCTTCCGAGGTAGGTGCTGTCCTATCTCAACGCTCGGGCACGCCACCCAAGCTCCGCCCCTGTGCCTTCTTCTCCAAGAAGCTCAGCCCGGCAGAGCAGAACTACGACGTTCGTGATCGGGAGCTGTTGGCTGTTGTCAGAGCCCTGACTGTGTGGAGGCACTGGCTCGAGGGGGCAAAACATCCTTTCCTCGTCTGGACTGACCACTGTAACCTGGAGTACATCCGGGCAGCGAGGAGGCTGAACCCTCGCCAGGCCAGGTGGGCCCTGTTCTTCACCCGGTTTGATTTTACACTATCCTACATACCGGGTACTAAGAACGTGAAGGCAGATGTACTGTCACAGCTGTATGACACAGAGGAGAGGCCCATAAACCACTCCCCCATACTCCAGGCCTCCTGCATTGTGGTGCCAGTAGTGTGGACGCTGGACGCGGACATAGAGCAGGTGATGCGCACAGAGCCATCTCACCCTCAGTGTCCAGCTGGGCTGCGGTACGTGCCGTCTCTTGTCCGTGACTGTCTTATCTATTGGGCACACACATCCCCCTCCTCTGGTCACCCAGGTATAAGCCGTACAGTGCGCTGCCTCACCAAAAGTACTGGTGGCCTACCTTGGCTAAGGACGTAAGGGTGTATGTCTCCTCCTGCTCGGTGTGCGCCCAGAGTAAGGCACCTAGGCACCTCCCAGTGGGTAAGTTACAGCCCTTACCAGTTCTACAACAGCCATGGTCCCACCTGTGTAACCTATCACCATTGTGTATGATTGTTTATTGTAGAGGAGATTATAGCTCGGTGGAGCTCAATTCAATTTGTGTATCGCTTGGTTATTCACCTGCCTTTATTTCCCCAGTGCGCCGTTTGTCCGCACTGGTGTGTATTACGCATTGCTGCGTACCTCTGTTCATTGATTTAACCATTTATTCCATGATTTCCTCTCCTGGGTCTTACTCCGTCCAACATCACCAGCTACAGATCCATCATTTATGACATTTCTGGGAGTGTGTAAACTTACATTTTTTATTACCATAGCATTTTTGTATGTTCTCTATAGTTATGTACTCGAAAATGTATAAATTGACCAATTCGGAAGATTTGGGAAAACTCCTGGCAGACCTGATACAAAATATTATGTAGTAATGTAATTCTTCACTGGATCATTCTGAAACTTTGCACACACAATGCTGCTATCTTGTGGACAAAATCTAAATTACACCTAGATTCCTTCCTAGTCTGGCCTTACTCTTCCATTTCAAAGATGATGAAAAAACAAAAAAACAAAAACGCATGTGTTTTTATTTGTATTATCTTTTACCATATCTAATGTGTTATATTCTCCTACATTAATTTCACATTTCCACAACCTTCAAAGTGTTTCCTTTCAAATGATACCAAGAATATGCTTATCCTTGCTTCAGGTCCTGAGCTACAGGCAGTTAGATTTGGCTATGTCATTTTAGGCGGAAATTGAAAAAAAATGGTTTTAAGTGGCATCTCACTTTAAAGGTATTTTAGTCTTGTCGATTGTCTCAGTGGCCATTTTCCAGTCTTTGTTCCCATGACAAATTGAATGAACTGAAAGGTCATGAGGTTAATGAGCACCACTTATAACCAGGGGGAAGAGGAAGCCGGTACAGTCCGGTGTCCCGACTAAATAAATAGTGGGGGTACGCCGTACCGGTAAAACGTGAGTCTATCACAATAATTAAAACAAAGATGCCAAGAAAACTATAGGCAATTTCACCATTATATAAGATTACCGCATGTCAGCTGCATGAAAATGAGCAAACTGACTTGAAAACGGGTAGCCCAAAGGCCGGCAGATGGCGATATTGAGTCGTTTCATCTTACCGTCCAAAAGGAACGTATGCAGCCGACTATACACTCGCATCCCCCATGGACAGGTTCGTACATAAATCATTCTCCTTTCAGGTTGCAAAGGTGTAGATTTCCTCATTAACTATATATAATGGTGAAAAAAACAGGGAAAATATACTTACATTCTTTATGAAACACCACATTCCACCACTAGAGTAGCTAATGCTATTCCCGGATATTGCGTATTCATTACGGAAACCGTTTGCCGTTTAAGAACCAAACGGAAGCAAACAGAGGCAAACAAGAGTTTCTATTGGACAAATTCCAATTTAACGTTTTGTTTCTGTTTGCTTCTGTTTAAGAAATCGGCAGAATGAATACAACCCTGGTCTGATAGTTTCAAAATAAAAGACTGCTGCAACCTGATTGGCTGAACGCAATATGCAAAATCCAGGACAAGATACTATAGCATGGTGGTAGAAAGTGGTGTTTCATAAAAAATGTAAGCATTTTTTTCCACCTTCTCGCCATTAAATAGAGTTAAGGAGGAAATAGACGCCTTTTCATCCTAAACGGAGAATGCTTTATGTACGAACCGGTACACGGAGGATATGAGTCAGTTGCGGTCAGTGCCGTTTCAGATGAGGGAGGACTCTTTTTTTTATGAGCATGGCCTTATTTCTATTACAGCATATTGGATGACTGTCATTCATATTCCATTCACCCAGTTAAATGTAACAGCGATAGGTTTAGGCTACTACATGATACTCACATTTTCCTTATACCCATCATGAGGCTGCTACAACCTAGGCTATGAATGAAAGTTTACAAAGTATGTGCAAACAGGTCGAGAGAAAAATTTGATGTGACAGACAGACAGTGACATTCAATATCGCCTTGCACACTCTTGCCCGCATCTAACTGATATTAGGTGTAATCATTAGTCCAACAGTTGCAAACGAGAGTTCTACTGGACATATTCAGGTATGTTTATCTCCGTTTTGTTCCTTTTACTTCTGTTTAAGAAATGTTTTTCAACAGAATCGGTGGAATGAATACACCCCTGATCACGCGTAAACACAGTTCACAGTTTCAAAGCAGCCACGTTGTATTCCTTCTCGCATCTACGTTATACGGTCCCCTCACGTCTTCCCTTCGCTTGTGGACTTCAATGCACAACACATCAATTGTACCAGGCGAAAAAACCTTTTGAAACCAAACCGCTACACACAGCCTACATCGTTGTTACCATATTAGCTAATGTAACACCATAATCAGCACAGCTAATATAACTAACGCGTTAGTAAACCAGCTACAATCATTCAGTAACGTTACAGTGTACAGTCAAGTCAGTAAGCAGTTACACCGGTGGGCCCCGGTGGCAATAAATGAGTAAAACCAAAAGCTTACCTTGACTTGGAAGAGTTCCAATGTTGTGTTGGATAGTCATAGCCAGCTAGCTAACATAGCATCCCTCTGTTTGAGCAGGGTGTTTCGGTGGGCTAAACTAGCTAGCTGCATTTGCTAGCTAAGTAAGTAAAACTGAAAGTGAAAAAAATGACGAAATCTCTCTCTCTCTATTTCTCTCTTGCTTCTCCTTCATTTGTTCAAAACTGTTAAACTATTTTCTTTCTCTCTCTTTGAGTCACCTACTCACCACATTTGATGCACTGCAGTGCTAGCTAGCTGTAGCTTATGCTTTCAGTACTAGATAAATTCTCTGATACTTTGATTGGGTGGACAACATGTCAGTTCATGCTGCAAAAGCTCTGATAGGTTGGAGGACGTCCTCTGGAAGTTATCATAATTACTGTGTAAGTCTATGGAAGGGGGTGAGAACCATGAGCCTCCTAGGTTTTGTTTTGAAGTCAAGGTACTCAGAGGAGGATGTAAGCTAGCTGTCCTCCGGCTACACCATGGTGCTACCCTACAGAGTGCTGTTGAGGCTACTGTAGACCTTCTTTGCAAAATAGTGTGTTTAAATCTATTATTTGGTTTTATTTGATTATATTTAGTATAGTTTTATCTAAAAGGATAACTTTTTAAATGTTGTAAAAATGTTACGTTTATGAAATTCACAAAGGAGGATGGTCCTCCCCTTCCTCCTCTGAGGAGCCTCCAGTGATATGAGTGTATGGACGGTAAGATGAAACGACTCAATATCGCCATTTTCCGGCCTTTGGGCTGGAAAACCGGCGGTATACTCTCCAAATTGCTTTGTTGTTAGAGGAGAACACAACATTTTTGCCAAAGAGGACACTGAGACGAGATATAGGACTTCTTTACTAGGCCTACTAGTCTCATGGAGATCATAGTAAATTAATAGGGATTCTATATGTAATTCGTTGATTAGATGCAAAACATTTTTTTGTGCATGCGCAAGTGTGCACAGACATACAGTTCTAGTCAAAAGTTTGGACACACCTACTCATTCAAGGGTTCTTCTTTATTTTTACTATTTTCTACACAGTACAATAATAGTGAAGACATCAAAATTATGAAATAACACATATGGAATCATGTAGTAACCCCAAAAAAGTGTTAAACAAATCAAAATATATTTTATATTTGAGATTCTTCAAATAGCCACCCTTTGCCTTGATGACAGCTTTGCACACTCTTGGCATTCTCTCAACCAGCTTCATGAGGAATGCTTTTCCAACAGTCTTGAAGGAGTTTCCACATATGCTGAGCACTTGTTGGCTGCTTTTCCTTCACTCTGCGGTCCAACTCATCCCAAACCATCTCAATTGGGTTGAGGTCGGGTGATTGTGGAGGCTAGGTCATCTGATGCAGCACTCCATCACTCTTCTTGTCACGATCGTCGAACAGAGAGGACCAAGGCGCAGCGTTGCGGGTGAACATATTTATATTTAATGACTAGATCACACGATCAAAACAAAGAACGAAACGTGAAGTCCTTTGATACACAAACCAAAAGGAACAAGAAACCACAAAACACAAAGTGCAAGACAAACAGTTAAATATGGCTCCCAATCAGAGACACCCAGCTGACACTCGTTGCCTCTGATTGGGAGTCACTCAGCCCAACATAGAAAATTAAACATAGACTTACACACCCTGGCTCAACATAACATAGTCCCCAGAGCCAGGGCGTGACACTTCTTCTTGGTCAAATAGCCCTTACACAGCCTGGAGGTGTGTTTTGGGTCATTGTCCTATTGAAAAATAAATGACAGTCCCACTAAAACCAAACCAGATGGAATGGCGTATCACTGCAGAATGCTGTGGTAGCCTTGCTGGTTAAGTGTGCCTTGATTTCTATATAAATCACAGACAGTGTCACCAGCAAAGCACCGCCACACCATAACACCTCCTCCTCCATGCTTTATGGTGGGAAATATACATGCGGAGATAATCTGTTCACCCACACCGAGTCTCACAAAGACACAGCGGTTGGAACCAAAAATCTCCAATTTGGACTCCAGACCAAAGGACACATTTCCACCTGTCTAATGTCCATTGCTCGTGTTTCTTGGACCAAGCAAGTCTCTTCTTATTATTGGTGTCCTTTAGTAGTGGTTTCTCTGCAGCAATTCAATCATGAAGGCCTGATTCACGCAGTCTCCTCTGAACAGTTGATGTTGAGATGTGTCTGTTACTTGAACTCTGTGAAGCATTTATTTGGGCTGCAATCTGAGGTGCAATTAACTCTAATGAACTTATCCTCTGCAGCAGAGGTAACTCTGGGTCTTCCTTTCCTGTGGCGGTCCTCATGAGAGCCAGTTTCATCATAGACTGCACCTGAAGAAACTTTCAAGGTTCTTGAAATGTTCCGGATTGACTGACCTTCATGTCTTAAAGTAATGATGGACTGTCGTTTCTCTTTGCTTATTTGAGCTGTTCTTGCCATAATATGGACTTGGTATTTTACCAAATAGGGCTATCTTCTGTATACCACCTCTACCTTGTCACAACACAACTGATTGGCTCAAATGCATTAAGAAGGAAAGAAATTCCACAAATGAACTTTTATCAAGGCACACCTGTTAATTGAAATGCATTCCAGGTGACTGCCTCATGAAGCTGGTTGAGAGAATGCCAAGAGTGTGCAAAGCTGTCATCAAGGCAAAGGGTGGCTTCTTTGAAGGAATTTGTTTTTTGGTTAGTACATTATTCCATATGTGTAATTTCATAGTTTTGATGTCTTCACTATTATTCTACAATGTAGAAAATAGTAAAAATAAAGAAAAACCCTTTAATGAGTAGGTGTGTCCAAACTTTTGACTGGTACTGTAGGTCCATACCGGTAAGGAATAAATTCTACTTTCATCCCTTATAACAACTCTCATAACACTGTTATGAAGTGCACTTGAGCACCGTCAGTAGCATGCTTGTCATATTTGTCTCTCATTTTGAAGAGGCAGTAATTGTGGGTTTGATTACTTGTTTGTTGTGAGTACTTGTTTGATATGAGATTAGCATGTTAATTGAAGTACATGTTCAGTGTCAGACACCATTTTTCTCCTCCTGTATATCTAATCAAACTGCATTAAGAAAGCATGTTTTAATCCCTGCCCTGTATAATCACATTAATGCAGCTGCATGCAGTTGAGATACAGGTAAATGCCAAAATAATGGAAACACTTGAGTAAATGAGGGATACAAAGTATATTGAAAGCAGGTGTATACACACAGGTGTGGTTCTTGATTTAATTAAGCAATTAGCATCTCATCATGCTTAGGGTCATGTATAAAAATGCTGGGTAGGCCATTATTTTGGCTACCATGGCTATGTCCCCATAGGATGACAATGCCCCCATCCACAGGGCACGAGTGGTCACTGAATGGTTTCATAAGCATGAAAACGATGTAAACCATATGCCATTGCCATCTCAGTCACCGGATCTCAACCCAATTGAACACTTATGGGAGTTTCTGGAGCAGCGCCTGAGACAATTTTTTCCACCACCATCAACAAAACACCAAATGATGGAATTTATCATGGAAGAATGGTGTGTCAGCCATAAAATCTATGCCAAGGTGCATTAAAGCTGTTCTGGCTTGTGGTGGCCCAACGCCATATTAAGACACTTTATGTTGGTGTTTCCTTTATTTCGGCAGTTACCTGTTGGTACCCTGCACAGAGCTGTGTTACAGCTTTGTAAGTGGATGTTAAAAATGGGCCTTTGTTATCAATATCATGCCAAGAAAGCTGGGAAATTGTTCAGAACTTGGAAAATAGCTTCTGAGTTTTCTGCCTGACTGCACAACAGCATTGCTTCTAATTAATTATTTATGTACCTTTTAATTCATTTCAGAAAGGTTTTGTTCAGTTCTTTAATGATTTTCTACTGTATTTGATCTATTCCTGTATATTGTTGAGATGTGCAGAGGATAGGAGCTAGGTCTCCCCAGAGCTAGGAAGTGTGAGAAAATGCCTCTCACTTTTACTGAAACAGAATTCATCACTTTTACTGAAACAGAATTCATCAGAATGGTGATAAATCTCTCAACTACATTATAAATATATAAATCAGAATAAAGTCAGAACTATTCTGATGAGATCTAGCTACTGGCACTGTACTGCAGGTTAGTTATTGGATGATTCATTACAGTATTATGTTTGAATATCAACCTGTAATATCCTCTGTTAGGTGACATCATACTCTGCCCCTGTCATGTGACCACCCCCAGCTAGATGTGGGCTTCACCAGTGCTCTGCTCTGCCTTCTGGTTTCACAATCTCAGCCTGGCTGGGTGCAAAGAAGCATCAGCTGTCCTGTCCCCGGGTGATTACCTCTACACGCTGACCACTAGCAGTCTTTACAGCGACAGTCAGTCAGGGCCTAACGCTTGGGTGGAGAGGGAAAGGGATCAGGCCTTGGAGGGAGGCTGAGATGCCCACAGCACACAGTAATCCTGGATCACAGAGCTAGCTCGGTTAGCGTCTCCTGTTCACAGTGGGGATTAGATACACTGAGCCCACCACTGTGCTCAAACACTCACAGCTACTATTATAGGGGGCTTTTTATGTCCACCGAGGCCACCAATCAGAAAAAGGCCAAAGAAGATCATAAGAACCTGGTTACTACTACTTCCACATCCAGTCAGGTCCAAAATTATTGACACCCTCTATAAAGATGAGCAAAAAAGACTGTATAAAATAATAATACAAATATTGAGCTATATTGTAAGCAACAAAACAAAAATGGAAAATTTTATTATTTTATTACAAAACAAAATATATTTTGTTTAACAAGTTATATTTTTTTTATCAAAAAGATAGGTGTCAAAATTATTGGCACCACTGATTTCAATACATTTGAAAGTAGTATAAGTATAAAATAATATACTATACATATATTTTTAAATAGCATACAATATAACTCAGTATTTGTATTATTTATTTTATAAATTTTCTTTTGCTCATCTTTATCAAGGGTGTCAATCATTTTGGACCTGACTGTACATCATCATGTTAACAGTCTAACAATATGTCTGATTAAATATATGAGGTTTCTGTAAGATGCAGTATGGGGAAAATGAATGTGTCATTATGCAGTAAGACCATTCAAGGTTCAAGAAGAACACCCATTTTAGAACTTGATTGTGTTTACTTGGAAGCTGTCTTGAAAGTATTTTCAGAGATGTGGATATGTTGCAGCCGTTAATGCCACTGATAAACACTTTATGCTGATTAAAACATGAACACGACTAAAATGTAGACGTCAATTTGTTTCTATCAATTCTAAAGTGTCGCTCAATCCGCTTCTCTATACATTACCTCACTCAACTTGGCCAGCTGCTTCTAATTATGTGGCAAAGGCCTGTCACATCTTGTCTTATTCTTTTCTTTGGCAGTCGAAAAGTTTTGGAAAGGAAGCAGAAAGCTCCAAATGTGAGGTAATGTGAAATAAGAAGATTTCTTCTAAACCAAAATGTTGGGGAAATTATATGATACAGTGAAATTTAGAGCATTTTCATAATGTTCCGAACATTTCCTGAATGTTTTACATAAAAAAGAATTATCCTTCCAAAACTGAACCCCTGGCCCATATTCAGCGATGACGTTTTAACATCCATAACTACAATATATCCATCTAAATCTAACATTGCCCGGTGGGGATAAGTGTGCCTACTTGATAAAATATACTCAAAGAGAGAGTAACATTGGAGGGCCACCCTGGCCATGTAAGTTGATATAGTAATTCCACTTCATAGATAGTAGTCCACTAAAGCACAGGCAATGCCCTTAGGCATTGATTTCCTACTGAGAGTTTACCCTGAGTGCCACCCATGCAGCGATAAGCAGTCACTCACAGCCATTATGTACTATTCATCAGGGAGCCCTGTTTGTGCCAAGGCTTCCTTGCCCTTGTTAAAATTGCCGCCTCCCAGACCAGTGTACTCCATCGCGCCATTGAGCAGGGCGACGGGGAATGCCAATGAGTTCTGAATGAGTTCCGCCGGTACCCTCCTCTCACCCCGCATGTCACTCTTGATAGGCCTCCGTCGCCGGCTTGCCCAGCCGCCCGATGCAAATAGCTGTCAGACTACTCACAAACATGCAGAACTGCAACAAGTGTCGGGGAACAAATTCAATTTATGCATTTAGAGTTATCATTATGCATAGGGAATTGTCGCCTTGGCTCTCTGAAAGCTTATGCAGCATTGAAACCAATTCAAGCACGAAAAAGAGCAGCAAAGTTCTCCTACAGCCACTGCATGACAACTATATCACTTTTCGCATTATTCATATACATTCATGTGTGTGAACACTGCTGCAGGGAAACAGTAGGGAAGGTAAACATATTTGATGCTTAGCATGTTGGATTTGATGGTCATAATGGATGCTCATAGCAAACAGATGAGTTCAATTAAATCCATTAGGGAAAATTAGGAAGAGACCTAATTAGCTCTATAATCCATTTTAATCTCACTCTACTCTACATGCATGCTATTTATTATGATTACCCCTCTTACCTTCCTGTTGTTCTTCTTCCTCTTGTTCTTCTTCCTCTTGTTCCTCTACCTCTCCTTCTTCCTCTTCTTCTTCTACATTTTCTTCTACCTCTTCTTCCTCTACCTCTTCTTCCTCTACCTCTTTTTCCTCTTCCTTTTCTACCTCTTCTTCTTCTACCTCTTCTTCTTCCTCTACCTCTTCTTCTTCTACCTCTTCCTCTACCTCTTTTTCCTCTTTTTCCTCTTCTACCTCTTCTTCTTCTACTTCTTCGTCTACCTCTTTTTCCTCTACCTCTTCTTCTTCTACCTCTTCTTCTTCTACCGCTTCTTCTTCCTCTACCTCTTCTTCCTCTACCTCTTCTTCTTCTACCTCTTTTTCCTCTACCTCTTCTCCTTCTACCTCTTCTTCTTCTACCTCTTTTTCTTCCTCTACCTCTTCTTCTTCTACCTCTTCTTCCTCTACCTCTTCTTCTTCTACCTCTTCTTCCTCTACCTCTTCTTCTTCTACCTCTTCTTCTTCTACCTCTTCTTCTTCTACCTCTTCTTCTGCTTCTACCTCTTTTTCTTCTACCTCTTCTTCCTCTTTTCTTCTTCAGCCCTGTGTGAAATAGATCAGACAGTAACGAGTTAATATAAACACATCCTCATTTGTTGTTTATATTTGACAGTGCCGTTTTCTGAGCCGAGGGGCCATCATGGTGTTATGACTGTTGCAAATATATTTGACATTTCCGCCGGTGCAATAACAGTATGTGGAAGATGAAGAGGACCACTGACATTTATGGTAATAAAAAGAGTGGTGGCTACGCTGTATGTGTTTGACCTGATCTCAGGGAGTGTCTTGACTATGCATTGCTTTTTGATGTGGTCAGGTAAATGAAAGGCGACTGGTAAAATAATAAGGTAGGGAGAGGTGCTGTCAGACGTGGCTGTCTCCGTTTGAGGTGAGAAGGAAAAAAGAATGACATTCTCCTCACAGGGAGAAAAAAAGATTTGGTAATCCCCACTATCACAGACCGAATGAAAAACTATATCAGGGGACACGCATGACCTGCTTCATGAAGCACAGGGCTCATATGTCCTTCAAGACTTCAAGGAGCAAAAAGCCATGCAGCTCATCTCAATTCCTCAGCGTAGGCATGGCTGCAGTCTTACATATACACACATTGTTGAAGGGATCAATAGGAAAATAAGGCCCATGTATAGTACGCATTCCTCTAAAGCACAGTAATCTTATTGCCCTGCTTCACTGAGCTTGTGAAGTAGGCAACATGGTCATTCTCACTTGATCTTAAAAGTGTTGTCTGCTGGTTAGAGATTTGTCCTTGTGTTCCTATAAAGATGTGGATTCAAACCATTCTGAAATAATCACCTGCGGTCATGTCTTTAAAGGACAATAATAATTTAGGCTGCTTGCGTTTGGACATCTATGGCAAAATAAAAGTGTGAGGTGATTTCTAAGCATAAGATCAATTTTCTAACTTGAACCTTGTAGAAAATGAAATGGATAGCCCTGAGCTAAATGTTTCCCAGTGCACGGCTGCCCCGACATCATATAAAACTGATGGATTCAATATAATTCCATTTATACCATCGGAAACGCCACTAAATGGGAAAGTAGCTAAAAGCTCCAGTCGCTCACAATAAAATGAAGTCTCTCAAGAAAACAACAGGCAATTTAACCGATGGGGAAACATTTTGCTGTGAAATAATCAGCAAGAATGTACATTAACCACACTGTACCGCATCAATTATTATTTTGTATTTTTTTTAGCATTACAGAATAATTATGTTTTACGTAGATGCACTAGTAATACTAACATCAAACATAGACAAATAACTAGTAAATAGCACCCTGTGTCACGGATCCCCCCGGTACTGCATTCCGTTCACCAGTTGCGGAGGTCTACGTCACTGGCTTTCTAGGCGTCACTGACATGGACCCAGTAACGCCCCGCCTCCTCCTCTGGACATCGAGGGCGGTCCAGCATACGTGAAGTCCTGGATTTGAGGCGTCGGGCGGGGCGTCTCCAGTACATCATCAACTGGGAGGGGTACGGCCCAGAGAAGCAGCGCGTCAGAGGCGGGAGTACTGTCAAGGATCCCCCGGTACTACTGCTCATTCCGTTCACCAGTTCCGGAGGTCTACATCACTGGCTTTCTAGGCATCACTGACATGGATCAATACTACCAACCCCGGACTGTCTTGTCCCATGTCCGTTGGTCTTGTGAGTACTGTATTTTGTGCTCTTGTGATTACGGGTCTCGTCCCGTATTTGTTTGAAGGTTTACACCTCTCTCTTTTGTTTGGGTTACATCCCAGTGTTAAATATATACGTGTTTGTTTTGGGCTTCTTCCCCGTCGTTTTTCATGACGTACCTTGTGTTGGGTGGAGTAAATAAAACCCCTAATACGTATTCTTGCGCCTGTCTTCAAATCATTATACAACGTGACACCCTGGTGGTAGTCACACAGTTCGTCTATTTCATGGCAACAAATATTGCCACGAAGTGAGCTACCCTAGATCTGCCCCTTGCAAGTAGCCACCAAATGGGGAACCTGTTTGTTCTTCTAAAGGTAGAACTTTTGATGACAAGCTGTAAACTGATGTAAATATTACCTCCATGGGCTTTTGTGTTTGTTTTCTTAAACATGCAGCAGCTCTTTGGTCTCAGTCAGTTGATCTAATTCAAAAGCCTACTCCGGAAAAAACAACATTGATTTAAAGGGTAACTGCCGGCTGGCATTGTACTTCCCATTACAAAGACACATTGCAGGCTCCAGAAGCTGTCTTGCGGTTCCAGACACAGAGCATGCGAGAAACAGACCCAAGGCACCATGAAAACCTCTGAGCGACTGGATACAAAGAGATTCATCTCTCAAGCCCTTCCTTTTCTCTGACTCCGCCAGAACAATCAGAGTCATTCTTCTGGGTGTTCGGATGTCACTTCCTTAATCAGGGCCTGCCACGCTCCACACTGAGAAGCCCACTCCTCCAGAACATTCCACATTCAAGGTCCATTAGCTCGAGCCAGTGCAGTGCTTCACTCTAAAAAGCATGTCCTTCAAACAAATGCGTATAGAAAAAGGGTAAGGGAGTGTCTTCCGGGAAGGGTGGGTCAGAGATGGGCAAATCTGGATCAGGCCTTCTACAACGAGACAGCGGTAGTTATCACTACATTATGACTGATGCCATCCATCTCATGGTGAAACCCTGCTAATGTGTGTGTGGCCCTCATGTACGGTGAAGTGTAACATTCATTTGCTGTGTGAGTGGTAACTGGGTTAGATGCGCCTGTTAGCATTAATGGAGCCATCACGGCTGCAGCAGTCAGGCAGAACAGAGGGCTCTTACTGCAATTATCTCCAAACCCTCAGAAAAATAGATTTCCATGTAATTTGAACTATCTATTCTAACCTAGACATTTTTTAAAGTCTAGGTTACTGTCACTGAACAGTGAAATCTGAATGTAACAAATCTAATTGGACTACCACATGCACCTTTTGGTTTGTGGGTTTAATTTTAGCCAGTGTTCCGTCTGAATAGTGTGGAAACCATAATGAATGGAGGAGTAGTTTAAATATTACCCATTATTCATCCTTATCTACACTACCATAGTTCATAAACTGCTACATTTCCTTTAGTCTCTGTTGAACAGTCTAGCTCTACTCCAAAGAGATACGGTATCTCTGAGTCTGGCCCTATTAGGTGACACCAGAGCAAGTGTACTTGACAGGACAAGTTCTATGGCTGCTAGCCAAGGTGGAGAGGCCAGGAGGGGATAAGAGGATGTCAAAGCCCCAGGGCAGGTGGGACTAAGGCCCTGTGGCTGACCAGATTGCTAGGCTGACTATGAAAACAAGTGTCCCAAGACTCCATTCCTCAAAATAGTTTTTACAGTGCAAGCTTGCCACCTGCAAAGAAAATAAAAAACCAGTCTCACTGTCAGTGGAACTTCAGTCGGACAAGGATATGTGAGATTTGGCATGCATTTATAGGGCATTTGTCATTCAACAATACCAACAAGAATTGAGAGTGGATGCATGTTTGTGTAACTCAGTGGCAGTCAGTGCCGTTTCAGATGAGGGAGGACTCTTTTTTTTTTTCATGAGCATGGCCTTATTTCTATTACAGCAAATTGGATGACCGTCATTCATATAACATTCACCCAGTTAAATGTAACAGCGATAGGTTTGGCTACTACATGATACTCAAATGTTCCCTATACCCATCATGAGGTTGCTACAACCTAGCCTATGAATGAACGTTTACAACGTAGGTGCACACAGGTCGAGAGACAAATTTGATGTGACAGGCAGTGTCACATGGACAGACAGTGACATTCAATACCGCCTTGCACACTCTTACCTGCATCTAACTGATATTAGGTGTAATCACTAGTCCAACAGTTGCAAACGAGAGTTTCTATTGGACAAATGTAGGTATGTTTATCCCTGTTTTGTTCCGTTTACTTCTGTTTAAGAAACATTTTTCAACAGAGTTGGCGGAATGAAAACACCCCTGATCACGTGTAAACACAGTTCACAGTTTCATTGCAGCCACGTTGTATTCCTTCTCGCATCTACATGATGCGGTCTCCTCCTTCCACCAATTCCCTTCGCTTGTGGACTTCAATGCACAACACATCAACTGTATGTGACCAGGCAGAAAAACCTTTAGAAGCCAAACCGCCACACACAGCCTACATCGTTATCACCATATTAGCTAAAGTAACGTCATAGTCAGCATAGCTAATATAACTAACGCGTTAGTAAATCCGCTACAATCAGGCAGTAACGTTACAGTGTAGCAGTTACACCAGCAGGCCCCTGTGGCAATAAATTAGTAAAAACCAAAAGCTTACCTTGACTTGGAAGAGTTCCAGTGTTGTGTTGGATAGTCATAGGCTAAACTAGCTAGCTGCATTGACGAAATCTCTCTCTCTCTATTTTCTCTTGCTTCTCCTTCATTTAGGAATAAATTAATTTGTTCAAAACTGTTAAACTATTTTCTTTCTCTCTCTTTGAGTCAACTACTCACCACATTTGATGCACTACATTGCTAGCTGTACCTTATGCTTTCAGTACTAGATAAATAATTTGATCCTTTGATTGGGTGGACAACATGTCAGTTCATGCTGCAAAAGCTCTGATAGGTTGGAGGACGTCCTCCGGAAGTTGTCATAATTGCTGTGTAAGTCTATGGAAGGGGCTGAGAACCATGAGCCTCCTAGGTTTTGTATTGAAGTCAATGTACTCAGAGGAGGACGGAAGCTAGCTGTCCTCCGGCTACGCCATGGTGCTACCCTACAGAGTGCTGTTGAGGCTACTTTAGACCTTCTTTGTAAAATAGTGTGTTTTAATAAATTATTTGGTTACATGTGATTATATTTGTATAGTTTAATCTAAAAATGATAACTTTTTAAATGTTGTAAAAAACATTTTTTTAATGAAATTCACTGAGGAGGAGGGTCCTCCCCTTCCTCCTCTTTGGAGCCGCCACTGGTGTAACTGTTGTTTTCAAGTTAGTTATATGCAGTTTGTACTGAAAAACTGAGATGAGATGAGTTACTGATGCGCTAATGAACCACTTATCAACAGAACATTCTCTGCATGGTGATTAGAGCTCTGAGACCCCATGTAGAGACCTCTTCTGCCCTCAAGGGCATATAAGCCAAAGATCGGGATCTGTGCTTCACATAACCAAACTCCACTGAGGTGTCCCCTCTTTTACAGACACAAAGGAAAGGAAAATGGAACAATCCAACAAAAAAAGTGTGGTATATAAATTATCTTGTCTTGTCCCTGCGAGACTAACTTTGCATCATTTCTGGAATAATGGATCACCTGTACATATTCTACCATTCACCGTCCCGTCTCCCACATGCAGAAACAGTGAAGGTAGTCCAATTCAAATATGTCATGACTCAGATCCGCAGGTCAGAGGAAATCTTGTTCTCCTCACCTGATTCACTTGACTTCAGCTTATAGCATTTATTAGAGCATCGCCAAATACCCCTCTGCCAGGGATATCCTATCCTCTATCTCATTGCCAGGAGTTTAGTTTAATATATTCCTTCTCATGCTAATCTCGCCCTTTGTGATACTGTTGAAGAATGGCGGAATGCAATCAAATGTAATGTTGATAAAATGTGCACAACAGACTTCCTGGCTGTCTTGTGACTGGTCTGCTGGTCTGCTGCAGGAATGCACAGCACGGCTATGGCTGTGAGTTTGTTTCACATGCTGCCCCAGCTCCATGAAATGAGATGCCTCTCCTGTGGCCCCATGCGGCCAGACAGACAGAACACACTCGTCCTGACTGCCATTCTTTGCCTGGGGAAGTGCTTTTCATGCTCTACTGTTTCCACAGAAGACAGATCCACTGCCACTACCGAACCACTGGGACCAAGGGGCTTTTCTCTGTTGCAGGAAACCGACTAGCCTCCATGCATTCTAGTATAAAGAAAGAGAGATATAAAGCATGCTATTTTATATTGACATGTAGACTCTGTTTAGTTATGCATTTCTGTATAGTGGTTTCAGTCTGTTATGGGTCGAATCGTAGAATGATAGAAACATAACGAAGAACTTTATCCCCAGACCAAAGAAGACTTCAGGCCTTTTTCAGATCTCATCCATCAGTCGAAGTGTAATGACCTCATAAAACTAATGAAAGCAGGGTAATTGTAACGCCATAATCCTCTCCATTGTATGTCTTGGATACAACTTACTATTTTGTGGCTCCGCATAACAAATGGATGAGACTAGCAGAGGCCTAAGACAACTTCCTATGTCCTGATCAGAGCTCAGAGCTATGGGCCACCAGGGAGCACGATGGCTCCAGGAACCCATTCCTCATGCTTAAAATGTGGTGATCTCAGAAAACAGGTCCAAGCAGGCTAGGATGTGAATGTACAAAACAAAATAAAGAAATATTTCTGACCACCGGGGACCCTGGCATCTCGAGTTAACACACTTTAAAGCCTCATCATTACAATAAAACAAAGAAACCAGTGAGAGTCATAAATACTGAAAAAATACATCTGTATTTCTGGGCAGGAGCTATTATAGAGGTCAGCACTTTGCTCCCATTCTCATCACTCCACTTGTCTTGTCTTGTCAATCACACACACCTGGTGCTCATCCCCTAATTAGTCTGTGTATAAGTGTTCCCTCTGCCCCCTTGTCTTTGTGAGTGATTGTTCTATGTGGGAGGAGAGTAGCTCGGTTGAGATACGCTCTCATTTATTTTGCCAGGGTTGATTTTCCCCTGTGTCATTACATTTATTGTATTTTCTGAGACTGTGTTTGGTCAGGGAGGATTTCCCCTGTACCTGTTTCAATTGCCGTTGTAGGCGCATTGTATGTCTGGACTGAATAAATCTGCATCCGGTTATTTTACTCCTGCGCCTGACTCCGTCCAACATTCACCACAACTACATTGGTGTTTCTTTCAACCTCTTTGTTGATCAAATGACAAGGTCTATTTCTTATAATGCATTAATATCATAGAGCACAGGTGTCAAACTCATTCCACGGAGGGCCGAGTGGCTGAGGGTTTTTGCTCATCCCTTGTACTTGATTGATGAATTAAGGTCACTAATTAGAAAGGAACTCCCCTCACCTGCTTATCTAGGGTTTAATTGAAAGGAAAAAACTAAAACCTGCAGACACTAGGCCCTCCATGGAATGAGTTTGACACCCCTGTCATAGAGTAAATATGATCTATTCCATCACAAATATTGAAAGTAAAAATAGCAGACAAACATTCTCAAGATAATAGTATTTTTATTTCAAACCCAATGTAGGTATTTTCATGGCATTTCAAAAGCATAATGTGTAATATTGTATGACATCGTATTCATATCAGTAAATATAATAATTTATTTGCAAAAGTTGGTTGATTTGTTATTCATGAAAGTTCTCAACAAGAACAAGATGAAGACTTGTCAGTCAGTAAACCATCATTGTTGTTTGATGTAGTGAATCATCAGAACCATTTAAGTTGGACAAAAATGCTTCTGTGATTGTGCCAATGGAAGAAATAAGATTCCTGTCTCAAATGCCACTTGTCAAATGGATTTGAGTGACAGAGATTGCAGAGGATAAGTTTTCAGACCACAAATTTCCAGGCTGAAGCACTTTGCAAATCTGGCTTACCAGCGAGGCATAAAGAACTGTCGTGTTGCATTAGAGAGGTTTACTTTTCAGGAAAACTTTGTCTTTACAGAGCTTTGACAGGATTTCAGACTCAACTGAAAGTTGAGTTTGTATCCCTGAATGGAGATCATTATCACTTTTTCACATCCATTCAAAATGTGTTGAAACCTTTACCTGTGGGAGGCCAATCATTAATTCCAAAATTCAACAAATGCATCCTAGTACGGTTGTCTAAAACAAGATTGTACAAGACAGGGCGTGATTTTGCCCAATCTAACTGTACTTTAGACTGTCTCCAGGTTTAAACTCTTGAACCTACTAATATATATATATATATATCCTAGCAAACATTCCCTGTCTTAGGTCAGTTAGGATCACCACTTTATTTTAAGAATGTGAAATGTCAGAATAATAGTAGCGAGAATGATTTATTTCAGCTTTTATTTCTTTCATCACATTCCCAGTGGGTCAGAAGTTTACATACACTCAATTAGTATTTGGTAGCATTGCCTTTAAATTGTTTAACTTGGGTCAAACGTTTCGGGTAGCCTTCCACAAGCTTCCCACAATAAGTTGGGTGAATTTTGGCCCATTCCTCCTGACAGAGCTGGTTTAACTGAGTCAGGTTTGTAGGCCTCCTTGCTCGCACATGCTTTTTCAGTTTGCCCACAAATGTTCAATAGGATTGAGGTCAGGGCTTTGTGATGGCCATTCCAATACCTTGATTTTGTTGTCCTTAAGCCATTTTGCCACAACTTTGGAAGTATGCTTGGGATCATTGTCCATTTGAAGACCCATTTGCGACCAAGCTTTAACTTCCTGACTGATGTCTTCAGATGTTGCTTCAATATATCAACATAATTTTCCTTCCTCATGATGCCATCTATTTTGTGAAGTGCACCAGTCCCTCCTGCAGCAAAGCACCCCCACAGCATGATGCTGCCACCCCCGTGCTTCACGGTTGGGATGGTGTTCTTCGGCTTGCAAGCAACCCCCTTTTTCCTCCAAACATAACGATGGTCATTATGGCCAAACAGTTCTATTTTTGTTTCATCAGACCAGAGGACATTTCTCCAAAAAGTATGATCTTTATCCCCATGTGCAGTTGCAAACCGTAGTCTGGCTTTTTTATGCCGGTTTTGGAGCAGTGGCTTCTTCCTTGCTGAGCGGCCTTTCAGGTTATGTCGATATAGGACTCGTTTTACAGTGGATATAGATACTTTTGTACCTGTTTCCTCCAGCATCTTCACAAGGTCCTTTGCTGTTGTTCTGGGATTGATTTGCACTTTTCGCACCAATGTACGTTAATCTCTAGGAGACAGAACGCGTCTCCTTCCTGAGCGGTATGACGGCTGCATGGTCCCATGGTGTTTATACTTACATACTATTGTTTGTACAGATAAACGTGGTACCTTCAGGCATTTGGAAATTGCTCCCAAGGATGAACCAGACTTGTGGAGGTCTTGGCTGATTTCTTTAGATTTTCCCATGATGTCAAGCAAAGAGGCACTGAATTTGAAGGTAGGCCTTGAAATATATCCACAGGTACACCTCCAATTGACTCAAATGATGTCAATTAGCCTATCAGAAGTTCTAAAGCCATGACATCATTTTCTGGAATTGTCCAAGCTGTTTAAAGGCACAGTCAACTTAGTGTATGTAAACTTCTGACCCACTGGAATTGTAATACAGTGAATTATAAGTGAAATAATCTGTATATAAACAATTGTTGGAAAAATGACTTGTGTCATGCACAAAGTAGATGTCCTAACCGACTTGCCAAAACTATAGTTTGTTAACAAGAAATGTGTGGAGTGGTTGAAAAACGAGTTTTAATGACTCCAACCTAAGTGTATCTAAATTTCCGACTTCAACTGTATACATATATACATGCACTACCAGTCAAAAGTTTGGATACACCTACTCATTCAAGGGTTTTTCTTTCTTTTTACTATTTTTTACATTGTAGAATAATAGTGAAGACATCAACACTATGAAATAACACATATGGAATCATGTAGTAAACAAAAAAATCTAAGTGTATTTTATATTTGAGAATCTTCAAAGTAGCCACCCATTGCCTTGATGACAGCTTTGCACACTCTTGGCATTCTCTCAACAAGCTTCCCCTGGAATGCTTTTCCAACAGTCTTGAAGGAGTTCCCACATATGCTGAGCACTTGTTGGCTGCTTTTCCTTCATTCAGACTCATCACAAACCATCTCAATTGGGTTGAGGTCGGGGGATTGTGTAGGCCAGGTCATCTAATGCAGCACTCCATCACTCTCCTTCTTGGTAAAATAGCTCTTACACAGCCTGGAGGTGTGTTGGGTCATTGTCCTGTTGAAAAACAAATTATAGTCCCACTAAGCCCAAACCAGATGGGATGGTGTATCGCTGCAGAATGCTGTGGGAGCCATGCTGGTTGTGTGCCTTGAATTCTAAATAAATCACAGACAGTGTCACTAGCTAAGCACCCCCACACCGTAACACCTCCTCTTCCATGCTTTACGGTGGGAAATACACATGCAGAGATCATCCGTTCACCCACACCACGTCTCACAAAGACACAGCGGTTGGAACCAAAAATCTCAAATTTGGACTCAAGAGCAAAGGACACATTTCCACCAGTCTAATGTCCATTGCTCGTGTTTCTTGGCCCAAGCATGTCTCTTCTTATTATTGGTGTCCTTTAGCAGTGGTTTCTTTGCAGCAATTCGACCATGAAGGCATGATTCACACAGTCCCCTCTGAAAATTTGATGTTGAGATGTGTCTGTTACTTGAACTCTGTTAAGCATTTATTTGGGCTGCAATCTGAGGTGCAGTTAACTCTAATGAACTTATCCTCTGCAGCAGAGGTAACTCTGGGTCTTCCATTCCTGTCGCGGTCCTCATGAGAGCCAGTTTCATCTGCACTTGAAAAAACTTTCAAAGATCTTGAAATTGTCCCTATTGACTGACCTTCATGTCTTAAAGTAATGATGG
This sequence comes from Coregonus lavaretus, assembly GCF_964263955.1. NCBI lineage: Eukaryota > Metazoa > Chordata > Actinopteri > Salmoniformes > Salmonidae > Coregonus > Coregonus lavaretus. The sequence continues at coordinate 28,073,041 of NC_140018.1, forward strand.
ACTGTCATTTCTTTTTGCTTATTTGAGCTGTTCTTGCCATAATATGGACTTGGTCTTTTACCAAATAGGGCTAACTTCTGTATACCCCCCCCCCCCCCCCCCCCCCCTACCTAGTCACAACACAACTGATTGGCTCAAATGCATTAATTAGGAAAGAAATTCCACAAATTAACTTTTAAGAAGGCACACCTGTTACTTGAAATGCATTCCAGGTGACTACCTCATGAAGCTGGTTGAGAGAGGCAAAGGGTGGCTACTTGAAGAATCTCAAATATAATTTTTTTCTGGTTACTACATGATTCTATATGTGTTAATTCATAGTTCTGATGTATTCACTATTATTCTATAATGTAGAAAATAGTAAAAATAAAGAAAAACCCTGGAATGAGTAGGTGTGTCCAAATGTTTGACTGGTAGTGTATATTTATATGAAGACCTTTATGTTGCAGACAACCAGTGCAGAGCCACAGGTAATTGTGCAATAGATCTCTGCCAGATGGTAAACTTCCACCAGTGATGCAGTAATTGGAACTCTGCTTGTGCAGGCAAATTTTCTCTAGCTCGCGAGAGCTTTTCGAGAAGTCTCCTGTTCTTCGATGCAGTTTAAATTCCCTGTCTCCGCCATCGGGTCTGGACTAGTGCTTTTTCTGCTCAGTAGGCAGTCAGACCATTTTGGAGGGACAGAGGTTCACAGAAGTGCTGATAACAAGACAACAATTGAAGCATCACTTCAGCTGCAGTCATTAAAATGATTACAAAGGGAATACTGTCTAGCAGTGCCATCTACCACCAAAACACTTAATCTACACAGTTCTGCAATGTCATATCCTGTATTGAAGGCCTATATTGCCCTGCTCTCCCCTGCTCCCACACCCACCACCTTCCTTGAAAATAACACCAATTCCAACCTCTATTGCAAAGAGAAAAAAATGCACCTCTCCTCTCGCTCTTAGGTGCTGCAATTTTGCCAGGGAAATATTTATCTTGGGTGGTCCACTCCACTTCACAGGAGTAGAAACACGACACCCCCTCCAGAAAGAGTTAATAACATCAGTGTACTCTTCCGGTCAAGGCGAAGGTCACAGCTGACATAAATTCACTGCTGTTCTATTTCAGTTGATCTCTAATAAAGGGCAACAGCCTTGCCCCTTCACACTTTACTGTCAGGGTGGCAGACTATGATCAGTCCCAAGTTCCTCTGAAAAGGATATCTGTTAAGGGGTTCTGTCTGCCATGTTGTAACAAGTACGTTGGTTGATGATGACTCAGGCGATGCCACATACAAATTTAGCTCTGTGCACCCCAAGTATACAAACCAAAAATATGTGTCACAACAGACTCAGAGACTGTGAAGGTTTTAACATGAGTCCTACATAATAGCCTGGACCTGGGAAAAACTCGCCCTTAAGAGTAAAATGGATGACATTTGTCAATGGTATATACTCCATACAAGAGCCAAGGGCTACATCAAAGCTACATAATATGGCACATGCCATTGTTTTTATTGCAAATATATGCCAACATTTAAAATGATAATAAACAATCCTGAATGAATGGCTTTGAGTTTGTCTCATAGAGAATGCAGTCAGTCGATTTTGAAGGATCAGGACTGTGGCTGGGTACGATAATTAGAGTAATGTGAGGTTTATGATGCAGAGGAAGGTTGTTCCCCTCTAAGATGCCCATAGGCCTACCACTGCATTACATTTACAACAGTTGAACGGACTGTTTGGGACACTTCAATGTCCCCAAGTTTCCAGAGATGTGCATAAAGATTGCTTGAGAGTATTTTCTCACATACAGTAATGCACCATTGTCAAAGCAGTTTTACAGAGCGGAAGGGACATACATTGACAGAGACATGAGGTGTAATTATATCCATAGCCCACAACAAGAACATACACAGCACACAAAAACTAACTTGCTCTTAGCCGGATTTCAATCTCTTCCGTCTTAAAAGCCAGGCTTGAAATACGTCCCGGAAAACAGAATGCCTGGCAATTTGCTTGACAATTTACAAAATATAAAAGGTGGCAATTTGTCTGCTTTATTTTTGCAAACAGCCACTACAATGTACACACGCCTTTAAAGTTTCTGTACTGCGGCAGCCGCCTCTGTGCCGAGGTTCCTTGACAAGGTAATCAGTAGCTGGCTCGGCTTCAAATAAGCCTGGGCCTGAGCTGTATTAATACAGCAGTAGACATGTTCAAGGTTATTACTTCTGATACAGATGGCTCTCTACTTTCTCAAGTTGGAAAGTAGATATATATAGAGCCCTCAAACTCAACTCTGTACCTCGAAGCCAGTTCCACAGCGTTTATTTTCATTGTTGCTCTCTAATCAGGGACTGATTTAGACCTGGGACACCTGGTGGGTGCAATTAATTATCAGGTAGAACAGAAAACCAGAAGGCTCTGTACCTCCAAGGGTAAGAGTTGAATACCCCTGGTATAGAGTATGTACTGGTGAAAGAGAAAAGTGAAATTATCTTATTATACTCTCTCTTCACCTCTTCAGTAATCGAACAAAGTTCATATCATGAAACTCTGGACAATGGAATTGATTCTGTTCTCTAAGAAATTAAATGAAGTCTCTTAGAATCTATATTGTTGGAGATTAAAGTTCTATTTGACAAGTTTTGTGGTGTCAAAGGGTGCCAGGTGAAATCCATTTTTGTTCGATGTCAACAGCTATACCATATTACGTGATGGTTTTAACTCTACAGCACTACTATACTTGGCTTATCAAGACTTTGATATTTTATCATGTGAATGGCTTCAGTTTGTGGACAGTAGTGCTGTACAGTATATCAAACCCAAGTGATCTGTTCTTTGAATATCGCTTCAAGTGAAATTACTAAAAATCAAACCCATAAATGGAATTACATGAATAATCTCCAATATGTTTTCTGAGGTGCAACCACCAAGGGGCCATGCAGTCTAACCTCACTTACGCTGCCATTCCTTGCTAGAGGGCATAATTGACCTGCTTGGCTTCTGAAGGCATGAGATACACCCAAATTAATGGTTGGTTAATTGTGTCAGTCTACAGTCAACAGTTCCAGTCTAGCACTGTAGCCCCGGGCTCAGTATTCTATTCTAAAAGAGTTGTCTTTTCAGAAACTAGAAAAATCAACTGTCAATGATTCTGTGTCTGATATTTTCTGATTAGCCTTTTATTAGGCCTTTAGATATTCCTTTTGGACTTTAGGCTGCCCCCGGAAATCCCTTAGCTGTTGCATACCATCAGCACTCTCTTTCCAACTGTCCCCCCACGAAGGGGAGAGAATCAATATATGTAATGTATCCAATCAATTACCAGAATGTTTTCTTTCACCTTAAGTGACTCCTAACATTTAGCCACTCAGTTGTATGGAGCCTGGAGAGTATATGGTGCTTGTTGAGGGGTTTGAAAAACCAAACTGTGAAATGTTTATCATTATTCCCACCTCTCTACTGTATAAGACTTAGGTTTCAGTGAAAGCACTCTGAGAATCACACAAAATCCCCAAGGTCCAAGATTGCTTACCATTAAATTAGCTTCAGGGCCATTATCAATGTTTCCATGTCTCCAATCCATTTAAAGCAATGCTCCTGTAATATGAGAATGCATAAATGTGCATTGTAGCCACAGACTGTAAGCAGCCTGCTCTCTCTCCTCTGATGCTTAGCAGGATAGGCCTTTAGAGACATTAACTCTCTTCCATAAACAATGCAGCCCCTTGGGCCCTGCGTGGAGAATAATGAAGAAGCAATATCCACACAGCCATGGACCAGCTGCTCCCGGTCGCCTCCTCTAACCGGGCCATTCCGGGGTGGTGTTCATTCCGGCCTACAGAGGAACAGCCAGGGAGAAGGCAATATGAATCACTCCTCTCCAGAGGGAGCACATAAAGGTGAGAATGGGGATGTTTTCATTGTCAAGGTGCTGGCGTTGGGGATGCTTATCACAGGGCTTGTTGTGGTTTCTGGCTCCCTCTCTCTCCAATGAAAGAGAAGGGAAAAAACACCTGATGGATGGCTCCACTTATTGTGATTAATTGTCTGAGTGAGAGGTTTTATGAAGCTTCACCGTGTCAGATGACAAGGCAGTTAACCGAAGGTCATGCTGATTTGTGGTGGAGCAACATGTATATGAGGTAAAACACTGCACACCACTGGGCTCTGTTTACTGGCCAAATAATGCTGACCTCAGGGGTCAATGGATTCCAGAGGCTCGTTCTAGGGGTCTTGGGGTGAAGTAGTGACCATGATGTGGGATGAAGTTTAGCTCATCTCTCATTCACTCACTGATTCACATTTGGAAAATAAATAGAGTAGATTGATGCCCCCTTGTGTCACACGGTGATGTCATTTTGAATATTGAATAGCTCGCTATGTGTTTATGCTAGAGATGACCATTTGTGGTAGTGGCTGCAGCTCTATCCCGTCTTTCCGGCAATATAAAGTTTGCTCCTATTCCACAACATGGGGTTTGTGAAAGCGGCCTTTTTCTACACATGAGAGGATCCAAACAGGAAAATCGTTACGAAATCGTCTGTAAAACCCAAACTGTGTAAGCTACAAACTAATATGTCACCGATATCGAAAGGTAAGACTCTTACAAACACGACAGTGTTGGTTGTTTGGCTCTATGACATCCACAAGCTTTACGGCAGTCATTTGAACTCTCTGTCGCGGACATCTTCTCACAAAACTGACTGTTCAGACCGAACAGTTGGAGCTACAAACTAATATGTCACCAAAATCGTTTTGCTCTAGGATGCACACAAACTTCAGAGGAGTCATCTGAAGGTAACCCAGTACCAGACTGTAAAAATTGCAAAAAGTGCATAGGGGGTAAAATTAGCCTAAAATAACATGACCAAAAATGGGTAACAAAATAAAATAAAGTTTTCTTATATCTCTCAGGTATAAGACAGACACCTCAATACCTTGTTCCTTATGATACATGTTTTTGACTGTCTCTTTTGCCATTTATTAATGTGTTATTCAATGTGTTTCTATGGGCTATAGCAGTAAAGGCCAAATTCAATGTTTCATCAAATATTTGTTATATACACTGCTCAAAAAAATTAAGGGAACACTAAAATAACACATCCTAGATCTGAATGAATGAAATAATCTCATTAAATACTTTTTTCTTTACATAGTTGAACGTGCTGACAACAAAATCACACGAAAATTATCAATGGAAATCAAATTTATCAACCCATGGAGGTCTGGATTTGGAGTCACCCTCAAAATTAAAGTGGAAAACCACACTACAGGCTGATCCAACTTTGATGTAATGTCCTTAAAACAAGTCAAATGAGGCTCAGTAGTGTGTGTGGCCTCCACGTGCCTGTATGAACTCCCTACAACGCCTGGGCATGCTCCTGATGAGGTGGCGGATGGTCTCCTGAGGGATCTCCTCCCAGACCTGGACTAAAGCATCAGCCAACTCCTGGACAGTCTGTGGTGCAACGTGGCATTGGTGGATGGAGCGAGACATGATGTCTCAGATGTGCTCAATTGGATTCAGGTCTGGGGAACGGGCGGGCCAGTCCATAGCATCAATGCCTTCCTCTTGCAGGAACTGCTGACACACTCCAGCCACATGAGGTCTAGCATTGTCTTGCATTAGGAGGAACCCAGGGCCAACCGCACCAGCATATGGTCTCACAAGGGGTCTGAGGATCTCATCTCGGTACCTAATGGCAGTCAGGCTACCTCTGGCGAGCACATGGAGGGCTGTGCGGCCCCCCAAAGAAATGCCACCCCACACCATGACTGACCCACCGCCAAACCGGTCATGCTGGAGGATGTTGCAGGCAGTAGAACGTTCTCCACGGCGTCTCCAGACTCTGTCACGTCTGTCACGTGCTCAGTGTGAACCTGCTTTCATCTGTGAAGAGCACAGGGCGCCAGTGGCGAATTTGCCAATCTTGGTGTTCTCTGGCAAATGCCAAACGTCCTGCACGGTGTTGGGCTGTAAGCACAACCCCCACCTGTGGACGTCGGGCCCTCATACCACCCTCATGGAGTCTGTTTCTGACCGTTTGAGCAGACACATGCACATTTGTGGCCTGCTGGAGGTCATTTTGCAGGGCTCTGGCAGTGCTCCTCCTGCTCCTCCTTGCACAAAGGCGGAGGTAGCAGTCCTGCTGCTGGGTTGTTGCCCTCCTACGGCCTCCTCCACGTCTCCTGATGTACTGGCCTGTCTCCTGGTAGCGCCTCCATGCTCTGGACACTACGCTGACAGACACAGCAAACCTTCTTGCCACAGCTCGCATTGATGTGCCATCCTGGATGAGCTGCACTACCTGAGACACTTGTGTGGGTTGTAGACTCCGTCTCATGCTACCACTAGAGTGAAAGCACCGCCAGCATTCAAAAGTGACCAAAACATCAGCCAGGAAGCATAGGAACTGAGAAGTGGTCTGTGGTCACCACCTGCAAAACCAGTCCTTTATTGGGGGTGTCTTGCTAATTGCCTATAATTTCCACCTGTTGTCTATTCCATTTGCACAACAGCATGTGACATTTATTGTCAATCAGTGTTGCTTCCTAAGTGGACAGTTTGATTTCACAGAAGTGTGATTGACTTGGAGTTACATTGTGTTGTTTAAGTGTTCCCTTTATTTTTTTGAGCAGTGTATCTTATTTTATACCTACGGGGGTCCTAAAATTCCAAATCAAATGGCTAAATGATACATTTTATGAGCATCTGAAAACAATTCCACATGTTAGCTTAGTAGATATTGCCATCTAAGGGCTTAGACCTACAGGGTTAAACATCTGCCATTTACAGTGCCTTGAGAAAGTATTCACATCCCTTGACTTTTTCCACATTTTGTTGAATTTAAAGTGGATTAAATTGAAATTTTGTCACTGGCCTACGCACACTACCCCATAATGTCAAAGTAGAATGTTTTTTTGTTTTTTTTTTACAAATTCAGTAAAAAAGAAAAGCTGAAATGTCTTGAGTCAATAAGTATTTAACCCCTTTGTTATGGCAAGCCTAATGCTTCACAAAGAAGGGCACCTATTGGTAGATGGGTAAAAATACAAAAAGCAGATATTGAATATCCCTTTGAGCATGGTGAAGTTACTATTTACACCTTGGAAGGTGTATCAATACACCCAATCACTACAAACATACAGGAGTCCATTCTAACTCAGTTGCCGGAGAGGAAGGAAACCACTCAGGGATTTCACCATGAGGCCAATGGTGACTTTAAAGCAGTTACAGAGTTTAATAGCTGTGATAGGAGAAAACTGAGGATCGATCAACAACATTGTAGTTTTAGCTCTCTTCACGACAACAGACACAGGTTGGTTCCTGGAAACGGCGTTTATTGCCTTGCACGTCTTTTTCTCCGATGCATCCACGTCACGCCGTGAGAACAATATATTTGAATGAACACAGTAACGTTGATAAATTATACAGTACTGAAACAAAAGAATACAAATGGCGCTCGGCGCAACAATACAAATGGAGCTTGGCGCGACAATACAAATGGCACTTGGCGCGAATATAAAAAAAGGTATACAGGTTGAACAAAATACCTCGTTGGCTGCTTGTCCTGAAAAGAGGTTCTTGAATCCTTAAAGTCCCTTGAAAGTCCCTTTACTGTCTTTCTTGGCCTCTGCCATCAACAATTATAACTCAGACTAAGATCTGCTTAAGTTAGATTGCACACAGTCAATTAACAAATTCCATAGCAGTAACACAACAGAGAAACTTAGTTCTGGGATGGAACATAAAAACACAAACAATGGCCTAACGTTAATTTTACCTGTTACATCACATTTAAATTCTTACCTATACATCAAATAAATCATTAATTATGTATTAATCATGCATCGTGAACACAGCATCTATGTAACACCACTTACAGTAGTTACTCCACAATACTACATAGCGCCGGAGAAGATGGCTGCCGTTTTACAGCCCTCTAACCAATTGTACTATTATGTGTGTTTTTCCGCGTTATTTGTAATTTATTCTGTACATAATGTTTCTGCCATCGTCTCTTATAACCAAAAAGAGCTTCTGGATATCAGGACAGCGATTACTCACCTCGTATTGGACGAAGATTCTTTCTTCAACAAGTCGGACGCAAAGGATATCCTACAGACACCCGACAAGGCCCAAATCCCCGTCATTCGCATGAGAAAGAGATAGAGATATCGTGGACGTAGGTCGGGGTGCCTTGTAAGGATCCGACAGCGAGCGAGTAAACTGCCTCTTCCATCAATCCTATTAGCCAATGTTCAATCATTTGAGAATAAATTGGATGACCTAAGATTACGGTTATCCTACCAACGGGACATTAAAAACTGTAATATCTTATGTTTCACCGAGTCGTGGCTGAATGACGACATGGACAACATACAGCTAGCGGGCTATATGCTACATCGGCATGATAGAACGGCTGACTCCGGTAAGACAAGGGGTGGCGGTCTGTGTATATTTGTAAACAACAGCTGGTGCACAAAATCAAATACTAAGGAAGTCTCAAGGTTTTGCTCGCCTGAGGTAGAGTATCTTATGATAAGCTGTAGACCACACTATTTACCAAGAGAGTTTTCATCTATATTTTTCATAGCTGTCTATTTACCACCACAAACCAATGCTGGCATTAAGATTGCACTGAATGAGCTGTATAAGGCCATAAGTGAACAGGAAAACGCTCATCCAGAGGCAGCGCTCATAGTGGCCAGGGACTTTAATACAGGGAAACTTAAATCTGTTCTACCTCATTTCTACCAGCATGTTAAATGTGCAACCAGAGGAAAAAAAACTCTAGACCACCTTTACTCCACACACAGAGACGCATACAAAGCTCTCCCTCGCCCTCCATTTGGCAAATCTGACCATAACTCTATCCTCCTGATTCCTGCTTATAAGCATAAAACTAAGGCAGGAAGCACCAGTGACTCGGTTAATAAAAAAGTGGTCAGATGACGCAGATGCTAAGCTACAGGACTGTTTCGCTAGCACAGACTGGAAAATGTTCCAGGATTCTTCAGATAGCATTGAGGAGTACACCACATCAGTCACTGGCTTCATCAATAAGTACATCGATGATGTCGTCCCCACAGTGAACGTACGTACATACCCCAACCAGAAGCCATGGATTACAGGCAACATCAGCACTGAGCTAAAGGGTAGAGCTGCCGCTTTCAAGGAGCGGGACTCTAACCCGGACGCTTATAAGAAATCCCACTATGCCCTCCGACGAACAATCAAACAGGCAAAGAGTGAATCGTACTACACCGGTTCTGACGCTCGTCGGATGTGGCAGGGCTTGAAAACTATTGCAGACTACAAAGGGAAGCACAGCCGCCAGCTGCCCAGTCACACAAGACTTCAAGACGAGCTAAACCACTTCTATGCTTGCTTCGAGGCAAGCAACACTGAAGCATGCATGAGAGCACCAGCTGTTCCGGATCACTATGTGATCACGCTCTCCGTAGCCAATGTTAGTAAGGCCTTTAAGCAGGTCAACATTCACAAAGCTGTGCTGACCAACTGGCAAGTGTCTTCACTGACATTTTCAACATGTCCCTGACTGAGTCTGTCATACCAACATGTTTCAAGCAGACCACCATAGTCCCCGTGCCCAAGGACACTAAGATAACCTGCCTAAATGACTACCGACCCGTAGCACTGACGTCTGTAGCCATGAAGTTCTTTGAAAGGCTGGTCATAGCTCACATCAACACCATTATCCCAGAAACCCTAGACCCACTCCAATTTGCATACCGCCCCAACAGATCCACAGATGATGCAATATATATTGCACTCCACACTGCCCTTTCCCACCTGGACAAGAGGAACACCTACGTGAGAATGCTATTCATTGACTACAGCTCAGCATTCAACACCATAGTGCCCTCAAAGCTCATCACTAAGCTAGGGATCCTGGGACTAAACACCTCCCTCTGCAACTGGATCCTGGACCTCCTGACGGGACGCCCCCAGGTGGTAAGGGTAGGTAACAACACATCTGACACACTGATCCTCAACACGGGGGCCCCTCAGGGGTGCGTGCTCAGTCCCCTCCTGTACTCCCTGTTCACCCATGACTGCATGGCCAGGCATGACTCCAACACCATCATTAAGTTTGCCGACGACACAACAGTGGTAGGCCTGATCACTGACAACGATGAGACAGCCTATAGGGAGGAGGTCAGAGACCTGGCCGTGTGGTGCCAGGATAACAACCTCTCCCTCAACGTGACCAAGACAAAGGAGATGAATGTGGACTACAGGAAAAAAAGAGGACTGAGCACGCCCCCATTCTCATCGACGGGGCTGTAGTGGAACAGGTTGAGAGCTTCAAGTTCCACCAAGACAGTCGTGAAGAGGGCACGACAAAGCCTATTCCCCCTCAGGAGACTGAAAAGATTTGGCATGGGTCCTCAGATCCTCAAAAAATTATACAGCTGCACCATCGAGAGCATCCTGACTGGTTGCATCACCGCCTGGTATGGCAACTGCTCGGCCTCCGACCGCAAGGCACTACAGAGGGTAGTGCGTACGGCCCAGTTCATCACTGGGGCCAAGCTTCCTGCCATCCAGGACCTCTATACCAGGCGGTATCAGAGGAAGGCCCTCAAAATTGTCAAAGACTCCAGCCACCCTAGTCATAGACTGTTCTCTCTGCTACCGCATGGCAAGCGGTACCGGAGTGCCAAGTCTAGGTCCAAAAGAGTTCTCAACAGCTTCTACCCCCAAGCCATAAGACTCCTGGACAGCTAATCATGACTATTTGCACTGCCCCCCCACTCCATCTTTTTACGCTGCTGCTACTCTGTTAATTATTTATGCATAGTCACATTAACTCTACCCACATGTACATATTACCTCAACTACCTCAACTAGCCGGTGCCCCCGCACATTGACTCTGCACCGGTACCCCCCCTGTATATATAGCCTCCATACTGTTATTTTATTTTACTTTTTTTCTCAACACTTTTTTGTTGTTGTTTTATTTTACTTTTTTATTAAAAAATAAATGCACTGTTGGTTAAGGGCTGTAAGTAACATTTCACTGTAATGTCTGCACCTGTTGTATTCGGCACATGTGGCCAATAAAATTTGATTTGATTTGATTTAATTGACAGAGTGAAAAGAAGGAAGCCTGTACAGAAGAAAACTATTCCAAAAACTGCATCCTGTTTGCAACAAGGCACTACTGCAAAACATTTGGCAAATCAATTAACTTTTTGTCCTGAATACAAAGTGTTATGTTTGGGGCAAATCCAAAACAACACATTACTGAGTACCACGCTCCATATTTTCAAGCATAGTGGTGGCTGCATCATGTTATGTGTTTGCTTGTAATTGTAGTGTCTGTTGTTTGCAGTTGTTGCCGTCAATCAAGGAGTCTGCTTAAGCTGCACCGTGTTTTAGAGGCTTTTATTAATATCACGAGGTTACAGCATAAGTTACAGACCCGCGCAGTCCGGAGAAGCAGTCCCAAATGAATCTCAATGCTTTCTGACCCTCCTTCGGTTTTCCCCTAGTATATATAAATTCCCAAGATGTGGGTGGCTCCCTCTACGGTCCAATCCCCTGTCTGCAACACACTTCCTGTCTGTTGTATGTGGCGTTACACTAAAACATTCCCTCTTGATACTAAAATCAACATTCTTTCAGTTAAACATTTAACAACGTCATAATCTCAATACACTACATAATCATTAAGGAGTTTTTCAGGATAAAAAAGAAACGGAAGGGTGCTAAGCAGAGGGAAAAATCCTAGAGGAAAACCTGGTTCAGTCTGCTTTCCACCAGACACAGGGAGATAGATTTACCTTTCAGAAGGACAATAACCTAAAACACAAGCCAAATCTACACTGGAGTTGCTTACCAAGAAGACAGTGAATGTTCCTGAGTGGCTGAGTTACAGTTTTGACTTAAATCTACTTCAAAATCTATGGCAAGACCTGAAAATGGTAGTCTAGCAGTGATCAACAACCAATTTGACAGAGCCTGAAGGATTTTGAAGAGAATAATGGGCAAATGTTGCACAACCCATGTGTGGAAAGCTCTTAGAGACTTACTCAGAAAGACTCACAGCTGTAACGGCTGCCAAAGTAAAGTAAAATATATGTATGTACTTCATTTTCAATAAATTAGCAAAAAAATTCTAAAAACATGTTTTCACTTTGTCATTATGGGGTATTGTGTGTAGATGGGTGAGAAATAAAATCATCCATTTTGAATTCAGGCTGTAACACAACAAAATGTGGAATCAAGCAAAGGGTTTGAATACTTTCTGAAGGCACTGTATATCAGGAGGTCACCAACTGCCGTTTCCCAACTGTCCACACAGGTGAGTATAGGCTACATTTGCTACATCCTTTGGAGATTATTGTGGCTGGGAATTGAATGTCTGCAGGATTCAGTTCTAAATTCGATCTCCGGAAAAACAGTCCAAATTACACTACTTTGACCTTTAGGTTACATGAAATACCAATGGTCTCATTATTCGGGGAGATAACAAGAGACAGGAGGAATATTTAAGCACAAATGCTAATGGTCACACTGCTTAAAGCAATCAGGCTTCAGGGTATTCAGGGTAACACTTCATCCTTATGACTCATAGCTGTATGAAACGTACAGATTTTACATGTAAGATATTTCAAGTACAATAATATAACAACAATCGTATAACTGGTGCTTACATTTATACATGTGCTGGAATATTTCAAGGATAGGAATTTTCAAAGGATCCAAGATTCACATTATATACTGCTTTTTTGGACAAAATAAAGCGTGTAAAATACAAATAATTTTGTCCTTGATCAAGGAATCTGCCCATATATTTGAATGACACATACGCATGATAGGATTATGTAGCCGTATATAACACAAAATATGGAAAGACAAAGGAAAGGAACTGTGGAGGGCTTAGAATTTGTGTAGCCGACAGAGCCAAGAAGAGAGCCTGCAGCGATTTGCCAAAGAGATTTCTGTTATTATTCGCTGGCATAAATATTCATTAAATACACACGCAGGGGACTCATGGATCCACCATTGATGAGGTCATGTTATTCAAACAGGAAAATGGAGGACATGAGTGATACCATCAGCAGGGGGCTTTGTTTATAAGGTGGGAAATGTTTCTGTTCCTGCCATCTCCTTTACCGTGTGAATAATTGTATTTTCTAGGCCAGTATCCAGGCAGGAAGACCTTTGGATCAAAGTGCTTGCAGATATACTCAAGAAAAATGCTTTGGGATGATACATATAGCTACTCTCTGGACTATCTTTATTCATTATTTGTTGGCGTTCTGTGCATGTTACTGTTCATGGGAGACTTGTCTAGACATAGGTTGGATTGGACGGCAGCCAAAAATAGGCTTGTACTTTGATTGTTTGAGTCAAGTAACGCTATGGTAATGTTACCCAAACAATGGGAAAATGTATAGTAGACACTGACATATTGCTGAAACATTCCATGTGTATGTGTACATGAAACATGAACACAACTTGTGCCATACGATGGGCATATCTATAGTCTGACGTACTTATCCAGATAAAGGATGAGAGAATATTACAATATGTGTTACTGATAAATACTTTGAGTGCACTGAAGTGGGAAATTATTGCATAGCTCTTCATCATTGCTTTAGCTAATTGTACTGGCCCTGTAACATGATTTCTTACAAATGAGAAAATAAGGAAGAGTGGGGTTATGTGCCGGAAGATGCATTGTCTTCCCTTAAATGCCCCATTAGGCCTGAGCTAAAGGATTATGAGAGTCCTCATTAGTTAGCCTATTCCTCACATTGACATACCATCTCTTATGGGTATCTTTGCTGTCGAGGCTTTGTGAACTGTGTTTAAACAAGAGAGTTTAAGGGGGGAATGTAGAATTATGAATAATACCCAAAAGTGCCAGTCTCTATTTTACTCTAATGTGGAAATGTAGCTATAGTATAACTAATACATCATGCAATTGTCTTTGTTCTGGTAGCAAACCTGTTGGAAACCTCTATGACTACCCTCTCATTTAGAAAATTACTAAGATTGGGTTTAAAGGCTGATAATATTCTTTATTTACACTGAACCAGCCTGATCACACATTACCAGGTTATAAATATTTGAATATGAATGAGCAATATGCACTCCAACTCCAGCAGTTCAGCAGTATTTTTACCTCTCTGATTAGAAACAGACGCAGACAATTGTATCATTTCACAAAGACGTGCAAATAAGGATTAGTTTCCCAATAGCATGGAAGGTCATGGAGGCTTAGAAGGATTTACATAAGTCATACAGAGTATCAATATTATTATATTATATACACTACATGACCAAAAGTATGTGGACACCTGCTCGTCGAAATTCTCATTCCAAAATCATGGACATTAATATGGAGTTGGTCCCTCCTTTGCTGCTATAACAGCCTCCACTCTTCTGGGAAGGCTTTCCAATAGATGTTGGAACATAGCTGTGGGGACTTGCTTCCAATCAGCCACAAGAGAGCTAGTGAGGTCAAGCACTGATGTTGGGCAATTAGGCCTGGCTCGCAGTCGGCATTCCAATTCATCCCAAAGGTGTTTGATGGGGTTGAGAACAGGGCTCTGTGCAGGCCAGTCAAGTTCTTCCACACCGATCTCGACAAACCATTTCTGTAAGGACCTCGCTTTGTGCACAGGGGCATTGTCAAGCTGAAACAGGAAAGGGCCTTCCCCAAACCGTTGCCACAAAGATGGAAATACAGAATCTTACAGAATGTAATTGTATGCTGTAGCATTAAAATGTCCCTTCACTGTAACTAAGTGGCCTAGCCCAAACCATAAAAAACTGCCCCAGACCATTTTCCTCCTCAACCGAACTTTACAGTTGGCACTATGCATTGGGGCAGGTAATGTTCTCCTGGCATCCGCCAAACCCAGATTCGTCGTTCGGACTGACAGATGGTGAAGCGTGATTCATTCCTTGAGAGAACGCGTTTCCACTGCTCCAGAGTCCAATGGCAGCGAGCTTTACACCACTCCAGCCGACACTTGGCATTGCGCATGGTGATCTTAGGCTTGTGTGTGGCTGCTCGGCCATGGAAACCCATTTCATGAAGCTCCCGAAGAACAGTTATTGTGCTAACGTTGCTTCCAGAGGCAGTTTGGAACTCAGTAGTGAGTGTTGCAACCCGAGGACAAACGATTTATATGCGCTACACACTTCAGCACTCGGTGGTCCCATTCTGTGAGCTTGTGTGGCCTACCACTTCGCGGCTGAGCCGTTATTGCTCCTAGATGTTTCCACTTTACGATAACAGCACTTACAGTTGACCGGGGCAGATCTAGCAGGGCATGTGACGAAATGTGACAAGCTGACTTGTTGGAAAGGTGGCATCCTATGACGGTGCAACATTGAAAGTCACTGAGCTCTTCAGTAAGGCCATTCTACTGCCAATGTTTCCTATGGAGATTGCATGGCTATGTGCTAAATTTTATACACCTGTCAGCAACGGGTGTGGCTGAATTAGCCGAATCCACTAATTTGAAGGGGTGTCCACATAGTTTTGTATATATATTGGGAGACTCTGTTACAGAGGAGTGTAAATGCTTTTTTTAGGCTGGATCATGTTGTTGAATTGTATTGTATTGTATTGTTGTATGTTTTAATTCTGTAATTTATTGATTGTTGCTGCCTTCTTGGTCAGGTCTCCCTTGAAAAAGAGACTCTGGGTCTCAATGGGCTTTTCCTGGTTAAATAAAGGTTAAATAAATACAAATTAAATATAGTGTATCGTCACCATCTTAGGCAGCCAATATGTCTGACATGGACTGGTCAGTGGCCGGATGAGGTGGCAGAGTAAAAGGGACGTTTCAGTTTTACTGTCTCGGGCAGCGGATAAAATGGTGTATTGCACATCAGCATTTGTCAAGGTTGAATAATTAGTTGAATCCTGCCGTTTTACTTTAGAACCTTAAGTAGTGTGTAATGTTCCGGTGAAGGGCTGTCTGTAAAATGACAGAACTGGCTCCATATTTTTATGAGCGCATATGAGCCTTTGCCACAGATCATTTTCTTGCCAAAAACATTCTGAATTTCCATCCCACCCATTTGAAGGTGGGCCATACATTCTCATGACATTTGTGCTCAATTTGAACACTGCAATTTGCCATTTCACAATAATACCCAATGAGCCCTCAGCACACTACCTTTCTTCTTTTCTTTTTTTGGCAAGAAGAAACGAAAAGCACCTCATCCCTGAGAGAAAGTCTGATTGAGGTAGTGTCTCTGAAACACTTGTGTAATCTCAACCTCATCAACGCCCGACATTGATCACTGCCTATGAGATAATACAGGTAAATCAATCAGCCAGCCAGGATAAAGATAGCATGGACACCTAAGATTAAGCATGGCGATCGAAGGCCCCGGCCCAAACTTCTTCCACTGCACAGTAGCAGCAGCTGAGTGCTGCAACTTTGCCCTTGGTAGAGCGGATTCTCAGGGGTATGATTGCTGCTCCCCGTCTGTTGTGTCGATGCATTCTTGCAATCAATAAAGCAATGATAGTTAGTAGATTCGCACCGTATTTGATGCAGATATTTCCTCTCGTTTGGTTTTTGGCAGCCACACCAACATTTACACATTTGATGGTTGAATTGAGTGTGTATTCATTTAATGGAGTATCGGGTGAAGGAAAAGAGCATTAACAAGTTCAGTCCAAACCATCAATTTATTACTATCTAGACAGAGAGAAAAACAAGCATAACCTGACTGCTTTCTGGGTGCACAGGTTCTATCCCCTCTCTCCAGGTTTATATAACCAAAGTGGACTTTCAGGCAAAACTTTCAGCCAATTCTAGTAAGTGTTGTTGTGGATGAGGGTTTGCATCCCGGGTCAGCCGTATAGACACAGAACCAGCCTTATACACATACTGTGGATAACTAATGCCAGTATAGAAAAGGGGATTATTCATATTAATGGAATTGTTGGTCATTCACACAGCACATGCCTGTTTGACCTTCAGCAATGTATAGCTCCAACTCTTTAGACAATATCTTCTGTTTCAGTCCATGCACTGCGTTTTTTAGCCTGTGCACTCCTCTTGTTGTGGATATATACTGGGAAACCAATTAATTTAAGTGATTAAAGCACTGGCTAACTAGACTGAAGTGAAGAAGATTGAGGTTAAACAGTGTTAATTAATTTTGCGTATCCTTATTTCTGGCTCCTCATACACAAATGGTCAGAAGCACCCTGCTGCTTACACACTGATTAATTCAACACTGATTAATTCCCAACCTTAATTGTTGCGTCCGAAAACTGTTTGCGAAGGATGGACAATGCTGTCTTTTTTCCTCACACATTTCTCTGTGCCAAATTGGCAACAATAACACGATACTGTAAAGGTCCTCCTCCGCCTCGCATCCCAAAGATGAGAAGACTGAAGTCTCCCAGCAGAATTGATCATGTCACTGTCTGATTCAGACAGCTAGTCTGAGACACTTGTGTCGCGGTGTTGAAACAGACGACATGTCCGCTTGCATGGGGCTGGAGATAAACAGCTTGTGATGCCCATAATTGTTCCGATTTCATCCAAATTTAACAACCACAACATAACAGTCTTGACAAAGTGCATCTCAGAGATGCAATAGGACACTTGACTCCAACCCAGAGGGCTAATTATAAAATGCTACTACACTTTTTGGCATCCTAGCTAAGCTTCGTTATCACAATGCTGGAGTGATTTTGGAATCCGCCAAGGAGTCTGAAGAGAGAGCGAGAGCGAGAGCTCTAAAAATCCCTGGTACTTGGCTGCTTTGACACCCTCATTGAACCCGTCCCCATTAATGCTGGATTACTGAGGAGAGGCCATGTTTCCATGACAGGGGAATACGGCAGAATATTTGAGCCGTGATGATATCATCTCCCACTTTTTAATTGCTGTAGTATCTCTACAAGCACTTTCAAGATGCGCCAAGCAGCTTTTCTAATGCCCAGGGAAAAGTCAAGGTTCAGCATAAATAATTGTTACCACATGCTACCACAGCATTAAAGTTTTATGCTCTTAAAAATCAATGGTCCCCTCTTCTTAACTGCCATGACAAAAAAAAAAATCTGTTTAAATTATAGACTTTTGTAGTTACCTTGGATCAAGTATGTACTGTGCTACAAGCCTAATTTAAAATGTGCCATAATTGTCATATCCTAGTGTTTATTTTAAGAGTATTTCTGTGGTGCAACATCCGTTATTTGAAGCCAAAATGTAAGTGGCTGACAGCTTTCCCTTTGGAAAAGTCTATTAAAAACTGCTCTTGATACTGTACTCTACATGTGGAATATTGTTGGAGATCTCCTATACTGTATTGTCCTGGGTAGTAGATGTCTGCAGTGTTGCTAATCTGCTCGTTCACTGAGATTCCACCCTCAGTAATTGACAGAAAATTATGTGAAATGCAACTTTTCTAATCGAACACTGATGGGTACTCACCACTAAAGTACCCCAGATTTCTGATGATGTACTGCCAATAGCAATAATGACGTCAAGTATGGGATTACAAATTAGATTTCTCAATTTATTAGCGACAATAAATAGTCAGATGATTAGACGCATGTATACTGTACATTTTTCCATCATCAATGAGGTTTCTTATTTTTATAATATTCCTATGACTTCTTTAGCAATGCCTGTCTCATGCAACCTACACATTGTATTCCTATAATAGGCTTTAACTATCATTATCATTATCATTATCATTATCCGATACTGAACCTCCTTCTACAGAGATAATGAGCCTCATTGACATTGTATCCTCAAAGCAGCCACAATTATCTGTCGTTTGTTTGCTCAGTCACGTTCTATAATCGTACATTCAATGATTCCATCTTTTTTTATATCCCAAAGTGTGATTTCTGTCTGCCCGTTTGTCCAGCAGACATATTCACTTTATTTTGTACTTCACTGTCTCAGTAAAGTATTGTTAGTTGCTACATTATATATCAAACATTTAAACATACATGCAGAAAACATTCAAATGTTAAAGCCACTGTCGTTATTTCAAAGTTTTCTATTCCAAGGCTAAGTTGTCTCAAAATAGTATACAGTAGGTCTAGTAGTGACATGGGCTTTGTCGTTTCAGGTGACATTCCTTTGGAAAATAAACCCTATTCTGTGTCCCTTTAATTTGAAACAATGTCCCTGTTTGCTATAACTGGAGAGAGGAGTCACCCCTAGAGAGGTGAAGCCAGGGAGAAGAAGCAAGCTATTTGTCATTCGCCACCAGATATAGTGCAACCTTGGCAAAGAGCAGCCAATGAGTTACAAGGCAGATCATCACAAACTAATGTTTTTGTGATTTCAATTACACTGGTTAGGTCTTCCACTGGAGAGGTTTCAAAATAGTGGAATGATAAGTGTAGACAAATGAGTGCTTGTACATCTCTTGCGTATGGACACCTTTGGGACAAATCTGTGTTGATCTTAATAAGGGAAAGATTTTTCTGCAGAGCAGTAAACAAGGGAAAATCGCTTTTTCTCTCCCTTGGTCTTCCTCCTCTTCCCTCATCCTTCAGATGCACAGATATGCACATCATCATCATCATCATAAGACGATAAAGATTAAAGGGTCAAACTAAGGCCAACTGAAAAACAACAACTTTTTAAATGGTGGTATTTGTATAGATTTATTACATAAATATGCATATTCTCTTGGACAGATAATTCATGAGGGTTGCCAATGCAAAATAGATTTTTACTGAAAGACCTTTCATATATACATTCAGTCAGTGAAATGTTGGCAGTGTATAAAATGCCGGTTTAGCCAGAGATGTTTCCTGGCATGGTTTCATCATCACAAGTGTAGGTGGAAAATAAGACATTTACAGCATGCTAAATAGCAAAACATTTTAGGCTTCTACCGTAGAGATAGATAGAGGACTCATCAAATCAAATCAAATCAAATGTTATTGGTCGCATACACATATTTAGTAGATGTTATTGCGGGTGTAGCGCAATGCTTGTGATCATCCTAGCTCCAACAGTGCAGTAATATCTAACAATTCACAACAATACACACAAATCTGAAAGTACAAGAAGGGAATTAAGAAATATATAAATATTAGGACGAGCAATGTCAGTATATACATCCCATCACATATATACATCTACTGTATAAATACATGTGTGTGTATATGTGATGGGATGTATAGACATTATGGATAGTACTGTATGTGGATAGAATATTTAGTATATCTGTAGAATACGTAGGATAGAATAGTATATATACAGCAATAGATGAAGAGGATGGCCTTGACTAGAATACAGTATACACATACAGTATGAAATGAGTAAAACAGTATGTAAACATTATTAAAGTGATCAGTGTCCCATTATTAAAGTGACCAGTGTTCCATGTCTATGTACATAGGGCAGCAGTCTCTAAGGTGCATGGTAGAGTAACCGGGTGGTAGTCGGCTAGTGACTAAATTCAGGGCAGGATACTGGGTGGAGACCGGCTAGTGATGGCTATTTAACAGTCTGATGGCTTTGAGATAGAAGCTGTTTTTCAGTCTCTCGGTCCCAGCTTTGATGCACCAGTACTGACCTCGCCTTCTGGATGATAGGTGAACAGGCGGTGGCTCGGGTGGTTGATGTCCTTGATGATCTTTTCGGCCTTCCTGTGACATTGGGTACTGAAGATGTCCTGGAGGGCATGCGTTGGGCAGACCGCACTACCCTCTGGAGAGCCCTGCGGTTGCGGGCGGTGCAGTTGCCATACCAGGCATCCTGACAGGATGCTCTCAATGGTGCATCTGTAAAAGTTTGTGAGGGTCTTAGGTGCCAAACCTAATATCTTCAGCCTCCTGAGGTTGAAGAGGCGCTGTTGCGCCTTCTTCACAACACTGTCTGTGTGGGTGGACCATTTCAGATTGTCAGTGATGTGTTCACCGAGGAGCTTTAAGTTTTTCACCTTCTCTACTGTGGCCCCGTCGATGTGGATGGGGGTGTGCTCCCTCTGCTGTATCCTGAAGTCCACGATCAGCTCCTTCGTTTTGTTGACGATGAGGGAGAGGTTATTTTCCTGGCACCACTCCGCCAGGGCCCTCACCTCCTCCCTGTAGGCTGTCTCGTCATTGTTGGTGATCAGGCCTACCACTGTGTGCAAACTTGATGATTGAGTTGGAGGCGTGCATGGCCACGCAGTCATGGGTGAACAGGGAGTACAGGAGGGGGCTGAGCACGCACCCTTGTGGGGCCCCTGTGTTGAGGATCAGCGTAGTGGTGCTGTTGTTTCCTACCTTCACCACCTGGGGGCGGCCCGTCAGGAAATCCAAGACCCAGTTGCACAGGGCAGGGTTCAAACCCAAGTCCCCAAGCTTAATAATGAGCTTGGAGGGTACTATGTTGTTGAAGGCTGAGCTGTAGTCAATGAACATCATTCTTACATAGGTATTCCTCTTGTCAAACAATGGTGGACATCTTGAAGCAAGTGGGGACAGCAGACTGGGATAGGGAGAGATTGAATATGTCCGAAAAACACTCCAGCCAGCTAGTCTGCACATGCTCTGAGGACACGGCTAGGGATACCGTCTGGGCCTGCAGCCTTGCGATGGTTAACATGCTTAAATGTCTTACTCACGTCGGCCATGGAGAACGAGAGCCCACAGTCCTCGGGAGCGGCCTGCATCTGTGGCACTGTGTTATCCTCAAAGCGGGTGAAGAAGGTGTTTCTCTTGTCCGGGAGCAAGATGTCAGAGTCCGCAACGTGGCTGGTTTTCCCTTTGTAATCCGTGATTGTCTGGAGTCCCTGCCATGGATATAACCCGTTTTAGCATGGATATTGACATTGAGGGCTTCCACCATGCTTCCGCCATTTTAAAGTAGTCAAAGTAGTCAACTGGGTAGGGATTCCAACTGGTGGGTTTGTAGCCTCAATGGCGCTGCCCATGCTGTCACAGATGCTATAATGGCACAGATATAAAGATGAGTCCTCTATCTATCTCTATGGTTTATACTGATTTATAGTATGCTCTTTGGATATGCATTCAAACAATTTGCCTCAACTTTCTTTTAGATTTTTGACTCAGGCTAACATTTAATAATTGCATTCATCTACTGTCGACTATAATCCCCTAATCCATATTTGTCCTATCTCTAATCTCCCTCTGATCCTTGAAGAATGAAGGCAGGCACAAATTACAAGATCAGGAGCTATAGTTCTTCGCTTACAATGGAGAATAAATGGAAGGAATTGCCTTTTTGCTGCAGAGGGACCAAGCATCACAGGGGATCCAGTAGGTCATTTTTGTTAATGAACGGATTCATGAGAATATGTTTTACATTTACATTTTAGTCATTTAGCAGACGCTCTTATCCAGAGCGACTTACAGTTAGTGAGTGCATACATTATATTTTTATGTATTTTTAATTTTTTTCATACTGGCCCCCCGTGGGAATCGAACCCACAACCCTGGCGTTGCAAACACCATGCTCTACCAACTGAGCTACATCCCTGCCGGCCATTCCCTCCCCTACCCTGGACGACGCTGGGCCAATTGTGCGCCGCCCCATGGGTCTCCCGGTCATGGCCGGCTACGACAGAGCCTGGATTCGAACCAGGATCTCTAGTGGCA
Source organism: Coregonus lavaretus (assembly GCF_964263955.1). Taxonomy (NCBI): domain Eukaryota; kingdom Metazoa; phylum Chordata; class Actinopteri; order Salmoniformes; family Salmonidae; genus Coregonus; species Coregonus lavaretus. Next base: position 28,095,635 of record NC_140018.1, read on the forward strand.
CAGCTAGCACTGCGATGCAGTGCCTTAGACCACTGCGCCACTCACTTTTATGGTGAAAATGATGTTGTTGCAAAGGGAAGAGCTTGGTTTGGCTGCGTGCTCCCTCACTCTGTTCTTACCTCCTTTGAAAAAATAATCTTTGTCTTTAATGGCAGAATGTGGTCATTCGTGGGAATCCTACAAAATGAAATCAAGACTACTGATACATACTGGGTCCTTCTGCTGCAAAACCTCAAAAGAAGAAACATTGCTGTTGAAGGGATAAGAGTAGATTAAAGGCCCAGAGCAGTCAAAAATGTGATTTTCCAGGGTTTTGTCTATGTTTCCACAATAGGAGGTTTAAAATTATGATAATGCCCTTTTAGTGTAACAGCTGTTTGAAAAGACCCTCTGAAATTTTAGCCTGTTTTGGTGGGATGGAGTTGTGACATCACCAGGCGGTTATATTAGTTAATAAACCAATAAGAAAGAGAGTTCCAAACCTCTCTGCCAATAACAGCTAGTTTTCCATTTTCCCTTCCCCACTCAGACCACTCCCAAACCGTCCTAGCAATATTCTTGCTTGAGAAATTGCTCTTTGCTAAAGAACATTGTTTTTTTTTTACCAATGTAATTGAAAACAATCACAGTAAGGTACTTAATTGTTACCCAGAAATGATTTGATGTTGAGATAAAAACCGCTGCATTGGACCTTCAACTACTAGCTGCTAATCTCTAGACAATATTCTATTTTACAACGTTGACAATTACAGCCACGATCCATCACTTCTGATATAACTTCTAGTATTAGCAGTATGGATGTAAGAAATACTTGTTCTTTACTACTAATTTGATCTAATTGTGTGGACATAGCCTTCTGTATAGTACATTCGATTGATACTTTACTGTCCTTTAGGTTACCATATGAAGCATTTTTCCACTTCCTTATAGAAGATTAATACTGCCAAAAAAGCAGGCTTCCACGGTGGTATTACTCAAAATGATTAGTAGTTAATGAATGGATGCCAACCTGTGTTGTGGTAATGTATTAAACTGACTGATAGTGGGCTTGGTCCTCTTTGGGAAGGCAGCCAAAGGGAAAGTTTATTATTAAAGCCATATTAACAAGTTACAGGAAATGATTTTGGAAAGGAAGTCCTCCCCATACATCATATTGCCAAACTATGACAAGCGCAATATTGCTACAAAAAACCTGCAAGTAATAAAAATGTTCATGTCTTTTTTGGCAAATATTTGTTATTCATTTTAATTTCCTTATATGCTGTTACTGTAGAGATCTTGCTGAACACAAGAGGAGACTGCGAGCCTTCAAGCCTGCAGTACAGGTTGTGGTTTGAGGAAGGAGAGAGTGGCTGTGAAAGGCCCTGTCCAAGGAGGAAGGAGGGAGTGGCTGTAAAAGGCCCTGTCCTCCCCCTCTGACCAACAGATCTTATTACTGCTCTCTGAGTGGATACGGTTGAACCCGGGAGCTCTCAGGATCGAGAAGTATTCATTGGCAATTTCAAGAGGAATTGCGTGTCCACTTTGGTTTGGGGGGAAAGCCAGTCAAGTGTTGGCTGACAAGGCCCATTTTGAAATAAAGTGCCCACGCGAGGAGAAGCTGAAAATGATCTGTTTTTAAAGGCCTGACAGACATCAGTTAACAAGGTTGAGGGTTTTGCTGTATTTTCTTCCCTATGTGGATGTAGTCCCATCCGTCCATAAAGACAAAAAGAGAGCTTAAGACTAGTTTATATGAGGCTTTCCCTCAGCCGAATGGATCTCTGATAAACTTCACTTTGTAAAGTAGTTCATTACTGCAGAGAGAAACATTAAGCATGTCTGGTGCACAGGCGCTTTTGTCTGGTCTATGACACTGGAGTCCTCTGGCTTCCTGTGGGTATCAATCTGCACTGGATTGGTCCTGGGTTTGTTTATTAGTCTGTTGGTATACAACACTACATAAATCATGATAACATTCAGAGGTCAATGTTGACCAGCACAGGAATTAATCAAAATCGTTCTTTGTTAAAGGGAGACTTAACAGCTGTACAGTATACAACCAAACATGGACAAGAAAAGTGCCATGTGTCCTGGGTCAGACCATGGAAGTTTGCAGTTTGATTTTCTGAGTTTGTTTCACTTTTGTCCTTAGTTAATACTGGTAAGTGTCACGCAGCATCTTAAATCACATACTAAATCTCAAAATATAGTATTTTGCCGCCTGGGACGAGAAACACTATTTTTCAACTCCTCTCAAGTCCCTGACTCTGCTAGGCCCTATGCCGCAGCAGGAAAGAGGCACGCTTTACGACTTATTGACAGATAATTTAATAAAGTGAGACAATAAGGACCTGGGCAGACAGTGCCTGAGCCTCCCTTTCAACTGCATGAACAGTGTCCTCTTCTCAAGGACAGAGGTGTTGCCTTTCAGAGGGCCCAGACTAGTGCCCTGTCAAAGTCTGGAAACTTTAATCTTCCTGACAACCACTATGCATCAGCAACCTTCACACCCTGTCAAGGCCAGCACACAGTTCAGGACACAGTTCAAGACACAGTTCAGGACACAGTTCATAACATTAGCACTTTAGGATAGCCAATATCAGCAAGAAAAGAAAACGCTCCCAAACTTTTAGGGGTTTCCAACCCCTAAAACAGTGACATACTGTCATAGAAATGATGCTCAGAATCTCTCTCCTGTCATGGTGCATTGTTTTCCAATTGCATCGCCCCTAACAACCAAATAAAGAAAATTGGGAAGGGATGGGAAATCGATAATCCAGATATGATACCTTTGGGGAAAAGTACCTATTTACCACAAGGACAGTCCAAATGAAAAGCTCACAGACAGACCTCCATGCTGACTTTATTGGCCCCTAAAAGACAAATAGCACAAAGGAGAAGGCCAGTCTATTTCCTGTCAGCTCCCCATTGCACCATTTAATTTGCTCTGTGACAGTGGACCCACACCCAGGGCCATGGGCCAGGGCCCACTCATTTACTAGAGTATTAAATGTCAATATATACTCACAACAAAGGTATGCCACCTCACGTCCACCCCTGTGGCTTCACTCATTTGGGCCTGATCCCCAGCAGCATGCCTCTGTATACATGGGCAGTCAGGAGCCAAAGATTCTCATTACCACAATCTGTTGTCCACTTATTCTTTGGGGGAAAGATCAAGAGCTCTGCCAACACAGAGGGAGCTGGATTGTGTCCTCACAGGCCCAGACTTCTGTTGGATTCTGCTCTTTTCTTAACTGAGAAATTGGTTTTAGTCACTTTCCCAGAGTTCCAATGAAGTTGAACCTAAGAATATGCACTGTGGGAAAAAGGCTGTCTTTGAACAAGAGGGTAATTGAAATATATACATTTGAAAATATTGGATTATTAAATGGAAATGAAAATCCTGAAGTGTTTTTGTCTTTCCATTCCTATTCCAAGTGTGTAAATCTGCTTAAAAAATATCTCCCTGATAACGTTGACCACCAGGTGACATTGTCTGCATCCCTTGAGTTCACAAAAGCTACCAATTAGCCATGGCAGGTGGAAGAGAATTCATACGGCCTCTCTGTGATTGCCTGAATCGTACACCATATCAGTAATGTATGATGGGCATTCAGTCTTTTAGAAGGGAAAAGGGAAAGCAAGGAATAATCAAACATTTTCCACACTCAATGTCATTTGCTGACAAAAAAGGTTGCGGACATTAAGTTAATAGGCATATATGACAACAGAAACTCAGAGAGAATAAAATGAACTTAATAGCTCATTCACACATCTGTGATCTGTATGCAAATTGCGCTGCTCTGTTTAGTAATGCTATAGTTCATTTCTCATTCCTTTTGATGTTAGCGACGTTGGCAAGTCGCTATACCTCTTTTATGATCACCGCACTGGATTGGATTTAGCCCATCTCTTCTGGGATTCTCCTCTACCCCTATGCAAGCTAATATGTTTGCCATGTTTAATGATGCACAAAATCTTCCTGAGTAGAAGTAATTTATCTTTATCAGGGTTTCTCTCACAGTGCTCCGTCAGTTAGCAACCCATAGTATGAGCCATATACAGACCGTCCAGGGCAAAGCATTACAAGACCAGCATCAAGACAAAGCAATAGCCGGCAATCATTAGCAAAGGATTCTCGCCAAGCCAATAGGGTAAAGGAGTAACACAAAGCACTGGTGTTGAATAGATGACAAAATGGTTGACTATCAGGCCATGACTTACTTATTTAGTCCTCTTCATCCCAGGTGGCACATAAGGCTGCAACAACCTTCTACCACTGGAGTCTGTCTTTAGCCACAGCATGTGCCCTGTCCAATGAGAGACCCATCTCTTCCAGCTCAGCCACCACTGTCGATTGCCATGTAGTTTTTGGCCTGCACCACTTGTGCTTTCCTGTCAGTGTCATAAGAAACAGAAAAAAACTTGTTTTCAATTTACCATGATTAGGTTAGGTTACATGACAGATTGCTTACCTTTTAATTCTAATTAAAGACACTCATAATATGCATTCATCAGTCAGCCATTATAGACCCGTGGTTCACAATGACTATCCCACAATTTGATCAACACAAGACAAAGGAATAATACACACTGACAATATATTCAAGGACAAAATGGCTGGCTGACTGGCTGAAATAGTGGAGACCCCTCAAGCTTTGGAAAGCTGAGGTAACTGTCACGATCGTCGTAAGGAATTGACCAAGGCGCAGCGTGTTGAGCGAACATCGTAGACTTTATTAAATTAAAGATACCACGATCAAAACAACAAACCAAAATGACGAAAGTGAAGTCCAAATCTGACACTGACAAAACAGGATCAAGGAAACAAAAACCCACAAAACCCAGGTGAAACCACACATATTAAATATGGCTCCCAATCAGAGATAACGAGCCGACAGCTGACACTCGTTACCTCCGATTGGGAGTCACATGACTAATAAAGAACAATTAACCCAAACATAGAAATGTACAACCAGAACTCCCCAACATAGACATACACCCAAACAATGAAAATACACAACCCTGGCTCGAATATCAAGGTCCGTGGAGCCAGAGTGCCACAGTACCCCCCCCTAAAGGTGCGACCTCCGGGCGCACCAGCATACAGTCTAGGGGAGGGTCTGGGTGGGCGTCTGTCCCTGGTGGCGGCTCTGGCCCAGGTCGTGGTCCCCACCCCACCTTAGTCACTATCCGCTTCTGTATCCCCCTCCACATGACCACCCCCCAACTAAACCCCACTGGATTAAGGGGCGGCACCGGACTAAGGGGCAGCACCGGACTAAGGGGCAGCCCTGGACTAATGGGCCGCACCGGGCTAAGGGACAGTACCTGACTAGCTGGCTCTGGCGGATCCTGGCTGGACGGCTCTGGCGGATCCTGGCTGGACGGCTCTGGCGGATCCTGGCTGGACGGCTCTGGCGGATCCTGGCTGGCGGAAGGTTCTGGCTGATCCTGTCTGGCAGGAGGCTCTGGCTGATCCTGTCTGGCGGAAGGCTCTGGCTGATCCTGTCTGGCGGAAGGCTCTGGCTGATCCTGTCTGGCGGAAGGCTCTGGCTGATCCTGTCTGGCGGAAGGCTCTGGCTGATCCTGTCTGGCGGAAGGCTCTGGCTGATCCTGTCTGGCGGAAGGCTCTGGCTGATCCTGTCTGGCGGAGAGCTCTAGCGGCTCAGGTCTGGCGGACGGCTCTGAAGGCTCATGGCAGACGGGCGGCTTTGCAGGCTCAGTACCGACGGGCAGCTCCTGCGGCGCTTGGCAGACGGACAGTTCAGACGGCGTTGGGCAGACGGGCAGTTCAGGCGCCGTTGGGCAGACGGGCAGTTCAGACGGCGTTGGGCAGACGGACAGTTCAGGCCCCGTTGGGCAGACGGCAGACTCTGGCCGTCTGAGGCGCACCGTAAACTTGGTGCGGGTGGCCGGAACAGGCCGGACCGGGCTGGCGACGCGCACCGTAGTCTTGGTGCGGGTGGCAGGAACAGGCCGGGTCGGGCTGGCGACGCGCACCGTAGTCTTGGTGCGGGTGGCAGGAACAGGCCGGACCGGGCTGGCGACGCGCACCGTAGACTTAGTGCGGGTGGCCGGAACAGGCCGGGTCGGGCTGGCGACGCGCACCGTAGTCTTGGTGCGGGTGGCAGGAACAGGCCGGGTCGGGCTGGCGACGCGCACCGTAGTCTTGGTGCGGGTGGCAGGAACAGGCCGGACCGGGCTGGCGACGCGCACCGTAGACTTGGTGCGGGTGGCAGGAACAGGCCGGGTCGGGCTGGCGACGCGCACCGTAGTCTTGGTGCGGGTGGCCGGAACAGGCCGGACCGGGCTGGCGACGCGCACCGTAGACTTGGTGCGGGTGGCAGAAACAGGCCGGGTCGGGCTGGCGACGCGCACCGTAGTCTTGGTGCGGGTGGCAGGAACAGGCCGGACCGGGCTGTGGAGACGGACAGGAGGCCTGGAGTGCACAGCGGCCACCACCCGTCCTGGCTGAATGCCTATCCTCACACACTCTGTGTGAGGCATCAGCACAGGACGTACAGGGCGGTGTACCCCTGGCCTGGTGGCCTCCTGGATACTCCCCCTTTTCTCCTCCGTCAGCCCCGTCGTCCATGCCGTGTGCCCCCCCCTAAAAAATTTCTGGGGTTGACTCACGACCCTCCGACGATGGCCCTGCTGCCGCCGTTGCTCCTCTCTCGCCAGGGCCTTGATCCTTCCCCAAGGTCCCTTGCCTCCGAGCATGTCCTCCCATGACCACGATGTGCCCACCTGGGCCATCGCCAGCCTCTCCATCTCCTTGCCCGGCGCCTCCTCCCATGTCCAGTCACCTTGCTCCTGGACACGCTGCTTGGTCTTTCTTTGGTGGGTTTTTCTGTCACGATCGTCGTAAGGAATTGACCAAGGCGCAGCGTGTTGAGCGAACATCGTAGACTTTATTAAATTAAAGATACCACGATCAAAACAACAAACCAAAATGACGAAAGTGAAGTCCAAATCTGACACTGACAAAACAGGATCAAGGAAACAAAAACCCACAAAACCCAGGTGAAACCACACATATTAAATATGGCTCCCAATCAGAGATAACGAGCCGACAGCTGACACTCGTTACCTCCGATTGGGAGTCACATGACTAATAAAGAACAATTAACCCAAACATAGAAATGTACAACCAGAACTCCCCAACATAGACATACACCCAAACAATGAAAATACACAACCCTGGCTCGAATATCAAGGTCCGTGGAGCCAGAGTGCCACAGTAACTGGCAAGAGATGCCATTGTTTGGATGCTGGGTGATGGACAACACATTGAGACTTGACTTTGGCACTTCTAGCTGTTTATCATTCTTTTCTACCACCAAACTAAAACGTCAAGATCCTCCCAAACATCCTCCTCTTTGAACCACAGAACAAAAGGATTGTTTTTGTTTTTGCTGAGAGACATTCAGTAAAGATCTTGTCTATTTATTGGACGGAGGTGGAGATGTGGATACCAGTGATGTGCATGGGAGGTTGATACAGTATGTGGCAGGATAATGTGAATGCAATCAATAGTCGTTCCAGGTTTTGGGGTTTGAACTTCAACCTTGTTTTGCAGTGGAAATCCTATACAGACTAAATCCCCCAAAGCATGAGGGGTTTTTGGATCGTCATCATAGCAGAGCTCATTTTAACAATGCTGGGGCGTATCGGTGGGGTACATCAGCTGTTCACACTGTCTTCAGCTAAACACTTTGGCAAAACGTCCATCTGAATCCCTATGTCCCAGATGCTATATAAACATACTGTATCATATGCAGTACATAAGCCTTCTAGCCATCTTATAGATGGGTTGGTTGTTTAGCAACCAAAACGACGCGTGCGCAACTATGGGGCAAAACAGACAGGGTTGGCTTAGATTGTTGACAACATATAAACTATAGTTCTTCTCCAATGTTTATTGAAAACATAAATACATTTGCACAATGAGCACTTGTATATACATTGTTACAGTTGTTGGTTTGCTAGCTAGCGAATTTGAGCCATATTAGCATTGACATGAAATCAGTCAAAACACCTCAAAACAAGACATAGTGTGAAATGAGTCACTAACGATTACCCACATGGCAGTTTCTTGTCATTGTTGGTAGCTATCTGACCACCCAGAATCACAGCAACCCACAGACTACTGCTCCATTGAAGCATGCACATCGTTTTCGTGACGTTGTCAGCTAACGCATCTATAGTAACAGAAATATATTATTTTCTGTTATTAGCATTTTGATAGTATTGTATTTGTCAATCATCGCCTCATCTTACTGTTAGTAAAACAATCACTGGGTCATGTTGTGTCTTGTGATATTTGCATTTCTCTTTTTAGCCTGCACTCCCATTACCATAAGTATTCACACCCCTGAGACAATACATGTTAGAATCACCTTTGGCAGCGATTACAGCTGTGAGTCTTTCATGGTAAGTCTCTAAGAGCTTTGCACACCTGCATTGTACAATATTTGCCCATTGTTATTTTCTAAATTCTTCAAGCTCTGTCAAATTGGTTGTTGATCATTGCTAGACAACCATTTTCAAGTCTTGCCATTTTTTATTAATTTGTAAAAATTTCGAAAAACATAATTCCACTTTGACATTATGGGGTATTATGTGTAGGCCGGTGACAAAAAAACTAAATGTAATCAATTTTAAATTCCGGCTGTAACACAACAAAATGTGGAAAACGTCAAGGGGTGTGAATACTTTCTGAATGTAACCAATGCGTTTAAATACCAAACGTATAGCACACACTGCATCACTAACACTCTGCACCACTAACAGCCGGCACTGCCAACACAGAACATCCACAGAGATTCTTTGACATCTGCTACATGAGGACACATTGAATTCCAGCTAAATATTCATTGTTCATATTTCAAAACTTACATCTGATTCAAAATGAAACCTAGATATACCATACATTTCAGATTTGTAATGCAGAAAATGTCTTGTAAAAGAAGCTTCCTCCCTCTCTGTAAGACTGGAGAAGACTGCTGCAGTTTGATTATTAGGCTCCTCTCTCTGACTATGACTAAAATACTTTAAGGCAGACGGCTTATTATGCTATTCCCTTTCATGTCTTTGGAATACACTTATCACTTTAATGCTTTTTTCCAGATCTCTCATTGATTCACATCCCCTCTGGCTTGTCAGGAAACTTCTGATGGAGATCAAAAGAGAAAGAGAATAAATGCTCTTGGATATGCAAGGCACCTTAATCAGCTGGAGAAAAACAGTCAAAGTTCACCAAAAGGTCAGGACTTAAGAGGAAGTAGTCCAGAATAGCTTCCTCAACAGAATGTATAGCCCAAGTTAGATGCTGCTTAACAGTACAGGTGGCCACAATATTATACTGATAAAGTGGAAAAAGTGAGCCATCTATCCACATTAACGGAGACATCCAATAGTCAAATAGAGTCTAAGAGCTGGTGTCCATTTACTTATCAACAGGCTGTGGGTTTCATGGAAGACCCAGGCCAGGTTAATATGATTTCACATTTTCCACATAAGAAAGGGACACTGCTCTCTGTACCTGCCATGTTTTGGTGATCTGATCCCGGCTTTGATAAGGTCATGAATCTGTCTGGCTTACCACACACCAAACAATGGCTTCAAGATGAAGTCAACGTCAAGGTTGATTGACATGGACAGCAGGAGTTCCACTCAAACGTTTCCATGCAGATATAGTAATGTCATAAAGCTGAAGAATTTTCTCTGTGTTGAGGCAATCTCGTGTGGGGCTCTCTCTCTCTCTCTCCACACATCTGATAGTTCCAGTTCCGTAACATCAAGGGCTGGAGCTGCCAATTCCCTCCCATGCGGCCTTGGAGCTGGAATGCCAATACCAGGTGAAAACGGCAGAAGTTTCCCATTAATCCTCGCAGTGGGCCTGTCTGGGCTGGGGAGGCTGGGAGGACATAGGACTGGGTCACCTCCACAGGCACGGCTAGGCTAGTGTTACTACCTCAGGACTGGGAGTTGACAGGAACACTACTGTCTCCAGGGAGAAAGACTGGCCCAATTACACAACCAAACCACCTCTAGAATGAGCCGTGTAAGAGGAGAAGTACTTTATTACCCCATAAGGAAGAGATTGAATGTACTTCACATGGAGGGAAAAGTGTGTGTTAATAGATTGGTCGATGGTTATCCCTTCAGTGCTTGAATGTACAGTAGTGATGGCTTTCTTTGGTCATTATTGCTATTTTAGCCTGTCACATGGATTGAGACTATAATGCTTGTCCAATTAAAACACTATAGATAATACTGTTGATTTGAACATTTCATTTTGTTATAAAGAGGAGTATAAAATACCTGTGATAACTAATCTTACTGCCATGAAACGGAGGAGTACAGAGATTAACAATAAATTGCACCTGATCTGAAATCTCTTCTGTTAGATAGGCTAACTGTGGATTCAGTAATTCTCTTTTTAATACGTTTTTTATAATGATCATACATTTTAAGGTCTCGGTTCTAGTTTTAGACACATTTGTCCTTGGCTCATATTATCAATTTGGAGCTAAGTTATGTCTCGAAAATCAATTAAGCGTGCACAGGTTACAACAAGGGGTTAAATTAATCCGAGCCATAGGCTTGTACACTCGTAAATAATCAAGGGACAGATCCTTGAACAGCCTGGAACCAGAACAAGAGCAACACAAAAAAGACTAAATCAGGTGCAATTTACAGATCAATCAAAAGGCTTTTATGGAAATGCTCAAAAAAGGGAAAGATGCTAAAATCGACCTGTGATGAATACACTTGTGTAGGAGTGTGTGGGGGAATCGATGGCAGATTATTCATTTCTGGGGTCATAATGGCAGCGAGCAGGCTCCCCAGGGAGTCTCAACCTTTTATTTGCAAGCAATCCTGTGTGTTCGATCCCCCCTCTCCTCCGGGAAACCACCACAATACACCCCCTTGACTGGGATACAGCCGGTGACACACAATTTATCAAGAAACCAATAAAGGTTGTTAACACAAAACGACATTTTCAACACCAATATAAATCACCCAATCAACTTCTTAATGGTGAGTATAATGGTAACAGTAGGTGTCAATGTCTCTCTCTAAATTACAGAACAGTGACACCTGTCTGCCTTTGATTAGGTCTACATCAAAGAAAGCAACCCTAATCCACATTACAGCCACTTTGTGCCTGTAGTCAGTAGTGACCGTGTGTCTAAAGTTCAGGCTGAACTGGACTGGATGGTTTCAAAGGCAGAGATATAGAGAAATTCAGTCAGTTCTTTGGTTGCAGTCTCTTCCCCCTCTCTCCCTGGGCTCTATGTGATGTGTCACTTCTCTCCTGTCTCTCTCTCTCTCCTCTCTTTCTTTTCGGCTGCGGTTTCTTCACTCTCTCCCTGGGCTCCGTGTGGGATGAGTGGTGTGTCACTTCTCTCCTGGTGCGTTGGACTATGCTATGCAGCCCGGTCACAGCCAGGCCACGTAATTGAACAGCTCTACTCCTGAACTAAATTTGATTCAAAGTGAAATAAGGTTGTGCTCCTGGGATAGCTTCAAAAGGAACTGGGCTGGGTCAGGGCATGATTCTGCAGGTCTGCTGGGCGGTGGGGGTGCAGGGGGGTGTAACCTGGAGGGAAATCTGGACAGGCACCATGCTTAAATCCAAGGTGAAATGTCAGTGATGTCGAGGCCTTTGAATTGGTTTGCTTTATATCTAATATAGTTATAGTTTTGACATTCCTGGACATTGTTGGAGAGAAAATATTCCCTCAGAATAAATGGGTCAGTGTACATTCTCAAACCCCTTAGCTCCTTCTGTGGCTGACCCAGTGCATTATTGCTTCAGTTATTACTCTCACACTTTAAAAAAAGAAGGGATTTCAAACATGTAGCAGACAGATAATCAAGATATCTTGTCTTGTTGCCTCTCGCTGCCAGAGTAGCTCATTGAATTCAGACGCACAGACAAGATTGCGAGAAGACTATCTACAGAACTCCTACATTTCGCAATATTGCTGTGTTGAGATCTCATTCTGGGTGCTAGTCAGCTTTTTTCCTGTGTTTGCGAGCGCTGAAATGAGCACAGGGTTTAAATGGCTTTCTGTGCCCGCGGAGGTCCGATACAATTTTATCCTGACAAAACATTTGTCATTTTCTTTACCGGCGAAGCTGATCTGGCAGGCTTTACTGGATAGCTCTCCAAACACCTGAGCAAGGCACCATGAATACTAACACATCACTACACCTCTCCTGCCTTCCCCATGTCTGCAAGAGCCACTATCTGCTTAGTGCGAGATGTCTGCAATCGTAAATTCAGTATGTACAGTTGAAGTCGGAAGTTTACATACACGGAAGTTTCATTAAAACTCATTTTTCAACCACTCTGCAAATTTCTTGTTAACAAACTATAGTTTTGGCAAGTCGGTTAGGACATCTACTTTGTGCATGACACAAGTCATTTTTCCAACAATTGTTTACAGACAGATTATTTTACTCATAATTCACTGTATTACAATTCCAGTGGGTCAGAAGTTTACATACACTAAGTTGACTGTGCCTTTAAACAGCTTGGAAAATTCCAGAAAATGATGTCATGGCTTTAGAAGCTTCTGATAGGCTAATTGACATCATTTGAGTCAATTGGAGGTGTACCTTTGTATTTCAAGGCCTACCTTCAATCTCAGTGCATCTTTGCTTGACATCATGGGAAAATCAAAAGAAATCAGCCAAGACCTCATAAAAAAAATTGTAGACCTCCACAAGTCTGGTTCATCCTTGGGCGCAATTTCCAAACGCCTGAAGGTACCACGTTCATCTGTACAAACAATAGTACGCAAGTATAAACACCATGGGACCACGCAGCCGTCATACCGCTCAGGAAGGAGACGCGTTCTGTCTCCTAGAGATGAACGTACTTTGGTGCGAAAGTGCAAATCAATCACAGAACAACAGTAAAGGACCTTGTGAAGATGCTGGAGGAAACAGGTACAAAAGTATCTATATCCACAGTAAAGTGAGTCCTATATCGACGTAACATGAAAGGCCGCTCAGCAAGGAAGAAACCACTGCTCCAAAACCGCCATAAAAAAGCCAGACTATGGTTTGCAACTACAGAAATGTCCTCTGGTCTGATGAAACAAAAATAGAACTATTTGGCCATAATGACCATCATTATGTTTGGAGGAAAGGGGGGGGGGGGCTTGCAAGCCGAAGAACACCATCCCAAACGTGAAGCACAGGGGTGTTAGCATCACGCTGTGGGGGTGCTTTGCTGCAGGAGGGACTGGTGCACTTCACAAAATAGATGGCATCATGAGGAAGGAAAATTATGTGGATATATTGAAGCAACATCTCAAGACATCAGTCAGGAAGTTAAAGCTTGGTTGCAAATGGGTCTTCCAAATGGACAATGACCCCAAGCATATTTCCAAATTTGAAAATTAGTGGGCAGAACTGAAAAAGCATGTGCGAGCAAGGAGGACTACAAACCTGACTCAGTTACACCAGCTCTGTCAGGAGGAATGGGCCAACATTCACCCAACTTATTGTGGGAAGCTTGTGGAAGGCTACCCGAAACGTTTGACCCAAGTTAAACAATTTAAAGGCAATGCTACCAAATATTAATTGAGTGAATGTAAACTTCTGACCCACTGGGAATGTGAAAGAAATAAAAGCTTAAATAAATAATTCTCTCTACTATTATTCTGACATTTCACATTCTTAAAATAAAGTGGTGATCCTAACTGACCTAAGACAGGTAATTTTTACTAGGATTAAATGTCAGGAATTGTGAAAGACTGAGTTTAAATGTATTTGGCTAAGATGTATGTAAACTTCCGACTTCAACTGTACAGTGCCTTGCAAAAGTATTCACCCCTCTTGGCGTTTTTCCTGTTTGTTGCATTACAACCTGTAATTTAAATGGATTTTTATTTGGATTTCATGTAATGGACATACAGAAAATAGTCCAAATTGGTGAAGTGAAATTAAAAAAATAACTTGTTTCAAAGAATTCTAAAAAATTAATAATGGAAAAGTGGTGCGTGCATATGTATTCACCCCCTTTGCTATGAAGCCCCTAAATAAGATCTGGTGCAACCAATTACCTTCAGAAGTCACATAATTAGTTAAATAAAGTCCACCTGTGTGCAATCTAAGTGTCACATGATCTGTCACATTATCTCAGTATATATACACCTGTTTTGAAAGGCCCCAGAGTCTGCAACACCACTAAACAAGGGGCACCACCAAGCAAGCGGCACCATGAATGTGGTGTATTGAGAAATGTATTATGTGTTAATGAGTTTAGATTTTAAATGGTTGCAAATAGCCAATGGGATTTGTATGCAGAAGTTGAGTTATTTGAATTAACAAATGACAATGGGGTTTCCGTTCTTGCATTGAAGTGATTGGATTACGAGATGCAAGGGCGGTAAAAGTTCAATGATGTAAAGGAGAGTTGGGCTGAAGACACTTTAGAGAGTAGTCGATTGGAATGTGTTAAGGTGAACATGAAATAAATCAGTTCTGGTTATAATAAGTATGCTTCGGAGTCATCAGTAAAAGAACCCAGCATCTTAGGATGCAGCAATGAAGACCAAGGAGCAATCCAAACAGGTCAGGGACAAAGTTGTGGAGAAGTACAGATCAGGGTTGGGTTATAAAAAAATATCTGAAACTTTGAACATCCCACGGATGGCACCACAACAAACCTGCCAAGAGAGGGCCGCCCACCAAAACTCACGGCCCAGGCAAGGAGGGCGTTAATCAGAGAGGCAACAAAGAGACCGAAGATAACCCTGAAGGAGCTGCAAAGCTCTACAGCGGAGATTGGAGTATCTGTCCATAGGACCACTTTAAGCCGTACACTCCACAGAGCTGGGCTTTACAGAAGAGTGGCCAGAAAAAAGCCATTGCTTAAAGAAAAAAATAAGCAAACATGTTTGGTGTTCGCCAAAAGGCATGTGGGAGACTCCCCAAACATATGGAAGAAGGTACTCTGGTCAGATGAGACAAGAATTTAACTTTTTGACCATCAAGGAAAACCCTATGTCTGGTGCAAACCCAACACCTCTCATCACCCCGAGAACACCATCCATGGAGGTGGCAGCATCATGCTGTGGGGATGTTTTTCATCGGCAGGGACTTGGCAACTGGTCAGAATTTAAGGAATGATGGATGGCGCTAAATACAGGGAAATTCTTGAGGGAAACCTGTTTCAATCTTCCAGAGATTTGAGACTGGGACGGGGGTTCACCTTCCAGCAGGACAATGACCCTAAGCATACTGCTAAAGCAACACTTGAGTAGTTTAAGGGGAAACATTTAAATGTCTTGGAATGGCCTAGTCAAAGCCCAGACCTCAATCCAATTGAGAATCTGTGGTATGACTTAAAGATTGCTGTACACCAGCGGAACCTATCCAACTCGAAGGAGCTGGAGCAGTTTTGCCTTGAAGAATGGGCAAAAATTCCAGTGGCTAGATGTACCAAGCTTATAGAGACATACCCCAAGAGACTTGCAGCTGTAATTGCTGCAAAAGTTGGCTCTACAAAGTATTGACTTTGGGGGGGTGAATAGTTATGCACGCTCAAGTTGTCTGTTTTTTAGTCTTATTTCTTGTTTGTTTCACAATAAAAAATATTTTGCATCTTCAAAGTGGTAGGCATGTTGTGTAAATCAAATCATACAAACCCTCAAAAAATCTATTTTAATTCCAGGTTGTAAGGCAACAAAATAGGAAAAATGCCAAGGGGGGTGAATACTTTCGCAAGCCACTGTAAGTACCTACTCCCCAAATGCTCTAATCCCCATCAACATTATTGTCAAATGTATACAGTATGTTGAAAATTGACCTTTGTCCATGATCTATTCTTGTAGCATTACTTGCCATGTCCATTAAATTACTTATAAAATATTATCTGGGTATAGACTGTGGAACAGCACTGAGTTTGTCTGTTTGTGATAACTTTTACAAAAAGTTACATTTGTCTACTTTGAATTTTTCTGTCCCAGGGTATCCATGTGTATAAAAGTCAACCTCTCTCTGTCTTTACAACTTTCCCTCTGTATCTTGCCAATAAGTGAAGCAGCAACTGTAAGTTTACAATGGAGTAGTGATGGGGGAAAAAATCGATACAGTTACATATCAAGCTATTATTCTTTATGATATATCGTATCGTTTTGACAGTATCGCAATATAATTTTTGCACTAGTTTGCTGTACCTGCACCAAAACTCCAGTATTTTTCCTTCATAGCTTGTTCTCCATCTTCTTTTTAAATAGGGAGCCCATTTGTTTTCAACACTTTTATTTCCATAACTGATGAAAACTTGTTTCTTGTCTCTCTGCAGCAGACATATGGTGAGCAACATCGAATCGCAATAAAATCGCAGTATCGAATCGCAATACATATAGAATCATGAGAATTGCAATACATATCTTATTGGCACCTAAGTGTTGTGATAACATCGTTTATTGAGGTCCCTGGCAATTCCCAGCCCAACAATTGAGGGTGTATACTTCTACTACATAACTAAATTCCCCTGCCTGTGGCTTCAAGGCCCTCCTTAGTCTCTATCACCCCTTTCTAGACTTATAATACGGGAGTGTGCAGGAAGCCTGATGGCCATCATGGAGGTGAAGGGCACTCCAGGAGTATCAATGCTCCCCTCCCCCATTCCCAGATACTCCCTTCTAGCATCATGTCCCCTCGAGCCACAACTCAACAGGGGCAGGAAGAGACCTTCCCCTATCGAGGCCACATGTAGCCACGAGCGACGCATGTACAGTATCGCAATCCTGTTTGGTTGCTGGTTTGTTTGCGGCAGTAAATTAGAATGTCTTGAAGTTCGGCTTGATGTGTGGCTTGGGATGGGGGGGGGGGGGGGATGTGGGGTACTTATTAGACCCAGGAGCTGTCTTAATGTGGAGTCCAATCTTAAATCTGTGATAATTACAAGTGATCTGGAGTGAATTATAACAGCCAGGAAGTACACCCCGGAGGAAAATGGAGGAGGCTACATTTCATGTAAAAACCCGGTGTGACTGCCTGCCAGCCCTGCACTGAGCACAGTGGTGGGCTTAATAAGGAAATATTAAGCAAATTACCTGTGAAAATGGGCAGTCATTTCCCTGCCCCGAGCAGGCCTTTTTTCATCTGATTAGACCTTTCGAGTCATTCATCCGTGTGCACATGATTCTTCTCTGGTCTGACCGATCAATGGGGGTTTTGATGAAAGATATTACATTGTTTATTCATAAGGCCACATTATTAATGACATGGTTATGAGCCAGAGGATGACATGGATGCATGTTTTTCCTTTCTAATCAACCTTAGGTGACTCTTGTCCTCCTTTTTGCCTCATCTCTCTCTCTCTCACCTCAATATCTCTCTAGCTCCTTCTCCACCCCCCCCCCCCCCTCCCTCCCTCTATCCCTCTCTCACACACACAAATACCATCTCTTTCACACACACACACAAATACCATCTCTTTCACATACACACACACACACAAACTTTGGAGCACACAGAAGCAGAGTGCTGTAACAGAATGCAGTCATTAGCACACGGCCATATCATCCATTTTGTCAGCTCTGACAAATCATTTAATGGGATGTGGTCTGGTCATGGACCCACAGAGTGATACCTCCTATTTACTGTCCCCATTGCATGCTCCATTGCTCTGCCCGTAAATAGGAATCAAACAGAGTTGAGTCCCAATAAATGACAAAGAGGGACAGATTACCTCCGATATGTATATATTCTCCTTTTATCTTTTCAGCGCTGTAATTCTCTCCTCTCCTTTCTTCCTTGTTCATAGTGTGCCCCCTATAGAGCAGTAGGTGTATTGCAGCTCCCTTTGTTTGATATCAAGCCTGCTATAGTTTCTTATTGGCTCTACACATTACAGCAGTGCCAGATCTTACAATGGACCTTCACCTTGAATCAGGTGCTCTTTTTATTTGTGGTTCGCAGACGGAGCCAATACTTTTCTCAAAAGAATCAGAAAAATATGTTCTGTTTCTTTGGGGTACACTCACAATATCCTTTGACATCTCAATATAGTAAATAGTCTTCCATTTAACACACCTTTTCAAATCAGTTTAACAGCAGACTATTGAGGATGAACTCTCTTCAACTATATAATAAATGGGAAGGGCTTACAGTTGAGAAAGTGATTTTGTTTTGGGTGGAAATAACAAGAAATGCCTTGAGAGAAATATTCTAACTCTCCCCAGTGTAATTGGTGGTGCCTCCACTTGATCTGTCGACTGACACTGCAGCGTATTTACATGGCCAGGTTGATGTACTGTCATACATAGCTACCTCCACTGATACCACCTTATGTTTCAAACTTTACCAATACCACTCACAATGGTTTCTCCACTGTGGGATAGAGTACTACTACTTGAACTAACCTATGAGAGGAGATGGATTGTTATTCTCTTAATGGTGTCAATGTGTAATTTGTACAATTATCTAATGAAATGGTAAGTAATTATCTAAATCGCAGACTGTTATAGTCAGTAGTGAACATTAGCACCATGTAACCCACAGACAGGCAGCTATCAGACACATAGCGTTTAGAATACCAGATAGAACATACAGTATGTTGGGGGATTGAGAGAGGAGGGTGAAATATAGGTGAATTGTAGGTAAATCTGAGTTCAAATCAAATAAAACCATTTCAAATCCTTAAATGATTCAAATCGGTGTTCATTGGATTGTGAAAACTTTTGAATGAACCCACCACTCCTCTTGATTATATTCACATGGGCACATTGTAATTTCTCTCTTCATCGGCATCTCATGTTGCCTAACATAGGAAGAGCTTAAAACCACACAGTGGAGGATATTTGAAACTACAGTATAGAGCTTCAGACGAGACTGTTTTCTTTAACTTCTCTTTCAAAGACCGCCACATTCACTCCTAACAACCCTGTAGCTGGACTATTATAGTATTACATTACGACTTGATTGAAAACACTGCATATTTAAGCCTGTAGGACCGGCTGGACCATCCTATTCAAACATCACTTGAAACACTAAATTAATTTGAGCAGCTAAAATACAAGGGCCGGGACAATACCAGTATCGTGATACTCATTAGTATCATGGCAAGGAAACAAACACAAAGCAGATTTAACATCTTTAGGAAAACAGCCCTAATGTTGGAAATAAACATAATTATGTTGTTATCCAGAGTCACATTTATTTATTTTCCAAGCTATAGAACACAATATTTTACATACAGCAGGTTTTTAAAGGACCAAAGAGTTTGGTCTGCTTCGTGTTTTCATTTTTGCCATGGAAAAAATATTGCTATACTGTTATCGTCACAGCCCTATAAAATACTACATTCCTTCACACACAGAGGGAAAGTTTTCAAACCACAAGTGTTTAGAGCAGGTTGGTACTATAGTACTCCAGTGATCTTCAACCCATTTGCCATATCTGTGTGATAAAGAGCATTGGCACAGCATCTCAGCCACCAAATCCATAATTTAGTAAATTCAAAGATGTGCCCTGAGTGGCTTTGTGGGCACACAATGAACCAAACGAACAGAGTAGAAATATCCTCCGTGTGACAGAACCATATACACGCTTCACATAGTAATAGCTGCAGAAAGTAATTGTGCAGTGAAAATCCTAAATCTTACATAAATGGAGTCTTTTGGATGCACCCTCTCTCCCCTAAGTGCTTTATATTAAACTCAGCTCAGCAACTCCTTGGCCGAGGATCCTTGGACGAGGGCATTCAACACTATAGAAGACAATAAACAGTTCACTTCAGTGGGTAGGTGAGAGTCTGCCACCACCAGCCACCACCACATGAGACTTTTTAAGAGAACAATTGCTTCAGACTTCTTTCTTTTTGAGTGTCTGGACAACCAGGGCACCCCATGTTTTAAGATTACCTTTTAATTATTTCCAGTACAGGGAAACTCTGGTTTAAATGTTCTGAACTGAGCACAATGGGCACAGCAGGCCGGTTGCTAATCCTGTTTGCAAATGAGAGCCACTTGTCAAGGTCAGACTCCAAATCTGTTATTAATTTGTCCCCTGACAAATAACTTCCTAGGGTATTCCCAGCCATCTTTCCATCAAAACAAGCCAATCGCTTGGCCATAAGTACAGGCATCGACAGCAACTGTGGCCCGCAGGCTACCAATTGAATCTCTCGCCCCCTACATCTTTTTCAAATGACCATGTAATATCACTGCTGTTACACAGACATGATCAGGAAAATGTATTGGAGACAGGGAAGGAAGATAACTAAGGGAGCTGTATAACCCCCAGTACACTCTCCAAAAACCCTTTCTAGTACGGAGAAATTCGAAGGAATATGTGGGGCCTGTAGAGACCTATGCTGAATGTGTTGTGAATTCTGTATAGCATAGCACACATTGCCTGAAGATAAAGAGTATCCAAGATGGCAAGAGAGATACACACCAAAATCAAAATCAATGCATCAAACCAAACCACCACAGCTGTCAGCAAACACATTTGGCAGGCTGCGATATCACCAATGTGTCCTTTCTTTGAGCGGTCCCGGCTTGCAATCACTGTTTAAAAAAGTCCTGCTGCCTGTCAGAACCAATAATGCCACTTCACACATTTAGCAGTCCTGACATCTTGGTGAACCACAACCATCAAATGCTGAAGTCTGGCTTTGGGTGTTGGAAGGGAGCCAATGGGTGGGCTGAAGAGTGAATGAGTGAGTGGAGGGAGGGAGGGAGGTAGGGGGGGAAAGTTGAGCTGTGTCTATGTGTGTTTTTAATTCTCCCCGGTCGGTCTCCAGACTAGAAACAAGATTGAATCGTACAACACCGGCTCTGACGCTCGTCGGATGTGGCAGGGCTTGAAAACTATTACAGACTACAAAGGGAAGCACAGCCGCGAGCTGCCCAGTGACACAAGACTTCCAGACAAGCTAAACCACTTCTATGCTCGCTTCGAGGCAAGCAACACTGAAGCATGCATGAGAGCACCAGCTGTTCCGGATGACTATGTGATCACACTCTCCGTAGCCGATGTGAGTAACTTTTAAGCAGGTCAACATTCACAAGGCCACAGGGCCAGACGGATTACCAGGACGTGTACTCTGAGCATGTGCTGACCAACTGGCAAGTGTCTTCACTGACATTTTCAACATGTCCCTGACTGAGTCTGTAATACCAACATGTTTCAAGCAGACCACCATAGTCCCTGTGCCCAAGGACACTAAGATAACCTGCCTAAATGACTACCGACCCGTAGCACTGACGTCTGTAGCCATGAAGTGCTTTGAAAGGCTGGTCATGGCTCACATCAACACCATTATCCCAGAAACCCTAGACCCACTCCAATTTGCATACCGCCCCAACAGATCCACAGATGATGCAATCTCTATTGCACTCCACACTGCCCTTTCCCACCTGGACAAGAGGAACACCTACGTGAGAATGCTATTCATTGACTACAGCTCAGCATTCAACACCATAGTGCCCTCAAAGCTCATCACTAAGCTAGGGATCCTGGGACTAAACACCTCCCTCTGTAACTGGATCCTGGACTTCCTGACGGGCCGCCCCCAAGTGGTAAGGGTAGGTAACAACACATCTGACACACTGATCCTCAACACGGGGGCCCCTCAGGGGTGCGTGCTCAGTCCCCTCCTGTACTCCTCGTTCACCCATGACTGCATGGCCAGGCACGACTCCAACACCATCATTAAGTTTGCCGATGACACAACAGTGGTAGGCCTGATCACCGACAACGATGAGACAGCCTATAGGGAGAGACCTGGCCATGTGGTGCCAGGATAACAACTTCTCCCTCAACGTGACCAAGACAAAGGAGATGAATGTGGACTACAGGAAAAAAAAAGAGGACTGAGCACGCCCCCATTCTCATCGACGGGGCTGTAGTGGAACAGGTTGAGAGCTTCAAGTTCCTTGGTGTCCACACCACCAACGAACTATCATGGTCCAAACCAAGACAGTCGTGAAGAGGGCACGACAAAGCCTATTCCCCCTCAGGAGACTGAAAAGATTTGGCATGGGTCCTCAGATCCTCAAAAAATTATACAGCTGCACCATCGAGAGCATCCTGACTGGTTGCATCACCGCCTGGTATGGCAACTGCTTGGCCTCCGACCGCAAGGCACTACAGAGGGTAGTGCGTACGGCCCAGTACATCACTGGGGCCAAGCTTCCTGCCATCCAGGACCTCTATACCAGGCGGTGTCAGAGGAAGGCCCTCAAAATTGTCAAAGACTCCAGCCGCCCTAGTCATAGACTGTTCTCTCTGCTACCGCACGGCAAGCGGTACCGGAGTGCCAAGTCTAGGTCCAAAAGACTTCTCAACAGCTTCTACCCCCAAGCCATAAGACTCCTGAACAGCTAATCATGGCTCCCTGGACTATTTGCACTGCCCACCCTATCTTTTTACGCTGCTGCTACTCTGTTAATTATTTATGCATAGTCACTTTAACTCTACCCACATGTATATATTACTTCAACTACCTCAACTAGCCGGTGCCCCCGCACATTGACTCTGCACCGGTACCCCCCTGTATATATAGCCTCCCTACTGTTATTTTATTTTACTTCTGCTCTTTTTTTCTCAACACTTTTTTGTTGTTGTTTTATTTGACTTTTTTATTAAAAATAAATGCACTGTTGGTTAAGGGCTGTAAGTAAGCATTTCACTGTAATGTCTGCACCTGTTGTATTCGGCGCATGTGGCCAATACAATTTGATTTGATTTGATTTGAAATGAAGTCTTGTGGGCTAGTGAACATAGCCGAGGTGAGGTTGGGAATAGGACATGAAGGGGAGAGAGAAGAGAGGGGCTCATAGACTCAACACTGTGCTGTTGTGAATAATGCAGTCACAGGCTCGGAGGGCTCACTCCGGTCAAGACAACACCAGAGATCACCACAGCAAAGGACCCAAAGACCCAGTGTGAAGGCTGGTAGACATTGAAGGACAAGGAGACACTGTTTTTTCCACCTGCAAAAACACCTTCAGAAGAATCCTGTGACAGCACACTGCTGAGTAGCAATTTTTTAAGAATGTCTATATTGAGGTCTGACAAGGTGTATAGATTCTCTTACACATTTATGAGGCAGCTCTAGGCAGGGTTGAAGTCGAAGAGCAGGAAACGACTTTATTAGCCCACCACCTATGGGATTCAACAGCTCTCTATGGAGCTCTCAGCTGCACTAGGTAATCACAGATAAAGACAGATACTTAACAAGCCCTGGCAGGGCTGACATTACATTGACAGTGTGCTACCAACGCTATGATGGTGCAAGCGCACGTGAGATTTGGTTCTGGGTGCCGAGATTACCTTCACTCAGAAAGACACTGTTTCCAACCTGTCACAATATGATTTGCTCTTATGCATGTATTCAAACATTCCAAATGATTAGACTCTATTGTGACACATTCGTGTACTATCTTATTCCTGGGGGGAAAAGATAAACAGACCTGCAACTTTTATACAGCACTTACTTTATCTTAATTAATTAATTGGTGTTCCTGTAGTGTACTATTGAAAGTTTGACCCAGGGGAGAATGGGGTGTGAAAACACGTTTGTTTGTTCATTGATTACCACTCAGACCCTCCATCTGGAACCAGACCTGATGCTTATCTGCTGCTATGTTTGCCTTTGCACCTGCACTACTGTTTACTAGTCCAGAGAAAGGGTTACAACCACATAAAAGTCAGACAAGTGAGGGATTGGCGATGCCTTTGAACCCAATGCCTGGATGAGTCCATGCATCACAGCACTGACAGGTGTTTCAGCACTTAAGGCCTATAGCACTTGGCTTGAGTGTGGCAGGGGACTCATCACAGCTAAATGCAGAATCTTTTTTTGGGCTTTTGTTATGAGATACAAATGAGAGAGGTTTGTATTCAGGGAAGCTTGGAAAATACATTTAATGAATTTTGATACTCGGTTGACAACAGGAAGTGAACCAAAGGGGGGAATAACTGCAACTGGAAAATGTATATAGTACAGTGCCTTGCAAACGTATTCATCCCCCTTGGCGTTTTTTTCCTATTTTGTTGCATTACAACCTGTAATTTAAATTTATTTTTATTTGGATGTCATGTAATGGACATACACAAAATAGTCCAAATTGGTGAAGTGAAATGAAAAAAATTCAAAAATAAATAAATAACGGAAAAGTGGTGCGTGCATATGTATTCACCCCCTTTGCTATGAAACCCTTAAATAAGATCTGGTGCAACCAATTACCTTCAGAAGTCACATAATTAGTTAGATTGCACACAGATGGACTTTATTTAAGTGTCACATGATCTGTCACATGATCTCAGTATATATACACCTGTTCTGAAAGGCCCCAGAGTCTGCAACACCACTAAGCAAGGGGCACCACCAAGGAGCAATCCAAACAGGTCAGGGACAAAGTTGTGGAGAAGTACAGATCAGGTTTGGGTTATAAAAAAATATCAGAATCTTTGAACATCCCACCATTAAATCCATTATTAAAAAATGGAAAGAAAATGGCACCACAACAAACCCGCCAAGAGAGGGCCGCCCACCAAAACTCACGGCCCAGGCAAGGAGGGCATTAATCAGAGAAGCAACACTCCACAGAGCTGGGCTTTATGGAAGAGTGGCCAGAAAAAAG
Organism: Coregonus lavaretus; assembly: GCF_964263955.1. Classification (NCBI taxonomy): domain Eukaryota; kingdom Metazoa; phylum Chordata; class Actinopteri; order Salmoniformes; family Salmonidae; genus Coregonus; species Coregonus lavaretus. The sequence goes on from NC_140018.1 coordinate 28,120,258, forward strand.
CCATTGCTTAAAGAAAAAAATAAGCAAACACATTTGGTGTTCGCCAAAAGGCATGTGGAAGACTCCCAAAACATATGGAAGAAGGTACTCTGGTCAGATGAGACTAAAATTGAGCTTTTTGGCCATCAAGGAAAATGCTATGTCTGGCGCATACCCAACACCACTCATCACCCCGAGAACACCATCCCCACAGTGAGGCATGGTGGTGGCAGCATCATGCTGTGGGGATGTTTTTCATCGGCAGGGACTTGGAAACTGGTCAGAATTGAAGGAATGATGGATGGTGCTAAATACAGGGAAATTCTTGAGGGAGACCTGTTTCAGTCATCCAGAGATTTGAGACTGGGATGGAGGTTCACCTTCCAGCAGGACAATGACCATAAGCATACTGCTAAAGCAACACTCGAGTGGTTTAAGGGGAAACATTTAAATGTCTTGGAATGGCCTAGTCAAAGCCCAGACCTCAATCCAATTGAGAATATGTGGTATGACTTAAAGATTGCTGTACACCAGCGGAACCCATCCAACTTGAAGGAGCTGGAGCAGTTTTGCCTTGAAGAATGGGCAAAAATCCCAGTGGCTAGATGTGCCAAGCTTATAGAGACATACCCCAAGAGACATGCAGCTGTAATTGCTGCAAAACATGGCTCTACAAAGTATTGACTTGGGGGGGGGGGGGGGGGGGGTGAATAGTTATGCAAGCTCAAGTTTTCTGTTTATTTGTCTTATTTCTTGTTTGTTTCACCCCAAAAAATATTTTGCATCTTCAAGGTGGTAGACATGTTGTGTAAATCAAATTATACAAACCCCCAAAAAATCCATTTTAATTCCAGGTTGTAAGGCAACAAAATAGGAAAAATACCAAGGGGGGGTGAATACTTTCGCAAGCCACTGTATGTATAAGCTAGAAGTAGAAGCCTAAGAGTTGATGTCCATTAGTTTACTCCAAATAGGGGAGGGATGGTAGGGTTAGGGAAAAATGATAAAGGAAAATATATTTTTTTAAATGTATATATATTTTCTATATGTATGGGGGATTTGAAATGATGCAGACAATTACATTCATGGAAGCCACAATCTATCTGCAATATTAAAGCTGATCTACCCCCTCAAAAATAAATAAATAACTGCAACTGGAAAGTGAGTGGTTGAAATGTAGATATATTAATGGAGCAATTAAGTACCATTGAAGTACATTAATGGATTGTATCTTTAAAACATGAGCTGTAATCAAAATATTCTAGAACAATATATTTGGAGAGTCTCAAACAGATGATTTCACTACAAACTGTTCAACTAATTATCCCCTAACCCTAATGTTATGTTTAAATAGAACGATTCAAACACTTGTTCTCAGTTGAGGCTGACATTTATCTCAACGAGCATCATCTCACATACAACGGAAATAGAACAACCAAATCACCTAGTGATTTCCGATAACAACATATCAACAAAACAAACTGTGCATTTGATGATACAAATCATGGATGCTACACTAAACAATCTGTGCTGAACGCAACACAACACCTAATGCTTGTTATAGTTTGAGTACAGTGAAGGCTGCTGAGGGGAGGACGGCTCATTATAATGTCTGGAACGGAGTAAATGGAATGGCATCAAACACATGGAAACCATGTGTTTGATGTATTTGATACCATTCCACTAATTCCGCTCCAGTCATTACCACGAGCCTGTCCTCCCCAATTAAGGTGCCACCTCCTGTGTTTGAGTATCTAGCTATAGAAGCCAAATAAAGTATTTGTTGGTCTTGTAGCCTACAAATAACACATTAAAAAATGTGGGTTAATATTAACTGCTTATAGTTAAAAGTTATCAATGGCAGGGTTTGGGCAAAAGAGATTGAGAGAAAGTAAACCAGTGGATATGAGACAGTGGATATTAATTCTAACTGATGGGTGGAATAAAGGAAATCAGCCTCCTCCTACATGCTGTCAGGTGGGACTACTGCCTATATTTCACATCTACTATGCCTAGGAGTGACATTGGCTTCTAATTGACAATCTACCAATCTACTATCAACATGTAGCTTACTTGCTACTGGATGGGTGTAGCTGTCCAACAGGTCCTCTACACTCAGCAGATGGTAGTAACTGATTTTGTTTTTACACAGCTGGTGAGTCCTGTAGTGAGAATAGAATTGGCACAGCTGTGGTAGAGATAGAAATGTGTGTTGATTTGGTTCGAAAATATGAATACTAAGTACAGTGAGGGAAAAAAGTATTTGATCCCCTGCTGATTTTGTACGTTTGCCCACTGACAAAGACATGATCAGTCTATAATTTTAATGGTAGGTTTATTTGAACAGTGAGAGACAGAATAACAACAAAAAAATCCAGGAAAACGCATGTCAAAAATGTTTTAAATTGATTTGCATTTTAATGAGGGAAATAAGTATTTGACCCCTCTGCTAAACATGACTTAGTACTTGGTGGCAAAACCCTTGTTGGCAATCACAGAGGTCAGACGTTTCTTGTAGTTGGCCACCAGGATTGCACACCTCTCAGGAGGGATTTTGTCCCACTCCTCTTTGCAGATCTTCTCCAAGTCATTAAGGTTTCGAGGCTGACGTTTGGCAACTCGAACCTTCAGCTCCCTCCACAGATTTTCTATGGGATTAAGGTCTGGAGACTGGCTAGGCCACTCCAGGACCTTAATGTGCTTCTTCTTGAGCCACTCCTTTGTTGCCTTGGCCGTGTGTTTTGGGTCATTGTCATGCTGGAATACCCATCCACGACCCATTTTCAATGCCCTGGCTGAGGGAAGGAGGTTCTCACCCAAGATTTGACGGTACATGACCCCGTCCATCATCCCTTTGATGCGGTGAAGTTGTCCTGTCCCCTTAGCAGAAAAACACCCCCAAAGCATAATGTTTCCACCTCCATGTTTGACGGTGGGGATGGTGTTCTTGGGGTCATAGGCAGCATTCCTCCTCCTCCAAACACGGCGAGTTGAGTTGATGCCAAAGAGCTCATCTGACCACAACACTTTCACCCAGTTCTCCTCTGAATCATTCAGATGTTCATTGGCAAACTTCAGACGGGCCTGTATATGTGCTTTCTTGAGCAGGGGGACCTTGCGGGCGCTGCAGGATTTCAGTCCTTCACAGCGTAGTGTGTTACCAATTGCTTTATTGGTGACTATGGTCCCAGCTGCCTTGAGATCATTGACAAGATCCTCCCGTGTAGTTCTAGGCTGATTCCTCACCGTTCTCATGATCATTGCAACTCCACGAGGTGAGATCTTGCATGGAGCCCCAGGCCGAGGGAGATTGACAGTTCTTTTGTGTTACTTCCATTTGCGAATAATCGCACCAACTGTTGTCACCTTCTCACCAAGCTGCTTGGCGATGGTCTTGTAGCCCATTCCAGCCTTGTGTAGGTCTACAATCTTGTCCCTGACATCCTTGGAGAGCTCGTTGGTCTTGGCCATGGTGGAGAGTTTGGAATCTGATTGATTGATTGCTTCTGTGGACAGGTGTCTTTTATACAGGTAACAAGCTGAGATTAGGAGCACTCCCTTTAAGAGTGGGCTCCTAATCTCAGCTCGTTACCTGTATAAAAGACACCTGGGAGCCAGAAATCTTTCTGATTGAGTGGGGGTCAAATACTTATTTCCCTCATTAAAATGCAAATCAATTTATAACATTTTTGGCATGCGTTTTTTCTGGATTTTTTGGTTGTTATTCTGTCTCTCACTGTTCAAATAAACCTACCATTAAAATTATAGACTGATCATTTCTTTGTCAGTGGGAAAATGTACAAAATCAACAGGGGATCAAATACTTTCTTACCTCACTGTAGTTGTGTTGTTTTTTCATATTTTGGTTGGGTAATTAAATGGCCAGACTGTTTTTTTTCAGTTGTGTTAGCATGGTATCATTACAAATGTATTCAAATGCTGTCCCAAACTGCTGTAGAGCAGGAAATAATGGCGAAATACAATACAATTCAGTTATGCATTTACAGATGGTGTACCACATTCAATCACAAATACAATTATTTTGTGCCTATTGTTAAAGTTTGTGTGGCTTTTATCAATGTGATTGAGAACAGGCATTACAGAAGGTGTAAGTCTGCAATCTCAAAAGTTAAACAGATAAATCAAGTAACCGAATACTTGACATAAGGTTCACTTCATGACATATTGATATTGAAGTCAGGGGCGGTCTGGAACAGCCCACATCACACCACTCCCCCGGCAGGCCACCAGCCACATACACACCCTACACCCTGACCCTATACACCCTACTTAGACACAGGCAGCAGTCCTGACACATAACATTGTCAGTACAGTAAAGCGTTTCTCAACCATTTCTATACAAGTGTCTGGCGAGACATGGTCTTCCTCTTCTTTTTTAACCAGCTCATGTTTAAAACAAAAACAATATGTAAAAACACCACTGGAGATACAACTATAACTGTGCCTCTGCTCTAGTCATTTTGTTTGCCTCCCTGTTGTGCTGTCTATCTGTCTCAGCATCTTCTCTGCTGTCACTGTGCTTCTTCTTGTTCTCTGTCTGTCTGTCTGCTTGTCTGCTTAAGCCTCATACGTTATAAAAGCCAAATCATGAGTAATCATCTTATAAAGTAATTCATAGTTATTAAGAAATGTAATAAATAGACTACTGAGGAATTCAAGAAATAAGTTATTACATCAAACACGTCCAAGCACGAATGTATTATTCAATATATGTTGATGTGCAACCTAATCCAGTGATTGTCTTGAATTTTGGGTTGAAATTAGACTATAGTTGCTATATTTTACCGTCAAAATAGGACCCCAGAATTTCCAGATGTTTCTTTCTGTTCAATAGAGATGAATTACATACATATTTATGTACACTGACTAATATCATAGGCTAATTAATTTGGGGTTCAACACCTGAGGAAGTGGAAACTCAAAACACATCGCTAACTCTAAATATAATACCCAATGCTAGTAGCTACAGTGGGGAAAAAAAGTATTTAGTCAGCCACCAATTGTGCAAGTTCTCCCACTTAAAAAGATGAGAGAGGCCTGTAATTTTCATCATAGGTAAACGTCAACTATGACAGACAAATTGAGAAAAAAAAATCCAGAAAATCACATTGTAGGATTTTTAATGAATTTATTTGCAAATTATGGTGGAAAATAAGTATTTGGTCACCTACAAACAAGCAAGATTTCTGGCTCTCACAGACCTGTAACTTCTTCTTTAAGAGGCTCATCTGTCCTCCACTCGTTACCTGTATTAATGGCACCTGTTTGAACTTGTTATCAGTATAAAAGACACCTGTCCACAACCTCAAACAGTCACACTCCAAACTCCACTATGGCCAAGACCAAAGAGCTGTCAAAGGACACCAGAAACAAAATTGTAGACCTGCACCAGGCTGGGAAGACTGAATCTGCAATAGGTAAGCAGCTTGGTTTTAAGAAATCAACTGTGGGAGCAATTATTAGGAAATGGAAGACATACAAGACCACTGATAATCTCCCTCGATCTGGGGCTCCACGCAACATCTTACCCCGTGGGGTCAAAATGATCACAAGAACGGTGAGCAAAAATCCCAGAACCACACGTGGGGACCTAGTGAATGACCTACAGAGAGCTGGGACCAAAGTAACAAAGCCTACCATCAGTAACACACTACGCCGCCAGGGACTCAAATCCTGCAGTGCCAGACGTGTCCCCCTGCTTAAGCCAGTACATGTCCAGGCCCGTCTGAAGTTTGCTAGAGTGCATTTGGATGATCCAGAAGAGGATTGGGAGAATGTCATATGGTCAGATGAAACCAAAATATAACTTTTTGGTCAAAACTCAAAGAATGCTGAGTTGCATCCAAAGAACACCATACCTACTGTGAAGCATGGGGGTGGAAACATCATGCTTTGGGGCTGTTTTTCTGCAAAGGGACCAGGACGACTGATCTGTGTAAAGGAAAGAATGAATGGGGCCATGTATCGTGAGATTTTGAGTGAAAACCTCCTTCCATCAGCAAGGGCATTGAAGATGAAAGGTGGCTGGGTCTTTCAGCATGACAATGATCCCAAACACACCGCCCGGGCAACGAAGGAGTGGCTTCGTAAGAAGCATTTCAAGGTCCTGGAGTGGCCTAGCCAGTCTCCAGATCTCAACCCCATAGAAAATCTTTGGAGGGAGTTGAAAGTCCGTGTTGCCCAGCGACAGCCCCAAAACATCACTGCTCTAGAGGAGATCTGCATGGAGGAATGGGCCAAAAAAACAGCAACAGTGTGTGAAAACCTTGTGAAGACTTACAGAAAACGTTTGACCTGTGTCATTGCCAACAAAGGGTATATAACAAAGTATTGAGAAACTTTTGTTATTGACCAAATACTTATTTTCCACCATAATTTGCAAATATATTCATTAAAAATCCTACAATGTGATTTTCTGGATTTTTTTTTTAAATTTTGTCTGTCATAGTTGACGTGTACCTATGATGAAAATTACAGGCCTCTCTCATCTTTTTAAGTGGGAGAACTTGCACAATTGGTGGCTGACTAAATACTTTTTTCCCCCACTGTATGTATTCATCCAACAGTAAATGTATTGTCCTAAAAAAAATGTGCTACTACCCATGAGACCTATAGGCCTATGTCCTCGCAATGGCCGGTGCACATTTCGCGTGCCCGCCACTCCATATCTCAAAGCCATATCAAATATCTTAGTTGTAAAATAGTTGCTATTGAGCAAAATATGAAGAAATTAAAATTATACCTACAGAAAGCTAAGACCCTCCTCTCTTTGACAGGGTCAAGGCAACGGAGCTTCCAAAGCTGTGTTTTTCCCGCAATTGCATTTTGAAATGTTATAAGATCAGAAGGCATTTTTTTATCAAGCGCATGGGGGTAGAGGAGAGTGGCTCGGTCATCACAGCAGCAGGTCCCAGCAAAACGAGCACAGGGGCAGGCCAGACACATTCAATACAGTGAGGATAATGCACTTTACTGTTAAATCTTGGTTTTAGCCGCCCAAAAAACAGAACGTTTTGACTGAGGTGACAATGTAGAACGTGCTCTTTTTACGTTTATAGGCATTCTTTCCGTTTTACGATCCATGAGCTTGGCTGTCTAACTGATCAAATCAAATCAAATCAAATCAAATTTTATTGGTCACATGCGCCGAATACAACAGGTGCAGACATTACAGTGAAATGCTTACTTACAGCCCTTAACCAACAGTGCATTTATTTTAAACAGAAAAAGTAAGAATAAAACAACAAAAAAGTGTTGAGAAAAAAAGAGCAGAAGTAAAAATAAAGTGACAGTAGGGAGGCTATATATACAATAGAATAAAGTGACAGTAGGGAGGCTATATATACAGGGGGGTACCGTTGCATAGTCAATGTGCGGGGGCACCGGCTAGTTGAGGTAGTTGAGGTAATATGTACATGTGGGTAGAGTTAAAGTGACTATGCATAAATACTTAACAGAGTAGCAGCAGCGTAAAAAGTATGGGGTGGGGGGGCAGTGCAAATAGTCCGGGTAGCCATGATTAGCTGTTCAGGAGTCTTATGGCTTGGGGGTAGAAGCTGTTGAGAAGTCTTTTGGACCTAGACTTGGCACTCCGGTACCGCTTGCCGTGCGGTAGCAGAGAGAACAGTCTATGACTAGGGTGACTGGAGTCTTTGACAATTTTGAGGGCCTTCCTCTGACACCGCCTGGTATAGAGGTCCTGGATGGCAGGGAGCTTTGCCCCTGTGATGTACTGGGCCGTACGCACTACCCTCTGTAGTGCCTTGCGGTCAGAGGCCAAGCAGTTGCCATACCAGGCGGTGATGCAACCAGTCAGGATGCTCTCGATGGTGCAGCTGTAGAATTTTTTGAGGATCTGAGGACCCATGCCAAATCTTTTTAGTCTCCTGAGGGGGAATAGGCTTTGTCGTGCCCTCTTCACGACTGTCTTGGTGTGTTTGGACCATGATAGTTCGTTGGTGATGTGGACACCAAGGAACTTGAAGCTCTCAACCTGTTCCACTACAGCCCCGTCGATGAGAATGGGGGCGTGCTCAGTCTTCTTTTTTTTCCTGTAGTCCACAATCATCTCCTTTGTCTTGGTCACGTTGAGGGAGAGGTTGTTGTCCTGGCACCACACGGCCAGATCTCTGACCTCCTCCCTATAGGCTGTCTCATCGTTGTCGGTGATCAGGCCTACCACTGTTGTGTCGTCGGCAAACTTAATGATGGTGTTGGAGTCGTGCCTGGCCATGCAGTCATGGGTGAACAGAGAGTACAGGAGGGGACTGAGCACGCACCCCTGAGGGGCCCCCGTGTTGAGGATCAGTGTGGCAGATGTGTTGTTACCTACCCTTACCACCTGGGGGCGGCCCGTCAGGAAGTCCAGGATCCAGTTGCAGAGGGAGGTGTTTAGTCCCAGGATCCTTAGCTTAGTGATGAGCTTTGAGGGCACTATGGTGTTGAATGCTGAGCTGTAGTCAATGAATAGCATTCTCACGTAGGTGTTCCTCTTGTCCAGGTGGGAAAGGGCAGTGTGGAGTGCGATAGAGATTGCATCATCTGTGGATCTGTTGGGGCGGTATGCAAATTGGAGTGGGTCTAGGGTTTCTGGGATTATGCTGTTGATGTGAGCCATGACCAGTCTTTCAAAGCACTTCATGGCTACAGACGTCAGTGCCACGGGTCGGTAGTCATTTAGGCAGGTTATCTTAGAGTTCTTGGGCACGGGGACTATGGTGGTCTGCTTGAAACATGTTGGTATTACAGACTCAGTCAGGGACATGTTGAAAATGTCAGTGAAGACACTTGCCAGTTGGTCAGCACATGCTCGGAGTACACGTCCTGGTAATCCGTCTGGCCCTGCGGCCTTGTGAATGTTGACCTGCTTAAAAGTCTTACTCACATCGGCTACGGAGAGCGTGATCACATAGTCGTCCGGAACAGCTGGTGCTCTCATGCGTGCTTCAGTGTTGCTTGCCTCGAAGCGAGCATAGAAGTGGTTTAGCTCGTCTGGTAGGCTTGTGTCACTGGGCAGCTCGCGGCTGTGCTTCCCTTTGTAGTCTGTAATAGTTTTCAAGCCCTGCCACATCCGACGAGCGTCAGAGCCAGTGTAGTATGATTCAATCTTAGACCTGTATTGACTCTTTGCCTGTTTGATGGTTCGTCGGAGGTCATAGCGGGATTTCTTATAAGCGTCCGGGTTAGAGTCCCGTTCCTTGAAAGCGGCAGCTCTACCCTTTAGCTCAGTGCGGATGTTTCCTGTAATCCATGGCTTCTGGTTGGGGTATGTACGTACGGTCACTGTGGGGACGACATCATCGATGCACTTATTGATGAAGCCAGTGACTGATGTGGTGTACTCCTCAATGCTGTCTGAAGAATCCCGGAACATGTTCCAGTCTGTGCTAGCAAAACAGTCCTGTAGCTTAGCATCTGCGTCATCTGACCACTTTTTTATTAGCCGAATCACTGGTGCTTCCTGCTTCAGTTTTTGCTTATAAGCAGGAATCAGGAGGATAGAGTTATGGTCAGATTTGCCAAATGGAGGGCGAGGGAGAGCTTTGTATGCGTCTCTGTGTGTGGAGTAAAGGTGGTCTAGAGTTTTTTCCCCTCTGGTTGCACATTTAACATGCTGGTAGAAATTAGGTAGAACGGATTTAAGTTTCCCTGCATTAAAGTCCCCTGCTACTAGGAGCGCTGCATCTGGATGAGCGTTTTCCTGTTGATTAATGGCCTTGTACAACTCATTCAGTGCAATCTTAATGCCAGCATTGGTTTGTGGTGGTAAATAGACAGCTATGAAAAATATAGATGAAAACTCTCTTGGTAAATAGTGTGGTCTGCAGCTTATCATAAGATACTCTACCTCAGGCGAGCAAAACCTTGAGACTTCCTTAGTATTTGATTTGGTGCACCAGCTGTTGTTTACAAATATACAGAGACCGCCACCCCTCGTCTTACCCGAGTCTGCCGTTCTGTCCTGCCGATGTAGCGTATAGCCTGCTAGCTGAATGTTATCATTGTCGTCGTTCAGCCACGACTCCGTGAAACATAAGATATTACAGTTTTCAATGTCCCGTTGGTAGGATAACCGTAATCTTAAATCGTCCATTTTATTCTCCAAAGCTTGAACGTTGGCTAATAGGATTGATGGGAGAGGCAGTTTACTCGTTCGCCGTCGGATCCTTACAAGGCACCCCGACCTACGTCCACGATATCTCCGTCTCTTCCTCACGCGAATGACGGGGATCTGGGCCTTGTCGGGAGTCTGTAGAATATCCTTCGCGAACGCCTCGTTGAAGAAAAAGTGTTCGTCCAACGCGAGGTGAGTAATCGCTGTCCTGATATCCAGAAGCTCTCTTTGGTTATAAGAGACGATGGCAGAAACATTATGTACAAAATAAATTACAAATAACGCGGAAAAACACACATAATAGTACAATTGGTTAGAGGGCTGTAAAACGGCAGCCATCTTCTTCCGGCGCTGTTTAGATGACAGAGTTGGAGCAGGTCTCTTTGCTATGCTGTGTTAGACTTTGAATGTGAGTTTGCGTGACCTTAGCTCAGTCTATCAGAAAACCGGGCCGGTCCTTCTTGGTAGGGGGGGTGGTCATCGCCCACTGATCAGCCAAAGGCTCATTATAGATGAGTATAACTGGCCTCAGGCCATGTCACCTTTTTCATTATTATGATTTTGTTATGTTTGTGTGTGTCAATTTCGACCAACCCACCCAACAAGAAAAATGTCCAGCCCATCTGGCATTTGCCAGATACCAATCCACCCCTGATTGAAGTTAATTTATGATTAATCATCAACTGGATATGATGCCAACTCCTGTGTCATCAGACTGTCACCAGCCTCACTCAGCTGCCAATATGTTAAATGTGAGAGGCAAGGTGGCTCTGTTATGAGCCTCTTTATGCTGTGGGACCCTCACATTTTATAGAGCATAATAAAGCAGCGCCATCCATATATCAAGATGTGCCAGTAGTGAAACGTGTCTCATGAGATGGGAGAGCCCAAGTGGTTAATTAGATAATTCTCTGTGAAAGGAACCTCTTTTATTGAAGATGACGACTTGAACAACATTTGTTTCACAAGCGGCTGAACCTTCCTGTCTCAGGCAGGTTCAGCGCTAAAGGCCATGCCTGCCCTTCCTTCCTGCCTGCCTGCAACCTCCTCTGTGTTATAACTTCAGTGAATTAATAAGTTCTTCAACACCCAGATACAGTACCTACACATCATGTCCTATAGGCGGAATTTAACACAGCTGCACAGTGTCCATATTAGGACAGCTGCATGTAGACTAGAGATTCGTCTGAAAGATTAGGAAAATGATACTGCCACTAATCTCAGCGTGATGTACATTTTCCAGGCCAAATAAAGAAGTCATGTAAAAGCCAAAGTGTCATTAATGGGAGCTGTGTTGCTCTGACTAATGTGGAGTGAGGATCTAATCGAGGTTATCCCATAACTGTTATTAGACTGCTCTCTCCCTCTCTCTATTACTAACCAACATCTCTGATGAGACACTGCACTGAATCCCCATGCATCCTGCTGCTGACATCTTCATTTAACTGCTCCTGGGCAGGTTTTATCCCTCTGTAAAGGTTAAATCCATTTGAATTAAATCATTTTTTGACAGCATCCCTTATGATTTAAACAAACTGTCCATACATGTTTGCCCATGAAAGAAGTGGTCAGAAAGTGACTTTTTGGACCTGAATATCAAAACATTCAGGAGATAAAGGTGCTCAAAGGCACATTCTGTATACCCTAGACATCCATGTCTTCATCACTTGAAAATATAAAAGGTGGAATTTTTATATAATTTAAAAGCTTACAAACAGCGTTGTCAAACTATTTTACCATCAAATGTCAACTTAAATGGCCTATTCTATGATCTATATTTCTATGATTTCAATAGGTTTCCTATGGAGGATTGATAGTATCATTTAAAACAACAGATATTCCCATTCAAGTCAACATTCTCTGATGTGTGGACCTCCAACCATCTTTGTGGTACCATTAGAAAGTTTACGTTTAAAATGTATTCCCATTTTAGTACATTTATCAGCCAAAATATGAAACCCACCCTATATTCAAAAGCATGTTGTGTCTCAACCGATAGCGGGCACAACACAAAAACCTTAGATGTTAAATATGGTATAAGCTACAATATTTGCGTTTTTAGATAATAGGTGTTAAAGGAAAAGAAAACTTATTTTTTCTCCAGAAATTATCAAATGATATCAATCTCAACCGTTTATCTGGATGTCTCATGGTATGGTGGGGTATGAAAAATGGGTCAACTTTGAGTACCTTTATCTCCTGAATGTTTTGGCACTCAGGTCCAAAAAGTCACTTTCTGAGCACTTCTACAATGGGCAAATGTGTATGGAGGGTTTCGTTCAAATCAAAAGCAGTGATTGAATACAAATGGATTTACCCTCACCTTATTTTAGGGGTCTTTGGGGGTTTGCAATCACCATGTTTTGGCTTGTGGCTATGTCTAAATCCTGTTTGATTCAGTTAGCTATGTGTCTGCAATGTCAGCTACTGTACACCTGGAGAAGCAGATGCGGTGGAACCTCTGGGGGCTTGGTTATGTAAGCGTATTTGACTAATTTAACCACTTGTGAAGCGTTAAAAATAGAACGCGCATACTGAGCAACAGTACTGTAACCTGGCCTTCCATCAAACGTATTACCCAAAGGTCACAGTGACAGAGGTTGAACCATGACAACGCTCTACCTCATCAATCCATTTTAAGGCTGCATGCTATTCTGCAGACTCATTCAGGCAGTAAGTGTCTGGCTGCAACCGGTGCACTCATAAGGTGAAGTACCTGCGCTGCCTCCAGGGAGCCAGAACGATTGAGCAACTTTGAGAGTTATGACAACACACTCTGCCGAGGTAGCAGGGTTGGGCTGGCCTCACCTCACCATCTAATCACAAAGGAAGCTGCTCTCAAAGTGATGAGTGAGCAGTCCTTCCTCATTATATTTTCAGCTCGACACCGGTTGTTACTTTGGCACTGCACGGTAAAAAATACTATTTCATATTTCTTCCCCAGATTCTCTCTGTAGTTTCTGGCTCTCTGCAGACATCTTCATTACTTTCCCTGAACATTGAGTTCCCATTTCTGACAGTCCTGGGAGTTACTGTCCCGAGAGAGATGTATTCAATTGATAAGAAATACAAAGAAATGAAGTGAAACATCCCATCATCAGTGCCAACCTATTATTCAAGTTTCCTAGAAACAGCGGGCAGTAACTTTTAGTTCAGTTTATCATCAAAGCAAACAAAAGTTATACTTTCACAGAAGGTCTTCCCATTATCAGTTTACGAAAAGCTGTGAAAAGCACTGCCTAAGCGACTAAACGTGACTGTTTCATGTTTATCTGGTAGAATCAATGCTTTAGCAGGTGAGCAGGCAGCTTTGTGGGCACGAAGGGAGGGTGAAGCTCGGTCCCTAGACAGAACAGAAATTTTAATTAGCATTGCTAGCGATTTGGGTCACCAACATAGACATCCATCTGAGAGTGCTCAATATTTAATTAAATGGCTCTTGCTTTGCACCTTTATTCTCCCAGCAACACCTTTTATCCAGCCTCCCAATTAATCAGCACAAAACACTTAATGAGAAACAGCTCTGTCAAAAGCCAGCCCTCAATACTCCACAAATACAGTGTCACTGGCCCGATTCTCCTACAGAGAAGATACAATGATGTTGAGTCATTCTGGCATGACATGTAAAGCATTTTAGCACACACTTTGTGACGACTGAACAAACAGAGAACTGCTCCTAAATGTTGAATACTAGATAGTATCAGTAAAGCTGCCAAAATTTGGTTTTATTTTGTCAAATTATTTCTCGTCAGGTGCTTTGGGGGTCACCAAGGGGATGATCATGCTGTAGCACCAACTGTTCATTTGGTCTCCAATCCACCCAGGACTACACTACAAAAGTATGTGGACACCTGCTTGTCATGGGCATTAATATGGAGTTGGTCCCCCCTTTGCTGCTATAGCAGCCTCCACTCTTCTGGGAAGGCTTTCCTCTAAATGTTGGAATATTGCTGCGGGAATTTGCTTCCATTCAGCCACGAGCATAAGTGAGGTCTGGCACTGATGTTGGGCGATTAGGCCTGGCTCGCAGTCGGCGTTCCAATTCATCCCAAAGGTGTTCGATGGGGTTGAGGTCAGGGCTCTGTGCAGGCCAGTCAAGTTCTTCCACACCGATCTCGACAAACCATTTCTGTACGGACCACGCTTTGTGCACTGGGGTATTGTCATGCTGAAACAGGAAAGGGCCTTCCCAAACTGTAGCCACAAAGTTGGAAGCACAGAATCGTCTAGAATGTCATTGTATGCTGTAGCATTAAGATTTCCCTTCATTGGAACTAAGGGGCCTAGCCCGAACCATAAAAAACAGCCCCAGACCATTATTCCTCCTACACCAAACTTTACAGTTAGCACTATGCATTGGGGCAGGTAGCGGTCTCATGGAATGCGCCAAACCTAGATTTGTCCGTCGGAATGCCAGATGGTAAAGCGTGATTCATCACTCCAGAGAACGCGTTTCCACTGCTCCAGAGTCCTATGGCGGCGAGCTTTACACCACTCCAGCCGACGCTTGGCATTGCGTATGGTGATCTTAGGCTTGTGTGCGGCTGCTCGGCCATGGAAACCCATTTCATGAAGCTCCCGACAAACAGTTCTTATGCTGACGTTGCTTCCAGAGGCAGTTTGGAACTCGGTGGTGACTGTTGCAACCGAGGACAGATGATTTTTACGCGCCACTCTCTTCAGCACTCGGGGAGCCGTTGTTGCTCCTAGGCGCTTCCACTTCAAAATAACATCACTTACAGTTGACCGGGGCAGCTCTAGCAGGGCAGAAATTTGACAAACTGACTTTTTGGAAGAACTGCCACATTGAAAGTCACTGAGCTCTTCAGTACGGGGCATTCTTCTGGCTGTGTGCTCGATTTTATACACCTGTCAACAAAGGGTGTGGCTGAAATAGCCGAATCCACTAATTTGTAGAGGTGTCCACATACTGTGTATGTTTCCAGTCTCGCCACGTTAATAAAGCCTGTCAATGACTGCTGCATGACTTCTCCCCATCACTAAACATCTTAACATTTTCTGTTTGCTCTGAGTGTAACTCTTGAGTCCTTTCTTCCATTTGATCACAGGCATTATTTGGTAGGTTGACTCTGCTTGATTCTATTTCACTTTCTCATTGAACTTTTTAGCATTTAAATTATGTTTTGTAATTGCCTGGGCATATCTTGAAATAGCATGTCCCCCCACTACACTCCTCCTCCTCCTCCTCTGTGTTGTCATCCTCCCTACTCACTCTCAATTATGAGCAAACACAAAGTGCTCCAGATCCCTGTCAGGAATTTACCTCACTTCAAGTGACTCACGTCGCTGTTGGTCGTCCGACTTTGATTCATTTCTCTGTGACGCAGCGCAATTGAAGTTGGCTAGCCCCTACATCAAGTGTAATATTTACCAATTATTCACACAACCCTTGGGAAGCACACATTGGTAGCATGCTGCTCACGAGCCTGCACAGAAGTGTGTGTGGGATGGTGGTGTGTGTGTGGGGTGGTGGTGTGTGTGTGTGGGGGGGGGGATGGTGTGTGTGGGGTGGTGGTGTGTGTGTGTATGGTGTGTGTGTGGGGAAGGCTGCAGATAGTCGCCGGCATTTACGAGTGATCCTGCCTTTGAGTTCCTTATCTTGTGTATAAGGACTTTCACAATGTTGGGCCCGGGTCATGGCTTCATATTAAATCCTCTAGCCTGACCACCAAAATGCTATTAAAGCTCAATTGGGTAAAGATACACTTATGTATGGCTAGATAGAGATCAAGGTATATCAGCACTAAAACCTTTCCCTTCATAGTACTACAGCTAGTGCTGATTAAAACAACTGACAATGAACACTAAAGAACATTGTCATTGATTATCAGGAAGGCAATGTTCATAATTCACAATTGTGAAGAAAACTGTATAGTGCTAACTTAACTGAAGCATGGCATTTTGAAATCTGAAATATAGAATAACAGTTTTTTTTTATTTTAATACATTTGCCATTAGATCTGACCTGCTGAAAGAGAAAAAACTATTATCTCTTCAAAGAAAGAATAAGTCACCCAAAATGATACTGAGATATTCTTCTCTAATAGAAATGTATAGCGTTTTCAAGAAGGTAGCCATAGTTTGAAATAATACACTTGTCATCTAAAAAAGTACTATGGGATATAATAGGAAGAGGAAGTGGAGCTGCGATTAAAGAGTTTTACAGGCCCTATGGGCACTTTACCTTAAATCAGAGCTTTCTAGAGAACACAAAGACTATTTATACTACAATATCCCACAGTCAAGATGATCCTTTGGTTTAAATTGGCATCAAACACTTTTAAAATGTTGTCTGCAGTCCAATGATAAGATGGCAGGCAGTATGTAAATAGAGCTAATATCAGGCACTTGGCATACGCCAGTGGAGGGGAAGAGGGCTCACTCTGTGACGTACATTATGAAACTGTGAGATTGACTCATTTACATTTACATTTTAGTCATTTAGCAGACGCTCTTATCCAGAGCGACTTACAGTTAGTGAGTACATACATAATTTTTTTATACTGGCCCACTCTCTGAGCATGGATCTGTGAGCCTACAACGTGAATGCAAGGGCCTCCCGTGTGTTCAATTATAGGAAAGTATTTAATGAGCCCTGATGCCCTCAGACCGTTTGGTATTCAACACCTTAATGATTTTCAGATGACTTTATTAGAACAGAACAACCTCAATTCGTCGGGGCATGGACTCCACAAGGTGTCGAACGAGTTCCACAGGGATACTGGCCCATGTTGACCATTCATGATACACACAGGAAACTGTTGAGCATGAAAAACCCAGCAGCGTTGCAGTTCTTGACACAAACCGGTGCGCTTAGCACCCCGTTCAAAGGCACTTAAATATTTTGTCTTGCCCATTCACCCTCTGAATGGCACACATACACAATCCATGTCTCAATTGTCTCAAGGCTTGAAAATCCTTCTTTAACCTGTCTCCTCCCCTTCATCTACACTGATTGAAGTGGATTTAACAAGTGACATCAATAAGAGATCATAGCTTTCACCTGGATTCACCTGGTCAGTCTATGTCATGGAAAGAGCACTACTGTATACACTGAGTGTACAAAACATTAGGAAACATTAGGGGGGTTCTACTAAGCTAACATATGGAATTGTTTTAAGATGGTCATACCATGGGTCATTTAGCTATTTGATTTTAAATTGTAGGACCCCTGTGGGTATATACATATAGAATTTGGCCTTTACTACTATAGCCCATAGAAACACATTAAATAACACATTCATTAATGGAAAAACAGACAGTCAAAAAATTTATCATAAGGAATAAGGTTTTGAAGTGTCTGTAAGAAAGCTCAGGAAATATTTTTGTTTTTTGGACACACATTTAACCCTTTTTTTGTTGGTACAAAATGCACAAAACTTCCTCCATACTTCCACTATTCTTTCAGTTTTTTAAAACTGGTATCTCTATCTTAAACTGATGGATTTTGATGGGGATTTTTGTATTATGTTACTTTGAAGGTGTATCTCTCCAGGGAGGCCAGGTCAGACAGTCAATTAAGCCAGTGTATAGTTGAAACATTGGATCTGCTTTTCCAGTTTAGCGCATCAATTTTTTGGTGACTGTTAATTAAATCAATAGGAACTGTTGTTTGTCCTTGGAGAGAGAAGAAACACAGGCGTTGTCATCGTCAAGATAGTGTATACAGAGTGATGGGGATGCAGGAATGGTAATATTGAGGATGACTGAGAGAATGCTCCGAACTTTTTTTCAGTAATTCTCAATGATGAGACAAGAGACCAGAATGCATGTAGGTGAGTATCGGGAAGGTCTTTTTTGGTAGAATGGACACAGAGCCGAATCAACAAGCACCATCAGGGACAGAGTTCTACTGGTATATTGTAATTTGTGTAGGATTTTGTACTGGATACGATTTATTTTTGTATTACACAAGGTGCTGTGGGTGTTGGTAAATACTTTCTTCTGGGCTTCTCTGTCAAGGGAGATGTCCAGATCGTTGGTCCATTTCTCTAGGAAGGATAGAGTATCACCATGTTTTTATACATTTTGGAAGTAGCTCTGAGATATGTTGCTTTGGAACGAATTGCAATTTAGATTTCAGTAGCTGTTTAATCAGTAGGTATTGAAAACTTGAGGAGCTATTAAAATGAAACATTTCCTGTAACTCCTTAATTGGAATTAACTGTCCTTTATCAAGTAACTGGTAGATGTACATAATTATTTTATTTTTCCATTGAGTAAATTTGAAAAATGGGATTGGACCAAATAGGAGAGTTCAACGAAGGTGGCAGTTTTGTATTAGTTACTTTGTGGGCAGTTTTGTATTAGTTAATTTGTGGGATTTTGTCCATGCTTCCAGTGGATAAGGTTAAGGGGTTGGAAAAAGGCAGTTGTTTTTAAGAGATTGAGAAATATAAGGCAGATCTTGGTTTCACACAGGAGTCTTCTATATCAATCCAGGAAGGTGAGTTTACACTTGGATAATTGAGCCATTCAGCTACGTTATTAATTTGGAAGGACAAATGATATTTTTGAAAGTCTGGTGTTCCTAGTCCGCCTTCGGGCTTATGTGTAATGTAGTACGTTTAATTCTGGCCGTTTTCTGTCTCCAATAAAATCTTGAGATGGTTAAGGGATATCAAACCATTTCTGGAATCATGGAGAAAATATAGTTAATTTTTTAAGTTGCATTAATACGACCGGTAAGGAACATAGGAAGATAATTCCATATTTAGAGATCTTCTTTGACCGATTTCAGTAGTTGCAGGAAATTATATTCTGAACAATATATCTAGCTTGTGTGGTACTTGTACTCCGATAAATTGTATTTATTTATAAATTTTATTTTACCCTCTTTTTCTCCCCAATTTCAATCTTGTCTCATTGCTGCAACTCCCCAACTGGCGGGGAAGGTCAAGTCATGCGTCCTCCGAAACATGACCCGCCAAACCACGCTTCTTAACACCCGCCCGCTTAACCCGGAAGCCAGCCGCACCTGCGTGTCGGAGGAAACACCGTTCCCCTTGACGACCGACGTCAGCCTGCAGGCGCCTGGCCCGCCACAAAGAGTCACTAGAACGCGATGAGCCAAGTAAAGCCCCCCCGGCCAAGCCCTCCCTTAACCCGGACGATGCTGAGCCAATTGTGCGCCGCACTATGGGACTCCAAATCACAGCCAGTTGTGACACAGCCCGGGATCAAACCCAGGTCTGTAGTGACGCCTCTAGCACTGCAATGCAGTGCCTTAGACTGCTGCGCCACTCGGGAGGCCTACTCCTAGATATTTTATACCTTGAGATTACCATCTGAAGGGGAACGTTTTGGCTAAAGAGCCCCAATTAAATTGATATATGGGGAGAATCTCTGATTTGTCCCAGTTAATCTTATATCTTGATATACTACCGAATGTGTCGATTGTTGAGGGCAAGTGTTCTAATGATCGATCAGATTCTTGTACAAACATCAGAATATCATCAGCATAGAGACTTATTTTGTGAGTTATGTTTGTGGATCGTACACCTATGTTTGAGCTGTTTGGGCTAAATTTGTGGAGACATTGGACAGCTTTGTCTTGTCCTTCTTAGTAATTTGAACAGATTAGAAATTATACTGAACAAACATATAAACGCAACATGTAAAGTGTTGGTTCCATATTTCATGAGCTGAAAAAATAAATCCCAAAAATGTTCCATACTCACAAAAAGCTTATTTCTCTAAAATGTTCTTCACAAATTTGTTTACATCCCTGTTCGTCAGCATTTCTCCTTTGCCAAGATAATCCATCCACCTGACAGGTGTGTCATATCAAGAAGCTGCTTAAACAGCATGATCATTACACAGGTGCACCTTGTGCTGGGGGACAATAAAAGGCCACTCTAAAATGTGCAGTTTTGTCACACAACACAATGCCACAGATGTCTCAAGTTTTGAGGGAGCATAGAATTGGTATGTGTACGTATTCAATTTGGGATCTGATAGAAGTGAGGTGTTACATTTCCATCGTGAAGGACGACGTTGTTCGGGGTTGATGGTTAAGACAAGGCTGATCAATGTGTGATCGGAGGTGCTGATCAAATTAATCTTGGGGTTGGAAATTTGGGATAGCAACTATGCATTACAGATGAAAAGGTCTATAAGGGAATACATTTTATGATGGGGTGAGAAATAGGTATAGTCGCTCCCGTCCGGATTGAAATACCATACTTTGTTCTTCCATGTAGCCTTCAATGGTTCCTGAAGCACTTGTTGAATGTACAGTATGTACCCACTGCCATTGGACCTGTCGACTACGGAATCAAGAACAGTGTTGAAGTCTCATCCAACTAGAATTCTGGAGTTGTGAAAATCTTGTAAATGCTTGAAAATTGAATGGAAAAATTGAGGACAGTCAGTATTGGCACCATATAAATTCAGTATGGTGTATGATGATCATTGATTTTACCATGAATTAGGATGAAGTGCCCTTTGGGGTCTTTTTTAAAAGAGATTCGTTTAAATGGTGTTTCTTTGTAGATGAGGATGGCAACCCCTCTGCTCTTGGAGTTAAAGGAATGTATCTTTTTTTGTCATTTAGCAGAAACTCTTATCCAGAGCGACTAGGGTTAAGTGCCTTGCTCAAGGGCACATCGACAGACTTTTCACCTTGTCGGCTAGGGGATTAGAACCAGCGACCTTTCGGTTACTGGCACAACGCTCTTAACCACTAAGCTACCTGGCCTATCCACTTTATTTAAAGTGTTTAATGTTCAATTAACACAGAAATATAATATTTATACTATACTATTGATACTATACAGTATATATAAATATTTGTGAAAGAATATAGATGGCTTGCAGTTGCGTCACAAATCACCTAGCAACCCCACCAGGCACATATTTGTATTTTATTTAACTTGGCAAGTCAGTTAAGAACAAATTCTTATTTACAATGACAGCCAACCCCGGCCAAACCCGGACGACGCTGGGCCAATTGTGCGCCGCCCTATGGGACTCCCAATCACGGCCGGATTGTGATACAGCCTGGAATCGAACTAGGGTCAGTAGTGATGCAGTGCCTTAAACCGCTGTCTAGTCCTCCAATCGTCCACATGGCTGGCTGCGTTTTTCTAACACCGGAAACTTCGGGAAGATCGCCCATTACTACGTTTTTCTAAGGACCCAGAAAAGTCAGTGGGAAATCCTATTCAAGTAAGTAAATATATTTTGAAAAATACTTTTTTTTAAACTATGTATTATAAGCTAGCTTGCTACAGGAATTTAGTGTACAGGCTAAGTCAAATGAGCTGTTATCGTCATGTTAGCAAGCTAGCTAACTTTACATACTGTGTAGCTAGCTAAGTGAATTAAATATTACCAGCTAGCTAATTTCATATTAGCCAATTAGCTATCTTGATGTATTTATCATTGTAACTCAAAAACACAAACTCAAAATGCATTTTTAGCTAGGTAGCTAGCTAGCTAACAGCTATGGAAGAGGGTGAAAGGATTAGCTAGCAGTTCCAGCTGTCAGAGAAGGGAACAAGTAGGCTACTCTGGATAGGGCAGGTTTGCTTTGTAGGAGGACATTATGAAAAGATTCTCCAGTTCCAGTCCCTAGTGAGAAAAACTGAGGACAGTGAGATACAGCAACATAATATTCAGTGCTGTGTAATTTGGGTATAATGCAGCCTGTTCTTTGTGATGTATCCTCAGCTAAAGGGAGCTGTGAAACCCTGTCTACAGATGAAGAAGTCCCAATGAATGTCTCAAGAGAAGAAGGGTACAGTGCCTTCGGAAAGGATTCAGACCCCTTGACTTTTTCCACATTTTGTTACGTTACAGCCTTATTCTAAAATGGATTAAATAAAACAATTTCCTCATCAATCTACACAAAATACCCCATACTGACAAAGCGAAAATAGGTTTTTAGCCATTTCTGAAAATTTATTGAAAAGAAAAAACAGAAATACCTTATTTACATAAGTATTCAGACCCTTTGCTATGAGACTCGAAATTGAGCTCAGGTGCATCCTGTTTCCATTGATCATCCTTCAGATGTTTCTACAACTTGATTGGAGTCCACCTGTGGTAAATTCAATTGAATGATTTGGAAAGGCAAACACCTGTCTATGTAAGGTCCCACAGTTGACAATGCATGTCAGAGCAAAAACCAAGCCATGACGTCGAAGGAATTGTCCGTAGAGATCCGAAACATAATTGTGTGGAGACACAGATTTGGGGAAGGGTACCAAAACATTTCTGCAGCATTGAAGGTCCCCAAGACCACAGTGGCCTCCTTCATTCTTAAATGGAAGAAGTTAGGAACCACCAAGACTCTTCCTAGACCTGGCCACCTGGCCAAACTGAGCAATCGGGGGAGAAGGGCCTTGGTCAGGGAGGTGACCAAGAACCCGATGGTCACTCTGACAAAGCTCTAGAGTTCCTCTGTGGAGATGGGAGAACCTTCCAGAAGGACAACCATCTCTGCAGCACTCCACAATCAGGCATTTATGGTAGAGTGGCCAGACAGAAGCCACTCCTCAGTAAAAGGCACATGACAGCCCGCTTGGAGTTTTCCAAAAGGCACCTAAAGACTCTCAGACCATGAGAAACAAGATTCTCTGGTCTGATGAAACCAAGATTGAACTATTTGGCCTGAATGCCAAGCGTCACGTCTGGAGGAAACCAGGCACCATCCCTACGGTGAAGCATGGTGGTGGGAGCATCATGCTGTGGGGATGTTTTTTAGTGGCAGGGACTGTGAGCAAAGTACAGAGGATCGAAACAAAGATGAACGGAGCAAATTACAGAGAGATCCTTGATGAAAACCTTCTCCAGAGTGCTCAGAACCTCAGACTGGGGCGAAGGTTCACCTTCCAACAGGACAACGACCCTAAGCACACAACCAAGACAACGCAGGAGTGGCTTCGGGACAAGTCTCTGAATGTCCTTGAGTGGCCCAGCCAGATCCCAGACTTGAACCCGATCGAACATCTCTGGAGAGACCTGAAAATAGCTGCGCAGCAACACTCCCCATCCAACCTGACGGAGGTTGAGAGGATCTGCAGAGAAGAATGGGAGAAACTCCCCAAATACAAGTGTGCCAAGCTTGTAGCGTCATTCCCAAGAAGACTCAAGGCTGTAATTGCTGCCAATGGTGCTTCAACAAAGTACTGAGTAAAGGGTCTGAATACTTATGTAAATGTCATATTTACGTTTTTTATTTTTAATAAATAATCAAACATTTCAACAAACCTGTTTTTGCTTTGTCATTATGGGGTATTGTGTGTAGATTGATGAGGGGAAAAAACAATTCAATCAATTTTAGAATAAGGTTGTAACCTAACAAAATGTGGAAAAAGTCAAGGGGTCTGAATATTTTCCAAAGGCACTGTACATCCTTGTATACCATGGGTTATATGTGTACCAATGTTAGCAAATGTTGTAAACAACAATGAGCAGACCAACTCTGCAGACTTCTGCTCCAGCCCATCATTAACACACCTGATTCAACTTATCAAACATAATTAGTTGATAATCAAGTGTGCTATTGCTAGGCTGGAATGGAAGTCTGCTCACCCAGTAGATCAAGGATCAGTGGAGAGAGGTTGGCCACCTCTAGTACTGACTTTTTTTGGTTCACCTGAAATTATGATTTAGTAATAAGAGCCTACTTGTTACTGAGATGTCTTACCTTTACATATGAGTTAGCTTACTTGTACACTTTGAAACATGAAATAGTGTTGATTCTTTGAAGTGTTTAAACTTGTTTTAATTGTTAACTTAAAACTATTATTCAAGATGAACTTGAGTCAATGTTGATTAATCACAGATCACAATCCTTCAAGAAAGAGGGGAAGGAAATCCATCTCTAATGTGTCTGTGTTTTTATGTTGTATTCTCAAATGGACATTATCTCTCTTTTTGTTCAGTTGTAAGCTCTCCAATTAGTTTTATTTCACTGTCACTCTTTTTTCAGGATATCAGCCATGTGAACCCATTTTGCAGCTGATAATAATGGCATGCAATGCCAATGCAGTCATAGGCCTACAGTATGATGGCATTAGCCTTATGGGCATTTGCAATGCACCCCTTGACATTGTGCATCTGAAGCAGAGAATATCTTAACCCAAACTGTTGACATGTTGTTGAGCTGTATGTTCTCAATTTAAAAACTATACCAGTAGACAATGTATATCAGGCTTATCATTATACTAGATGTTGTACATTCCTTGTGCTGACATGAAATTGTTTAGTGCAAATCCAACCCTTGTAATCTAGGTAGTGAAATGTCTGGAAGCAAGAGATGATGGGATCCTTAGCTTGAAACACACACAACTACTACTACCAAGTTCAATGCCAGATACTTTTCTCCCAGGTCTGAGTGGCACTTGGAGGTGCCACTGTGATAATGAAGATGGCTTGCCTAAGACTACCACAACAGTTATGTGGTCTATGCTAAATGTGTCCAAATTGTAAAATAAAAAAAGAATAGTTAGGTTAT
Organism: Coregonus lavaretus; assembly: GCF_964263955.1. Classification (NCBI taxonomy): domain Eukaryota; kingdom Metazoa; phylum Chordata; class Actinopteri; order Salmoniformes; family Salmonidae; genus Coregonus; species Coregonus lavaretus. Next base: position 28,144,857 of record NC_140018.1, read on the forward strand.
AAGAAATACATGTTATTCAATGGGGCAAGGCAAAGCAGAGATGACACAAAATACTTTTCATTTCACCCATATAACAAATACAGTTATAGTACAATATGTTTACAATATTATAAACAATAGTATTTTACATGTTCCAAATTACATTTAATATACAGTGAGGGAAAAAAGTATTTGATCCCCTGCTGATTTTGTAAATTTGCCCACTGACAAAGACATGATCAGTCTATAATTTTAATGGTAGGTTTATTTGAACAGTGAGAGACAGAATAACAACAAAAAAATCCAGAAAAATGCATGTCAAAAATGTTATAAATTGATTTGCATGTTAATGAGGGAAATAAGTATTTGACCCCCTCTCAATCAGAAAGATTTCTGGCTCCCAGGTGTCTTTTATACAGGTAACGAGCTGAGATTAGGAGCACACTCTTAAAGGGACTGCTCCTAATCTCAGTTTGTTACCTGTATAAAAGACACCTGTCCACAGAAGCAATCAATCAATCAGATTCCAAACTCTCCACCATGGTCAAGACCAAAGAGCTCTCCAAGGATGTCATGGGCTACAAGACCATCGCCAAGCAGCTTGGTGAGAAGGTGACAACAGTTGGTGAGATTATTCGCAAATGGAAGAAACACAAAAGAACTGTCAATCTCCCTTGGCCTGGTGCTCCATGTAAATTCTCACCTCGTGGAGTTGCAATGATCATGAGAACGGTGAGGAATCAGCCCAGAACTACACGGGAGGATCTTGTCAATGATCTCAAGGCAGCTGGGACCATAGTCACCAAGAAAACAATTGGTAACACACTATGCCTGGGTGAAAGTGTTGTGGTCAGATGAGACCAAAATCGAGCTCTTTGCCATCAACTTAACTCGCCGTGTTTGGAGGAGGAGGAATGCTGCCTATGACCCCAAGAACACCATCCCCACCGTCAAACATGGAGGTGGAAACATTATGCTTTGGGGGTGTTTTTCTGCTAAGGGGACAGGACAACTTCACCGCATCAAAGGGACGATGGACAGGGCCATATACCGTCAAATCTTGGGTGAGAACCTCCTTCCCTTAGCCAGGGCATTGAAAATGGGTCGTGGATGGGTATTCCAGCATGACAATGACCCAAAACACACGGCCAAGGCAACAAAGGAGTGGCTCAAGAAGAAGCACATTAAGGTCCTGGAGAGGCCTAGCCAGTCTCCAGACCTTAATCCCATAGAAAATCTGTGGAGGGAGCTGAAGGTTCGAGTTGCCAAACGTCAGCCTCGATACCTTAATGACTTGGAGAAGATCTGCAAAGAGGAGTGGGACAAAATCCCTCCTGAGATGTGTGCAAACCTGGTGGCCAACTACAAGAAACGTCTGACCTCTGTGATTGCCAACAAGGGTTTTGTCACCAAGTACTAAGTCATGTTTTGCAGAGGGGTCAAATACTTATCAGCCTCATTAAAATGCAAATCAATTTATTTTTGACATGCATTTTTCTGGATTTTTTTGTTGTTATTCTGTCTCTCACTGTTCAAATAAACTTACCATTAAAATGATAGGCTGATCATGGCTTTGTCAGTGGGCAAACTTACAAAATCAGCAGGGGATCAAATACTTTTGTCATGACGACAAGATGAAGGTGCTCTTTACTCAAATGGCACAACAGAGTCATTCAGATTGACCAAAGCACAGCATATGACAACCATTTTGTCTAACTGAGGGATGGCTCCTTTCATATCTGGAAAAGGACGAAGTAGAAGTAGAAACTGATGCTGCTGCAGCATTGCTAATCTTCACAGTGGGAACCCAGTCGACATGATTGCCTTGATAGAGGTCAGCTGGTGAACCTACAGTACATAAACAAATTAAAAGCACACCTGATGTTTCAATATCACTTCTTCAGGTCACCTATACCATCAGGGATCTTGATTGATTGGTTGTGTTTAATTCATTCAGGTGTTTCAGTGTCATATAAAGATTCAATCTATTGTTGGGCTGGAACAACCAATAGTCAACACAGCAGGTTGTCCTGTCCCATTGAGGCATTTGTCCTATTCTGTAATGTCCATGCAGCACATTTTCCCTCCTCTTATGAATAAAGTTTCCAACAAATTATGATTGGGTCAGTGCCACTACAGTATTTTTGGGACAATAATGTCCTCCTCCAGGCTAGATGGACGTCATAGTCTACAATTTGTCTATCCCCTTTTCATAAGCCTAGATTACATGTATGCATTCAAGACAAGGTTGTTTTTATTGATCTGTTGTAGTTGTCAGCAGAGTAGGCCTAGGCCACCCTGTGCTTTGTCATATTAAAAAAGATTCTGCTTATGTCTCCAGTCATATAAAGTGTAGTAGAATTGCATGAAGTGTTTATTAAAGGTCACATTTCTCTAGTGCAAAGGAAAGAAACGTCTCTGATATAGCCTCTGGGCCTATGCCACTACACGCTCATTAATAGCCTAAATTAGGACCATCCAACCTACTCATCACATTAGGAATAGTAGGCCTACATTATTCTGAAAATGCGACCATAGATGCATGCAATGCATTATTATAAAGGTGCATTTTTATGGTGAAAACACTGCTTACCCAAAATTTTAAACTCACGCTCCGCCTATGTAAGAGGCACATACTAATAGCTAGACTACAAGCTATCTAGCTAGCAAATGTTGGCTAACTTATTCTTGTTGTCAACACCTGGTTTTCCTAAATCGGTCAGACTTACCAGTGATGAAATGATCGGAGCAGACCCTGTACTGACAGCTGTCTGGGTTCAGGTCTTAATGGGCAAAAAAGTTTGATCGCTTTTCTGACCGTTCTTGTTTCATGATTGCGGATAATCTGTAAACATGTTTTTTTTCCAGTTGTCTTTCCTGCCTTGTTAGAGCAGCCAAATACTGCACAGAAAATGACAGTGGTGATGAATCAACTTGTTTTAGACATTTTTATTATGCAGTTTGGGGTAGCCAGCTGTTGTTGTCGGAAGAATTCATGCAATGGTCTTCCAACATGGCCGCCAGGAGGCGTCGTACGTCAACTGTAAGCCCTATATACTGTATGAAAATGTATCTGCCACTGGATCCTAGGTCTCCATGCTACACAGTTTAACAAACTATTTCAACAACTGTATGATCCAAAACATTCCACGGAGGGCCGGGTGTCTGCAGGTTTTTGATCCTCTTTGTACTTGATTGATGAATTAAGGTCATTAATTAGTAAAGAACTCCCCTTACCTGGTTGTCTAGGTCTTAATTGAAAGGAAAAAACAGAAACCTGCAGATACTAGGCCCTCCATGGAATAAGTTTGACACCTCTGTTATAGATCAATTCATTGAATATACCCAGTAAACCACCAAATAGCCCCTCCAGACCCATCTCTCCACTCACTCCTTCCCTGGCTGGATGTCCCAGTGATTCACAGAGCTACTTCCGTGACGTTAAAGCTGTCTATGTTACAAGCCATGTGGAAACAAGTCTCACTTCTCACTGTTCTCCTCCAGTAGTTCCACACTTTCCACTGAAATAAATTGTTTCAAATGAGAGCTGCCACTGCCTCTCCACTCCAGCGTGAGTGCCTCCTCCCTTATGAATGCCAGTCATAAAAAACAAAGGTGACCTAAGGGACTTGTGCTGGAAACCTCAACAAGCAGACAGTGTGCAAAGTCAACAGGAGGAGGGGTTCGACAAAGAGAAAAGAAAAGGTGACTCATTTAATGTTGACATTGGAAGCGGGATTTATTTTAGTGACTGTGGACTATAAACTATCCCCTAAAGAGGAAATGCACTTTCCTTCAATTGACTTGTAACCTCATCACAGTGCTTTATGTAATAAATATCCAAACTTAGATTCAGGGGAGTGGGGATGGGAATCATATACTGTAACTGAGCACATCTTCTTGATTTCAATACTCAAAACCGTACAGTTTATCATACAATAGATTTGTATGTATGTTATAATCAGATACTAGCATAAGGTCACTTATTGAATGAGGCACCTGGACATGCAGATCAATGCCCAGGGCTGCTTTCTGTCACAATGAGCTCCCTTTATTGTTTGCAGTTTGATGCTACACAGGCTGAATGGAGCTGGGTCGGAGCTAGGGTTGCAAAGGGAGGGTATTTTACTGGAAACTTTTTGGGGGGAATTTTATAAAATGTTTTCAAGTAGCCTTTTGGGGTACTTCAGATTATCACAGGTGTCTGTAATTATCTCTGGCCCTCTGTGTGGCCTTATCACATGTAATATATATAAAATAAAATAAATTACATGATAAAACAAAAATAGATTCACTAAGCTGTAAAACATGATCCTTAATATAAGCCATCAACTTAGTGAATACCATTGAATACCAGGGTTACAGCATAAAATATCAATTATTTATTTTGTTACACACTTTTATTTATTGTACAATGTCAATATGTCTGTTGTAAATGTTTTGGTGCTGAACTGGTGGTAGTTGTGAAAAAAGTAAATAGTTGGAAGAGTTAATTGAAAATAGTGCCATTGTTGATTAGATGCTTTTTTCATGAATTCGGCAATTTTCTCTTAAACCATATGGTCTATCCAGTAGAAACCAGTAGACAATATGGGCACAGATATAAACAATGAATACTACATATGAATACATTTTTCAAAAGTTATTCAAGTATTAATTACCAAAGTTACCATATATTGCCATAGATTGCCTGTTAATTACCAAAGAGTCATGTAACTTTGGTAAATTACCGGTGTTTTTGCAACCCTACTCGGAGCAATGAAGAGGAGAGGAGAGGAGAAGTGAGGAGAAGAGTGCTGTCGCCTCATACTCAATTACTATGAATTAATTTGGGTGAGATGGAGGAAGTCTAATCAGTCTCACAGGATCTCCTGTGGCTCCTGCTCTATTCACAACATTAACATCTGGTCTCGCTAGCACAGTCAGACGCATGGCACTTGCTAGCCTTCTGCTTTTAATTCGGAACGAGAAACACTACTCTATTTTCCTTCTCTTCTATCAAAACACTATGTAATTACTGTCTGTTGAAAGGAAGTCCCATGTCTAGAAGAGGCTGGTGTTTGTTGCCATATTTCTAGCCCCAGCTGTACTGGTAATCTTTTGTAAAACCTCAGAATTACAGTACCAGTATGACTTGGTAAGTGATATCCAGTAAAGGCCAAACCCTATCATCCGTTTGAATTTGGTCTCAGATGTTTATAAAGAATCCTATACGGAATGCCTTTCACTTTTAATGATAACCCAAGCTAATGCACCACCTACAGCTGTGGGAATAATAATCTTAATAAAACAGAAATAAGAGAGGAAGCTATATACAGGGTCAGTGGCAGTACCAGATTTACAATGTGCAGGGATACCGGAGTATTGAGGTAGATATGTACATGTAGGCAGGGATTAGGAGAAAGTGAGTGGTAGCAGGATTAATAATAATAATAATAATAATAATAAATAATAATAAACAGTATGGCAGCAGCATAAGTGGAGGTGGGTGTGTGTGTGAAGGTGAGTATGTGTATGTGTATGTAAGTGTAACTGTGTGGGTGTTAGTGAGAGTGCATGTGTGTGTGTGCAAGTATGTCAGTGTAGGCATGATAGGCGGATATATATGTAAACAGGGCTGAAAAGTGACTGGTAGCAGGAATATATAAATACTTACAGTGATATACTAATGGTAACATATACAGTGCATTCGGAAAGTATTCAGACCCCTTGACTCTTTCCACATTTTGTTACGTTAAAGCCTTATTCTAAAATGGATTATATACAGTGCTATGAAAAAGTATTTGCCCCCTTTCTAATTTTCTCTACTTTTGCATATTTGTGATACTGAATGTTATCAGATCTTCAACCAAAACCTAATATTAAATAAAGGGAACATAAGTGAACAAATAACACAACAATTACATATTTATTTCATAAACAAAGTTATGCAACACCCAATTCCCCTGTGTGAAAAAGTAATTGCCCCCTTACACTCAATAACTGGTTGTGCCACCTTTAGCTGCAATGACTCCAACCAAATGCTTCCTGTAGTTGTTGATCAGTCTCTCACGTCACTGTGGAGGAATTTTGGCCCACTCTTCCATGCAGAACTGCTTTAACTCAGTGACGTGTGGGTTTTCAAGCATTAACTGCTCGTTTCAAGTCCTGCCACAACATCTCAATTGGGATTAGGTCTGGACTTTGACTAGGCCATTCCAAAACGTCCAATTTGTTGCTTTTTAGCAATTTTCATGTAGACTTGATTGTGTGTTTTGGATCATTGTCTTGCTGCATGACCCAGCTGTGCTTCAGCTTCAGCTCACAGACGGATGGTCTGACATTCTCCTGTAGAATTCTCTGATACAGAGCAGAATTCATGGTTACTTCTATTAAGGCACTTTGCACCCTGCATATTTGCCTCAATCCTGACCAGTCTCCCAGTCCCTGCCGCTGAAGAACATCCCCACAGCATGATGCTGCCACCACCGAGCTTCACCGTAGGGATGGTGCTAGGTTTCCTCCAGACATGACTCTTGGCATTCAGGCCAAAGAGTTAAATCTTGGCTTCTTCAGTCCAGAGAATCTTGTTTCTCATGGTCTGAGAGTCTTTAGGTGCCTCTTTTGGCAAACTTAAAGCGGGCTGTCATGTGCCTTTTACTGAGGAGTGGCTTCCGTCTGGCCACTCTACCATAAAGGCCTGATTGGTGGAGTGCTGCAGAGATGGTTGTCCTTCTGGAAGGTTCTCCCATCTCCACAGAGGAACTCTAGAGCTCTGTCAGAGTGGCCATCGGGTTCTTAGTCACCTCCCTGACCAAGGCCCTTCTCCCCCGATTGCTCAGTTTGGCCAGGTGGCCAGCTCTAGGAAGAGTCTTGGTGGTTGCAAACTTCTTCCATTTATAAATGATGGAGGCCACTGTTTTCTTGGGGACCTTCAATGCTGCAGAAATGTTGTGGTACCATTCCCCAGATCTGTGCCTCGACACAGTCCTGTCTAGGAGCTCTACCAACAATATATTCCACCTCATGGCTTGGTTTTTGCTCTGATATGCACTGTCAACTGTGGGACCTTATATAGACAGGTGTGTGCCTTTCCAAATCATGTCCAATCAATTGAATTTACCACAGGTGGACTATCAAGTTGTAGAAACATCTGAAGGATGATCAATGGAAACAGGATGCACCTGAGCTCAATTTCGAGTCTCATAGCAAAGGGTCTGAATACTTATGTAAATAAGGTATTTCTGTGATGGAAACTTTTATGTTGGTGCTTTTCTATTACCAATTTCTGTGTTCTATGTTTGTGCTTTTCAAATAACCGTTTTCTGTGTTCATGCAAGTGACTGATTGAACGAACTCTCACTATCAGTATCTGCAATTTGGCAGTACGCCCAGACCCTTGTTTTCAGAGCAAAAGATATCTCTGTTTCAAGGTCTCAGCTTAGTGAATAAGCCTTGTGAGGTATTGGTCTGTCACATGCATGACCCAGTATTGGTTGGTCACATGAATGAAGCAAACGTTAATGATTAATTAATTATGAATAAACTAAATCATGCAAAAATTACTTGTTTGCAGTATATAAGGGAAATAAACGGGTCTACCACGTTAGAGCTCCTGACAGACATTCACTATGGTGCATCATGTTTGTTGGAACCTCTCCAGCGTGCTGATAATAAACAATGATTAATTTAAGATTGACTTTGAGTGTCCCTGTGTAAGAATTTCCACAACAATTTGGCATCAACGAACAGGATGATTGATTCTGCCTGCGGAGCTTTCCAGTGGGGGTCTGCGAGGAAAACCAGTGGCGCATTTTATGAAGTGTGAGGGAAATTCCTGTCTGACCAAAAGACGACGAGACCTGCCAGACCAGATCCTTACCGTGAGCTGCCCAGGAGGAGACACATCATCCGCGAACAATTGAGGGACGGCAACTGATTTCAGTAAGTCAATTTAAATGAATCTATATAAAAATACAATAAAAATGATAAAAAATAAAATCCCCGCTGAAATCCCCGCTGACAGCTGTCTGTAGGCATTTATAATAAATGTCTACGTGGTCTGCAGCCACTACAAATAATGATGTGTAATTTTAATGGATTATCAGATAAAACTGGGTTAATCACGAACATAGAGCGGGCAGCAGGTAGCTTAGTGGTTAAGAGCCTTGTGCCAGTAACCGAAAGGTCGCTGGTTCTAATCCCCGAGCCAACTAGGTGAAAATCTGTCGATGTGCCCTTGAGCAAGGCACTTAACCCTAATTGCTCCTGTAAGTCGCTCTGGATAAGAGCGTCTGCTAAATGACAAAAAAATAAAATAATAATAATAGAGTTAGGATTATTTGTTACTGGGCCAGGAATGTAATTGGGTCATTTCACTGTGTGTGTGTGGGGGTAAAGAGGGAATCTGACCTAGGGTCCTTGCTCTTACTTAGATCCATGGTTGTCTTATCATATCAAAGACTGAAACTGGCTTGGGCCTTTTGTTTCTATCTTCAAACACAGTGAAAAGAGCCGGGGTTGAACAGAGTTTAAACTAAACATGAGTGTTTTTGCAAGATAAGGATTGATTGAATGTAGTACTCTGAACTTAATGAAAGTCGAAATTAGTCGCCCTCAGAGACAAAATAAGTGGGCAGAGCAATAAAAGAGCGGGAAACTGAAGAGGGGACTATATAAGATGGAGGGAGAGAGTAAGAGGGGGTTCCAATCTGCAGATTGACCTGGCTTTGTTGATTTAAAAATAAAGTCATTCTTGATGCAACAAAAACTCTGTAAGACCTTTGATTTTTAATAAAGTATAGTGGTTATTTTCCACAACATCATTGGCGACTCCGGTGGGACTGGTTATAGAGATCTTTGAGTGCTTTGCCATCTGAGAAAGTTTGAGCGACACACAGATTCAGTGGCCACTGTTTTAAAGGTAAGCTACGTTACTTAAACTGTGTGTTTCGATCAAGCTGAATCTGGGGGTGGGTTACGGAAGGGTTCTCTCCAGAATTTTTTTGTTGGAATGAGAAATAAGCATGCATGCAATGTGATTATAGATAAGTGTAAATAAGACAAGCAGGCTAGTAGACAAGGTGTGTGCCCTGATTAAAAGGAAATCAGAAGGAGTGTGTGTGCCCTGATTTAAGAGGAAATCAGAAGGAGTGTGTGTGTGTGTCTTTTCTTGGAGGGGTATGACAAATCCTGTTGGAGGAACAGGTCACGTGTACGGGGGTCTAGGTAATTAAATTGATGTTCCGTGGGACTAGATTAGGGTAAACTAACTTGTGGCAATAAAAAATCATTCGAAATACGAATGGGTTGGTTAATATGAATATATTAAAATATGATGTATGTTATGTGCGGGTAATTGATTAATAGAGAGTGGATAAAAGTGGAATAATATATAAGTGCTGGCTTGCGCGCCCAAACACGTAGACGTACGTGGGGGGTGGGAGGCAGTACATAGATAATGTGATAGATAGTTATTATAATGCTTAATTATAATAGCTATCATTTCAGAAGCAGAGGTGATATAGTCAAGGAATTTTTGTATATTAGGGAGGAAGAACGTAATCCAGTTGAGTAAATTCGTTGGATCTGTTTCCAAATAAATTAATGTAGGTTTGACTCGTTGACTGCGAAGTTATTTCCGATGAGCTTGTGAGATCTGTGTCCTTTAAAGCTATTTTCTGATAAGTAGGGTAGGTGCCAGATACTAAAACTACAGAGCCTTATAATTTGAATAAAGGAGGATTTACTTGTCATTTCAATGAAGCATAGTTCTGCATTACTGACTAAAATTTAGATTTTCTGATTAGAGTGTAAGATTGGGATTTAGAAGTTTGCTGGGTTTGAAGTGGACCACTCTCGTATTCAACAGGAATAGTAGGGGGGAGAAAGATAGTTATTTTCTGTGGCGCCGAATTAGTTGATAATTTGAAAATCTACTGAGAAAATAGTTGTAATTCGGAATAGTGAATTGAATATGGATGTGAATTAAATGTATGCTTGTCAATGATAGCAAGTATTTGTTTTAGTAATTAGAGCTTAATCAGAAAGGACATTTACAGAAATTGAATAGCGGACTTACGATAGAGCTGAGGCCATGATTTGAATTGATAACAAAGGAAAGTAATTTAATAGGGAAGTTAGAATTTTAACCGTGAATTGTTTGGGTAGACAGAGGAAAGTAATGTCTTTTAGTAAAATGAATGCAAATATACTAGTAGTTATTGGGGGTTTGGGAATAGACTTTAATGCTATGTTATAGTTCGCGGGTAAAAGAGAGACAGTCCAGCAAGTACGAATCGAGCGGTAAGAGAGATTGGAAGTAGAAGTCTAAATAGTTGAATGGAAAACAGTTCTTTGACAAATTCTAATTGTTATTACTTTATTCGATAGGTTGCTTAACACCAGTGGTGTATGCAAATAGTTGGTGAATTCTAAAATGATAATTTGTTTTTGTTACGTGAACCAGGGGATGCAAGTAGCTTTAGCTATTATGCTGATGGAATAGCACCAACTTATAGTGGGTTCTAGATTTATTGAATAACAAACTTATATTTTAAACTAAATTAATGCTATAGGCTACAATTATAACATTATCAGAAAAAGGCACAATGTAATGCGAAACAGTTATTACATGTGTCATTGATCCAGTAATGATACAAGGATAGTAAAGGAAAGGCAAGGGATAAAATCTCATTTAAGGAAAGAAGAAGAGTATGAAGGTATATTAGGAAGAAAAATACCATTAACTGAGAAAGGTAACAGGAATAATATACCTTACACCCTAATATAGACCAAGAACACAAGGAGTAGAGATGGCAGGAACACCAGTAGCAATGATGAAGAGAAGGTTCCCAGAAAATAGTGAAAAGATAGGTAAAATCTCTGAGAAAAGGGAAAAAATGGCCAAAGGAGGGGATATTTGATGTAACATTGTGTGAGGAACTGGATACCCTAATAAATAACTATAAAACAGGAGAGAAAGGGGAGAAAAAAAAGAAGAAGAAGAAAGAGAAAGAGAGAGGAATCTTGAAAGTATTCTGGGAGTGTTAAGTTAATTATTTATCAAACTATTCTGTGTCTCTGTGCGTCTCCCAAAATAATCAAGAAACGGACAGAGTCCCGATCTGCATAGTCAGAGATCTTTATTCATTGAGAATTCTGCCATCACAATTTCAGAGTCCATCTTTTATACTCATACGTCATACATAAATCCCTCCTCTCTGGAGGCGGGCTGTAGTTTGCCACTTTAAAACTGCTCTCCTGACCATCAGTTCACACACACACACACACACACACACACACACATACATACATACATACATACATACACACACACACACATGCATTCCTTAGTTATCGCCGTCCTCACAATATCCTGCACCATATTTCATACTCATTAAAAAGCCTAACAGTTTCTCTCCTCCCTAAATTCCTCTGTTATCTCAGTTGCCTGTAGACAGTTATCCTTGTCCTTTGTTGTCTGGCCTAACTCTTACTCACATTGCTAAATAGTAACACAATGTCATAATCTTTACTGGTCCTACACTCACACATTCTAACACATTTCACACAGATTCAGGGTGTAATAATTAGTCATTAATAATTAATCTATCAGGGAGGAAGGAAAGAGTTGGAGGGACAGCATTGCAAAGGCTAGAAGGATAATAATGGAGAGGGAGAGTGAACCCAAAAAGGCTGGCTTAACTACACCACCACCATACACCAAAGGGGGGCAGTATTCTCAGGTCACAGGTCTCAATAACAGGGAATGTAGAGATAGAAGAGGAAAAAGGGAAGCAACAGGTTTCCACACCAGGAAGAGGAGAACAATCACATTTCGATATAGACTGTTATGAAGGACTGAGGGGCATGTTAAGGGAACTGGAACATTATGGGATGGATGAACAGGAGTATGATGGGGAAAAGGATGTGGAGAATACAAGTGATGGGGAGGGTGAAGAACTTAGACAGTATGCTGACTCTGATCAAGAACAGAATGAGACAGAGGGACGACTATCAGAGCAAGGAGCCACAGGAGGTAAGACTATAGTAACAGAATTAGGTAAGCCATTATACGCGCATTTGGAAAAATCAAATTTAAGAAGCAGAAGGACAATAAAAAAGCCAGAAGAATATGGAGCTCAATGTCCCATTTTGGTAAAGGGGACACAGGTTCACTATGTGCCTTGGGGAACGCAGGACCTGGAAGGTCTGGTGACTAGACTGCCTAACCTGCATGAAGGAGCAGGAAAATGGATTAGAACATTTGAAGAACAAACGATGGGGAAGCTGCTAGCAGTGGGGGACTTGAAGGCATTGCTGGCCAGGGTGGTGGGAGTGGCCAAAATGGAGGACCTGTTTCAGGCAGGTGGCCTCATACAGGCGGTGCGGAGGACAGTACTGGATGGAGTGGCTTTTGACAATTATAGGCCAGGACTATGGCACATTCTCAGAATAGAGTATCCAGCCAAAATAGACCCTAAAGCACTAAGGGGGGAGCCATTGGGGGATAAAGAAAACCCGGCAGGTTACCTGGAGAACCAGCTCAAGAGGTGGCGACAAGAAACCGAAAGAGATCCAGAGGGGGATCCACTGATGACAACACTGTTCAGGACATCATTGATGGAAGCAATGCCAAACGCCTGTCAGAAGCAGACTAGAAGATGTGGTGGGATTAACGTCAAAGTCACACAAAGAGTTCCATGACCATGTTATCCACGCAGTAGAGAAATACAGGAAGGACGAACAGAAACTGACAGAGCAAGGGAGAGACATTCAAAGAAAACTGACACAGATGCAGCTAGAAGAGCTGACAAGAAAGAAAAAAAAGAGAACACAAGCCCCAGTGATCACGCGAGCGCCACCTGAAGAGGGCATCATGACACCTGTCCTCCAGGGAGGTCAACAACGACCGCCTCAGCAGCAAGGCCAAAGAGGTCCTGCCTTACCAGTAGTGAATGTGTATACACACCAATCCCCTGGGCAGTGGCAAAACAAGAATTATGAAAATGGACCCAAGAATCAATGGTACCAACCCCAGCATCAGACACACCAGAATGGTGGACCAAGAAGACCAGGTGTCTGCTGGAGGTGCAATCAATCAGGACATACAAGAAGGAGTTGTCCCACCAAGCCGTGGTGGCCTAGGCAACCACAACAGGGTAATTGGCAAGGAAATGGCACCAGCTAAGATGATTGGCAGCAGTCTTAGAACCTGTGGGGAGGACAAAATCAGGGTAGTTAGAGAAGCATTTATTTTGGACTAGGGGACAGGACTAACTTTTTGTAGGTTCTGGATTGATTTCACAACTATTTATATTTTTACTAAAATCATTGCAGCAGGTTGAAATGATTAGAATACTGGAAAGTGGTTATGGGTTTTATGTTATAGGGGTATATTCTACTTAATGGAACAGGATGATGTCTGATGTGTCTTGATTAGGAGTCTTTTTTCTGGGATTGATGGAAATCCCCTACAGTATGAATGATGAGGGAGAAGTAGCAGACCCACGTCTCAAACAACATTTTAATAGATACTTGGGATCAAATATCACTGATTCCTTACACTGAGAAATTGACTGTATTGGTGACAGGGAAAATAATTACATTCAGTGGGGTTAAAGAATCCTTCCGAGTGTCAAAGATAATGGATTCTGAAAGGTGAAATGTAAATTGACAGTATGTATGGGTGACAGTGCGAATGAGGGTTACAAATAGTCAAATGGTGTATCATGCTGCATTTAAACAATCGCTGGAGGGGTTGAATTTGAGCGTTGTCGATTGTAGTAAAGTGGTATGGGCGTCGAATGATGAGGACACTAATGGGCAAAACCCTCATCACATTAGTAAACTATTTTGGTAGAAGAGAAGCCACAGGGCATGTGGGAAAGTACAACCAACGAGGCAAGAGATAGCATATTTGGGGATTTGAGTTTTCGACGTCACAAAGCATGTTTGGCGTGATCGAGTGGTAGCAGTGCGACTAGGGAAAAGCCTAGTGGTTTAAATCTTATGGGATTTTATTTTGTTTTATGTGCACTAGATTGTGGAATTATCGGGGAAGGGAGCAGTCACAAGTGATGTTCTTGAGGGTTTTCTGAGTGAGTGGATCAGGAGATGTGGCAATAAAGAGTGAGAATTTTGAATTTAAATTGTTTGGACTGATTAAGAGGTATCAAAATGGAAGCTAACTAAATGTGTACTTTTTCTTCCAGGAAAAAGGGGGGAGTGATTTTCTATTTTCTTTGAAATATTTTCATAGACTATAAATAAGGCCTGGACATTTTTTGTTTGTTTATTGTTTTACTATATGGTGTTCAAATAACCACAAACAACCTACTTACAGTGGGGGAAAAAAGTATTTAGTCAGCCACCAATTGTGCAATTTCTCCCACTTAAAAAGATGAGAGAGGCCTGTAATTTTCATCATAGGTGTCAACTATGATAGACAAATTAAGAAAAAAAAATCCAGAAAATCACATTGTAGGATTTTTAATGAATTTATTTGCAAATTAGTATTTGGTCACCTACAAACAAGCAAGATTTCTGGCTCTCACAGACCTGTAACTTCTTAATTAATATTTGTTAGTGGTTAATACTCTGTTTGATTTATTGTGTGGTTTTTTTTTATTTTGGTTTTAGGATGCGGTAAAAAATGTCATTTTCTGAAGTTTCTATTGTCAGAGTTTTGGGTGCACACATGTAAATTCTCTTGATTAGAATAAATGTACTGAAAAACCCAATGTAAACCTGATACACAAAATGTTTGAAATGTTTGAAATATCTTTAAATAATGTCGGAGGTACAGGAAAACAAACACTCACTTAATAGGGCTGACTGACCTCTGACCTCTGTTCTGACTTCCTGGTGAGGCCTGATCACCCTGACTAGAAAGACTGGAGACATTGGGTGAGATTTCAATGGGTTATGTAAACACTCATAATTAGAAGAAGTTTATAATTTATCAATAGTCCCACGTGTGATTCAGACCACAAGAAGGACAGAGAGAGAGCACTGCCCCTGAATGAGGGACACCTGTCTCTAGTCTATTTTACCATTACCTAATGGGATACAAGTATTTCCTTATGGAGTTATCAAGAGTTGTAATTCCAATTTGATTTGTTATTCTAATTTGTTTATTTTTGTTTATTTAACAGGCAGTGTTGTTGTTTTTTTGGATGCATGAATCACGATGTGAGTCATGTGTCCAAAGGGGGAATCATTACCAGTCCCCTCAGGCCCTTTGGTAAATATACAAATTAATTTTCTTCACATGCCTGCCTGTAAAAGGAAATAAGATATGTTGGTAATGGTTGACAGTTACTCCAAATGGATTGAAGTTTTCCCCACATCAAATGATATGTGTATTGCTGTTGTTGTTGTTTTCTTTTCTTTTCTTTGTTTTTGTCTTGCTTCAATAACAAATCTCACCAGATTGGGTCTGCTGGATGGTCAGGGGGGGGTTTCAACTGTGTGTTGTAATTCTATTTGACATTTGTTTTAGAAATCTGTATTAAGAATATTGGTAGTAGTAATAATTTGCCATACAGTACATAATGTGTCTGGATTTCCTGAATCAGGTAGTAGTAATAATTTGTCATACAGTAAATAATTTGTCTGGATTTCCCAAATCAGAAATGCCCTAAACTAAACTGTTGTTCTGGTCTGTCCTCTCTCAAGGTTATATGGCGAAGGTGACCACAGATGGTATCTAGATGCATGGAAGGGATACTTTGACCAAGAACAGTGTGAACTTCAACCCCCCCCCCCCCCCCTAACAGGCTGAAGTAATGGCAAAAATGGCGTTCAATATGATTCTTCAGTATTTCTACCGTGAGACCTGAGTCCGAGCCAGAAACCTGTACACAGCATCCAGTCGAAGCTATCAACTGCCTTTTCTCTTATGCCTTTTCACTCAGGAGTGTGACATGAGTCCATGTGGAGTGAGCATGGAGAGAGATCCCATCCAAACTTCTCTCATGCTGCTGGTGTTCTGGTAGGAAAATGGACAAGACATAATGGACTGTAAAGCACAGTGGCGGCTCAGGTGAGAGACATTATCAAGGGCCATCCACTTTGAACATGTGCCATTGGGAGGACGATCTGAAACACTATCTGAAGAAGAACATGAAGAAACGCCAGAAGAATGAGTGCCGGGAGGGAGGGGGGTGGTCAATCGTGCTCGTAATGGATTTAGGCTTATCCAAAATTGTTTATTTGGGGTATCAGGTTGATTGTGGAGGTCTGCACACTGCAAAATGTATAGTAATTTAGACTAAGAATGCATTGAGATACTAATCTGTCATTACCACAAGTGATGAGAAAAGTTCATGCTAGAAAAATAAGATGAATATACTGTATGTCAATGTAAATGTACATTGTGCCAGTATCGGTGTGTGCTAAGTTGAGGGTCTTAAATTAAAGTGATAGAACCAACGTGAAGCACTAAGGACTGTCATTATAAATTTGGGTTGGATAATTTATCAATAGTTACAAGTATGATTTGGAAAGGCGAGGCTTCTAGAGACAGAGCTATGCCCCTAAATTGTGAGGAGAGCCACTAGATTGTAGCTTTGGCTAACCTTGCCACAATCTCATTCTTATCAAGGTTGGTGTGAAACTATTATAACGTGTTCTCTCTCTTCCCTGTGAAAGTCAATATGCATGTGCCTTAGACCAAATTCGGGAGACCTCTAGAGACGTAGAGAAAATTGGAAAGGCTAAAATAGTTGTGTAAATTGGCTCTGCAAAACAGAGAGGCTCTTGAATATCTTTTGTCAGGTCAAGGGGGCACTTGTGCAATCATTGCGATGAATGTCGTACTTTTATCCCAGATCACTCTTCTAATATGACTGATCTCGCCAAATACATTGCCACTGTTGCTAAGAATAATTCCCCACAACCAGAGTGGACGCCTGCAACTTGGTTGGAATCCCTGTTTGGAAGTTGGGGATCCCAAATGGGCTTCAGCATGTGTGTTTTTTCTTAGTTTGTCTAAATTGTGTTATTTAACATGCTGTGTATGTGTGTGTATTTTGGATAAATTCACTCCCGTTAATAGAAGTATAACCTTTATTATGATGATAGTATTACCATACTAATTAGATTCTATAACCCAGAGGTTTGAAATGATGAAGTGTCTGGTTTTTTTCTGTGTTGATTTCCCTTACTTTAATAGGAGTATAGAATATTTTGATATAGAAGCTCAAATCTAAATGCTTACATTAAAATGTAATGATTGTTATCACACAAGTGATAAGAGGATGGAATGTGATGGAACATTTTATGTTGGTGATTTTCTATTTACCAATTTCTGTGTTCTATGTTTGTGCTTTTCTAATAACCATTTTCTGTGTTCATGCAAGTGACTGATTGAACGAACCCTCACTATCAGTATCTGCAATTTGGCAGTATGCCCAGACCCTTGTTTTGAGAACGAAAGATATCTCAGTTTCAAGGTCTCAGCTTAGTGAATAAGCCTCGTGAGGTATTGGTCTGTCAAATGCATGACCCAGTATTGGTCGGTCACATGAATGAAGCAAACGTTAATGATGAATAAGCTAAATCATGCAAAAATGACTTGTCTGCACTATATAAGGGAACTAAATGGGACTACCCTGTTAGAGCTCCTGAAAGACATTCACTATGGTGCATCAAGTTTGTTGGAACCTCTCCAGCGTGCTGATAATAAACAATGATTAATTTAAGATTGACTTCGAATGTCCCTATGTAAGAATTTCCACGACAATTTCTAAAAACCTGTTTTCGCTATGTCATTATGGGGTATTGTGTGTAGATTGCTGAGAATGTGTATTTATTTAATCCATTTTAGAATAAGGCTGTAACGTAACAAAATGTGGAAAAAGTCCCACAATTGGCAGTGCATGTCAGAGCAAAAACCAAGCCATGACGTTGAAGGAATAGCCCGTCAAGGCACAAATCTGAGGAAGGGTACCAAAATAATTCTGCAGCATTGAAGGTCCTCAAGAACACAGTGGCCTCCATCATTCTTAAATGGAAGATGTTTGGAACTAGCAAGACTCTTGCTAGAGTTGGCTGCCCGGCCAAACTGAGCAATCGTGGGGAGAAAGGCCTTGGTCAGGGAGGTGACCAAGAACCCGATGGTCACTCTGATAGAGCTCCAGAGTTCCTCTGTGGAGATGGGAGAACCTTCCAGAAAGACAACCATCTCTGCAGCACTCCACCAAATCAGGCCTTTATGGTAGAGTGGCCAGACAGAAGCCACTCTTCAGTAAAAGGCACATGACAGCCCGCTTCGAGTTTACCAAAAGGCACCAAAAGGACTCTCAGACCATGAGAAACAAGATTCTCTGGTCTGATGAAACCAAGATTGAACTCTTTGGCCTGAATGCCAAGCGTCACGTCTGGAGGAAACCAGGCACCATCCCTACGGTGAAGCATGGTGGTGGCAGCATCATGCTGTGGGGATTTTTTTTCCAAGACAACGCAGGAGTGGCTTCGGGACAAGTCTCTGAATGTCCTTGAGTGGCCCAGCCAGAGCCTGGACTTGAACCCGATCGATCATCTCTGGAGAGACCTGAAAATAGCTGTGCAGCGACGCTCCCCATCCAACTTGAAAGAGCTTGAGAGGATCTGCATGGGAGAATGGGAGAAACTCCCCAAATACAGGTTTGCCAAGCTTGTAGCATCATACCCAAGAAGACTCGAGGCTGTAATAGCTGCCAAAGGGGCTTCAACAAAGTACTGAGTAAAGGGTCTGAATACTTATGTAAATGTGATATTTCCAGGAAAAAAAAAAAGAAAAAACTGCAACATTTTCTAAAAACTGTTTTGTGATTATGGGGTATTGTGTGTAGATTGATGAGTGAAAAAGCAATTTAATATATTTCTGAATAAGGCTGTAATGTAGCAAGATGTGGAAAAAGTAAAGGGTTCTGAATACTTTCCGAATGCACTGTACATGTAAACAGGAGTAAGTGACCAGTAGCAGGATAAATTGATAGATACTAATGGTAATGGCAATCACTAATCAATGGTAGCCGTAGTAATACATCTAATCAATAATAATTTTCGCAGCAGCAGCGTAGGTGTGAGGGAGAGCAGTAGTTGTTAGCCATTTAAAAGTCTTATGGCCAGGGGATAAAAGCTGTTTAGGAGTCTGTTGGTCTGAGCCTTGATGCACCGGTACCGCCTGCCGGACGGGAACATGGAGAACAGTGCATGTCTCGTGTGGCTAGAGTCTTTGGCAATTTTCCGGGCCTTTCTCCCAAAAAACTATTTGGGTACACTCACGTTTCAGATCAAAGTCTGGTTGGACACAGTTTTAACTTAATTTTCTCTGCTGGCTGTCTGTTGCAGTATGATGGATACAGTGGATCCTTGCAGTCAGTCTTTGAGAATTAACAAAGCTGAGCGAGTAGATTTCCCCCAGAAAATGTGGGCAATCATCTTGTGTGGGCCCATGTTATTTTTCACAGAGATAGTGTTTTGATTGCCTGGGGGGGAAATAGTATTATTTACTCAAAAATTGCTTGGCTTGATCTCCATTGGGTGAACTGTGCAAGCTCAGACTAAAAATATCTCCTCTCCCTGGCTTCTCACGTCGCCTACCCCACTTTCAGGTGAGGCTCCATCTACTACAGTACATTGCAGCACTTAGTAGTGGAGCAGCACAGCGGTCTTTAAGGCTAAAGAACTGGAGCTCAACCACCTCTCACAAACAGATGGTTACGTCAAGGACGTCTCTGGGAATGCTTGAGAACTGCAGGGGTTTAATAATATAATAAAATGCCATTTAGCAGACGCTTTTCTCCAAAGCGACTTACAGTGATGCGTGCATAAATATTTTGGTGTATGGGTGGTCCCGGGGATCGAACCCACTTCCTTGGCGTTACAAGCACCGTGCTCTACCAGCTGAGCTACAGAGGACCACTACTATGTCTCCTCAAATGAGCTCCTTACATGGGGATGGAACTGGAATGCAGTGATTCAGGGCTTCTCATGACTGACCATCAGGGAGGAAAAATACACCCAAAAGTGTGTTCTGCTTTCAAGTGCATATTGCCTGGCAACAGACAGATATAGCTTTTTATTCTGATTGCTTCCATCAGAGGAACTTTTGTAATCACCAGGCAGAGAAATAAGGGCGCATTTAGGTTGATTGCACTTGAAGTGGGAATGTGTGAAAGTGTTGGAGTTGGATAACAGGTGTGGAATGAATCATACTGTAGATGATATGGAAGACACCGTTTAATAAGACACACAGCAATAACACATCCTGGAATAACTAATATAGCATCGAAAGATCCAATGCATGCTGGCAGACTGGCACATAGAAAGCGTTCACACACACGCCACACACACGTTATTAAACCTGTTAGGCTTATATACACATTCAAGTTCTGCAAGACTATCATATGAGAGGATACACAAATACAGCAAATTGCATTTTGTTTCAGTTGATAGACTATTCTAGTCAGACTTTATGAGAGTCACTGCAAGCAGCACCTCCATTTGCCAGTGTTTTCCTTTATTTTTCCAGGCTGTTTCCACACCTGTTCAGCCCATTAACAGCCTCAAAATATCATCCTGTCATGTTTTTGCAAAAAGTTAGGATTCAACAGATTGATGCTTATGTCAACTGGCCATGCTCCCAGCAAACTTGCGGTGCCAATGGGAAAATATAAATACAGTGAGGGAAAAAAGTATTTGATCCCCTGCTGATTTTGTACGTTTGCCTCACTGACAGAAATTATCAGTCTATAATTTTAATGGTAGGTTTATTTGAACAGTGAGAGACAGAATAACAAAAAAATACAGAAAAACGCATGTCAAAAATGTTATACATTGATTTGCATTTTAATGAGGGAAATAAGTATTTGACCCCCTCTCAATCAGAAAGATTTCTGGCTCCCAGGTGTCTTTTATACAGGTTTACAAACTGAGATTAGGAGCACACTCTTAAAGGGAGTGCTCCTAATAAAAGACACCTGTCCACAGAAGCAATCAATCAATCAGATTCCAAACTCTCCACCATGGCCAAGACCAACGAGCTCTCCAAGGATGTCAGGGACAAGATTGTAGATCTACACAAGGCTGGAATGGGCAACAAGATCATCGCCAAGCAGCTTGGTGAGAAGGTGACAACAGTTTGTGCGATTATTCGCAAATGGAAGAAACACAGAAAGACTGTCAATCTCCCTCGGCCTGGGGCTCCATGCAAGATCTCACCTCGTGGAGTTGCAATGATCATGAGAACGGTGAGGAATCAGCCCAGTACTACACGGGAGGATCTTGTCAATGATCTCAAGGCAGCTGGGACCATAGTCACCAAGAAAACAATTGGTAACACACTACGCCGTGAAGGACTGAAATCCTGCAGCGCCCGCAAGGTCCCCCTGCTCAAGAAAGCACATATACAGGCCCGTCTGAAGTTTGCCAATGAACATCTGAATGATTCAGAGGAGAACTGGGTGAAAGTGTTGTGGTCAGATGAGACCAAAATCGAGCTCTTTGGCATCAACTCAACTCGCTGTGTTTGGAGGAGGAGGAATTCTGCCTATGACCCCAAGAACACCATCCCCACCGTCAAACATGGAGGTGGAAACATTATGCTTTGGGGGTGTTTTTCTGCTAAGGGGACAGGACAACTTCACCGCATCAAAGGGACGATGGACGGGGCCATGTACCGTCAAATCTTGGGTGAGAACCTCCTTCCCTCAGCCAGAGCATTGAAAATGGGTCGTGGATGGGTATTCCAGCATGACAATGAACCAAAACACACGGCCAAGGCAACAAAGGAGTGGCTCAAGAAGAAGCACATTAAGGTCCTGGAGTGGCCTGTCCATGTGACAATAAAAACTTGAAGCTTGAGATGAGTGTCAACCAACTGACGCTTATGTCAATACATTGCATTCAATAGGAAAATACGTATCACAGGGTTGACGCTTATGTCAATACATTCCAGTCAATGGGAAAATATGAAAAGATGACTCACAGGCAGACATGTCTCTCTCTCTCTATATTCTCTAATCCCCCTCTCACCGTCTCCCTTATTTTTCTCTCTCCCTCCCTCCTCTCCTTCTCTTTGCCTTCCACTGTCTTTTTCTCTACCTCCTCTTTATTCCCCACTACTCTTCTCTCTCTCTTCGCCTTCCTTCACCCCCTCTCTCCTTTCTCTCCCTCACTCTCGCCCCCTCCCTCACTCTCTACCTTCTCTCTCTCCCTCCTCCCCACCCTCCATTCTCTCCCCTTCCTTCTTTCCCTTACCCATCTTCTCATCTCTCTTTCTCTCCCTCATCTCCCCCCACCATAGTGCCCTCAAAGCTCATCACTAAGCTAAGGACCCTGGGATAACAACCTCTCCTTCAACGTGATCAAGACAAAGGAGATGATTGTGGACTACAGGGAAAAAAAGAGGACGGAGCACGCCCCCATTCTCATCGACGGGGCTGTAGTGGAACAGGTTGAGAGCTTCAAGTTCCTTGGTGTCCACATCACCAACAAACTATCATGGTCACACCAAGACAGTTGTGAAGAGGGCACGACAAAGCCTATTCCCCCTCAGGAGACTGAAAAGATTTGGCATGGGTCCTCAGATCCTTAAAAGGTTCTACAGCTGCCCCATCGAGAGCATCCTGACTGGTTACATCACCGCCTGGTATGGCAACTGCTCGGCCTCCGACCGCAAGGCACTACAGAGGGTACTGCGTACGGCCCAGTACATCACTGTGGCCAAGCTTCCTGCCATCCAGGATCTCTATAACAGGCGGTGTTAGAGGAAGGCCCTAAAAATGATCAAAGACTCCAGCCACCCTAGTCATAGACTGTTCTCTCTGCTACCACATGGCAAGCGGTACCGGAGCGCCATGTCTAGGTCCAAAAGGCTTCTTAACAGCTTTTACCCCCAAGCCATAAGATTCCTGAACAGCTAATCATGGCTACCCGAACTATTTGCATTGCCACCCCACCCCATCCCCCTTTTTTACGCTGCTGCTACTCTGTTTATTATTTATGCATAGTCACTTTAACTCTACCCACATGTACATATTACCTCAATTACCTCGACCAACCGGTACCCCTGTATATAGCCTCCCTACTGTTATTTTATTTTACTGCTGCTCTTTAATTATTTGCTATTTTTTATTTATCTATTTTTTACTTAACACTTTTTTTTTTTCTTAAAAACTGCATTGTTGGTTAAGGGCTTGTAAGTAAGCATTTCACTGTAATGTCTACACCTGTTGTATTCGGCGCATGTGGCAAATCAAATTTGATTTGATTCACAGACAGAATATTGACACAGGCAGGCACCGACAGGCAGACAGGCAGGCAGGCACAGACAGACAGACGCAGGCGGGCAGGCAGGCAGTTGGACAGACAGACACTTTCAAGTTAAGTCAATTCCCTAAGAAATTTGACCAATATCCTCTTCAGAATTCATTCTAACAAGGATTAGAATGAGTAGAAGGATAAGAATTATCTTCAGAATTCATTCTAAATCTGACGTTGTGCCCTTGAGCAAGGCACTTAACCCTAATTGATTCTGTAAGTCGCTCGGGATAAAAGTGTCTGCTAAATGACTACAATTTAAAATGTAAGGCTCTTAGTTTCTAGAACTGCCTGACCCTTCTGTCCAATTGAGGTCAAAAATGCTTTTGGGTCGATTGACTTCAAATTTCATATGCCGGATCATGACAGTCTCCTGGTCAAAAATGTGTACCATTTGGGAAGATTCAACCTTTTTAATCAATCAATCAATCAATCAAATATATAAAGCCCTTTTTACATCAGCAGATGTCACAAAGTGCTTATACAGATACCCAGCTTAAAACCCCAAAGAGCAAGCAATGTAGAAGCACAGTGGCTAGGAAAAACTGGAAAGGCAGGAACCTAGGAAAAAACCTAGAGAGGAACCAGGCTCTGAGGGGTGGCAGTCCTCTTCTGGCTGTGCCCGGTGGAGATTATAAGAGTACATGTCCATTAAGGCCAGATCGTTCTTCAAGATGTTCAAACGTTCATAGATGACCAGCAGGGTCAAATAATAATCAGAGTGGTTATAGAGGGTGCAACAGTACCTCAGGAGTAAATGTCAGTTGGCTTTTCGAGGTCGAGACAGCTGGTGCAGTAGAGGGAGAGGTAGAGGGAGAGGGAGAGGGAGAGGGAGAGAGAGAAAGATAGAGGGAGGGTCGAAACAGCAGGTCCGGAACAACGTAGCATGTCCAGTGAACAGCTCAGGGTTCCATAGCTGCAGGCAGAACAGCAGAGAGAGAGAGCGAGAGAGAGATGGGAGAATTAGAGGGAGCACACTAAAGATCGTACAGGACACCAGATAACCCTTTGAAACCTCCCCTATGACCCTCTCTCCTCTCTGGGTCGATTGACTTCATATGCCAGGTCATGATGGTCCCCGGTCACAAATATGTCATATTTGGAAGAGTCAACCCTTTTAGCCCTTCAAAACCGCACCTATGACCCCCAAT
The DNA here is from genome assembly GCF_964263955.1 of Coregonus lavaretus. Lineage (NCBI taxonomy): Eukaryota > Metazoa > Chordata > Actinopteri > Salmoniformes > Salmonidae > Coregonus > Coregonus lavaretus. Next base: position 28,169,279 of record NC_140018.1, read on the forward strand.
TAAGTCACTTCCTGAAATTCCTGGGGACACTCTTTAACCATGCCCTGAGTTTCAAGGCTATACGTTAAGAATTGTCCATTCTACAGAAGATGGAAGACTGTTTTTGTGTAACTGCAGGAAGAAAATGAAGCACCATGTTAAGGATTAATTAAGCCATTTCCTGTTGCCACAGTAAGCTGAACCTCAACACAGGGCATCTTTTTAAGGTCACGATTGGTTTTGTGGAAGAATGGTTAGCTATCTCAATTGCAGTCCACGGTTGTGTCATGGTTATGTTCATGCTGTGGGTAATGCTTTTCTATGGTAGAAAGGCCTTGTTCTCTGTGGGACCAAGTTTTCACTGTGAAGAGTTAATTTGACATGGTCAGGTTTAGGCTTGCGTTCATTGGGAGCGTCTGTTGAATGATCCCATACCTGAATTTTGTTTCTAGCCTCAACCACTCTGCCGATGTCACTCAAAAGCACATTAACTCTAGGTCAGGCTTCAAGTAAGGCCCAGAGGCGTTCCTAGGATATGAAGACATTCGGGGCTTAGCCCAAAGCCAGTAGGTGGTCCAGGGGCAATCTCACCTGTCAAAAAAAAACAAAATCAACAGCTAAATGCCTGAATTTGGTGCACTTTGAGATGAACTTTGAGAGATTATAACATTGAAAGATTAGATATTTCAGGTAACTTTTTTATTTATTTATTTTATTTATTTATTGGGGGGGGTAGATCAGCTTTAATATTGCATATAGATTGTAACTTCCATCAATGTAATTGTCTGCATCACTTCCAATCCCCCATATGTTTTTTTATATATATACACACACACACACACACAAACACACACACACACACATATACATACATACATACATACATACATACATATACATACATACACATACAGTGGGGGGAAAAAGTATTTAGTCAGCCACCAATTGTGCAAGTTCTCCCACTTAAAAAGATGAGAGAGGCCTGTAATTTTCATCATAGGTACACGTCAACTATGACAGACAAAATGAGAAAAAGAATTCCAGAAAATCACATTGTAGGATTTTTAATGAATTTATTTGCAAATTATGGTGGAAAATAAGTATTTGGTCACCTACAAACAAGCAAGATTTCTGGCTCTCACAGACCTGTAACTTCTTCTTTAAGAGGCTCCTCTGTCCTCCACTCATTACCTGTATTAATGGCACCTGTTTGAACTTGTTATCAGTATAAAAGACACCTGTCCACAACCTCAAACAGTCACACTCCAAACTCCACTATGGCCAAGACCAAAGAGCTGTCAAAGGACACCAGAAACAAAATTGTAGACCTGCACCAGGCTGGGAAGACTGAATCTGCAATAGGTAAGCAGCTTGGTTTGAAGAAATCAACTGTGGGAGCAATTATTAGGAAATGGAAGACATACAAGACCTCTGATAATCTCCCTCGATCTGGGGCTCCACGCAAGATCTCACCCCGTGGGGTCAAAATGATCACAAGAACGGTGAGCAAAAATCCCAGAACCACATGGGGGGACCTAGTGAATGACCTGCAGAGAGCTGGGACCAAAGTAACAAAGCCTACCATCAGTAACAGACTACGCCGCCAGGGACTCAAATCCTGCAGTGCCAGACGTGTCCCCCTGCTTAAGCCAGTACATGTCCAGGCCCGTCTGAAGTTTGCTAGAGTGCATTTGGATGATCCAGAAGAGGATTGGGAGAATGTCATATGGTCAGATGAAACCAAAATAGAACTTTTTGGTAAAAACTCAACTCATCGTGTTTGGAGGACAAAGAATGCTGAGTTGCATCCAAAGAACACCATACCTACTGTGAAGCATGGGGGTGGAAACATCATGCTTTGGGGCTGTTTTTCTGCAAAGGGACCAGGACGACTGATCCGTGTAAAGGAAAGAATGAATGGGGCCATGTATCGTGAGATTTTGAGTGAAAACCTCCTTCCATCAGCAAGGGCATTGAAGATGAAACGTGGCTGGGTCTTTCAGCATGACAATGATCCCAAACACACCGCCCGGGCAACGAAGGAGTGGCTTCGTAAGAAGCATTTCAAGGTCCAGGAGTGGCCTAGCCAGTCTCCAGATCTCAATCCCAAAGAAAATCTTTGGAGGGAGTTGAAAGTCCGTGTTGCCCAGCGACAGCCCCAAAACATCACTGCTCTAGAGGAGATCTGCATGGAGGAATGGGCCAAAATACCAGCAACAGTGTGTGAAAACCTTGTGAAGACTTACAGAAAACTTTTGACCTGTGTCATTGCCAACAAAGGGTATATAACAAAGTATTGAGAAGCTTTTGTTATTGACCAAATACTTATTTTCCACCCAAATTTGCAAATAAATTCATTAAAAATCCTACAATGTGATTTTCTGGAGAAAAAAAATCTCATTTTGTCTGTCATAGTTGACGTGTACCTATGATGAAAATGACAGGCCTCTCTCATCTTTTTAAGTGGGAGAACATGCACAATTGGTGGCTGACTAAATACTTTTTTCCCCCACTGTACATATACACATACATATATATACACACACATATCCTTCTTAAAAATATGTCCCTTTATTACTTTCCAACCCCACCACCCCTTCCCTAATTGGATTTTTCAGGTAACTTTCACCTTCCCACCTGCCAAAGCAGACACTGCCAGTACTCAATTACAGTTGCTACTGTGGGTCTCTCTACTCTGTAACACATACAGTATATCTACAGTGTATTGCCAAAACCACTCAACAACTTCGAACATAGACTCTGACCTATCCAATGAGCCAAACTGATTAAAGAATCCCACAGTACCCAAACACCCTCTCTCACACACACACACACACACACAGTGTAGTAATTAGAATCCATTGAGCAGCTTTAAGTGATGCAGTCTACTGTGTGCTCACCCCTCCTATGCCTCTATCACTTTCTGTGTTGTCTGTTGCTGTCTCTCTTGTCTGTCCTCTTCTGTTTATGTCTCTTAGTATTCTATGTTGCTGTCTCATGTCTGTCCTCTTCTGTTTCTGTCTCTTAGTATTCTATGTTGCTGTCTCTCGTCTGTCCTCTTCTGTTTCTGTCTCTTAGTATTCTATGTTGCTGTCTCTCTTGTCTGTCCTCTTCTGTTTCTGTCTCTTAGTATTCTATATTGCTGTCTCTAGGTCTACCCTCTGCTCTCTTCCTGTCCTGGTTGTAAAAAGTGTAAAAGTAAACTTGTTTTAATAGTAATTTCACAGGCTTTTTCACCTCACCTGCAAATTCTTTGTAAACCATTTTTTACTTTATCACTGTCTGTATTTCATTAATTATAATTCGTGCCAAAAAAAAAAGAATATATAGAGCAGCTTGAATTGATACAGTCTACTGTGTGCTTAATCCACCTCTGCTCTCTCTCAATCTGCCCTCTTCTGTCACTTTCTCTGTGTCTTGTCTGTTGCTGTCTGTGTCTTGTCTGTTGCTGTCTCAGGTTCTTGTTTGTTATTGTCTCCTTTGTCTAGCTTCTTCTGGTGTCTCTCGCCATCATATCCTATTCTTCTGTTGCTGTCTCTGTGTCTTGTCTGGTGTGTCGCTCTCCATCACCTATTCTTCTGTTGCTGTCTCTGTGTCTTGTCAGGTGTCTCTTTAGTTTTGCAATCCAAAACGGTCAAGGGGATACTGAGGTTGCTTAACTTGTTTTGGGCCTGTGTCTGGGTCACCTAAATAATCCTCTTCTGTACTATTTGCCCCTGGCTACTGCTGTTCTAAGTGCTCCACTGGCCTGCTGTTCTCATCTGTCCTCCTCCCTGGCTCATCTGAAAAGTAGCAAAAACATGTCAATTAGTTTTAAAGGGCGACTACAGTTCCTGATCTGGCCTCGTTTTAGATTTGGTTCATTAAGAAATACTAGTGGCCATGAGCGAATTCAAACGTGAGTTTGTTTCGGGGTGTGGTGTGATGTGGGTGTCTCGTGTGTATTCGCAGGTGGGAAGAGTTAGTCAAATTATTTAGCCAATTAGCTTCAGCCGGCTGGTGTGCGACCTGACTTTGGATAGCTTATCTCCTGGGCTAGTTAGGGACCGTCAATAAATTACACAATGTGAATGAGACAATATTTTAATGTTGCACGCCTTTTACTTCTCATTAAATGCTTTCAATATTTGTATATGAATTTGTACAATTGATAGTTGGTTTGAGGTTTTACAAGTCATTGACATTTTTAGCTATTAGAATATTTATATATTGTCCCATGTACATTGTGTAATTTATCGATGATCCCTGATTAGCCCAATAGGGATATCCAAAATCAACCCAGATTTACCACAGGCATTACGATCGGGTCGCGTGCAGCTGCACTCCGAATTGATGATTACTTGTGTGCTGCCAGCTGTGGGCATGTGGGCAGGATTGAAACAAACCCATCCTTCATTTACATTTCCCAAACTCGGTCCTGCCCTAGTGCTACACAGCTGATTCAAATAACCAATTCATCATCAAGCTTTGATTATTTGAATCAGCTGTGTAGTGCTAGGGCAAAAACCAAATGTGTGGTTATGGAAACTCATATCGGCTTGAAATGTCCAATAAATCAAAATGTTGTAGTTATTTTACCAGCAAAGGGAATGGGACAAAAAAATCTGGGTCTGAAACCCCGGAAGCCCAGGCCTAATGACGCCACTGGTGAGGCCTACCTTTCTGTAATGTAGTGGGCAACGGGAGTGAGGTGAAATAATTAATTACGGTTATTTCTAGCTTTAGTGGACAAGAAGTTAGGGTTATGGCTAGGGTTAGAGTTGAGCCAAGATGTAGAGATGAAGCGAGGGTTAGGGTTAGGGTAGCCTCATCGAGAACCAGGCTTCCCTAAAACGTGAAGTCCACGGCACAAAATCTGCTTAAAGAAGAAGTAAAATAAAATAACAGTAGGGAGGCTATATACATGGGGGTACCGGTGCAGAGTCAATGTGCAGGGGCACCGGCTAGTTAAGGTAGTTGAGGTAATATGTACAGTGGGGAATATATATATATATATATATACACACACACACACACACACACACACAGTGGGGGAAAAAAGTATTTAGTCAGCCACCAATTGTGCAAGTTCTCCCACTTAAAAAGATGAGAGGCCTGTAATTTTCATCATAGGTACACGTCAACTATGACAGACAAATTTAGAAAAAATATCCAGAAAATCACATTGTAGGATTTGTAATGAATTTATTTGCAAATTATGGTGGAAAATAAGTATTTGGTCACCTACAAACAAGCAAGATTTCTGGCTCTCACAGACCTGTAACTTCTTCTTTAAGAGGCTCCTCTGTCCTCCACTCATTACCTGTATTAATGGCACCTGTTTGAACTTGTTATCAGTATAAAAGACACCTGTCCACAACCTCAAACAGTCACACTTCAAACTCCACTATGACCAAGACCAAAGAGCTGTCAAAGGACACCAGAAACAAAATTGTAGACCTGCACCAGGCTGGGACGACTGAATCTGCAATAGGTAAGCAGCTTGGTTTGAAGAAATCAACTGTGGGAGCAATTATTAGGAAATGGAAGACATACAAGACCACTGATAATCTCCCTCGATCTGGGGCTCCACGCAAGATCTCACCCCGTGGGGTCAAAATGATCACAAGATCGGTGAGCAAAAATCCCGGAACCACACGGGGGGACCTAGTGAATGACCTGCAGAGAGCTGGGATCAAAGTAACAAAGCCTACCTTCAGTAACACACTACGCCGCCAGGGACTCAAATCCTGCAGTGCCAGACGTGTCCCCCTGCTTAAGCCAGTACATGTCCAGGCCCGTCTGAAGTTTGCTAGAGTGCATTTGGATGATCCAGAAGAGGATTGGGAGAATGTCATATGGTCAGATGAAACCCAAATAGAACTTATTGGTAAAAGCTCAACTCGTCGTGTTTGGAGGACAAAGAATGCTGAGTTGCATCCAAAGAACACCATACCTACTGTGAAGCATGGGGGTGGAAACATCATGCTTTGGGGCTGTTTCTCTGCAAAGGGACCAGGACGACTGATTCGTGTAAATGAAAGAATGAATGGGGCCATGTATCGTGAGATTTTAAGTGAAAAACTCCTTCCATCAGCAAGGGCATTGAAGATGAAACGTGGCTGGGTCTTTCAGCATGACAATGATCCCAAACACACCACCCGGGAAACGAAGGAGTGGCTTCGTAAGAAGCATTTCAAGGTCCTGGAGTGGCCTAGCCAGTCTCCAGATCTCAACCCCATAGAAAATCTTTGGAGGGAGTTGAAAGTCCGTGTTGCCAGTGACAGCCCCAAAACATCACTGCTCTTGAGGAGATCTGCATGGAGGAATGGGCCAAAATACCAGCAAGTGTGTGAAAACCTTGTGAAGACTTACAGAAAACGTTTCACCTGTGTCATTGCCAACAAAGGGTATGTAACAAAGTATTGAGAAACTTTTGTTATTGACCAAATACTTATTTTCCACCATAATTTGCAAATAAATTCATTAAAAATCATACAATGTGATTTTCTGGATTTCTTTTTCTAATTTTGTCTGTCATAGTTGACGTGTACCTATGATGAAAATTACAGGCCTCTCATCTTTTTAAGTGGGAGAACTTGCACAATTGGTGGCTGACTAAATACTTTTTTTCCCCACTGTACATGTGGGTAGAGTAAAAGTGACTATGCATAAATAATTAACAGAGTAGCAGCAGCGTAAAAAGATAGGGTGGGGGTGGGGTGGCAGTGCGAATAGTCCGGGTAGCCATGATTAGCTGTTCAGGAGTCTTATGGCTTAGGGGTAGAATCTGTTGAGAAGCCTTTTGGACCTAGACTTGGCGCTCCGTTACCGCTTGCCGTGCGGTAGCAGAGAGAACAGTCTATGACTAGGGTGGCTGGAATCTTTGACAATTTTGTGGGCCTTCCTCTGACACCGCCTGGTATAGAGGTCCTGGATGGCAGGAAGCTTGGCCCCAGTGATGTACTGGGCCGTACGCACTACCCTCTGTAGTGCCTTGTGGTCGGAGGCCAAGCAGTTGCCATACCAGGCGGTGATGTAACCAGTCAGGATGCTCTCTATGGGGCAGCTATAGAACTTTGAGGATCTGAGGACCCATGCCAAATCTTTTCAGTCTCCTGAGGGGGAATAGGCTTTGTCGTGCCCTCTTCACAACTGTCTTGGTGTGTTTGGACCAACCTGTTCCACTACAGCCCCGTCGGTGAGAATGGGGGCGTGCTCAGGCCTCTTTTTTTCCTGTAGTCCACAATAATCTCCTTTGTCTTGGTCACATTGAGGGAGAGGTTGTTATCCTGGCACCACATAGCCATGTCTCTGACCTTCTCCCTATAGGCTGTCTCATCTGTTGTGTCGTCGGCAAACTTAATGATGGTGTTGGAGTCGTGCCTGGCCATGCAGTCATGGGTGAACAGGGAGTACAGGAGGGGACTGAGCACGCACCCCTGAGGGGCCCCAGTGTTGAGGATCAGAGTGGCAGATGTGTTGTTACCTACCCTTACCACCTGGGGGCGGCCCGTCAGGAAGTCCAGGATCCAGTTGCAGAGGGAGGTGTTTAGTCCCAGGATCCTTAGCTTAGTGATAAGCTTTGAGGGCACTATGGTGTTGAACGCTGAGCTGTAGTCAATGAATAGCATTCTAACGTAGGTGTTCCTCTTGTCCAGGTGGGAAAGGGCAGTGTGGAGTGCAATAGAGATTGCATCATCTGTGGATCTGTTGGGGCGGTATGCAAATTAGGGTGGTTCTAGGGTTTCTGGGATAATGGTGTTGATGTGAGCCATAACCAGCCTTTCAAAGCACTTCATGGCTACAGACGTCAGTGCTATGGATCGGTAGTCATTTAGGCAGGTTATCTTAGTGTCCTTGGGCACGGGGACTATGGTGGTCTGCTTGAAACATGTTGGTATTACAGACTTAGTCAGGGACATGTTGAAAATGTCGGTGAAGACACTTGCCAGTTGGTCAGCACATGCTCGGAGTACACGTCCTGGTAATCCGTCTGGCCCTGCGGCCTTGTGAATGTTGACCTGTTTAAAAGTCTTTAAGATTGACTTTGAGTGTCCCTGTGTAGAATTTCCACAACACAACGATTAATTCACACATTGAGGATGGAAGTTCAATATGTAGCTAGATGTAGAAGGCTAATGTTAACTAGCTAACGTTGCCAATGAAAGGAAGTTAGGCTAGCGAGCAAGCATTTTAGCCAGGTAGCCTAGGACAACAAAAAATAAAGCATGTACTGTATGAGGGATAGACCGTTCCGTCAACATGAAAGAGAGGAGGATGGCATTGGCGATTCTCTACAAGTAGGGTGAGTCAACATGTTTTTTCTACTTGCACGAACGCACACACACACAGATTTCAGAACCATGGACAGCCACATCATATTTAGCTTATGTTGATTGGACTAAATCGTTTTTGTTATCTTTTAGTTGTTACTGATTTGATGATGTTGAAATGTTGAAATTGAAATGGTGCTGGAATAGTGGAGGCAGCTCCTGTTTTCTTTGCGACTTGCGGTAACTCTCCGTGGTTCTAAATCAATAGTTGTTTAGTGGTCCGAAAATTTCGGAAACATTTCTTACATGCAATATTCTTTGTGGTCTTCACCGGACAGAGGTTGCTCTAAGGTTGTGTGATTAAACAAAGGTGTGGTTGAATTTATTCTGCCACTGTGTCTTCTTATTGTCTCTACCTTTAGGCATAAACAGTGCATTCGGAAAGTTCAGACCCCTTTACTTTTTCCACATTTCGTTACGTTACTGCCTTATTCTAAAATTGATTAAATTGTTTTTTTCCCTCATCAATCTACTAACAATACCCCATAATGACAAAGCAAAAACAGGTTTGTAGAAATTCTGGCAAATGTATAAATAAAAAAAACTGAAATATCACATTTACAGTGGGGAAAAAAAGGATTTAGTCAGCCACCAATTGTGCAAGTTCTCCCACTTAAAAAGATGAGAGAGGCCTGTAATTTATCATAGGTACACGTCAACTATGACAGACAAAATGAGGGAAAAAAATCCAGAAAATCACATTGTAGGATTTTTAATGAATTTATTTGCAAATTATGGTGGAAAATAAGTATTTGGTCAATAACAAAAGTTTCTCAATACTTTGTTATATACCCTTTGTTGGCAATGACACAGGTCAAACGTTTTCTGTAAGTCTTCACAAGGTTTTCACACACTGTTGCTGGTATTTTGGCCCATTCCTCCATGCAGATCTCCTCTAGAGCAGTGATGTTTTGGGGCTGTCGCTGGGCAACACAGACTTTCAACTCCCTCCAAAGATTTTCTATGGGGTTGAGATCTGGAGACTCCAGGACCTTGAAATGCTTCTTACGAAGCCACTCCTTCGTTGCCCGGGCGGTGTGTTTGGGATCATTGTCATGCTGAAAGACCCAGCCACGTTTCATCTTCAATGCCCTTGCTGATGGAAGGAGGTTTTCACTCAAAATCTCACGATACATGGCCCCATTCATTCTTTCCTTTACACGGATCAGTCGTCCTGGTCCCTTTGCAGAAAAACAGCCCCAAAGTATGATGTTTTCACTCCCATGCTTCACAGTAGGTATGGTGTTCTTTGGATGCAACTCAGCATTCTTTGTCCTCCAAACACGACGAGTTGAGTTTTTACCAAAAAGTTCTATTTTGGTTTCATCTGACCATATGACATTCTCCCAATCCTCTTCTGGATGCACTCTAGCAAACTTCAGACGGGCCTGGACATGTACTGGCTTAAGCAGGGGGACACGTCTAGCACTGCAGGATTTGAGTCCCTGGCGGCGTAATGTGTTACTGATGGTAGGCTTTGTTACTTTGGTCCCAGCTCTCTGCAGGTCATTCACTAGGTCCCCCCGTGTGGTTCTGGGATTTTTGCTCACCGTTCTTGTGATCATTTTGACCCCACGGGGTGAGATCTTGCGTGGAGCCCCAGATCGAGGGAGATTATCAGTGGTCTTGTATGTCTTCCATTTCCTAATAATTGCTCCCACAGTTGATTTCTTCAAACCAAGCTGCTTACCTATTGCAGATTCAGTCTTCCCAGCCTGGTGCAGGTCTACAATTTTGTTTCTGGTGTCCTTTGACAGCTCTTTGGTCTTGGCCATAGTGGAGTTTGGAGTGTGACTGTTTGAGGTTGTGGACAGGTGTCTTTTATACTGATAACAAGTTCAAACAGGTGCCATTAATACAGGTAACGAGTGGAGGACAGAGGAGCCTCTTAAAGAAGAAGTTACAGGTCTGTGAGAGCCAGAAATCTTGCTTGTTTGTAGGTGACCAAATACTTATTTTCCACCATAATTTGCAAATAAATTCATTAAAAATCCTACAATGTGATTTTCTAGATTTTTTTCCCTCAATTTGTCTGTCATAGTTGACGTGTACCTATGATGAAAATTACAGGCCTCTCTCATCTTTTTAAGTGGGAGAACTTGCACAATTGGTGGCTGACTAAATACTTTTTTTCCCCACTGTACATAAGTATTCAGACCCAGTACTTTGTTGAAGAACCTTTGGCAGCGATTACAGCCTTGAGTCTTCTTGGGTATGACGCTACAAGCGTGTCACACCTGTATTTGGGGAGTTTCTCCCATTCTTCTCTGCAGATCCTCTCAAGCTCTGTCAGGTTGGATGGGGAGCGTTGCTGCACAGCTATTTTCAGATCTCTCCAGAGATGTTCGATCAGGTTCAAGTCCAGGCTCTGGCTGGGCCACTCAAGGACATTAAATGACTTGTCCCGAAGCCACTCCCGTGTTGTCTTGGCTGTGTGCTTAGGGTCGTTGTCCTGTTGGAAGGTGATCCTTCGCCCCAGTCTGAGGTCCTGAGCACTCTGGAGCAGGTTTTCATCAAGTATCTCTCTTTACTTTGCTCTGTTCATCTTTCCCTAGATCCTGACTAGTCTCCCAGTACCTGCCACTGAAAAACATCCCCACAGCATGATGTTGCCACCACCATGCTTCACCGTAGGGATGGTGCCAGGTTTCCTCCAGATGTGACGCTTGGCATTCAGGCCAAAGAGTTCAATCTTGGTTTCATCAGACCAGAGAATCTTGTTTCTCATGGTCTGAGAGTCCTTTAGGTGCCTTTTGGCAAACTTCAAGCGGGCGGTCATGTGCCTTTTACTGAGGAGTGGCTTCCGTCTGGCCACTCTACCATAAAGGCCTGATTGGTGGAGTGTTGCACAGATGGTTGTCCTTCTGGAAGGTTCTCCCATCTCCACAGAGGAACTCTGGAGCCCTGGTCAGAGTGACCATCAGGTTCTTGGTCACCTCCCTGACCAAGGCCCTTCTCCCCCAATTGCTCAGTTTGGCTGGGCGGCCAGCTCTAGGAAGAGTCTTAGTGGTTCCAAACTTCTTCCATTTAAGAATGATGGAGGCCACTGTGTTCTTGGGGACCTTCAATGCTGCAGAAGTGTTTTGGTACCTTTCCCCACATCTGTGCCTCGACACAATCCTGTCTCGGGGCTCTGCGGACAATTCCGTCGACCTCATGGCTTGGTTTTTGCTCTGACATGCACTGTCAACTGTGGAACCATATATAGACAGGTGTGTGCCTTTCCAAATCATGTCCAATCAATTTAATTTACCACAGGTGGACTCCAATCAAGTTGTAGAAACATCAAGGATGATCAATGGAAACAGGATGCACATGACCTCAATTTCGAGTCTCATAGCAAAGGGTCTGAATACTTATGAAAATAAGGTATTTCTTGTTTTTCATAAATGTATTTGCTAAAATTTCTAAAAACCTGATTTGATTTGTCATAATGGGGTATTGTGTGTAGATTGATGAGGGGAAAAAATTATTTAATCAGTTTTAGAATAAGGCTGTAACGTAACAAAATGTGGAAAAAGGGAAGTGGTCTGAATACTTTACGAATGCACTGTATTTCCCGGTCGCAGTTGTAAATGAGAACTTGTTCTCAACTGGCTTACCTGGTTAAATAAAGGTGAAATATAAATAAATAAATATGAACTAACAGGTTATAGAGCAAACAACGCAATTATTATAACACATAGGTTGTATTATGGCTTTTTTCCTGGCTTCCCCAGTGATTTTACCCACGCACCGCTACTGCTGATGAAGCCTATTTTATGTGGCACATAAAAAGTTAATCATTGCAAATGTGTTGCATAATGCATGACGACACTATTACAACTACTACTGGTACAAAGTCATGGATACTTAGAGGTATTTTGGAAATAATTGGTATATGTCTTAAAGGTAATTTGCCCAGAGCAATACCAAAGTATTTTGATGCAAATTCCAGGTTTGTCACAAGTTGTTATCAAGCAAGCACTAAATATTGTGACTGAGGAAAGTAGAAGATTGACCAGTAAAAAAGAGGACTCAATACTGCAACACATCAGTCCCTCAGCACGGAAAATGTTTTCATGGGATAAAGTTGGAAAACGTCAGCCCCAAGTTTTCTGGAATTTTTGCAATGTCTGAACACTTTCTCAATTACTGTTGCTACAGGAACAAGGAAGAGGCCTTCAGACTGCAGAAAAAATGTGCACAATGGCCATGGCAGGTGCCACCCTTTTAAAGGACACGTTCGAAATGTAGGTGCGCACCAATGTTTCGTAATGCGCATTTCATGGTGGGGCCAAAAAGAGATGCTTTGACCGACTATCCAGGCTCAGTGTCTGTGTGTCCAGGAAGAGTACAATGACAAAATGTAAACAGATTGTTGAGTCACTGCATAAGAAATGCCTTCAGCGGAAGAGAGATATGGAGGGTGTCCCAAGGACACTAAGATAACCTGCCTAAATGTAGCTTGTCTTGACAACGCAACACAACGATGATCGAATGGTATGTATATAGCTATTGAAATGTGTTGATGGTTTATGTTCATTCTACATACAACCACTATAACAACAAACTACAGTATGATTTGCGGCTGTGTAAAGTGCATTCGAAAAATATTCATACCCCTAGACGTTTTCCACATTTTGTTATGTTACAGCCTTATTCTAAAATTTATTAAATAATTGTTTCCCCTCATCAATCTATACACAATAACCCATAATGACAAAGTGAAAACAGGTTTCTAGACATTTTTGCAAATGTATTCAAAATAAAAAACAGAAATACCTTATTTACATAAGTATTCAGACCCTTTGCTATGAGACTCGAAATTTAGCTCAGGTGCATCCTGTTTCCATTGATCATCCTTGAGATGTTTCTACAACTTGATTGGAGTCCACCTGTGGTAAATTCAATTGATTGGACATGATTTGAAAAGGCACACACCTGTCTACTGTATGTTCGCTGTGATTTCTGACAATTACCAAGACATTAGGAAACGAGTGACAGGGCGGCGAACCCCTGGCTAGCGCCAATCGCATATGCCTTGATGTCTGGCGCGTTACCGCTAAGTCATGACGTCAGCATTGCTGTGTTCATTTGATATAAAAACCTGTTATGACCTCTGTCACTATTCATAATCCAATGCTTGAGAGTGAATAGGTCCAGCTATCAGGGATTGAAGCTTTTCCTGATAGTCTCATCTCACCAGTGCTGGAATGGTATGCACACAGCATACATGACAACTCACAGTAGGTCTCCTTTATAACAATGCATTATGTAGCTACAGTATGTTTGCTGCATTCATTTAACCACTAACAATTTGTTATTACCTCTTTGCCACTGTTTGCAATCATCAGCTCCTTATCTGGAGTTTAACCTCTTGGCCCCTCTGATATATTCCAGATTACGATGATCTGTTAGGACGAGAAAGGGATCTTGTGCGCCCTCCAACCAGTGGCGCCACTCCGAGGGCCAGCTTGATGGCGAGGAGTTCTCTGTTCCCCACATCGTACTTCCTCTCAGCGGGGGATAACTTCCTGGAGAAGAAGGCACAAGGATGTGATTTTGGAGGTGTTCCCACCCGCTGAGAGAGTATGGCTCCTACTCCTACTTCGGAGGCATCCACCTCCAGGGTGAAAAGAAAGGTCGGATCAAGTTGGCGAAGGACAGGAGCTGAGGTGAAGAGGCATTTCAAGGTGTTGAAAGCAGTCAGTGCGGTATCAGTCCATTGAAGGGTCCGGATCTTTTGGCTGGTAAGGGCAGTGAGGGGAGCGGCAGTAGAACTGAAGTTCTGAATGAACCGGCGATGGAAGTTGGAGAACCCAATGACACAGAGTTCCTTAACAGTGGTGGGTTTGGGCCAGTTACTGACGGCGGTGACTTTGTTCTCATCCATGCTGACCCCTCCAGGTGTCAGTACGAAACCGAGGAAGTTTACGAAGGTTACATGGAAGGTGCTCTTTTCAGTCTTCACATAAAGGTTATGGTCAAGGAGCAGTTGAAGAACCCTTTGTAGATGCTGTGTGTGTTCCTTCAGGGAGTGGGATTAAATCAGTACGTCATCAATGTAGACGATGAGAAAGCGGTTGATCATATCCTGGAAAACCTTGTTCATAAAGGATTGGAAGACGGCGGGGGCGTTAGTAAGACCGTAGGGCATGACCAGGTATTCATAGTGCCCTCGTACGGTGATAAAGGCCGTCTTCCATTCTTCGCCTTCACGTATACGGACAATGTTATAAGCACTCCGCCGGTCGAGTTTTGTATAGATGTTGGCGTGGCCCACTTGTTCAAGGGTCGCTGGGATCAGAGGAAGAGGGAAACGGTTCTTGACCGTCACGTCATTCAGGGAACGGTAATCCATACATGGACGAAGACCACCGTCCTTTTTTACAACAAAGAAGCTGGATGCAGCCGGGGAAGAAGAAGGACGAATGAAACCGTTTGAGTGCTTCAGCAATGTAGTTCTCCATTGCCTAATTTTCCGGGATAGATAGGGGGGTAAACACAGCCCTTCGGTGGGGACACTCCAGGGAGTAAGTCAATAGCACAGTCCCCTGGGCGAGGTGGTGGCAGAGTGGAGGCCTTGATTTTGCTGAAGACATTGCTGTACTGGGCGTATTCAGATGGTATGGTGGGTGCCACTGCAGAGGCAGAGTCCTCAATGGTGGTGACTCTACAGGGTAGGCTGAGACAACTGGTGAAGCAGGTAGAAGACCAGGACAGTAGTTCACCTTGTCGCCACGAGATGGCAGGGTCGTGACGACAAAGCCAGGGGTGTCCGAGGATGAGTGGCTGTTTGGGGGATGAGAGTTCCATGAGTTGAATGGTTTCGGTGTGGAAGACTCCAATCTGGAGGGTAACGCTCTGTGTCAGGTGCGTAATGAAGCCTGTGCCCAATGGCTGCCCGTCCAGGGTGTTAATCCTTAAGGGAGGGGTGACAGGTGTAAGATCAATGTCAAGATCTTGTACTAGCTGGTGATCGATAAAACTAACTGCTGCTCCAAAATCTATCAAGCCCTCTACGTACTTCGTAACCCCCTTCACGGTTATCAATACTGGGATGGAGAATTGCTTCTGGGAGATATTTAGAAATACGGACCGGCCTACCTGCATGGCAGCGGAGGAACCCTTCTCATCTCTCTGTGGGGGGCAATGGCTGAGTAGATGATAATTCCCACCTTAGTATAGGCAGAGCCCTTTTTGGATCCGCCTTTGACGTTTGATACACAGGAGAGGAGCATGACCCAACTGCATGGGCTCTGGAAGACTCGGACTGGATGACAGAATCAAGGAAAGAGAACGTTTCGGTTCTAGGGTGATAGAGTTCTTCGGCGGTCAGTGATGAGGTGGTCGATGGAGATACAAATGTATTGATTTAAATCCTGAAGGTCACCTCTACAGGCCAGCTCCGCCTGAAGTTCCCTGTTGAACCCTCTTCGGTAGAAGGTAAGTAAAGCAGCCTCACTCCATCCACTCCCTGCAGCCATGGAGCGGAACTCGAGGGCATACTCGGCAGCTGAATTGCGTCCTTGTTGAAGGTCTATGAGGAGGTCCCCTATAGGACGACTGGAAGGAGAGTGATCGAATACCTCTTTGAAGAGGGTGTGGAGATGGGTCTCAGATCCAAGTTCTGTGCTGTTGGCAGTCCATATGGCGGTGGCCCAATCCAGGGCTTTGCCTGTGAGTAGAGACACAACAAAATCCACCCTGCTCTTGTCGGTGGCGAAGTTAGTGAGGTTGTGCTCAATGTATTTGCTGCATTGCATCAGAAATCCCTGACATTTCCCAGGTGAACGGTCATATTTTCCAAGCATGGATATGAATGAAGGAGGGCTATGGGTTACGATACCTGGCATCGGAGGAGTAGGGATAGGCTGGCGGAGAAGATGGCCGATTACCTCCATACGCTCCACTTGCCGGGTTAGGCGCCACTGTAGCTCCGCTGAATCCATTCCGCTTTAGGTGAGGTATTCTGTAACGAATACTCAGGGAGAACAAGGTGTAGATTCACATGCAGAGCGTGGCAGGTGTTTATTACGCCTTCGCAGAAGGCAGGAATCGTGGTCACAGGCAGGCAATGGTCATACACAGGTAGGCAAACAGGCAGGATAATCAAAACTAGGACTGAAGGCTATAACTGGTTCTCACAAACAAGCTAGGAAAAGGCTTAGTAGAGTCAAAACGAACAATACCTCACAAGGCACAAACAGAAAGAACTAAACTAAATAAGGAGCTGATGAGACCAGGTGAGTAACTAACACAGGTGAAATCAATGAACAAAAATGAAAGACAGGGCTACGTTCAAGAACACAAAGAAACAGGGCTACATTCAAGAAGACAAGGTGAACTAAGAAAATAAATACAGAACCTTACACGTAGATTGATTATATTCCATCTAAATTGCCTTTATGCAAAAGTAAAAAAATAAAAAAGTATAATACACTTATATTTTCACAATTTGAATTACATTTATCAAAAACTCATATACCAACAATACATTGTGTCTGATGTCAAGAAAGACACAGCCTGCTGGTGGCTTTGGTGATGGAGGCGAATCGGGTAAGTAGGTACTAAAGTGCCCAAAGAGTTTTGTCATCTTATGTTGCTAGTAGATGATAAAAAATTAAGCTAGCCAGCTACCCCGTGTAGCTCAGTTGGTAGAGCATGGCGCTTGCAACGCCAGGGTTGTGGGTTCGATTCCCACGGGGGGCCGGTATGAAAATGTATGCACTCACTAACTGTAAGTCGCTCTGGATAAGAGCGTCTGCTAAATGACTAACATGTAAAGCATGGTGTTTGGGGATGGAATAGGCTAACTAGCAAGCTACAACAACTCCATCAACACTGCATGTTTTGCAGAAATGAATGGTTAAATACCAATGGGATTAATGTCATTGTTTATTTCAAGGTATGTCTTTATTTTTGCTGAAATGCTTGATCTTTATTGGTCGATATAACTTGCACGATATCATGGTAGCCAATGTTTGTGTTAGCCATTATACCTGGATTTACTGTTACTGCTGCTAGCAATGTTAGCACTCAGGTTAGCATGTGGCTAGCTATAGCCACCATCGGCCAACAACCGAGTTTTAGACATTCAATGTCTACTATGATGGTGAAGGTTTATGTTGAACTGCTAATAAGTGATGTGTTTCAAGGCTAGTAGGGGTAAGCATGCAGGGGTGTAAAAGGGACTATGCTAAAAGCCTGCGCGCTGATACAGAATAAAGAAATCACAGCATATGGTCAGAGTGCCAAAATATATATTTTTTTAACTTGAGGACTCGGCATGATGTGGGTCTTTACGGTCTTATGTGGACAGTGGCTTCACTCCTGCTGTGTATTCACTCGTGTGATCTCTTGACGTCACTTTTCCGAATGCTTTTTGACATGACTTCGGTCAAAATATAAATTTCTCCTAAAATAAAAATGTGACGTGATATGTTGTATTGGGACTTTTAGTTGGAAGGATGAAACCAATCAGAATGTTTAACAGCAACCTAATTCTGCAATCTTCCCTTTAACAGGTATTACCCTTATTCGTCCACGGAAAAGTATACTGTTTGGTATCTGTGCGATCACACAGTCTTCACACAGGCAGTAGAAGACGTTATGAGAGTGTACAAAGTACCCTCCATTTATGTGGACAATTGATTAACTCATGGCCTGCCATGTCACAGAACAATGCAGGCGATGAATGGGGTTGACCAAGCCCCAGGAACTATTCCCTCACCTGAGTCAATCACAGCTCTCCAGACGGGAGGCCTCACCTCTTCCTGTCCAGGACTATAAACTGAATATGCTAACACCACTCCTTGTGTTCTGACAGCAACTAGCCATATGGTTGCTGTCATTTATGAACTACCCCCTGCAGGGACCTTGAGATACTGGATTTCTGAAATCCTTTGTTTTGGACTATACAGCATGGAGAGTTCCCTGAAGACTTTTGGTTCCAGACAGTATATACATAAGAGTATCCAGCTCGATCTCACCTATCTTTTCCCTGATTTGAAAGTGAGCGTGTAACCTGTATGTGTTACTTTTATTATTATCTACAGGATATTTCTCCTGTAATCCCTGCCTTGTTTCGTTTTGAAATATCAAGAATAACTGTTTGTTTCTTGTTAGGCCCTCTAATCTTGTGGTCCTCTGTAGCTCAGCTGGTAGAGCACGGCGCTTGTAACGCCAAGGTAGTGGGTTCGATCCCCGGGACCACCCATACACAAAAAATGTATGCACGCATGACTGTAAGTCGCTTTGGATAAAAGCGTCTGCTAAATGGCTTATTATTATTATTTTATATTCTAATCCCATTCCCTGTTTGTGACTGATATTTACCCTGGTTATTGGTAAATAAATCTATGTTTGATAAAATACAGTATCCATTGTCTCCAAGAATGCATTGCCATGTCATTTTAAGACCTTAAAAAGCTTTCAGAATTATAAGTTAACTGTAGTTATAAATGACTGACTGACTGTACATTTAGCAGACGCTCTTATCCAGAGCGACTTACAGTTAGTGAGTGCATACATTATTTTTACATACTGGCCCCCCGTGGGAATCAAACCCACAACCCTTGCGTTGCAAAAGCCATGCTCTACCAACTGAGCTACATCCCTGCCGGCCATTCCCTCCCCTACCCTGGACGAATTGTGCGCCGCCCCATGGGTCTCCCGGTCGCGGCCAGCTACGACAGAGCCTGGATTCAAACCAGGATCTCTGGTGGCACAGCTAGCACTGCGATGCAGTGCCTTAGACCACTGCGCCACTGTGGTCTAAGGCACTCATAGCAAGTGGTACCCCTTTAATTATTTCATAGTAATAAGTGTACACACTCCCTTACACAGGCGTAAAAGAAATGCATGAGAGGGGTCCCCACATCTGTTTTTCAGGGTAAAAGGAAGCTAGGTTGAAGTCTTGAAAACTGGATGTTTCCGGTTTCTCTAGACCCCGCGGAGGGTGGAGTTGAGGTTAGGTTTAGGGTTGAGCCGGTATGTGGATATTAAGCTAGGGTTAGGACTGAAGCTAGGTTTAGGGTTGAGGGTTCGACAGACGTTCCCACAGAGAACAAGGCCTTTCTTCCATAGAAAACCATTACCTACAGCCCTCACATAACCATGAAGTACCTGTGGACTGCGATTAAGCTAGCTAACTGTCCTTCAACACAACCCATCATGACCTTAAAGGGATGCCTTGTATTGAGATTCAGTTTACTGTGGCAACAGGAAATGGCTTAATTCATCCTCAACATGATGCTTAATTCTCTCCCTGCAGTTGCACAAAAATACTGTTTTCCATCCTCTGTAGAACAGTCAATTCTTAACATAAAGACTTTGCATTGTTAAAGAGTACATTGAATTTCAGCTTCCTGCAATTGCAGGAAGTGACATAATTGGGGGTCATAGGGGAGGTTTCGAAGAGTTAAACATGTTGAATCTTCCCAAAAAGGTACATATTTTTGACCGGGTCGGACCATCATGACCTGGCGAAGTCAATCGACCCAAAAGCAATTTTAACCTCCATTGGACACAATGTTCTTATCACGACTCAGGATAAGACCCAGATACAGACAGGTCGAAATAGCAAAAGTTTATTTACAACAACAGTGGGTAAGCAAACGACAGGTCAAGGGCAGCCAGAGGTCAGTAATCCAGAAAAAAAGAGTCTGAAAGGTACAGAAACGGCAGGCAGGCTCAGGACAGGCAGAATG
The DNA here is from genome assembly GCF_964263955.1 of Coregonus lavaretus. Lineage (NCBI taxonomy): Eukaryota > Metazoa > Chordata > Actinopteri > Salmoniformes > Salmonidae > Coregonus > Coregonus lavaretus. The sequence continues at coordinate 28,189,266 of NC_140018.1, forward strand.
GTCAAATCCGGAGAAAACAGGGGCTAGAGCAAAACAATAGAACGGGAAAACCGCTGGTAGGCTTGACAAGACGAACTGGCAACAGACAAACAGAGAACACAGTTATAAATACACAGGGGATAATGGGGAAGATGGGCAACACCTGGAGGGGGGTGGAGACAAGCACAAAGACAGGTGAAACAGATCAGGGTGTGAGTTTTTGCAGTTCTAGAAGCTTAAAGCCTTGTTATAATTAATTGGTTTAAAAAATGTTTGACTTGAAACTATCTGTGTCTGTCTGTCTTTCACCAATTTACCCGTTGCAGCTGTAGCTCCAACTTCTTTGCCTTGAATGCAATGCCCTTGATGCATATTTATGCGTCAATATCCTGTCTGTGGAGGTGGGGGAGAGGAGGAAGAGAGAGGAGGGAGAGAGGAGAAAATGGGGGGGGGGGGAGAAGATGGGAGAGAGAATGGAGGAAGAGAGAAGGGGGAGAATGAGGAAAGGGGAGAGAGGGGAGGAAGAGAAAGAGAGAGGAGGAGGGAGAGAGAGGGGGAGGGGTGAAAGAAGGGGATGAGAGAGAAGAGGAGGGGGGATAAAGAGGTAGAGAGAAAGAGACGCAGGGAGGCAAGGAGAAGTAGAGGGAGGGAGGGAGGGAGGGAGGATTAGAGAATAGAAAGAGAGAGAGAGAGAGAGAGGTTTGTCTTTCTGTGTCATCTTTTCATATTTTCCCATTGACTGGAAATGTATTGACATAAGCATCAACCCTTTGACACATCTCACATATCATGTTGACCTGTTATCACTATACCTCTACTGAGCCACTTTCTTCTTCCCATGACTGCAAACCAAATGGAAGCAATAGGATTCAATAACAGTGTTCTTTTTCACTGAATTGTTTTGTAGTCAGTAATGAAACAAACATGTGGTACTTGGAACCATGAATGAAGAAAAAAATACATAAAGCACCTTTAAAAAACATCTTGGCTCACCACTTACTGAAACAGTTTTAGATTGAATAAGATTTCACATTCACAAAGCAATTGGCCCGCAGTTAGGAACCGTTTATGTTAAATGAAACTGCTGGGGAGGCGGTCGCATAAAGCCATTTGTGGAGGATATGACCATCATTTAAGAACACTACAGACTTGATTGCCTGGGTACACTGTCTGTTGAGGCACATTTCCTGACGTGCTACCTTTGTTAAAACTTTAATTATTTTATTGCATTCTATTGCATTTGTATTAAACTATTTATAGGCCTAAACCCTCATATGATTGAATACCATTTAGCTTACAATCAAACTCACTTAGACAGATTTGAATTCTAATTTGTGTGTAATTACCTTTCCAGCAACGCAAATATCAAGCATGTGCATTGTCCATGTGGGTAAAATGAAACTAAGTCTCCAATGACAAAGCATTAATTGTGAATACGCAATGTCAAACGTCATATCAGTGTTGAGCCTGAACCCTCAATTCAACCTCTTTAATAATCAATGCCAATAAACCAGGCTAATACCCCCTTATTTAATACTCAATAGGCAAACACTTCTTCAAATGGTAATTAATTCCTAATATTTGTTAGAAATTGCCTCATTTCTTAATAAGCCTGGTCCTTTCAGTCAGTTACCAGTCGCTTGTAACAGCTAGAGGATGAGTGAGGCATTAATGATGCTTGGTACACTACACCGATGCTTGCTGCTGTAACCCAGCCCAGCCCAGCCCAGCCCAGCCCAGCCCAGGCAGTGTTCTCTAATTAAATGCTGTATACTGTATGCCATCATTACTGCTGGGAGAGGGAGCTAGCTCATCTGCTCCCACTGGGGGCCCTCAGATCATGACAGCAGGGATGTTTTCCACTCCTTTAACTTTCAACTAGGTACTTCACACAGAACACAAGCCACAACAGTCATATTTATTTTTCTAACAGCTCAAAAATATTATTTGTTTCTAATGGTTTGAAATGTGCTGCTTACTTAGCTTATTTAGTATATCATGACCACAGATCAGTTATCAAATATTGGATGATGGCTTGCCGCCCAACCCTTTGCCTTTATGGCCAATTGTTACCTCTTGTCTGGTAGTCCATTGTTTGCTGAACCCTACTTATGTACCTCAGACAGACATTGTCTGGAACGTCACGAGTCAAGATCCACAGATCCTATTTTTTCCTATTTGGCATATCATTATCTCCATCTCAGCATAGAATATCAGTGACACTTGGGTAATGATAAGCAGACAAAATAGATAATATTATTCATGAAGATTTGCTGCCCTCTGAACTACATTGTTTATGAGAGAAAAGGGACGCTCGTTCTTGATGGTGCACTTCAATGGACATCACAAATCCACTAGGCCGATTGTCCTAATGCAGGGGAAAGAGTGGGAAGGTTCTCTTCTCTCATGATGATGACCTCAGCCTCACACAGCTGTCATTGGTGTTCTTCTCATTAAAGATGAACAGGATTCTGTGCATAACGGTGTATACAGGTTGCCCCTTATGCCTTTTTTTGGTTGTTTTTTGTTCCAGATGAATCCCAGACTGTGTCATTGTGTTCCTTTCATGTTTCCTGAGACCAAAAGCCTGGATAGGACCCACTGGCTCCACCTCCCTCACTCTGTCATTACCTTTGTGGCTGGATAATCAAAAGTGTCTTAGAGCTGTGAAATTTGAGATGTAACAAACAATGTCGCCGAGGTCTCCTTTTTTTGGCACTATCTCCACCAGCCGAAAGAGGAAACAAAGGGGGGATTAACGTTTTAATAGATTTAAACAGCAGTGTTTCTACTCAGCCATATTTGATCTAATCCCCCGTTTGAGTTTCCATTTTAGCCTTGCTCATCGAGTCATTCTTTTTAGACCAACAGAACATGCTGAAACTTTATTTCATTCCTCCTCTCTCACTCCCTTTTTCAATCCCCGAATGAGTCCCTCTATAGGTCAAGTTACATTTGGTGCTCTTAAATCAGGGTTGCCCAACCCTGTTCCTGGAGAGCTACCCTTCAGTAGGTTTTCGCTCCAACCCCAGGTGTTACTAACCTGATTCATCTTATCAACCTGCTAATTATTAGAATCAGGTGTGCTAGATTAGGGTTGGAGCAAAAACCTACAGGACGGTCGTTCTCCAGGAACAGGGTTGGGCAGTCCTGTCTTAAATGATTTGGGTGTTTTGTCAAACTAGAAACACAGAGTTCTTTTTCACAGCCAAACAAACTAAACTGCCAATGTCAACCTTGTCACAGTGGCTTGAAGGTGTATTGCTCCTCCTTCACATTGACAAGAAACGCTATCAATCTATATTGATAATGTCCGTTTTTCACAGCACTGTACTGTAACTTTGGGAAATAATAGCAACTCAGCTGGCAACCGTCACAAATAAACAAATCTTAAATGCTGGGAGTTACATGTTTGTCACATTGACTATGACAGCACATGAATAGCATTGACATGCAAATATGTCAATGACATCGTTCAGCTGGTGGCCAGTGGGCATATTGCAATTGTTATTCTCTGATATGGTACAGTATGTTTTACATAGGAATGAGAAACATACTACATCCATCCAACCTTATCACATGACACAAATCGTTTAAGATAGTCTCATTATGGAAATGCACGTGTAGTAAAACCAATGATAACGTTACATTAAAAGATTGGGTGAGAAGCTCCGTAGAAAAACGTTCTCCTACCCTAAGAACAACCACTTTAACAGAATAAAGATCCTCCAAGCAGAGGGAGAAGGCATTCGGCCAGGCAACTGCTTGTCAGCCTACACATATGTGGCATTCAGTAAATTGCCAAACTGATTTCCATAGTCTCCATTTCTCAACCTGGGCCCGGTAATAATTAGAGGAAATGTTTCCTGTGCATGCACACCCTTGGAGAGCCTGCTATGTGTTCCCAGACTGTCGTCTGACAGCCACGAAGCTAGTATTAAAAATACAAGTTGCCCGTCTGAAAGAAAGACTCATGTGGGTTGGTGGACATGCCAGCACCCTGCAAATGCTCTGGAGATAATAATTGGGCCCAGCTAGCTGGGAATTAGGCTTCGGCACATTTCTATCCAAATGTGGTGAATTGTGAGTGGTTGGTGCTAGATTGCCTTGGATATATGGGCTGATGGAGTGACAGACAGGTCCCTGTATTAGACACTGTGGTGCATTGATTAGGAGGACAGTAAGGCACTCAACCACCAATACTGAGGATACCTGTGCTGGACCAGTCAATGTCAACCCATCTTGGGGAAAGCATCACAAACCAATCAATCAATGAGTCAAGTATTCAATCAATCAAGGAGCTGATAACATGAGCTCAGATTACTTTAATGAATCAACATCATTTGTCACCCAGGTCATGTTTGCTGGAACAAGAATCCATCTGGGGTAATTTACATGTATTTAATCTGAGCAGCAGGACACCTGTGCTCGTTGGTGGAAGACCATATTGTGCCAAAGGTGTGTGGAGATAACGTCAGTCTGTTGTGTCCGTCTGTCTGTCATGCGTGTGCATGCGGCGGTGTGTGTATCAAATGTGAGCATGCAGCATAGGACTCGGGAGAGTACAGCACTGACACTAACTATTGTACCAAATTACACTGAATAAAAATATAAACACAACATGCAACAATTTCAAAGGTTTTACTGAGTTACAGTTCATATAAGGAAATCATTCATTAGGCCCTAACCTATGGATTTCACATGACTTGGAATACAGATATGGATCTGTTGGTCACAGATACCTATTAAAAAAATTAGGGGCTTGGATCAGAAAGCTAGTCAGTATCTGGTGTGACCACCATTTGCCTCATGCAGCGACACATCTCCTTCGCATAGAGTTGATCAGGCTGTTGGTTGTGGCCTGTGGAATGTTGTCCCATTCCTCTTCAATGGCTGTGCGAAGTTGCTGGATATTGGTGGAAAATAAAAACACGCTGTCGATTACGTCGAGACAGAGCATCCCAAACTTGCTCAATGGGTGACATGTCTGGTGAGTAGGCAGGCCATGGAAGAACTGGGACATTTTCAGCTTCCAGAAATTGTGTACAGATCCTTGTGACATGGGGTCGTGCATTATTTTTGCTGAAACATGAGGTGATGGCGGCGGATGAATGACACGACAATGAGCCTCAGGATCTCGTCACGGTATCTGTGTGCATTCAAATTGCCATCGATAAAATACAATTGTGTTCGTTGTCCATAGCTTATGCCTGCCCATACCATATCCCCACCATGGGCCACTCTGTTCGCAACGTTGACATCAGCAAACCACTCACCCAAACGACAACATATACGTGCTCTGCGGTTGTGAGGCCAGTTGGACATACTGCCAAATTCTCTAAAATGACATTGGAGGTGCCTTATGGGAGACATTAACATTAAACTCTCTGGCAACAGCTCTGATGGATATTCCTGCAGTCAGCATGCAATTGCACGCTCCCTCAAAACTTGAGACATCTGTGGCATTGTGTTGTGTCCCCAGTACAAGGTGCACCTGTGTAATGATCATGCTGTTTAATCAGCTTCTTGATATTCCACATCTTTCAGGTGGATGGATTATCTTGGCAAAGGAAAAATGCTCACTAACAGGAATGTAAACAAATATGTGCACAAAATGTGAGAGAAATCAGCTTTTTGCGCATATAGAACATTTCTGGGATATTTTATTTCAGCTCATGAAACATGTGACCAACACTTTACATGTTGCATTTATAGTTTTGTTCAGTGTATATACATTTTACGGACACAGTATATTTTACACCCTTCAGCTATTCTCAACCCCTCCCATCTATCTCTGGAAACCATCCAGTTTTGATTACTAATTGCCATATATTTTTCAACTGTGCTGTGATGTTTCATAAAAGTTATACAGATTGTAAATTAAAGATACATTTTTTTGCTAATAGAATGATCATATTATTGATGAATTGACCATGACTTTTAAAATCACCCAGCCGTGCTATTTGCAGAGTTAGCTACAGGTAAACATTGCAATTCTTAAGCCGTTCCAGAACCTGCGACCAAAAACAAGCTACATAAGGGAAGTACCAAAACGAGTGATCTAATGATCTAATGTCTCAAAATCTGCAGAGTTGATATGGTCGTATCCCCCATATACAGTGCATTCGGAAAGTATTCAGACCCATTGATTTTTTCCACATTTTGATAGTTACAGCCTTATTCTAAAATTTAGATTTTTTCCCCCTCATCAATCTACACAAAATACCCCATAATGTCAAAAACAGGTTTTTACACATTTTTGCAAATGTATTAAAAATATAATAAAAATACTGAAATGTCACATTTACATAAGTATTCAGACCCTTTACTCAGTACTTTTTTGAAGCACCTTTGGCAGCGATTACAGCCTCGAGTCTTCTTGGGTATGACGCTACAAGCTTGGCACACCTGTATTTGGGGAGTTTCTCACATTCTTCTCTGCAGATATATACAGTGGGGAAAAAAAGTATTTAGTCAGCCACCAATTGTGCAAGTTCTCCCACTTAAAAAGATGAGAGAGGCCTGTAATTTTCATCATAGGTACACGTCAACTATGACAGACAAAATGAGAAAGACAATTCCAGAAAATCACATTGTAGGATTTTTAATGAATTTATTTGCAAATTATGGTGGAAAATAAGTATTTGGTCAATGACAAAAGTTTCTCAATACTTTGTTATATACCCTTTGTTGGCAATGACACAGGTCAAACGTTTTCTGTAAGTCTTCACAAGGTTCACACACTGTTGCTGGTATTTTGGCCCATTCCTCCATGCAGATCTCCTCTAGAGCAGTGATGTTTTGGGGCTGTCGCTGGGCAACACAGACTTTCAACTCCCTCCAAAGATTTTCTATGGGGTTGAGATCTGGAGACTGGCTAGGCCACTCCAGGACCTCGAAATGCTTCTTATGAAGCCACTCCTTCGTTGCCCAGGCGGTGTGTTTGGGATCATTGTCATGCTGAAAGACCCAGCCACGTTTCATCTTCAATGCCCTTGCTGATGGAAGGAGGTTTTCACTCAAAATCTCACGATACATGGCCCCATTCATTCTTTCCTTTGCACGGATCAGTCGTCCTGGTCCCTTTGCAGAAAAACAGCCCCAAAGCATGATGTTTCCACCCCCATGCTTCACAGTAGGTATGGTGTTCTTTGGATGCAACTCAGCATTCTTTGTCCTCCAAACACGACGAGTTGAGTTTTTACCAAAAAGTTCTATTTTGGTTTCATCTGACCATATGACAGTCTCCCAATCCTCTTCTGGATCATCCAAATGCACTCTAGCAAACTTCAGACGGGCCTGGACATGTACTGGCTTAAGCAGGGGGACACGTCTGGCACTGCAGGATTTGAGTCCCTGGCGGCGTAGTGTGTTACTGATGGTAGGCTTTGTTACTTTGGTCCCAGCTCTCTGCAGGTCATTCACTACGTCCCCCCGGGTGGTTCTGTGATTTTTGCTCACCGTTGTTGTGATCATTTTGACCCCACGGGGTGAGATCTTGCGTGGAGCCCCAGATCGAGGGAGATTATCAGTGGTCTTATATGTCTTCCATTTCCTAATAATTGCTCCCACGGTTGATTTCTTCAAACCAAGCTGCTTACCTATTGCAGATTCAGTCTTCCCAGCCTGGTGCAGGTCTACAATTTTGTTTCTGGTGTCCTTTGACAGCTCTTTGGTCTTGGCCATAGTGGAGTTTGGAGTGTGACTGTTTGAGGTTGTGGACAGGTGTCTTTTATACTGATAACAAGTTCAAACAGGTGCCATTAATACAGGTAACGAGTGGAGGACAGAGGAGCCTGTTAAAGAAGAAGTTACAGGTCTGTGAGAGCCAGAAATCTTGCTTGTTTGTAGGTGACCAAATACTTATTTTCCACCATAATTTGCAAATAAATTCATACAAAATCCTACAATGTGCTTTTCTGGAAAATAACTCTCAATTTGTCTGTCATAGTTGACGTGTACCTATGATGAAAATTACAGGCCTCTCATCTTTTTAAGTGGGAGAACTTGCACAATTGGTGGCTGACTAAATACTTTTTTCCCCCCACTGTGTGTGTGTGTGTGTGTGTGTGTGTGTGTGTGTGTGTGTGTGTGTGTGTGTATATATATATATATATATATATATATATATATATATATATATATATATATATTTATTACCAGTCAAAAGTTTGGACACACCTACTCATTCAAGTTCTTTAAAAAAAAAACTATTTTCTACATTGTAGAATAATAGTGAAGACATCAAAACTATGAAATAACACATATGAAATCATGTAGTAACCAAAAAAGTGTTAAACAAAGCAAAATATATTTTAAATTAGAGATTCTTCAATAGCCACCCTTTGCCTTGATGATGGCTTTGCACACGCTTGGCATTCTCTCAACCAGCTTCATGATGTTGTCACCTGGAATCCATTTCAATTAACAGGTGTGCCTTCTTAAAAGTTAATTTGTGGAATTTATTTCCTTCTTAATGCATTTGAGCCAATCAGTTGTGTTGTGACAAGGTATGGGGGTATACAGAAGATAGTCCTATTTGATAAAAGACCACATCCATATTATGGCAAGAACAGCTCAAATAAGCAAAGAGAAACGACAGTCCATCATTACTTTAAGACATGAAGGTCAGTCAATACTGGCAAAAACCATCAAGAGCTATGATGAAACTGGCTCTCATGAGGATCGCCACAGGAATGGAAGACCCGGAGATACATCTGCTGCAGAGGATAAGTTCATTAGAGTTACCAGCCTCAGAAATTGCAGCCCAAATAAATGCTTCACAGACTTCAAGTAACAGACATATCTTAACATCAACTGTTCAGAGGGGACTATGTGAATCAGTCCTTCAAGGTCGAATTGCTGCAAAGAAACCACTACTAGAGGACACCAATAAGAAGAAGAGATCTGCTTGGGCCAAGAAACACAAGCAATTTGTCCTTTGGTCTGGAGTCCAAATTTGAGATTTTTGGTTCAAACCGCTGTGTCTTTGTGAGACACAGTGTAGGTGAACGGATGATATCCGCATGTGTAGTTCCCACCGTAAAGCATGGAGGAGGAGGTGTCATGGTGAGGGGGTGCTTTGCTGGCTACCACATCATTCTGCAGCGATATGCCATCCCATCTGGTTTGGGCTTAGTGGGACTATCATCTGTTTTTCAACAGGACAATGACCCAACACACCTCCAGGCTGTGTAAGGACTATTTTACCAAGAAGCAGAGTGATGGAGTGCTGCATCAGATGACCTGGCCTCCACAATCCCCCGACCCAATTGAGATGGTTTGGGATGAGTCGGACGGCAGAGTGAAGGTAAAGCAGCCAACAAGTGCTCAGCATGTGGGAACTCCTTCAAGACTGTTGGAAAAGCATTCCAGATTAAGCTTGTTGAGAGAATGCCAAGAGTGTGCAAAGCTGTCATCAAGGCAAACGGTGTCTATTTGAAGAATCTAAAATATATTTTGATTTGTTTAACACTTTTTTGATTACTACATGATTCCATATGTGTTATTTCATAGTTTTGATGTCTTCACTATTATTCTACAATGTAGAAAATAGTAAAAATAAAGAAAAACCCTTGAATGAGTAGGTGTGTCACTGAAAATATATATATATATAAATAAATAAATAAATAAAATAAATAAATAATGAACACAAATATAAACGCAATATGTAAAGTGTTGGTCCCATGTTTCATGAGCTGAAATAAAAGATCCCAAAGTTTTCCATACTCACAAAAAGCTTATTTCTCTAAAATGTTGTGCACAAATTTGTTTACATACATGTTAGTGAGCTTTTATCCTTTGCCAAGATAATCCATCCACCTGACAGGTGTGGCATATCAAGAAGCTGATTAAACAGCATGATCATTACACAGGTGCACCTTGTACTGGGGACAATAAAAGGCGACTCTACTCTAAAATGTGCAGTTGTCACACAACACAATGCCACACATGTCTCAAGTTTTGAGGGAGCATGTAATTGGCATGCTGACCGCAGGAATGTCCCCCAGGGTTGTTGCCAGAGAATTTAATGTTACTTTTTAGAAAATATGGCACTATGTCCAACCGGGCTCACAACCGCAGACCACATGTAACCACGCCAGCCCAGGACCTCCACATCCGGCTTCTTCACCGGCGGGATCGTCTGAGACCAGCCACCCGGACAGCTGATGAAACTGAGGAGTATTTCTGTCTGTAATAAAGCTCTTTAGTGGGGAAAAACTAATTCTGATTGGCTGGGCCTGGCTCCTAAGTGGGTGGGCCTGTGCCCTCCCAGGCCCACCCATGGCTGCACCCCTGCCCAGTCATGCGAAATCCATAGATTAGGGCCTAATTAATTAATTTCAATTGACCGATTTCCTTTTATGAACTGTAACACAGTAAAATCGTTGAAATTGTAGCATGTTGCGTTTATATTTTTGTTTTGTATAGGTAATAGTAGACAACAAAAGACACAGCCATCTAGACTTGGGAGCCCATGGGCACACAGGCTTCATTAGCCAACTGGTTAGACATGATTACACCACAGGCAACAATGACTGGCGACTAGTTCTTTTTCAGACAAATATTCTTCAACTTAGTTTATCCACTAACCACCAGATTTAGGAGGATAGCTAATTACTGAAATGTAGCTAACTAGATCAAAGTTCTATTACTGGCCAGGCAGTAGCCACTAACTGTGAATGTATGACCTTTTCTTTGGTTAACTTGCTCATATTAAGCAACATATACCAGACCGTTTGTGGAAAGGTAAAAATAACAATTATTGGGCTCTTTTTTAATATTTTCGGACAGTGAAACTAAAATAGATTGGTAGCTAGCTGGTGAGGCTTTCATTTATTTCACAACTAATTTGGTGATCAAAGTGAAACTGGGTTTCTGAAGTTGCTTGGTTGGTGCTAACTGCTCGTGCCGGCGGCACAAGCTAGCTAAACAGATGGCTCTGTAGAGCATCTGTGTGACGTCACGCACTCAAGAAGGCTCAACCAGTCACCCGACGGGTTCTATGTCAAGACTCATGAATATTTATGAAATTGCACCCGGCCTTCCTATGGAAGGAAATGTTGCATACTATAACCCCAAATAACCAAATAAACTTCCATTAGATAGGGCATTGTGACAACTGATACATCAAAATGATTTGATCTTTGCTTAGCTATCACAAAGTTCTATCAGCTGCGTATTGACTGACTCTTCGTCAAAAATCCACAAGAGCAAGGCCTGACAGGTCGTCTTAAAACAGCTGATTTGTTGCTTTTGCAGGAAGGAAAACAAACGAAAAGGTGTATGCTGCCAACACAGAGAACACCGTCTGCATTGTGGGTGAAGCTGGAAAATAAGACATTGGTTGTATGTGACCTTTGCTTGACGGTTTTACTGATGTGCCTGCTGAGGCTGGCATGTATAAATTAATCTCAAATTCCTTTATTAATTGCATGTATCACTATACATTTGTTTCTAAGTGGACCTGTCCTGGCATTTAAGCTTGCTGCAGTGCATTGGGAAGTCCCTCCTTCATTCTCAATCGCACGGCATCATACACTTTTCTAAATGAGATTCCCAGTCTTTACATTTAATAGCTGTAAACAAATGCCAATCTTTAAAAATCCAGTTGGAATTACACAACTAATGTCACTTTTTGCAAGGCCTTAACTTTTCAAACAATGAATAGCATTGAAGAATGGGGAGTAAATTAACCCTCTGTCTGAGGATTTTGTGCCCATCTGGGTTCAAAGATAGAGCCTTACCTAATCAACAATCTTAGCATCCGTGTAATTTTAACAGACACCAGGCCTCCCATTCCTTTCCCTGTTGTTTGAAAAACAAACATAAACCAGATCTCAGAATAGCTTCCCATGTGACAGGCACAGGCGTAGGGTAGAGTGGGGTAAATTGAGACAAAGGGGTAAGTTGGAAGTCATACAGTTGAAGTCGGAAGTTAACATACACCTTAGCCAAATACATTTAAACTCAGTTTCACAATTCCTGACATTTAATCCTAGTACAAATTCCCTGTCTTAGGTCAGTTAGGATCACCACTTTATGTTAAGAATGTGAAATGTCAGAATAATAGTAGAGAGAATTATTTATTTCAGCTTTTATTTCTTTCATCACATTCCCAGTGGGTCAGAAGTTTACATACACTCAATTAGTATTTGGTAGCATTGCCTTTAAATTGTTTAACTTGGGTCAAACATGTTGGGTAGCCTTCCACAAGCTTCCCAAAATAAGTTGGGTGAATTTTGGCCCATTCCTCCTGACAGTGCTGGTGTAACTGAGTCAGGTTTGTAGGCCTCCTTACTCACACATGCTTTTCAGTTCTGCCCACACATTTTCTATAGGATTGAGGTCAGGGCTTTGTGATGGCCACTCCAGTACCTTGACTTTGTTGTCCTTAAGCCATCATTATTTGACCCCTCTGCAAAACATGACTTAGTACTTGGTGGCAAAACCCTTGTTGGCAATCACAGAGGTCAGACGTTTCTTGTAGTTGGCCACCAGGTTTGCACACATCTCAGGAGGGATTTTGTCCCACTCCTCTTTGCAGATCTTCTCCAAGTCATTAAGGTTTTGAGGCTGATGTTTGGCAACTCGAACATTCAGCTCCCTCCACAGATTTTCTATGAGATTAAGGTCTGGAGACTGGCTAGGCCACTCCAGGACCTTAATTTAATGTGCTTCTTCTTGAGCCACTCCTTTGTTGCCTTGGCCGTGTGTTTTGGGTCATTGTCATGCTGGAATACCCATCCACGACCCATTTTCAATGCCCTGGCTGAGGGAAGGAGGTTCTCACCTGGTATATGGCCCTGTCCATCGTCCCTTTGATGCGGTGAAGTTGTCCTGTCCCCTTAGCAGAAAAACAACCCCAAAGCATAATGTTTCCACCTCCATGTTTGACGGTGGGGATGGTGTTCTTGGGGTCATAGGCAGCATTCCTCCTCCTCCAAACACAGCGAGTTGAGTTGATGCCAAAGAGCTCGATTTTGGTCTCATCTGACCACAACACTTTCACCCAGTTCTCCTCTGATTCATTCAGATGTTCATTGGCAAACTTCAGACGGGCATGTATATGTGCTTTCTTGAGCAGGGGGACCTTGCGGGCGCTGCAGGATTTCAGTCCTTCACGGCGTAGTGAGTTACCAATTGTTTTCTTGGTGACTATGGTCCCAGCTGCCTTGAGATCATTGACAAGATCCTCCCGTGTAGTACTGGGCTGATTCCTCACCGTTCTCATGATCATTGCAACTCCACGAGGTGAGATCTTGCATGGAGCCCCAGGCCGAAGGAGATTGACAGTTCTTTTGTGTTTCTTCCATTTGCGAATAATCGCACCAACTGTTGTCACCTTCTCACCAAGCTGCTTGGCGATGGTCTTGTAGCCCATTCCAGCCTTGTGTAGGTCTACAATCTTGTCCCTAACATCCTTGGAGAGCTCTTTGGTCTTGGCCATGGTGGAGAGATTGAAATCTGATTGATTGATTGCTTCTGTGGACAGGTGTCTTTTATACAGGTAACAAACTGAGATTAGGAGCACTCCCTTTAAGAGTGTGCTCCTAATCTCAGCTCGTTACCTGTATAAAAGACACCTGGGAGCCAGAAATCGTTCTCATTGAGAGGGGGTCAAATACTTATTTCCCTCATTAAAATGCAAATCAATTTATAACATTTTTGACATGCGTTTTTCTGGATTTTGTTGTTGTTATTCTGTCCCTCACTGTTCAAATAAACCTACCATTAAAATTATAGACTGATCATTTCTTTGTCAGTGGGCAAACGTACAAAATCAGCAGGGGATCAAATACTTTTTTCCCTCACTGTAAGTTGAGAGCTTTTGTGAAAGAGCACAGTTTGAAAGATATGGCATATAGATGCAAACCGGATGGACATCATGAAAATGATCAGAGAGGTTGAGGGTAGAGGAAGTTCAGGAGTAAAAACAAACAAAATAGAATTATTTTAAAATAAACAGTGTCCATAAAATGTATATAGTATGTATAAGCTGGAAGTAGAGGCATAAGTGTTGTTGTTCACTAGTTTACTCCAATTAGGGGAGGGGTGGTTGGAAAGTAATAAAGGGAAATATATTTACATTTTAGACATTTAGCAGACGCTCTTATCCAGAGCGACTTACAGTTAGTGAGTGCATACATTATTTTATTTTTTATTACACTGTCCCCCCGTGGGAATCGAACCCACAACCCTGGCGTTGCAAACGCCATGCTCTACCAACTACCCTGGACGACGCTGGGCCAATTGTGCACCGACAGAGACGGATTCGAACCAGGATCTCTAGTGGCACAGCTAGCACTGCAATGCAGTGCCTTAGACCACTGCGCCACTCGGGGGGATATATTTTTTTAATGAAATGTATATACTGTATATATTTGCGGAAAAACATATGAGGAATTGGAAGTGATGCAGATAATTACATTGATGGAAGTTATAATCTATCTGCTATATTAAAGCTGATCTACCCACCCCCCCCCCCAAACAAAAAAGACAAAAAAAAGGGCCGAACAACTACATATTAATGCCCATGATTTTGGAATGAGATGAATTCTGATTATTTCCAGGAATTCACAACCTGTAATATATATGTAGATATATTTGTTAGAAAGAATATTATATTTCCCTTGACTGAGCGATGCTGAATGTAAAAAAAAATTGAAAAATAAACAACTTACCCCACTCTCCCCTACATATATTCTGGCTGTCAGAGTCTGAATGCCAAAAGGAGAGAGGGGGAATAACTTTATCTGAGATATGATGGCATCTGTCTCTCAGGCAGCAGACTCCTCATTACAGGCAGTTTCTTTGAGTCGTTATTCAGACATCAGCTGTCTCAGTTCATCAACCATGCCAAGGTAGAGGCAAAATAGGCAAAACAGAATGCTCAGTAGCACAGGAGCTACAGAGTGGTAAACACTGAGACAATGTTATTTAAGAAATTCTCCAAAGGCTGGTTGATTATGTAATAAGATATTGTTTGAACTTACTGTATGATTGTGAGGCCTCTCATACTATTGGGAAATAATAGTAATAAAATAAATACAAATACAATCTGCCATATTAAAGCTGATCTACCCCCTAAAACAAATACAATAAAATAAAGAGACATACAATAACCAGAATCTTTAGTTCCCTACCTCAAGGACAGTAGTGAGATCTGAGGACCACCAAACGGCCCACCATAGGCCTTTAATAGATGCTGTAAATAGCAATAACAATTAATGAAACATATGACCTGCCAAGTGCAAGTGGGCATGTAGAGGGTTGAGGGAGGCGTAGCGTTTATTTAAGAGGTGCTGTGAAAATGTACAAAACCCTGGCAGGTAAAAGAGACCTAGCAGTTTGCCATGTCCTCCTGTCTGACCCTCTGTGCTTATATCTTAGGGCCAATCTGATACAGCCCTCATCCCTGCAGGGCTTAACTATCCTTCCATCCCATCGGCATGGAGACGCTCCACACACCTGCCCCCACTCCCAATGCTTCCTAGTGATCCCACAGCCACATTCCGAGAATGCGGAAACTGAAAAGCTGAGGCTTTGCTCGGACCGTGGTCGTTAAAGTCAGTGGTCAGACGGAGAGCTGTTGCTAAAGGGTGGTCATAATCCTCCTAAATCCCTGGAAGCTTGTATACCTGACCCGATGGCACTGAAAATAAATTAGTTCCCTGCTCTGTACAGATTTATTTTTGGAGGTTCCAACTTGGACATGAGCTGCTCTCTAAGACTCTCTCTACTGTTCAGGCTTTTTCTTATCACCTCCAAAAAGGAGTCCTGCAGACACAGAGGAATCATCACAAATAACAAGGACGTCCTTGATCCCTGCCTGACCTCCCTCTGGAGGCTGGTCGTCTGACACATTCTGCCCCTCTGTATTCTAGCCGTGAGACTGTCCCCCTTCCCGGCTCAAGGGTACAGACATCACCTTATCCCAGTCCTCCAAGCGTCTGACACAAGACTGACATGTCTGAGGTTGCATCCAAAAGCCACCCTATTCGCTATATAGTGCACTACCTTTGACCATCACTGGTCAAAAGGAGTGCACTATTTAAAGAATAGGATGCCATTTATGGCGCATCCTATGTGTATCTGAGAAACCTCCGGAAAGTCACTGTGATAGTTCCAAATGGAGCATTCTCATGAAATGAAAAGCCAGTCTATCTTTCAGCGTGTATATATTCATGCAATTCTTGGAAATAGACAAGTCAACAAATGTGTGATAAATTACACTTTATCAGAGGCTCCGGAAATGTAATCTTGATCTCATGACTCAATTATAGAACATTATTTTAGGTGATGTAATCTACGAGGCCTGAAATAACTGCACATTACATTTCCAATGAAAACAAAGCATGGATTCTGAACCAGTATTCACCATCGAAGGTAATGAGTAATTTGTTTCAGTTATCGTCAAATACCTAGCCTAAATAACCTCACAGCCAGATATGTTGACCTGCATGACTCTGAATGAAATGGCTGTTTACTGAGATGGGTCTCAGGGGAGAATTTTTGAAAGCTAATCTACAACTGCTGACACTGTCCATGAGTCTGAAATCACTTTAAATATGATTGATTCTCTTTGAAATCAGATATAGGTACTCTGAACTAAACAGAGGAAATAATAAAGAACATAAGCAAAGTATTTCACAAAGACCAGTGCACCACGCAGATATTCAACAGGCGCATGTTTCCTACATGTGGCTGATAATGGTGAAACCCAGACTGTTGGAATCAGGGCACTTATGTGGTTTACTAAACATAGTAACAGAGAGCACACTTTCTGCTCTACATTCTATTCTAGAGTTTCTTCCATTGAATTAAATGTCAATAAATCATTAACATTCTGTGAGCTAGATCTTTTTTCTATTACCCTGCAAACATGCCTCCATGGATAGGACTAACTTAAAAGCCAAGTACCTTTTCAATCAAAACCTATTTAACCTAGTATTAAGGACCTTTTTCCTTTTATTTTTACTCGAGCTGCCGTTTCGATTAATGTAGTCAAAAACCCAACTTACTGAGTGGATCATAAAGAAACACAACTGTAGGCCTACAATACTTCAAACATGCTTCAAAGGAAACTGAGGTGGTTTGAAAATAGGGGACGAAGATCATGATGTCTAATGACACATTTCCCTCATCAAAAAATGCATTATCCCAACTTGTCAGAGGATAAACAATTAGCCGCGAGAGATGAGAGACCTAGGGCTGGCACAATTATCATATAATCGTGTAAACGACAATTATTATGGACTATAGACCCAGTCTGAATTAGATAGAACGTCTCAGCCCCGCCCGCCTGTGGGGAAAACAACCTGTGGTTACCTGGGTTACCCCATTGGCTCACAGCAAATACTTGGCCTTTTTCAAACGCTATTATATTTTTGCCTGCTTGTTTTAGTCAATTACAAAACTACATTTAAGCAAAGTACAATATCTAACTATGACTTTTCAACATTGCCTGCTCCCGAGTGTTCTCACTACTTATAAAAAAACTTAATATTGTAGGGCTTCCCTCATGCCTCTTCATGACAGTGCTAGAAGCCACATGAGTGAGTGAGTGCTACACTCTTAGAAAAAAAGGTGCTAGAACCTAAAAGGGTTCTCCGGCTGTCCCCATAGGAGAATCCTTTGAATAACCTTTTTTGGTTCCAGGTAGAACCCTATTGGGTTCCATGTAGAACCCTTTCCCCAGAGGGTTCTACCTGGAACCCAAAAGGGTTCTACCTGGAACCAAAAAGGGTTCTACCTGGAACCAAAAAGGGTTCTACCTGGAACCAAAAAGGGTTATCCTATGGGGACAGCCAAAGAACCCTTTTGGAACCCTTTTTCCGTGCGGCTATAGCTACCAACCGGAACATTAAGCTAGCCAACAACACAAACAGACTACAGAGCTACACTTAGTGAGTGGCGTTACAAACAGACTATACTAAACAAGTTAAATGTCTTACCTGTGATTAAATGTTTTTGACACACATAGCTACGTGTAGCCTACTTGAACACTGGGTCCCCACATTTCCCACTCTACCACTCTAAATAGCTTGAAGCCACAGTGCTCCATCTGTGAGCAACAGTTGCATAGATGAGAGCCTAATTTATTTATTTAAATTGACTGATTTCCTTATATGAACTGTAACTCAGTAAAATCTTTGAAATTGTTGCATGTTGCATTTATATTTTTGTTCAGTAATGAAAAGAAACAAACCTGTCTATATAAGGTCCCACAGTTGACAGTGCATGTCAGAGCAGAAACTATAACATGAAGTCCAAGGAACTGTCCATAGATCTCAGAGATAGAATTGTGATGAAGCATATATGTGGGAAAGGGTATAAAACAGAACCTGCCAGAAGGACAACAGTCTCTACAGCACTTCACCAATCTGGGATTTATGGGAGAGTGGCCAGATGGAAAAGCCAAATGACAGTACGCCTGGAGTTTACAAAAAGCCACGTGAAAGACTCGTGAAAGGCAAAAGATTATGTGGTCTGATGAGACAAAACATTTACTATTTGGCCTGAATCCAAAGCACTATGTCTGGAGAAAACCAGGCACAGCTCATCACCCATCTAACACCATCCCTACCGTGAAGCATGGTGGTGACAGCATCATGCTATGGGGATGCTTTTCAGAGGCAGGGACTGGGAGACTGGGTAAGGGTAGAGGGAACAATGAATGGAGCCAAATAAAGGCAAATCCTTGATGAGAACCTGCTTCAGAGTGCAAATGACCTTAGACTAGGGCGTTCCATTACGTTCCAACCGGACAATGACCCCAAGCATACAGCCAAAGCAATGCTGGAATGGCTTCAGAACAAGAATGTTAAAGTCCTTGAGTGGCCCAGCCAAAGCTCAGACTTGAATCCCATTGAAATTCCGTGGAAAGACTTGAAGATTGCTGTTCACTGCCCCTCCCAATCAAACTTAACAGAGCTTGAGAAAATCTGCAAGGAAGAATGGGAGAAGATCCCCAAATCCAGATGTGCAAAGCTGATAGACATACCCAAGACGACTCAAAGCTGTAATCACCAAAGGCGCTTCTACAAAGTATTGACTCAGGGGTGTGAATACTTATGTAAATAAGATTTCTGTATTTCATTTTCAATTTACAATTACATTTCTAAAAACATGTTTTCACTTTGTCATTATGGGTTATTGTGTATAGATGGGTGAGAAAAAATATATATTTAATCAATTTTGAATTCAGGCTGTAAGACAAGAAAATATGTAATATGTCAAGCGGTATGAATACTTTCTGAAGGCACTGTATGTTGTAGCTCATTTTCAAAGATACATTATGTCATATGTTTGAAAAGGGGGTATGATGTTTTCAGGACTTGCCATTTTAGGTAACCCTAGTCAGCATGTGTTACAATTATGATACATTACAAGCTCAAAACATTTTTCCACAAAAATGACCATTATGACAACAACCGTGGCCATTTACATTACAATTAATCATTACCCAAAATGTCATAATCGTCACAGACCTAGAGAGACCGTCTCCAAAAAGTTAATGTCACTGTTGCGTCAAAATGATAAAGGTCACTCGCTCCCCTCAGTTCTACCCTCTTTGAGCCTGAGCGGAGAAATTACAACAAAGGGACAATGGATGGAGGCCTTATCACTGGGATCGGGGAGGTGGCGGCATGATGTGGTGAGGTGCAGAGCGGAGAGAAGAGGGGCTGCTGCTGTGCTGGCCCCTCAGCCCACACGCACAGCAGCACCACTTATCAAGCATGATGTATCTGAGTGTGCACGGAACAATCGGGAAAGGTCACTCTCAGCTGGTCCCCATGCGCAGCAGTCAATCTTTGAGGAGGAAACAGCAGCCACCAGCTGCGCAGGGGGAGATCAGCTTTGTCACCTGTCGGCCAGGAGGGCCTACCAGTCTGATTCAAATCAGCTCGCTGAACTAGAATGGAGGGCAGGAATTTTAAATAACATGGACTATGAAGCTGGCTTCAATAAAACCCTGAAGTTACCTATCAGTATTGACCGTATTATTCCCTGGGCCATTTTTTTATCTGCTTTAATCTAACATTGATCTAGACTAGAGCTTTAGAGCTTCTCATTCAGGAGGGCCTCTTTGAGTCACAGGGGCTACTGTATTCTAGTGGGTGTTCAGCCACTGCAAACAGCAAGCAGAGTACCCCAGACTAATAATAATTAGGCTGCAGGATTATTTTTCAGTAGATTTTTTTAGTCTGTCACATAAATTCAGCATATATGAATGAAACGTTTAGATAAAGTTAAAATCATTTAGCAAAATCACTGCACTGTGGTCCCTGGTGCCTGCACTGTTTACTTGCCGGGGTGCAGCCCTGGGAATTGCTCTACTTACACAAAATTATTTGTGTGAATATTTGCAAAGAGTGTTTTTTTTTTCTTCTCACTACTCTAATTAAACAAGGTTAGTTCTTATTTAGGACATATATATTCATAATGCCAACCTAGGAGAACTGGTGGCAACTAAAAGCCATAAACATAAGACAAATGTTCATCAGCTGCAAGAGTGTTATGTCATCAATCTTATGACTTATTGGAGGAAACAGATTATTTCCAGTGTGAGTGCTGATCCTGGCATAACGATATTAATGAAGGCATTCTAATTGTATAAGATCTATTCATATACCCAAATGCCTGAAATATGCTGTCCTTTTTTTCACTGATTAGGCCTAGACCATAAAGGGAGTAGCACATCACTCTCAGCAGAGACCAAGGCCTCCTCTCTGAAGTACACCAGCATCACCCTGTGGTGATAAAACCACAACACACCAACTACTTCCTTCTGAAGGATTCACAAGTGCATATCGTAAGTCCATGACCTTTTTGCTTCAGTTGAATTCATACTCCATGATCATGAATGCTATATGTCTAATTAACATCACGAAGACAGCAAGACAATAATGCTCCAAAAGAGATAACAATTGGGCGGACCTTTCAAAAGGGCCAACTTCAACATGATTAAATGCCTCATAAAATCTACAAATATAAACAAATTGACTATGATGTGATAAGTTAATGTAATTGGTCAATCATCATGATTGTTCAAAACTCCTGGGGCGGCAGGAAGCTTAGTGGTTAAGAGCGTTGTGCCAGTAACCGAAAGGTCGCTGGTTCTAATCCCCGAGCCGACTAGGTGAAAAATCTGTCGATGTGCCCTTGAGCAAAGCACTTAACCCTAATTGCTCCTGTAAGTCGCTCTGGATAAGAGCGTCTGCTAAATGACTAAAATGTAAATGTAAAACTTTAAATGTATCTGGCTAGAGGGTAAACAAACCTGCAAGATTCTGAAGAGCACAGATCCCCAGCCATATGGCAATGTCGGTAGTCTCAGATAACACTAACGGAAAAGCATTTTAAACAGCCTTTCAGTCAAGTGATTAAAAATGATTATTGCTGTGGGATTTGGATAGCACTTGCATACTTCCAGTTCAATATACAACAAATCATTTATACTCATTATTTCAAGTTATGTTTGCCTTGTGGTTTACCAAGCTTCCTGTGGGAACTCCTTTGAGTGCTCTTTGCAAACAGGGATCAATGTGTTACTGTTTCATCATGCACTGTGTTTTTTAATACATAGCCTCATTTCTTTTTTACAAAGCGTGGTTGCTCAAATTCATAATTGAGCAAAGCTAGGATATTTAAGTGATAATGCCCAAGAAGCCAGTGTTTGGAGGATATATCGGCATGGGTGTTGTTAGGCCCGAGACAACGTCGAGCAGCACCATAACCTAAAACACAAGCCAAATATACACTGGCGTTGCTTACCAAGATGACATTGAATGTTCCTGAGTGTCCTAATTACAGTTTTGACTTAAACCAGCTTGAAAATCTATGGCAAGAATAGAAAATGGCTGTCTAGCAATGATCAACCAACTAGACAGAGTTTGAAGAATTTTAAAAATAATAATGTACAAATATTGTACAATCCAGGTGCGCAAAGCTCTTACAGACTTACCCAGAAAGACTCACAGCTGTAATCGCTGCCAACGGTGATTCTAACATCAATTGACTCAGGGGGTTGAATACTTATCTAATCAATTAAGTGGTCCTCATGCTTGCATTAGTGTTTTTTTTTTTTCATAAATGTTTGAATTTTTCTTCCACTTTGACATTAGAGTATTTTGTGTAGATCGTTGACAAAAAAAAAGACAATTAAATCCATTTAAACTCCATTTTGTAAAACAACAAAATGTGCAAATGTCCAGGGGTGTGAATATTTTCTGAAGGCACTGTATGTCCATAATCGGTAGACTGTTCTAAGAGTCTACCACCCTCCTCCAAATTAAAACCAAACATGGATGTCAATGTTTGCGCGCGCACACGTCCATACTTCTTGTCTGCTTCCTGTCTGCGGCAGCAGATGGCCATATTGCGAGGCTGATTAGTTACGACAAACAGGTGTGAAACACAGACAGGCGTGCATGCAGTGATTTTGTTTTGGAGGGGGTGCTGGGATCTAACAATTGGATTTAATTATTTATTGGGCTCAGCTCTGCAATGCAAATGACAACCACTTAATTAGAACCATCTACCAATTACGGATATACATTCAGACAGTGTCGCCAAAAATGCAGAGGCACGGGTCGGCAAATAACTCGCAAGGTGGGTATATGTAGTAAGACTGTCTACTCTGGTCTAAAATGGGCGACAGTTAATCCAACCAAGATAATGTATTAGACACTGAGTGTACTCAATATTAAGAACACCTGCTCTTTCCATGACATAGACTAAAGTGGTGGAAAAAGTACCCAATTGTCATACTTGAGTAAAAGTAAAGATACCTTAATAGAAAATGACTCAAGTAAAAGTGAAAGTCACACAGTAAAATACTACTTGAGTAAAAGTATTTGGTTTTAAATATACTTAAGTATCAAAAGTAAATGTAATTGCTAAAATATACTTAAGTATCAAAAGTGAAAGTACAAGTATAAATCATTTCTAATTCCTTATATTAGCAAACCAAACGGCACGACTTTCTTGTTGTTTTTTAAAATTTGTGTTGAATTGGACCATTTCCCTGTCCTGCTAAGCATTTAATATGTAATGAGTACTTTTGGGTGTCAGAGAAAATGTATGGAGTAGAAAGTACATTATTTTCTTTACGAATGTAGTGAAGTAGAAGTAAAAGTTGGCAAAAATATACATAGTAAAGTACAGATACCCCAAAAAACTACTTAAGTAGTACTTTAAATATTTTTACTTAAGTACTTTACACCATTGATAGACTGACCAGGTGAATCCAGGTGAAAGTTATGATCCCTTATTGATGTCACTTGTTAAATCCACTTCAATCAGTGACCACATATACATGCACACAGTCTTCCGGATAGTAGCTCATATCCCACTTAAGATCTTATTCGGTATAAGCTGTTTACATGCGCCTTTGATATCCCACTCATGAGTATCCCTGTATCCATGAATAGACTGAATATTCCTCATTAAAGTTCATATGGAATAGTAACTGAAATATGGACACTGAGTGTAGGCCTATAATATTAACTCCTGCAGAATTATGCATTTCTTGCTGTGAAATTATACAACAAATGTTAATTTTGTCTCGGAAGAAATCTCCCCGGTCCCTAAACGAAACAGACAACTTTACAACAAAACAGACAACTTTACTGGTGTTAACTATATAGATTACTAATGCATTCATTCTGTCGATGTAAGACATTATTCTGGTGAGAACTACTTTATTTAGTATTCTGGAGCAACAATTTATGACAGAAGAGAAGCTGCATGCATCAAACTATAGTTGACAAACAAATGTCCTATCAAATGTCAGAAATTATAATATGACCTACCAAATGTAGGAAATTATAAGCAGAAACTTAATTTAAATTATAGTAAATTAATTACAGTAGGCTAATTATTATGGAATTATTATGGTGGATCGAACTGCGCAGGTAGCCTACTTTTTGAAGTGATTTGTTTGACAATCAGATGAAAACATCATCACACAACATCCATGATATGCGAAAATGAGCCTGCGCAAACCGCAAAAACAACTGTAAACGGGATAAGACGTTTACATGCCTCAGTATCCCGTCTTAGATCAGCATATCCTAGGCATCTTATCCGGGTTTCTCATAACCGGTAGACAAACTTTTTTGGGTCAATGTAAACGGGATATGATGTTTATATGCGTAAACTAAAACACAGAATACTTAAGTATCCCGAATAATAACGGGATATTGGTGTGCATGTAAATGTGGTCAGTGTAGATGAAGGGGAGGAGAAAGTTTAAACTCAATATTAGGAAGGTGATCTTAATGTTTTGTACACTCAGTGTACATTTGGGTTAAAGGTCTAAAGGCCGTTTTTAGCTAAACATCAAGTAATTTCTGGGTAACAGTTCTTAATTTTTTTTGGAGGGAGCTGAAAGTCCGTATTGCCCAGCGACAGCCCCGAAACCTGAAGGATCTGGAGAAGGTCTGTATGGAGGAGTGGGCCAAAATCCCTGCTGCAGTGTGTGCAAACCTGGTCAAGACCTACAGGAAACATATGATCTCTGTAATTGCAAACAAAGGTTTCTGTACCAAATATTAAGTTCTGCTTTTCTGATGTATCAAATACTTATGTCATGCAATAAAATGCAAATTAATTACTTAAAAATCATACAATGTGATTTTCTGGATTTTTGTTTTAGATTCCGTCTCTCACAGTTGAAGTGTACATATGATAAAAATTACAGACCTCTACATGCTTTGTAAGTAGGAAAACCTGCAAAATCGGCAGTGTATCAAATACTTGTTCTCCCCACTGTACATACATACATACACATACATATCCTTTTTAAAAATATATATATTCCCCTTTAATACTTTCCAACCCCGCCACCATTTCCCCACTTGGAGTAAACTAGTGAACAACAACGCCTAGGCCTCTACTTCCAGCCCATACCCACTATCTACATTTTATGGACACAGTCAATTTTACAGTAATTACATTTTGTTTGTTCTTTCTCCTGAACTTCTTCTACTCTCAACCTCTCCGATCATTTTCATGATGTCCATCCGGTTTGCCATATGCCATATCTTTCTAACTGTGCTCCTTCACAAAAGCTCCCAACCTACAACCCATACACTTTTTATGGACACATTGTGCCTACATTATTAGTTATCTTGTTATTGTTTGTTAGTTGTTATTAGTCCCATCCTTCAATTCCTTTTCAACACCTCCCATCTATCTTTTAACACCATCCATATAGGATTTCTATTTGCCATATATATTTCAACTGTACTGTGATGTCTTACAAAAGTTCTGAACCTTTCTATTCTCATTGTTTCTACAGATTGTGTATTGAAAATAAACATTTTTGCTAATAGTATTATTATGTTATTGATCGATTGACTATGACTTTTCAGATCACCCAGTAGTGCTATCTGCAGGTTTAGCTCCAGGTAAATATTGCAATCCTTTAGCCATTCCTGGACCTGTGTCCAAAAACAAGCTACAAATGGACAGTACCAAAACAAATGATCTAATGATTCTGTCTCTTCGCAGCAAAATCTGCAGAGCTGGGAAGATTGTATCCCCCATATACAGTGGGGGAAAAAGTATTTAGTCAGCCACCAATTGTGCAAGTTCTCCCACTTAAAAAGATGAGAGAGGCCTGTAATTTTCATCATAGGTACACGTCAACTATGACAGACAAATTGAGGAAAAAAATTTCAGAAAATCACTGTAGGATTTTTAATGAATTTATTTGCAAATTATGGTGGAAAATAAGTATTTGGTCACCTACAAACAAGCAAGATTTCTGGCTCTCACAGACCTGTAACTTCTTCTTTAAGAGGCTCCTCTGTCCTCCACTCGTTACCTGTATTAATGGCACCTGTTTGAACTTGTTATCAGTATAAAAGACACCTGTCCACAACCTCAAACAGTCACACTCCAAACTCCACTATGGCCAAGACCAAAGAGCTGTCAAAGGACACCAGAAACAAAATTGTAGACCTGCACCAGGCTGGGAAGACTGAATCTGCAATAGGTAAGCAGCTTGGTTTGAAGAAATCAACTGTGGGAGCAATTATTAGGAAATGGAAGACATACAAGACCACTGATAATCTCCCTCGATCTGGGGCTCCACGCAAGATCTCACCCCGTGGGGTCAAAATGATCACAAGAACGGTGAGCAAAAATCCCAGAACCACATGGGGGGACCTAGTGAATGACCTGCAGAGAGCTGGGACCAAAGTAACAAAGCCTACCATCAGTAACACACTACGCCGCCATGGACTCAAATCCTGCAGTGCCAGACGTGTCCCCCTGCTTAAGCCAGTACATGTCCAGGCCCGTCTGAAGTTTGCTAGAGTGCATTTGGATGATCCAGAAGAGGATTGGGAGAATGTCATATGGTCAGATGAAACCAAAATAGAACTTTTTGGTAAAAACTCAACTCATCGTGTTTGGAGGACAAAGAATGCTGAGTTGCATCCAAAGAACACCATACCTACTGTGAAGCATGGGGGTGGAAACATCATGCTTTGGGGCTGTTTTTCTGCAAAGGGACCAGGACGACTGATCCGTGTAAAGGAAAGAATGAATGGGGCCATGTATCGTGAGATTTTGAGTGAAAACCTCCTTCCATCAGCAAGGGCATTGAAGATGAAACGTGGCTGGGTCTTTCAGCATGACAATGATCCCAAACACACTGCCCAGGCAACGAAGGAGTGGCTTCGTAAGAAGCATTTCAAGGTCCTGGAGTGGCCTAGCCAGTCTCCAGATCTCAACCCCATAGAAAATCTTTGGAGGGAGTTGAAAGTCTGTGTTGCCCAGCGACAGCCCCAAAACATCACTGCTCTAGAGGAGATCTGCATGGAGGAATGGGCCAAAATACCAGCAACAGTGTGTGAAAATCTTGTGAAGACTTAAAGAAAACGTTTGACCTGTGTCATTGCCAACAAAGGGTATATAACAAAGTATTGAGAAACTTTTGTTATTGACCAAATACTTATTTTCCACCATAATTTGCAACTAAATTCATTAAAAATCCTACAATGTGATTTTCTGGATTTTTTTTCTCATTTTGTCTGTCATAGTTGACGTGTACCTATGATGAAAATTACAGGCCTCTCTCATCTTTTTAAGTGGGAGAACTTGCACAATTGGTGGCTGACTAAATACTTTTTTCCCCCACTGTAAATAACATTCTATTGGGAGCAAGAATTTTATATAATAATTTAAATTGAAAGATTCTAAGTTTTGAATCCGGTGTCGTTTTGCGTATCAGTTCATAAACACTATGCCATGGGATCGGTACGTCAAAAATCTCTTTCCAACTATTTTGCAATCTATATGGGACAGCTGTCAATCCTTTGGTCCTTAAATGAAACTGAAATACCTTTTTATTTATTACAGTTTTCCTTAACCAATTATGTTCTTTAATGCAAGGCCGACAGACAAGTTCCTTACTTTCTCCTCCTTCCACTTTCCTCTTCCATTTTTGCGATAAGGCTGCAATTATTTGGTTGTAATTTTGGGTAGAGCAGACATTTCCATATGTTTTTGCTAGCTGCATGTGCGACATAACTCCACCAGTCCTACCGATGATATCATTTACAAAGATTATACCTTTTTTAATCATTTTGTCAAAAAAAAAAGTTTTTTTGTCAATTAGTATATTTGAGTTTAACCACAATATTTGTTGCATTATTTGTTCTGTCGTTTCTGGAGGATTAAATTGAAATTGCAACCAACTTTCTATGGTTTGTTTTAGAAGTAGTGATATCTGGGGGATGATTTCCTTTTCAAATAACTGAAAGTGAGTGATTGTAATCTGAATAAAGGGAAAAAGGCCATTCTTGAACATTGGGTGAGACAATCTTACTAATTTGCTAGAGAACCAGTTCGGATTTAAGTATAACTTTTGTATGACTGAAGCTTTTAGTGATAGGTCTAATGCTTTAATATTTAATAATTTCTGTCCTCCGAATTCATATTCATTATATAAATAGGCCCATTTAATTTTGTCTGGCTTGCCATTCCAAATAAAATGGATTTTTTTTTTCTTCATATAATTTTAAAAAACTGTTCGCTAGGCGTAGGCAAGACCATAAGCAAATAGGTAAACTGGGATAATACTAAAGAGTTAATCAGGGTGATTTTTCCACAAATTGACAGGCACTCACCTTTCCATGGTAGCAAGATCTTATCTATTTTTGCTAACTTTCTATTATAATTTATTGAAGTGAGATCATTTATTTATTCCGAGTATATACACATCACCATCAGACCATTTTATTGGTAAACTACATGGCAATGTAAACATTTAATTTTTTATTGATCCAATACGTAATATAGTACATTTGTCATAATTTGGTTGTAATCCAGAGAGGTTAGAAAATGTATCTAGATCCTCTATGAGGCTGTGGAGTGATTCTAGTTGTGGATTTAAAAGAAAACATGAATCATCAGCGTACAATGACACCTTTGTTTTTAAGCCCTGGATTTCTGATCCCCTGATATTATTGTTGGATCTGATTGTAATAGCTAACATCTCGATGGCCACAATAAATAGATATGCCGATAGTGGACAATCTTGTTTCACTCCTCTTGACAGTTTAAAACTTTCTGAGAAATAGCCATTATTTACTATTTTACACCTAGGGTTACTATACATGATTTTGACCCATTTTATAAGAGATTCACCAAAATTGAAATGCTCCAGGCATTTATATATAAACCCCAGTCGTACTTTATCAAATGCCTTTTCGAAGTCTGCTATGAATAGCAGGCCTGGTTTCTCCGATTTTTCATGATGTTCTATTGTTTCCAATACTTGCCTTATATTATCTCCAATGTATCTTCCATGTAAAAAACCTGTCTGATTAGAATGAATAATATCCGACAATACCTTTTTAATTCTATGCGCTATACATTTTGCTAGAATTTTTGCATCACAACACTGAAGTGTAAGGGGCCTCCAATTTTTTTTATGGACTTTATATTTTCCACTTGTATCCTGTTTCAGTAATAATGAGGTCTTCTTCTTGAGTGTCAGATAATCTACCATTTACATAGGAGTGGTTAAAACATGCTAATAGCAGTCCTCTTAGTATATCAAAAAAGGTTTGGTATACTTCGACTGGTATGCCATCCAACCCTGGAGTTTTCCCAGACTTAAAGTCTTTAATTGCATCCAGAAGTTCCTCCTCTGTAATTTCACCTTCACATGAGTCTTTCTGTTTGGCTGTTAATTTTACATTATCAATAGAAAAAAAATCTCTACAATTCGCTTCAGTTAGAGGAGATGGAGGCGACTGATACGAAAACATATGCTTAAAGTACCTTGTTTCCTCCTTCAAAATATCATTTGGTGAATCATGGGTTACTCCGTCAATTGTAACCAATTTCATTAAATTATTTTTGGTAGCATTCCTATGTTGAAGATAAAAAAATAATTTGGTGCATTTTTCCCCATATTCCATCCAGTTTGCTTTATTTTTATAATATAGTACACTTGATCTTTCTTGAATAAGTTTCTCCATTTCTTTTTGTTTTTCCTCTAATTTATTCTGAGCCTCTATGTTACAGTTTTTATTGCCATCTATCTGTTCTGTTAGACTTTCAATTTCCTTTCTTAGTATAAACTCTTTTGACCTAAATTGCTTTTGTTTTCGAGATGAGTACTGAATTGCATGGCCTCTAAAGGCACATTTAAAGGTGTCCCATACAATAAGGGGATTTGCTGTACCTATGTTATGTCGGAAAAAGTCAGTTATAAATTCCTTTGTCCTAGTTAAAAATAAAGTATCATCCAATAGGCTTTGATTAAATTTCCAATATCCTCGCCCACGTGGAAATTCAGTAAGAGTAATGTATATGCCAATTTTATGATGGTCCGACCGCATTCTGTCCCTATCAACACTTTTTAAACTTTTGGCGCCAATGAGAATGAGATAAGATAGAAGTTAAGTACCTTACTGTAATAGTTTTCCATTAAAATTGTCAATATACAAAGAAACAAAAAATAGTGGGGAGGGAAAAACTGAAAACTAGCTGTTGGCAGAGGTTTGGAACGCTCTTTGTTTTTGGTCTATAGTCCCAGTAGGTATTAGATAGAACGTTGCTGAAGATTTTTATAACTAACCCAAGATAGACCAGAGCCTGAGCAAATTAATCATAGTGGGCAGAAAAAGCGAGGTGGGCAGAGCCAAACACAAGCTAGCGAGGTCCTATTGGTGCATTCTAGCATTTATTTCCGCTAGGGAACGCCTACTCTGTGAAGTGTGCGTCTGCAATAACTAAATTCACCCTTGCACTCTTTCTAAACAACTATTTTTTTTTTTTTACTTTGGCAAAGGGTAGTCTACAAAACGTAGTCCACTCTGTTACAGATTCTAGTTTTGGAAACAGAAAACTGTAATGGGATCAAATGCTTCATCGAGGAGAACATTTGCAGAATGTCCGACAAAATCGATCTTGCTCCATCTTCTACCATTACCAGCCACTGGGCTTCCTAATCACCATATTTGGTAGTGAGTGGAAATGCTAACCAGATGCTTCACATTTAAACATCCAGTAAAATATCTGACTCATTATTCTGTGACTTCGTGGGAAAACCTGTGGTTACCTAGGTTACCCCATTGGCTCACAGCAAAAATGTCACCTTTGTCAAATGCATTTTTCTTGTCTGCTTGTTTTAGTCAATTACAAAACTAAATTTAAGAAACAAACATATCTAAAGATTACTTTTCAATGTGGTCTGCTCCTGAGCGTTCTCACTATTTAGAAAAATGTAATATTGTTGGGCTTCGCTCATGCCCCTTTTCATGACGGTGCTAGCAGTCACGTGAGTGAATGAGTGCTAGCTATCTACCGACCGGCACATTAAGCTAGCCAAGACCAACAACACAGACAAATGGACTATACAGCTACAAGTAGTGAGTGGAGTTACAAACGGACTATGCTAAACAAGTCTTACTTGTAATTAAACGTTTTCCACACACATAGCTACGCCTACATGGACACCAGATCCCCACGTTTCCCATTCCGAATAGCCTGAAGCCACAGGGCTCTTCTCACAGGCTCTATTTCCCTACGTGGGAGTGTTGCGAACCGTAGTTTGGGATTTTTTACCTGGTTACATGTACATTGAACAATACAGCAGCTTTTCGGCATGTTTTGTTATTTCTGTATAAGAACAAAATCAATGAAGTTGGCTCTTTTACAATGGGGTCAATGGGAAATAATGTTTGTTTTCCCCAATTTGTGGGTGTGGTCGAGGGCAATTCCTTCTTATGACAATCGACTCTGAGTATTAACAAATGTACCGCCTGGTGATGTCACCAGGCAAGCCGAAACTCCACCCATGCAAAATCTTCTGATTAGAAGATCCTTTGTAGATAGTATTTTCAACCAGCAACTATCAGGAAATAAAAGTGTTACATTTCACACTTTTACAGTGTTCGTTTCCTCGGCTGTTGTAGAATATGATACGAAAAACTGAATTTTGACTGTATTGGGCCTTTAAATTGAGCATTTGATACATTCTCGTCCTATGCGAATCAATCTGTAGTGGAATTACCCTTTATTTTCACTATTTGAATCCATGACACACAGAGATGTTGGTTGAATATAAAAATACATATTCCCCTTTCAAATTATATATTATATTAGAGATGACAAAACATAGTGGCATGGTGCTGATTGATGCTCGACTGTTCACTTAAGTTTTTGCCCCTCGCCACTAATGATTGATGGATCATGATTGATGGTCCATTTGATAAATTGACAATTGAATTTTGAAACACTGAAGCACTAAAATGAGTACCATTGTATTATACCTGTGTCACTCTAACAACGTTTACATTCAGTCAGTCAATCACAGCTGTCATTTGCGTTTTTCAACAGTAGGTATATTATTAACATATAAGAGGCGTATACTTATACAAGAGGCACACACTTATGCATGGCTTTATTGTAATAATGTAAAAAACTCGCATCCTTTTTATTATAGCGCCACTATTTACGAAGTTGCATCTGCATGCCATTAGGGGCACAAAGTTGGTGGGGTAGAATTAAGGGAGCACACTTCCTGGAGCTGCTGCCTGCAACAACTAAGGGAAAAAAACAAAAGTATATAATGGAAGCAGTCTCAGAGTCGTCATTTTAATGTTATGTCCGCGAGTCAAATCGATTCTCTGAGTTTTAAATGTTGAGGAAATCAATAACCCCTGCCATGTCTCGAGCCACTAGTACAGGTGGGGTGCACCGCAGTCTACGGCGGCGACGGGCTGGCATACCAGGCCAGCAAGCGGCCTAGTGTCATATATAGCTAGCTAACTTGCTGAATTAATTTTGCCAACAAACGTCGTTGGCGTCCATGATATGGCAATTGAAAATTGTATGTTTTCAAATTGTTCGCTAACTAGTTAGCCAATCGTCGACTTTTTAACTAGATACAGTAGCTAGCTCAGTTAGTTACCAGCTGGCTGTGTATGTTTGTACTGAGCTGGCTAACTAGCTAGCTAACACAGCTTGTGTTAGGTCCGCCAGTGTCTTGGCAAGTTGTGTCATGCAATATACATTTTTTGCTGTTCCTTCGAGTGCGCGCGTCATGCATGTTTTAACTATTTATTTATTTATTTGATTTTAGAACATCTTGGTTTTAATGAGTAACGTTAGTTAGCCAGTTAGCAATGTCACTGTCTTCCGCCGATATGCTTGAAACTCCACCTGGATATCCCTTTGAAGAAATAGATTATGTGGATATTGAAGTTGAGGAGGTAAGTAGCTAAATAGCTCAACATTCCATTTGATTGGCACGTGTGGAGTGATCCTCTTATGTTAGTGTCATGACCATAGACATTAAGACCAAGTCATGACGCTGAAGTTGCCACAATGCTTTATCTCAATTGTCATACTAGCTAGCTCTACCATGCAAGGAATGTTTGTTTATTCTGGTTTTGAAAAGCTTGGTAATTAAACATGGCCATTAGTTATGTCACTATAGCTATACCATTCATAAATGATTTTGCCCAAGCCATAGACATGATGGAGAATGGTCAGTTAGCTAGCTAGCTATGTTCCAAATCTATTTGGCAATTCTTGTTTTGATTATGTAGCTAGTTAGTTGCAGTTCCCCACATTGACATATACCCCTCTCCATCAGCTGATGTTGACTGCACACAGACTGTGATTGATATGCTTTATTGTGTAATGGAACTTGCTCACAAAAAATAACAACAGTGTTAGCTAGGCCTAATATATCCTGGTGGAAAGTGGATTTAGTAGTGTCATGATAATAAGGGATTAATAACAATGCATCCAACACACTTTGCTTATGTCTTCTACCTCTTCTCTTTCAGGTTGTGGGGAGAGGCGCTTTTGGTGTTGTCTGCAAGGCCAAATGGAAAGGCAAAGATGTCGCAATCAAGACAATAGAGAGTGAAAGTGAAAGGAAAGCATTCATAGTTGAGGTACTGTCATTATAATGGACTATATAGCTATTCTGCAAAGTGGTGACAATGCAGTTTTACAACTAAAGGAACCCCATCTTGATTGTGTTGCCTTCTCTCCCCTCCCTAGTTGCGGCAGCTTTCACGTGTGAATCACCCCAACATTGTGAAGTTGTATGGCTCATGCAATAATCCAGTAAGTCAGCTTTTAAACACTCCCATATTTCAGTGTGTTATAGCCTATAGTTTTGCCAGTTGTTGTTGTAAATACCTTGGAACAGTACGTTGTTAGCCTTTTGTTATTCTTGCCTAATGCTAATTTTCCCATCTAGGTCTGCCTGGTGATGGAATATGCTGAAGGGGGGTCTCTGTACAATGGTGAGTCTCTGGGCGATTATGTAGGATACTACACTACCACACTAGACTTGGCCGTTGACATGGCTTGTAAATTAGTTCAACACATGCCTTGTCATACCAAACAAGTGGAAATATTGCAGTCAATGTGTCAATGACTCCAATACCCACATGCAAACTGTTCTCTTAATAAGCCCAATATTGGCATGATTCCTTAAATAGCCCACTATTAAATTGGCCAGTCCTTGCTCAGTGACCTGCAAGTGGAGTATCACATATTTAGGAAGTGTAAATGGCCCTTTACCTGCACAAGCACTTTACCTCATTGTCTGCTGTTATCCCTCTGAATCTCTATCAAAGTAATATTTTAGGTTCGTTAAAGTTGACGTTCTTAGTTGTGGTCGTCAAAACTTTGTTGAATACTTGGAACTATAACTTTGATGTTATTCAGTGGTTATTTGCGTATTTGAATGATGTATGCCTACCCTCTTGGAACTCTTTGTCTGACATGTCTGTAAGAGTGTGTTCTGTTCAGTGGTGTTAAGCACTTAAGTAAAAATACTTTAAAGTACTACATAAGCAGTTTTTTGGGGTATCTGTACTTTACTTTACTATTTATATTTTTGGCAAGTTTTACTTTTACTCCACTACATTCCTAAAGAAAATAATGTACTTTTTACTCCATACATTTTCCCTGACATCCAAAAGTACTCGTTACATTTCAAATGCTTAACAGGACTTGACAATGGTTAACTTCACGCACTTATCAAGAGAACATTCCCTACTGCCTCTGATCTGGTGGACTCACTAAACACAAATGCTTTGTTTGTAAATGATGTCTTAGTGTTGGATTGTGCCCCTGGCTATCCATATGGTTTGCTTAATATAAGGAATTGGAAATTATTTATACTTTCTGTTTTTACACTGCTGCTACTTGCTGTTT
This sequence comes from Coregonus lavaretus, assembly GCF_964263955.1. NCBI lineage: Eukaryota > Metazoa > Chordata > Actinopteri > Salmoniformes > Salmonidae > Coregonus > Coregonus lavaretus. The sequence continues at coordinate 28,223,961 of NC_140018.1, forward strand.
ATTTTCTGTGCATAGTCACTTTACCCCTATCTACATATACAAATTACCTTGACTAACCTGTACCCCCGCACATTGACTCGGTACCGATACCCACTGTATATAACCTTGTTATTGTTATTTTATTGTGTTACTTTTTATTTTATTTTTTACTTAATTTATTTAGCAAATATTTTCTTAACTCTATTTCTTGAACTGCATTGTTGGTTAAGGGCTTGTAAGTAAGCATTTCTTACCTGTTGTATTCGGCGCATGTGACAAATGCAATTTTATTAGATTTATTTTTACTTAAGTATATTTTAGCAATTACATTTACTTTTGATACTGATGTATATTTAAAACCAATACTTTTAGACTTTTACTCAAGTAGTATTTTATTGTGTGACTTTTACTTGAGTCATTTTCTATTAAGGTATCTTTACTTTTACTTGGGTACTTTTTCCACCACTGGTTCTGTGCATGGGTGTTTGCATTGGTCTCGAGGTCTCTATGGAGATGTGTGTGTTCTGTGTTTATTTGGAGATGTCTGTGGTAGTGACTGTGTTCTCTGTCCACAGTGCTGCATGGTGCTGAACCCCTCCCCTATTACACTGCCTCCCATGCCATGAGCTGGTGTTTTCAGTGTTCCCAAGGGGTCGCCTATCTCCATGGCATGAAACCAAAGGCTCTCATTCACAGGGACCTCAAACCACCCAAGTATGCTCCTCCCCACCTCCTCACTCTCTCTTGTCTGTTTCACTGCCCATAAAGTGCCTTGCTCCCCCACTCAAGGTGGTTGTGTGTTGTAGCCTATGTTATATTATGCAATAGCGTTAAATGCTTTATCTGACTTTTTGAACCAAAAGAGCATAGCTTTTGTCATCCTCTAGTCCTCTGGTGTAATAGTCCTATGTTTGTGATCTGGCTTCAGTAGTGATGCCTTAAGTGTTTTCATAGTATGCCTCTGACTGAATTGCTTAGAGTAGCTGTACTGGCTCCAGAGGTTATTTATTGGGCTCCGACGGGAAAAAGTCCCTGGCAGAGGCAGGGCACTGTTGGAATGACCAGCTGGTCAATTTCCTACAAACCTGTCCAGAATTTACACCCTGGGAAGAACTGGGTCACGCTTGCCAACCACTGGCTGAACTTACAGGCTACGTCCCAAATGGCACCCTATTCCCTATATAGCACACTACTTTTGACCAGGGCTCATATGTAGTTAATAGGGTGCTATTTGGGACGCTACCACAGAATGCTGTTTTAAAACCTGCCACCTAACCTTCACATCCTTTGTGTGACACAGTGGTTGTAGAGTTATTTTCTGTAGTGGATTTGACTTCCCCTTGTATATTTAAAAGCAAGAATCTTACTTGCTACATTTTACTTTTTCAGGGTTTTTATGATTAGAAATGTTTGCCTTGAATCTAAAGTGGATTTATTAAGTGTTTAACCCAGTAAGACCTCAGCAGCCTCTATTAGTTACCCTCACGTAGTCTCACACGTCACCAACCACTGAAGTTCACGTCTAGCATTTGAGTAGATCTTTGTTTTAATTGTTTGTTTCAGCCTGCTCCTTGTTGCCGGTGGCACCGTGCTGAAGATATGTGACTTTGGAACCGCGTGCGACATTCAGACCCACATGACCAACAACAAGGGAAGTGCAGCTTGGATGGCCCCTGAGGTGTTTGAAGGCAAGTGTGAGCTGCATGGGGAGCTTAATATATCAAATCAACCTCTGAGAACAAGGGGCTATCTAAACAGGTGTAGCCTTTCACGAATGCATTCACCTAGAGTTAATTGATAATCAGTGTTTGATGAAGTGATACTACTGTTTATAGTAGAGCTTATGTCTAGTGGTGGAAGTGCTCATTAATTGTAATAGTGCTCCACTTTGGATTTGTCACTCACTTGCTCACTGGAAGGCACCGTAAACACATAGACGGCATCATTTCTCAAAGCCTGATTAATCCAACATTTGTTAGCATTCTCTTCATTTACAGTCATGATTATTGCACACATGCTTTTAGAAGGTGAATGCAGTGTTTCATTGTAAACTTAAACGACTAATTAGAAAAGATAATGGCGCTATATATTTTTTAAATAAAATCATCTTTGAGAACTACCAAAATAAAAACTAGACAGTCAGGGAGCATCTAAAATTCTAAAAATGTCATGGCATGGAGCCCCCATTGATATTGTTACGTTTGAGTCACTCGATAGCAAAAGAACACTGCAAAAGCCATGGCAAAATGTGTAGAATTGCAGGAAATTAGCATTTAAACAGCAACATTTTGTCTCTACACTAACTTTGCCACTGCTGCTGAAAAATATCCTAGGAGAAAGGTTTCATCCCTGAGAGAATGTAGCATTTGAGTCTATGCTCTCAGGCGTTAGCCTAATGTACTTTGTTTTACAAAACACATTAAGAGGTGGGCAGGAGGAAACACAAATGAGATAGTCATTATCTTGTTTGTTGAGGGAGTAACATGACTCCCATGCAATTAAACAGCTCACATTTGCCCCCAGAATGTCCTCCTTAAAGCTAATTTGCATCACAGGGAGAAATGTTATCAAAAGGCCTAGGCAGCACATCAACTTTAAGGCTGAGTCCCAAATGATACTATTCCTTATATAGTGCACTACTTTTGTCCAGAGCCCTGGTCAAAGATAGTGCACTAAATAGGGAATAAAATGCCATTTGGGAGACAGCCCATAACATATGTGTGAAGAGCAGTTTAATTCCGCAATAATAGCCACAGTAATTATGCATCTCGAGCGGCCCTGAAGTAAAATTGCCTCCTTATTTTCATCACATTTGTGGTCTAAAGGTGCAAACAAAATAAAGGCTTCCTGTACTTTACCATGAACACCCCCCCCCCCCCCCCCCAACACTCCTCACTTAACTGTGCCTCAGAGAATTACCTTTCATCAGTCAAGCACATTGTTTTTTCCTCATCTGAAAGGCCCTGAGTGGAGCTCTTTCTCTCCTCTGTGCATTCAGGCAGCAATTACAGTGAGAAGTGTGATGTGTTCAGCTGGGGCATCATTCTCTGGGAGGTGATCACGCGCAGGAAGCCCTTTGACGAGATCGGAGGGCCGGCCTTCCGCATCATGTGGGCCGTGCACAACGGTGAGTCCGAGTGGGGTGGAGGTTGGGGAGGTGAATTAGTTCATGGTGGTGCTGACATGTCAATCACCCTAGCGTTTCAGAGCCAGGTCCCCAGTGAGACCTGCTGAGAGATGAAATGAGTTACGAGGCTGACGGTGAAGATCAATTAAAAGACAAACTCGCCTGTGAGGTGCTCCCCGTGGTTACCACAGAATGCTAACGGAACGCTGACTGTCTGAGAGCAGGAGCACACCTGGGGACACTGCTGCTGCGCTGGTCTCTCTGACACGTTAGCAGAGCCACCACAGCAGGGGCTGTCATTTGCAAGTGTTGTTCGTGTTTGTACTGCAATGAACTTTCTGGAACGTCGTCATGTTTTTAACATATTTGAGTTTATATGATCTTTCCATACATTTTACTGTGACTGTTTGTGATTGTGTTTGTATTCATAGAGATTAATATTGATCTAATGTATCCATCGCTGTTTGTGTTGATGGTGTTCAGGCACCCGGCCACCGCTCATCAAGAGCCTTCCCAAGCCCATCGAGAGCCTGATGACCCGCTGCTGGTCCAAAGACCCCTCCCAGAGGCCCTCCATGGAGGAGATAGTCAAGATCATGACCCATCTTATGAGGGTAAGGCCCTCCTAGACACACACACGCACTCCTAGAGATTCATTAAATGAAAGATTGCCTTACCAAGATGGCCGTCCTGCAGTTATTGACCACCACAATGTCCATTCCAGTGTTCTTTTTAATTCTATGCCGACACCAACCCTGGATGCATGCAGGACTCTTTTCATGGTGTCCTGTTCTCAGACTGCTTACCTACCGGTCAGTGTTGGTAATGGCACTCTTACATTCTCTGTCAACCTCTTTTCCAGTGTTTCCCAGGATCTGATGAACCCTTGCAATACCCTTACCAGTATTCAGATGAAGGACAGAGTAACTCGGCCACGAGCACAGGTATTTTACTGAGGAATGTTGTTTTTCATGATTGTGTTATGGATTTTTCTTGATGCATTTGTGATGCTCCTATGCTGCTGATTGTGTTATTGTTGTGTAATTGTTGAGATGCAGGGCTCCCTTGCAAAAGAGACCTTGGTCTCAATGGGACTCCCTGCTAAAATAAAGGTTAAATAAATAAATAGAAATCTATATCCTTGAAATAATGGAAGCTTTTATTATCTGCACTAGAGTTTTACCTTCATGAAACATCATTGACGTAATGTGGAAATATCTCCATTGTCTCATCACCTCTCTATTGGTATTATAGGTTCCTATGTGGACAACACTTGCACTAGCAACAAGAGTGACACAAACATGGAGCATGGGGATTCTCAAGGGAGCAACGACACCATCAAGATCACACCTCAGTTTGCACATCAGTTCAGGCCAAAGGTAAGGCAGCAAGCTGTATTGTACCTTGCTAGCCATTTCTACCACAACAATTAAACTGGAACAATTTACATTGTCAGGTGACTAGAAAGAAAAGGTAGACACATTTAAGGCAATTACATTTGTGTGGATATAAACAGCCTCGTATGAAAGTAATCATGGCCATTTTGAAGTAATCATCAGTACACTAAATATAATTTGGTGACCTAAGTGAATAAGTAGTGAAATGTACAGTAGGCCAACAGTATCTGTTTTGTCTGTGCACTCAGGGAGACCCATCGCGAAGCCTGCCTCTGTCCAGAGGCGGCAGTGTTGAGAGCCTGTCGGGGCGAACCCACAGCCTGCTGTCCTCGGAGAGCAAAAGAATGAGCGCAGACCTGTCAGAGCTGGAGCACAGGGTGCCTTTCGCACCCGCAGGTAACGTTAGAATCTACACCCCGCAATGGATTATGCAAGAGGACAAGTATAGGCCTACATATTTTCTAAACACACCCACACACTGCTGTACAGTATGGAGATCAGTGTTGCGGGTAACAATATAACTTTTTGCAGTAATTATTAATTTAACAGAGTTACTGTTCCAATTTGACTAATAATATTAGTTACTGATCAAAGGAATGGGGCATTACTATTGTTATCATTCCCTTCCTATTACACTTATTGATCCTAATAAATATTAGTGATTATTATTCCCTCTCTTGGCGCAATATAAAAAATCCCCCCGCCCCAGATTGTATTTGTTTCTAATTCATTTGTCTTCTCACCAAGTTCCTGTTTACGCACACACTTTTAATAACTGTTTTAGTGAGGGAGATGAAAAAAGCAACTGGTTTTATTTGGCCCCACCCCCAAGTTTTCTGAGCAAAATAAAAAATAAATTCCACATTTTGTTGTGTTGCAGCCTGATTTCAAAATGGATTAAACAGATTTTTACACACTACCCCATAATGACAAAGTGAAAACATGTTTTTAGAATGTTCACATTTTTGCTAATTAAATACTGAAATATCTAATTTACATACTGTAAGTATTCACACCCCTGAGTCAATACTTTGTAGAATCACCTTTGGCGGCGATTACAGCTTTGAGTCGTCTTGAGTATGTCTATCAGCTTTGCACATCTGGATTTGGGGATTTTCTTCCTTGCAGATTTTCTCAAGCGCTGTTAAATTAGATGGTGAGGGGCGGTGAACAGCAATCTTCACGTCTTTCCACAGTTTTTCAATGGGATTCAAGTCTGGGCTTTGGCTGGGCCACTCAAGGACTTTCACATTCTTGTTCTGAAACCATTCCAGCGTTGCTTTGGCTGAATGCTTGGGGTCATTGTCCTGTTGAAACGTAAATCTTTGCCCGAGTCTAAGATTGTTTGCACTCTGAAGCAGGTTCTCATCAAGGATTTGCCTGTATATGGCTCCAGTCTCCCAGTCCCTGCTGCTGAAAAGCATCCCCATAGCATGATGCTGCCACCACTACCATCAAGGTAGGGATGGTGTTAGATGGGTGATGAGCTGTGCCTGGTTTTCTCCAGACATAGTGCTTTGCATTCAGGCCAAATAGTACATTTTTGTCTCATCAGACCACATTTATATTTTGCCTTATGCTCCGAGTCTTTCACGTGCCTTTTTGCATACTCCAGGCGTGCTGTCATGTGCCTTTTTCTCAGCAATGGCTTCCGTCTGGCCACTCTCCCATAAAGCCTAGATTGGTGAAGTGCTGAAGAGACTGTTGTCCTTCTGGCATGTTCTCCCATCTCAGCCAAGGAACTCGGTAGTTCTGTCAGTGGTCATTGGGTTCTTGGTCACCTCCCTGACCAATGTCCTCCTAGCCTGGTTGCTCAGTTTGGTCAGACGGCCAGCTCTAGGCAGAGTCTGGGTAGTTTGATATTTTTTCCATTTCCCAATGAGCACTGTGCTCTTGGAAACGTTCAACACTCTAGAAATAGTTGTATACCCCTACCCAGATATATGCCTCGTCACAATTCTATCTCAGATGTCAACGGACAGTTCCTTGGACTTCATGGTATAGTTTCTGCTCTGACACTGTCAACTGTGGGACCTTATCTAGACAGGTGTGTTTCTTTCTAAATCATGTCCAAATAATTGAATTGGCCACAGGTGGACTCCAATTAAGTTCTAGTGACATCTCAAGGATGATCAAAGGATATTGGATGCACCTCAGCTCAATGTGGAGTGTTATAGCAAAGGGGTGTGAATACTTACATAAGTGAGAGAATTCAGTATTTATTTTCAATACATTTGCAAAAATGTTGAAAACATATTTTCCCCTTGTCAATATGCGGTATTGTGTGTAGATGGGTCAGAAAAAAATCTTGAATTCAGGCTGTAACACAACAATGTGGAAAAAGTCAAGGGGTATGAATACTTTCTGAAGGCACATGTATGTATGTACAATTGAAGTCGGAAGTTTACATACACTTAGGTTGGAGTCATTAAAACTCGTTTTTCAATCACTCCACAAATTTCTTGTTAACAAACTATAGTTTTGGCAAGTCGGTTAGGACATCTACTTTGTGCATGACACAAGTTATTTTTCCAACAATTGTTTACAGACAGATTATTTCACTTATAATTCACTGTATTACAATTCCAGTGGGTCAGAAGTTTACATATACTAAGTTCACTGCCTTTAAGCAGCGTGGAAAATTCCAGAAAATGATGTCATGGCTTTAGAAGCTTCTGATAGGCTAATTGACGTCATGAGTCAATTGGAGGTGTACCTGTGGATGTATTTCAAGGCCTACCTTCAAACTCAGTGCTTCTTTGCTTGACGTCATGGGAAAATCAAAAGAAATCAGCCAAGACCTCAGAAAAAAATTGTAGACCTCCAAGTCTGGTTCATCCTTGGGAGCAATTTCCAAACGCCTGAAGGTACTACATTCATCTGTACAAACAATAGTATGCAAGTATAAACACCATGGGACCACGCAGCCATCATACCGCTCAGGAAGGAGACGCGTTCTGTTTCCTAGAGATTAACTTACTTTAGTGTGAAAAGTGCAAATAAATCCCAGAACAACAGCAAAGGACCTTGTGAAGATGCTGGAGGAAACGGGTACAAAAGTATCTATATCCACAGTAAAACAAGTCCTATATCGACATAACCTGAAAGGCCGCTCAGAAGGAAGAAGCCACTGCTCCAAAACCACCATAAAAAAGCCACACTGCGGTTTGCAACTACACATGGGGACAAAGATTGTAATTTTTGGAGAAATGTCCTCTGGTCTGATGAAACAAAAACTGTTTGGCCATAATGACCATCTTTATGTTTGGAGGAAAAAGGGGGACGCTTGCAAGCCGAAGAACACCATCCCAACCGTGAAGCACGGGGGTGGCAGCATCATGCTGTGGGGATGCTTTGCTGCAGGAGGGACTGGTGCACTTCACAAAATAGATGGCATCATGAGGAAGGAAAATTATGTGGATATATTGAAGCAACATCTCAAGACATCAGTCAGGAAGTTAAAGCTTGGTTGTAAATGGGTCTTCCAAATGGACAATGACCCCAAGCATACTTCCAAAGTTGTGGCAAAATGGCTTAAGGACAACAAAGTCAAGGTATTGGAGTGGCCATCACAAAGCCCTGCTCAATCCTATAGAAAATGTGTGGGCAGAAAAGAAAAAGTGTGTGCGAGCAAGGAGGCCTACAAACCTGACTCAGTTACCCCAGCTCTGTCAGGAGGAATGGGCCAAAATTCACCCAACTTATTGTGGGAAGCTTGTGGAAGGCTACCCGAAACGTTTGACCCAAGTTAAACAATTTTTAAAGGCAACACTACCAAATACTAATTGAGTGTATGTAAACTTCTGACCCACTAGGAATGTGATGAAAGAAATAAAACCTGAAATAAATCATTCTCTCTTCTATTATTCTGACATTTCACATTCTTAAAATAAAGTGGTGATCATAACTGACCTAAGACATGGAATTTTTACTAGGATTAAATGTCAGGAATTGTGAAACTGAGTGTAAATGTATTTGGCTAAGGTGTATGTAAACTTCCGACTTCAACTGTATTTAACCCCCTGAGTCAATACATGGTAGAATCACCTTTGGCAGTGATTACAGCTGTACAGTGGGGGAAAAAAAGTATTTAGTCAGCCACCAATTGTGCAAGTTCTCCCACTTAAAAAGATGAGAGAGGCCTGTAATTTTCATCATAGGTACACGTCAACTATGACAGACAAAATTAGATTTTTTTTTCCAGAAAATCACATTTGTAGGATTTTTTATGAATTTATTTGCAAATTATGGTGGAAAATAAGTATTTGGTCAATAACAACAGTTTCTCAATACTTTGTTAAATACCCTTTGTTGGCAATGACACAGGTCAAACGTTTTCTGTAAGTCTTCACAAGGTTTTCACACACTGTTGCTGGTATTTTGGCCCATTCCTCCATGCAGATCTCCTCTAGAGCAGTGATGTTTTGGGGCTGTCGCTGGGCAACACGGACTTTCAACTCCCTCCAAAGATTTTCTATGGGGTTGAGATCTGGAGACTGGCTAGGCCACTCCAGGACCTTGAAATGCTTCTTACGAAGCCACTCCTTCGTTGCCCGGGTGGTGTGTTTGGGATCATTGTCATGCTGAAAGACCCAGCCACGTTTCATCTTCAATGCCCTTGCTGATGGAAGGAGGTTTTCACTCAAAATCTCACGATACATGGCCCCATTCATTCTTTCCTTTACACGGATCAGTCATCCTGGTCCCTTTGCAGAAAAACAGCCCCAAAGCATGATGTTTCCACCCCCATGCTTCACAGTAGGTATGGTGTTCTTTGGATGCAACTCAGCATTCTTTGTCCTCCAAACACGGCGAGTTGAGTTTTTACCAAAAAGTTCTATTTTGGTTTCATCTGACCATATGACATTCTCCCAATCCTCTTCTGGATCATCCAAATGCACTCTAGCAAACTTCAGACGGGCCTGGACATGTACTGGCTTAAGCAGGGGGACACGTCTGGCACTGCAGGATTTGAGTCCCTGGCGGCGTAGTGTGTTACTGATGGTAGGCTTTGTTACTTTGGTCCCAGCTCTCTGCAGGTCATTCACTAGGTCCCCCCGTGTGGTTCTGGGATTTTTGCTCACCGTTCTTGTGATCATTTTGACCCCACGGGGTGAGATCTTGCGTGGAGCCCCAGATCGAGAGATTATCAGTGGTCTTGTATGTCTTCCATTTCCTAATAATTGCTCCCACAGTTGATTTCTTCAAACCAAGCTGCTTACCTATTGCAGATGCAGTCTTCCCAGCCTGGTGCAGGTCTACAATTTTGTTTCTGGTGTCCTTTGACAGCTCTTTGGTCTTGGCCATAGTGGAGTTTGGAGTGTGACTGTTTGAGGTTGTGGACAGGTGTCTTTTATACTGATAACAAGTTCAAACAGGTGCCATTAATACAGGTAACGAGTGGAGGACAGAGGAGCCTCTTAAAGAAGAAGTTACAGGTCTGTGAGAGCCAGAAATCTTGCTTGTTTGTAGGTGACCAAATACTTATTTTCCACCATAATTTGCAAATAAATTCATTAAAAATCCTACAATGGGATTTTCTGGATTTTTTTTCTTCTCAATTTGTCTGTCATAGTTGACATGTACCTATGATGAAAATTACAGGCCTCTCTCATCTTTTTAAGTGGGAGAACTTGCACAATTGGTGGCTGACTAAATCCTTTTTTGCCCCACTGTATATACAGTATCACCAAGTGATAAAAAATTAATAAAAATGTCAGTTCACAAGTATTCCCACGCATAATAGAGAGACACGTGATCGTATAGAAATGTTAGCAAGGTTTAAAATGATTGTTTTAGTCAAATATTATATCTGTTTTGGCTTCTTGCATTTAATTTGCGGTCTACAATTATTTGTAATTATGTTCCGGCCCCCCGACCGTCCCCTCAAGAAAAATTTGGTTGAAATGAGTTGATGATCCCTGCTGTAGGCCTACCTCATCCAAACAACCAAGGCTTGATTTTAATCGTTCTGTAGGACAGGCTGTAACCCAGGGAGAGCTGAACAAGCTTGTAGCTGGGTATGTAGTTGAGGAAATGCTGCCCTTATCCACGGTAGAATCTGTCATTATTAGGCTACTTGTGTTGGTATATAGGCCTACCTAATGTAGCGTTGACATTGTTTACATTGAGTGAGGACGCGCAACGTTTTGGGGCTGTAATGCAAAAGTAATATAACAAGTAGTGTAACTAATTACTTTTCCCAGGGAGTAATAAGTCAAGTAATTTGTTATTGTTAAAATAAGTAATAGGTAATATATTACTTTTTGAGTAACGACCCCAACACTGATGGAGAGACAAATTCTGTCACATTGAAGTAGGCCTAGCCAACGCTATAGTCCTCAGAGATGCACATATGAATATGCAAATGTTTTGCATAAACTGCCCAAGGCGTTCTATTGGAGATACATACATACATACATACATACATACATACATACATACATACATACATACATACATACAGTAATCTTACGTCAGCTACTGAAGTGGGTTTCATCCCAATACAAGAGATGGAGAAAGGCGTCTATGCCATTAGTAGCTTCTATCATGTCTCCCTCTCCGTCAAACTGCATGCCTCACCCCTCATATAAGCGCCTCCATATGCCCCTCAGCACTGGTGCCAATCATCTCCCCTGCCTCACACAGATCGAAGGCTGAGAGAATGCCTTGTATTCATCATCAGCCCTGTCATGTCTAAATTAAGCTTCGGAGGCAGTCAAATACTGTTTGGCATGAAAAAGCTATAATTAAGTCTCTATTTGTCAGGGTTTTTCCCTCAGTCTTTCTTTCCAGCTTACTTTGAGACTGTTTTTGCGATATCAATTATTTTAAACTTTCCATGTTGTCAATGGTATATTATATGAATATGAATAATGTATTTAGCTTTAATCTGTATATCCTCAGTGCTCTTCAATAGTTAATTATGCTGTAGTTACTGTATATTACAATCTTCAGAGCCATCTATATGATTTGATCATCTATTCTAAGTAGATTCATCATAGATATTCTATTAGTACGAGTGTCTGCTAAATGACTAAAAATGTAAATGTAGTACAGTCAAACTGCTTTCTACATGTAGCTGAATGCCTGTCATGTCTGTGCTGAAGCTTCCCATGCCGTGCCTAACGCAGCATCGCTAGCACTGTGCTGTCAATCAACTAACCTCAGGACAGATGCTTCCTGTGCAATGTGCATGTACTTTTGTGCTCTGCATGCCAGTAGAGTCCAGAGGGGAGCAAGGAGGAGAGGGCACTGTCCGACATGTATGCTCCAGCTCTGGGCCCTCTCTCTTTGTCTGCATGCATGTGTACGCCAGCTGTGTGTGTATGTGTATTTGTTGCAGCACGTCCCCAGTATAAAAGAGGTCACCGTAAAACGGCGTCATTTGGCACCATTCTGGACGTTCCCAAGATCGTCGTCACAGGTACCAGTGCGGACCACCAGGCTACCTGGTGCCCTGGGTGTAGCTGGCTTGACTGAACTGATTCACCGTGTTCCTCTGTGTACTCTGGGCTCTAACACTGCTGGGCCTGTAGTGTCTGTTACTCCAGTTATCACAGGCTACAGGGGCCACTGGCCGAACACCTTATACTTTGTCTCTGCATTTTCCATTTGAATTAAAATATGGGGATATTACAAAAATATAATATTCCCCTGTAATAAGAACATCACCAATGATGCCCCAATCTAGTAATTATTTTATGAATGATGATTAACCTGGAGTAACACAGAGTTCTCTTTCCTCTTGTCTTTTGTGGTTTTGATAAGATGTTAAAAGGGGCATGAGTTAACATGGTGGCGGTCTTATCGGGGTTTCACCCTCTAGCCACAAGATGCTGATGGAGCCATTTAAATTCACATAGGTCCGTCTTTTAATCTATTTATCTAATCCAGAAACATGGATGAATCCAGACTTGAGTTAGCCTGGTGCAAAAATTATAGAATAGACTCTTGATTTAGGGGCACAGACCGGTTATCTAATCAGCATATTTGCCATCAGAGGGGGAAATTGATGTGATAAGATGCATAACTCATGTCCCTGTTTGTCTCTCAGATGTCGTTCTGGCTTTACTGCATACTGCAGGCAGGGAGGGAGTAAATCAGTTGGCTTGGTTGCTCGGTCTAGAGTTGAGCTCCCCTCAGCTCGTCCTTGTCTTTCATGCATAGAGGACATCTGTTAAAAGCTCTGCAAATATTTTTACATCCATTAACTTTGTAAAAGTCATTTTGATTAATTTCCCTCACATTGTGGGTCACACAGCTATTATTACCATCCGAGATAGGGATGAACGAATTGGGGACAGCAGCACTGGATATCACACAAAAAATGCCTTTCTATTTAGGAAGTAGGAGCTGTATGAGACGTTGAATGAGTAGTTAATTAAACAGAGTGACTAAGGGAGAGGGCTGACGTAAGGGGATATTAAAGGTATGACAGGGTTGTTATCACTGTATGTGGCACACCTGGATGTCACTCATTCCTACAGTTAATTTGACACCAGTCTCCATTTAGTAGCTCAATTAGTACGAAGCGTTACTCGATTTTTAGAAGTTCCGGATTGGCATTCTAATTCAAATGTCTTCAGTTTTGTATCGTACTAAGGTGGTACTTAAAATGGCTATGCTCGCAAAGTATTATTTTTTTTACAGACAAAACAACAATCACACAATAACAGGACCTTATTCTGATGTATAGGCCTTACGCTTTGAACACACCGACTGCGTCATTGCGCAAAATAATATGCAGCATCATCTAGATATGTGTGCAGCAAAAGTTAAACATTCACCTTCTGCTACCATTTCTGTCAACCTGTTATCGCATTCAGTTTGACGCATACGTTCGATAAATCCAACGTATGCACCACACAGAATGCACTGCAACTGCCTCTGCAACACAATGCTGCAAGGCAAACGCATCGTTCCATTGGAAATGAATGTACTTCTGGTATACCAAAAACGCAATGACGCAGTCGGTGTGTTCAAAGCGTTAGAGCAACAATCACTGCAGTGACAGATGAGCATACGTCTCAATCCAACGTTCAGTGTATTGTTTATTTGTTTGTTTCTGTGTGTGTCTGCCGGTGTGTAGTGTGTCTTGGTTAAAACGTGTTGTGCTATAGATATAGATATATCCTACTTTGGAGAGGTAAAGTTAAAATGATTAGACCAGTACTTAGACCTACTGTACCAGAAAGGGCCCCATCCCTGTTCCCTATAGTGCCACGTTTTGCAAACCTTCTATATTCCAGGTTGCATATCATGATTTTTATATAAAAAATAACTACTTCAGTTTTTTCATATTGCAATGTCACGTTTCTAGCAACTGACTTCAATTCTCCCAAATGTAATATTACCATTAATGGTTTCCATTAATATGTCCCACATTGCAGTAGTTCAAATGTTATTGTATGGGTCTCTAAGATTGACAGCAAGGACTGTGCGGAGGGTAAAAAGACCACAATGCTCTCATTGCCAGATTATTCCAAAAGTAAAACGTGACTCTGAAGACATTGTTCAAAGTTCTCCAGCAGAGATGGAACTAATAATATCTTGAACTGCCAGATGGCTGGAATTTCTCCTGTTATTCTGAAGATGCCAGGCAGGTCAGAGCCAACCTCAGGTTTACCTTGGCTGGGGAATAATGAGGAAGACTGGAGGACAGGGCCTGCTAGTCTTGTCTGAGGCCCTTCAATGTGCTTTGAGCCCTGAAATAGCCTAGTTCCCCATCACCGGCAACCCTCACTCACAGCCCCTCCAACCCAAACAAGCAGCTCTGCACAAACACATGTGACACAGTGAGGCTTAGCTATTCATGTGGTACAGTAGGTGTGGCCTGCAGTGTAGTGGTGGTGTTTGTCTGCGTGTGTGTTGTGCCGTGTTAGTGTGATGGTTGGGTGGGGATAACTGCTGCTCTGTGGTCACGTTACGGCCATGCCATAGCACATGTTGACAGGCCAGGGAGTCATGGGTTAAATCTGTGCAGCTGTCCTGTCTCTGTGTGGATCGGATCCCCCCCCCCCCCCCCCCCCCTTCCCACACCACAGGCAGACACAGACAGGCAACAGACAAGTCCTCCTGGATCTGTCTCTGGGTCTCTCTCATGGTACCTCCCTCCATTCCCTCTCTCTTTCGCTCCATCCTGTCCACAGCCACCTGTGAGGCGCAGAGACGTAGATCAGTACAGGACCTCCCAGGGATCGGCACAGAGTCCAGCCAGGTAAGAGACTCTACAATCGGACAGGGCCTGGGTTGTCTAGTGTAGCACCGTACAGAAGCTTTTCAGAGGGGGAAATGCATGTTATGAAAGCATTCTCAAAAGGTGGTGTTCAATATAAGCTTCTTCTTTTCTTGCTTTTCATTTGGTTTGCTTTTAGGGTGGTGTAGTATCTTCTCTCCCCTCTTTGAATTGTTTTGCGTTTTGACTGATCATGCCCATCATGTTTTGCTTCCTCTCAGAGGATTTGATACATGCTCGGTCAAACAAGGTGTCCCATGGGGGAAATGCTACAGGATGTGACGGAGAATACTGTTTGATATGTCACTGTTGAGAAGATAAAAGATGTTCCAGGTGTAGGAAGAATATTTTATTTCCCCCCTACGGACAACCTTAAAATAAGCCCCTACATCCTTGCATTCCTAAACGTTGATTTCCACAGTATATTTTGTTAAAAGGCACACATCTTCCTGTGCAGTGCTATGTAGTAGCAAAGTTCACATTGAGTTTAGTAAGAAACTAGACTTTGGACACAGATTTATTTTTGTGTTCTTGTCTTATAGCTTTTGTGAATTAGGAAAGATAATATTTTGAGCTAGGTTATCTGTGGAGATCAACTCATGATGAATTCCCAATAGTGTGACAGAGAATTGTGGTTCCTCTGATTTTCTTACATGTTTCTCCCTTGCGGGAGTGTGTACATAACCACAGACAGACTTTAGACCTTGTTTTTCTCCCTTTTTACTTGACACTTGACAAACTATGCATTGTTTTACCCCACTGGAAGAGGCTCAGGATTGCCATGTGGGATTCTATTCACATAGTCATTGTTGACTTTGCTTGAGTATCAGGTGTTATATGCGCCATGGACAAAAATAAAAGGGCACTTTCTTCTATGATTGGCTGTATGAGTGATTGACAGTGTCGTTGGCCTGTTACAAGGGCTGTATGAGTGATTGACAGTGTCGTTGGCCTGTTACAAGGGCTGTATGAGTGATTGACAGTGTTGTGGTCCTGTTACAGGTGAGCAGGAACAGCAGCAGGTCCTCCAGTCCCAGTGTGAGGATGATGCCGCCTGATAAGACCAGCAGCAGAGGTTACAGCTTCTCTCCCGATGACCCCACAGGTATAATAGTCTACCTCTTGTCACTCAAACACGCTCATCTCACTGTCTACAGCTACTTCTACAGATGGAGCTGGAAGGAGTTTGGTAGATGTTAAAAAAATTTGATTAGCAAATTCACTCATAATGCCAATCTTCCATAATGTATTCTCCTGTATTGATGCTGGTGCTCAACTTATTGCTTAATGTCAGATCCCAAGACATTATATCCCATTCCCCTTGTGCTGTTGATGGATGAAAAAGTGAAGGTTGGTGTTTAGAACAAGTTTGATTGAATGAAGTCAGCATCTCCAGTTGGTTGTGTCACCCTCTCACAACCCTGAGTGCTGTAATGGCATCAATGTCATTGTGGATGGGGGCGTAAATCACTTGAGCAGGTTCTGCAGACATTACGTAATCCTCATCAATGATTTAAGGCGCTGGTCTCCTGTCACACGGTTCCTGAGAGGGGCGGGGACACTGACACGGGTCTATTTCGGTTGAAGGACTTCTGGTGTCTATTGATAACTGTGTCCCTGCCCAGTCGACTCGTCTTGCACCGACTGGGCCTGTGCTGGTGTCACTGTCAGATCAAAAACAAACACAAGTCTTGCTCTCTCCTGCCCAGATACCAATGGCTCAGACAACTCCATTCCCATGGCATATCTCACTCTGGACCACCAGCTGCAGGTAGGGTTCCATTTCATACCGGACCTCCCCCGACCCTGTCCTGCTAATGTTAAGCATTATTTTATGCTACAAAACATATTGATCCCACTCCCATCCCATTCAAGTGTTTGTGTGACCTGTCAAAATTGGCCTAGATATTGGCCATTTGACAAACTCTTGATTCTTTTTATTTTGTAGATTACTTTATTTTGTTTTAATTCAAATGTTGAGGTTTTCCCCTCTCAACAATGTTGTCAAGGACACTGCAAATTGACTGTATTAACTCAATTAGTGCAGGGATGACTTCTGTTGTCAAAGTGAGAAAATGACGCTATCTCAAAAGCGGAATGTCTTTATAAATACCCACTGGCAACGGCGGTGAGACGTTGTGTATTTTTAAAAGCTCAGACGATTCTGAGAGCTGATAGACTGTATTGCAAAATGTATTTCTAACTGGCTATAAGATCAATTAATGGCAACATGCATGGTTTATTTTCAGCCCCTCGCTCCTTGCCCAAACTCCAAAGAGTCCATGGCTATGTTTGAGCAGCACTGTAAAATGGCCCAGGAGTACCTGAAAGTGCAGACAGAAATTGCCTTACTGATCCAGAGAAGGTAAGTAGTGAACCCTTACTGTACCTCTCCATCTTGTAGGGCAAGCGTTCAGCCACTACCAAAGTGCTGAGGTAATACACAATTTGTTCATTCTGTTCTTTTTAAAAGGGACTGATGTAGCACTACAGTGTTCAATGTAATTAACTCTAGTCTTGTACTGTAAGCCCTGCTGAATGTGACCATACATCTGTGTGAACCAAGCAGACGAAAATGTCTCCCCGTGTTAATGGGTGGGCTGTCTTGTGACTAACATAACAAGCAGCTCCATCAGATGTGAAACTTGGGCGTATGACTATGCAGAAGGCCACCCAAAGGCAATTACTGAATTTAGATGACAAATCCAAGGCAAACGGACCTATGCTGTGGAAGTCGAGCGTAGTGGAACAACTGGCTGTGTTTGGCTAAAGAGCTCAGCTCATATTTATAGACAATGACTTCAGCGAGAAAACTACCACGTTTGTGGAATCAGCGTTTTTCTCACATGACCTATCCAATGCTTTGGTGCTCCTTTGCATCTATCACCAGCCTCTGTTGTGCTTATTGTGATGTGCCCCTGTTAAAGCACAGCTGAGTAATTCACAATTATCGAAAGCCATATCTCAGATTGGCCAATAAAAAGAAAAGATTAAGATGGGCAGTCTGAGATATGGCTTTTTCTTTGCAACTCTGCCTAGAAGGTCAGCATCCCGGAGTCGCCTCTTCACTGTTGATGTTGAGACTGGTGTTTTGCGGGTACTATTTAATGAAGCTGCCAGTTGAGGACCTGTGAGGCGTCTGTTTCTCAAACTAGACACTAATGTATTTGTCCTCTTGCTCAGTTGTGCACCGGGGCCTCCCACTCCTCTTTCTATTCTGGTTAGAGCCAGTTTGCGCTGTTCTGTGAAGGGAGTAGTACACAGCGTTGTACGAGATCTTCAGTTTCTTGCCAATTTCTCGCATGGAATAGCCTTCATTTCTCAGAACAAGAATAGACTGATGAGTTTCAGAAGAAAGTTATTTGTTTCTGGCCATTTTTAGCCTGTAATCAAACCTGCAATTGCTGATGCTCCAGATACTTAACGAGTCTCAAGAAGGCCATTTTTATTGCTTCTTTAATCAGCACAACAGTTTTCAGCTGTGCTAGCATAATTGCAAAAGGGTTTTCTAATGATCAATTAGCCTTTTAAAATGATAAGCTTGGATTAGCAAACACAACGTGCCATTGGAACAAAAGACTGATGGTTGCTGATAATGGGCCTCTGTACGCCTATGTAGATATTCCATTCAAAATCAGCCGTTTCCAGCTACAATAGCCATTTACAACATTAACAATGTCTACACTGTATTTCTGATCAATTTGGACAAAAAAAATGATTTTCTTTCGAAAAGAAGGACATTTCTAAGTGACCCCAATCTTTTGAACGGTAGTGTACATGCAGTACCAGTCAAAAGTTTGGACACACCTACTCATTCAAAGGTTTTTCTTTACTTTGTACTATTTTCTACATTGTAGAATAATAGTGATGACATCAAAACTATGAAATGACACATATGGAATCATGTTGTAACCAAAAAAGTGTTAAACAAATCAAAATATATTTTATATTTGAGATTCTTCAAATAGCAACCCTTTGCCTTGATTACAGCTTTGCACACTTTTGGCATTCTCTCAACCAGCTTCACCTGGAAAGCTGTTCCAACAGTCTTGAAGGAGTTCCCACATATGCTGAGCACTTGTTGGCTGCTTTTCCTTCACTCTGCCGTCCAACTCATCCCAAACCATCTCAATTGGGTTGAGGTCGGGGGATTGTGGAGGCCAGGTCTTCTGATGCAGCACTCTATCACTCTCCTTCTTGGTCATATAGCCTTTACACAGCCTAGAGGCGTGTTGGGTCATAAGAAGAATAGACTTGCTTGGGCCAAGAAACACGAGCAATGGACATTAGACCGGCGGAAATGTGTCATTTGATTTTGAGTCCAAATGTGAGACTTTTGGTTCCAACCACCGTGTCTTTGTGAGAAGCAGTGTGGGTGAACGGATGATCTCTGCATGTGTATTTCCCACTGTAAAGCATGGAGGAGGAGGTGTTATGGTGTGGTGGTGTAAAATGGTGGTGCTTTGCTGGTGACACTGTCTGTGATTTATTTAGAATTCAAGGCACACTTAACCAGCATGGCTACAACAGCATTCTGCAGCGATACGCCATCCCATCTGGTTTGGTCTTAGTGGGACTATCATTTGTTTTTCAACAGGACAATGACCCAACACACCTCCAGGCTGTTTTACCAAGAAGGAGAGTGATGGAGTGTTGCATCAGATGACCTGGCCTCCACAATCCCCAGACCTCAACCCAATTGAGATGGTTTGGGATGAGTTGGATGGCAGAGTGAAGGAAAAGCAGCCAACAAGTGCTCAGCATATGTAGGAACTCCTTCAAGACTGTTGGAAAAGCATTCCAGGTGAAGCTGGTTGAGAGAATGCCAAGTGTGTGCAAAGCTGTCATCAAGGCAAAGGGTTGCTATTTGAAGAATCTCAAATATAAGATATATTTTGATTTGTTTAACACTTTTTTGGTTACTACATGATTCCATATGTGTTATTTCATAGTTTTGACATCTTCACTATTATTCTACAATGTAGAATATAGCAAAAATAAAGAAAAACCCTTGAATGAGTAGGTGTGTCCAAACTTTTGACTGGTACTAAGTTTGGACACCTACTCATTCAAGGGTTTTTCTTTATTTTTACTATTGTGTGTGTGTGTGTGTGTGTGTGTGTGTGTGTGTGTGTGTGTGTGTGTGTGTGTGTGTGTGTGTGTGTGTATATGTGTGTATGTGTATATATATATATATATATAACACACACACACGGTCTGAACACTTTCCGAATGCACTGTATATGTGTATAATATTTTGTTCTTGCTCTGTCTGTTTGCATTGTTCACTTTTCTCCTTTGCAATGTGCTTCTCTTTTTAGTAATGTTCTTGTTATCTTATGTAACCTGCAGCACTGCATTTCAGTTTTCCGTATTGTAAACTGCTATTGTGGCAGATATGTGTGTAAATAAAACAAATATATATCTCCAGGAAAGAGTTGATTGCTGAACTGGACCAAGATGAGAAGGACCAGCAGAACACGTCCCGCCTGGTCCAGGAGCACAAGAAGCTGCTGGAGGAGAACAAGTCTCTGTCCACCTACTACCAGAAGTGCAAAAAGCAGCTGGAACTGATCCGTGCCCAGCAACAGAAGAGACAGGGCACCTCATGATGGGACACAAGCTGGCCCCCACCTGGATCATGCTGCAGAGCACAAACAAACTGTCCTCATGTCATATCCCCTGTTCTCCTCCCCTGTCCCTGTTCTGTCCTGGGTCACCAGTAGTCTAGTTTGAAATCCAAACCCTACCTGCAAAATAATTGACACTATCTCTCCTCTTCTCTCTGCCCCATGACAACTATGATCTCAACATAGGTGCCCACGCCTGCACCCTGTAGGTTCCAGTGGATCTTGATTTACCTTGTACTGTAAAGAGACCTGTGTTTTACTGTGTACCTGCATGTTGCGTTATAGACGCACCCTGCTGATAACATCGAACGGAATATGAGGTGTGCACTCAATCAGGCTGTTATGGATTGTCTCACACATCTTTACAGTATATTCTTTGATAGCAGACGAAAACAATCAGCATGCATCTGCCCTCTCTGCCCTTAAAGAGCTGGAGTCCTGGGGTTGTCTGCCCTGGGCTCAGTGAACACACAGGACAGAGTTGTGGGCTTCTAGGCCTTGATTGTCAGCCATCCTTTTGGTCAGGATGTGATGCTTCTTGAGGTGTGTGAGTGCAGTACAGTAACTGGTGCTGCTTCTTGAATTATGTGAGCACAGTAACTGCTGAGCCTGATGGGATGGGGAGGCCAGTGAGGGGTGTGAAATATGTTTGTCACTATTGCTCTCAGGGCCCCTCGGACCATCCCCTGGGCTGCCTGGTCAGTGTGTGTCCGCCTCTCCTCCCACAGTCCAGTCCTCCCATTGGTTAGTTTGACCCTGACCTGTCCTCCTGACTGGCCAATGGCCATGTGTCCTTGAGAATGTGAAAAACAAAGATGGTCTAGACAAAGTGTGAATTATGTGCAGAAGTTGGTGTTTTAATGAATTATGAGCCGAATCTGTTTCAGACTTCTATCTTTGATCACTAAGTTGTACGTGTTTTTTTTTACCCTTTTATGCAAAAATAGCCACCCTTGTATCTATGTAATGTAGGTATCTCTGTTCTCAACCCTATTTTTTTTCTTGTGAGCATGACCTCTTACAGAAGAAATCCACCACAACCTATCTGAAAGTATTTAATGTATTTTGTATTCATTTTAACGGGGGATGTATTTTAGATATGCCTTGCACAGCCATGATGTCTGTGGATAATAAAGGAATGACTTGGCTTGTTACAGGTACCTGGATAGAAACGTGGGTTGGGCCTCAAACAGAGATTCCATATTTATAGTCCGCTTTCAACAACAAAAAACACACAAGGAAAGACGACAGACTTCTTTTCTCAACCTGTTGAATTAAAAGAAACTATGTACGAGGTTCAAAGTGAAACGTTTATCATGACTTCATTTTGTGTTTCCAGTTTTTTTTTGTTCTATCTGTTTGGGTGTTAGGAATTATACTTTTATCTGGTATGGGAATGCAGAGATATACAAGAAAGAGGCCTATCCCTCGCCTATATGTATTTTGTTTTTAGTTCACGTTGCCTTAGAATTTGATTCCTAGATTTTATTACAAGTATTGTACTTGTTTTTTGTTCCTTAATTGAGGGAGGGGTGAAGTTGTTCACCTGCGCCTCATTTTAATGTAATGGACAGTCAGTGAGAATGATATGACTTTTGTTTTGGGGGAGAATTGTATATTATGCCAATAGTTTCACAGGAGGCTGATTGTCTGGTCAAATGAATGTCAATAGGCTGCAAAGGAAATCATGAAATCTGTCACTGCTTTTCCCAATGAATAGAATGAATCCCAATAGCTTTAAGTATCCATGCAAAAATAAAGTTTATAAGAGAACTACACTTACAATGAGAAATGATCTTACTTTGAAATGTTGTCTTGCTGTTTCATTTGACCAGACCTGACTTAGCTACTACAGTCCTTCAAATGTTTTGCACAATCCTCTGGTTTTACTGAATACATGTAACTAACTGTTTGGGTCTTGTACTTCAAAGTATATATTCTGATGATGTACAAGAGAAATGACAGGTGAAATTGTGTAATGGTTCATTTGCTGCATTGATATCCCTAGTCTTTCCCTTTAAAGTTATGTTCACTATATAATTTTACTAACCATTACTGTATATAAAATGTTTCTTAAACTATTGGGAACAGGTATGTGCCTGAGAGGGAGGCATCATGAAATAAACTGAACAGGGAGAAATTGTATTATTTGAACATGTTTTATCTTTGTGTGTGTGAGAGAGAATTTATGGTCTACGCACCCGCCCAAATAATTCATAATACGTATTGATCCACATGGCTCATTATTACTAAAAATGCCAAAATGTCATTATGATTAGGTGATGAGCTAAATTAATCTTGCATGTTTGTTTTCATTTTAGATCTCAAAGCTTCACATAACACCCTTATTGTGAGGGTTTCAGGGGGCTGGGGAAGGCGTTCACACCTGAACTGGCAACACAAACAAGTTAGTCTGGTAAAGGACTAACTACTGATGTCTGGCATCAGATCAGTCAAGGACATTACTGTGTTTTTTTGTTTGCATTCATCTTTATATTTGTTGTGTTCTGCCAGTAGGTGGCGTACAAGATCTAGACATGTTCTCTGTCCATGAACTGAGGCTGTTTTTCACAGACAAAGAAACTGAGCTTTGCCACTGTATGGTGTAACAATTGAGTGGATCAAACCTGACCCTTAACTTGGTGTAATGATTCAAGACTCAGGGTAACCTAATTTAATGATTGTATGAAATTATAATCTAGTTTTATAAGGCAAAAGTAGGATTAGTTACACAAGTCCTTAACAAAGCTGGTCAGATTTGCCTTTGAAGTCTTAGCAAAAACCAATGATCTGATTTCTCTTTCAAGGGCAAAAAGTACATATTTTATGTTAAAATTATCTCCCACTTACAAAGGCTTTGTTTTCACCCTCACAATAGAGTTGATCTTGTATGTTTGAAGTTGACAGCTAAAGCGAAGACAATGAATCATTTTGAGGAGAAATGATGTCATCTTCCTTCTGCGGCCAGGTATTGTGTTGCGTGCTCTGGCTGGCCTCCATGCCCTTGTTGAACTGTTGAGCGTGGTGGAAATAAGGAACTGAGCGTATTGTTAGCAGGCCTATCCTGTGCTGTGCTGCTTTGTTCTCACAGGGTCATTCTCAACTTGTGTTTGGCTTCTTGTCTATGCAGAGAGGAAATGGATGGTGACGGTCTGTGTGTGGCCAAGGAAACAAGAATGTAATCTTTAGGTCTCCGTCCTAAATGTCATCTTATCCTATCCCCTATAACAAGGGTAGGCAACCCTGGTCCAGGAGTGCCGCAGGCAGTGTTGAATGTGTCTGTGTGTTGAATTTAGGCATTCACTGAACTGATCAATTAGCTCAGTTTGTCAGGTGTGGTGCCTAGTTGGAACAGAATCCTGCAGTACCTGCGGCATTCCAGAAACAGGGTTGCCTACCTCTGCCCTATATAAAGCACTGCTCTTGGTCAAAAGTAGTGCTCTATAAAAGGAATGGGGTGCCGTTTGGAAAGAAATCCATATGTCTGCTGCCTAGATATGCAGATGTCTTTGTGTTTGTGTACACACATCAACACTGGTTTCACATTCTATGCTTGGATTCAACTGTTACATGTTTATATTCTTGGTAGGGGATTAGTTAAATTCGTAAGAACTATTGTGCATCTGTTATAGGAAGATATGACATACTGCATTACATGATTACAGCCAGAAAGACCCGTTTTGTTGTTCAATGAGCATAATGTACTGTCAGTCATCATGCTTTTACAAAAAATATGTATTCTTGTCTTTGTCTAACAGTGATGTAAGTGGTTGGCGATATGAATGGCTATACGAATGCCTATAGTACAAGCATTTCGCTACACCCGCAATAACATCAGCTAAATATGTGTATGTGACCAATACAATTAGATTTTATTTGAGATATTGCACAATGACATTGTTCATTACTAATATTTGTAGACATGGCTGTTGAGAAATTACTGCTAGTGTTGAAGTCCATTAACAATGTGTGGCTGCAGAATTATCATCTTCTCTCTGAAAAGGAAAGTTGAAGTTGCACTTGAAATGTGCATTAGAATCATGGTAGCCATGGAAACTGTGTGACATAAATAGGCTAGAAACGGTCAGAGAGATGTTGCAGTTTTTAATAATGGATTGAATTTGGGTCATGATATTGTGTATGTTGGTCTATAAATTGCACTGTGTGCCAGATACGTATTCCATTAATCTGTATGAATCCCTAGTTGGCCTTCAAAGAGGCTGTGGGTGATTATTTAAGTTCTCGTCTGCGGAGTCAAAGACATCATACAGAAAATGACTGCTGTTCCAGCTCTGTGTTGTCAGTTTACTTTCTGTAGGCTACATCTTACCAGGTGTAGTATTTCATGTAAATCTCTATCATATATTTGGATGGTAGCAATTTAACTTTGACATTGTCTTATTTCATTTTTCTCAATTGTTTTACCATAAAAATAAACAATCTGTTATTTTCTTCAATTACTGGATCAGAAACAAATTAGCAGCACTCCATCACTCTGCTGCTTGGTAAAATAGCCCTTACACAGCCTGGAGGCGTGTTGGGTCATTGTCCTGTTGAAAAACAAATGATCGTCCCACTAAGCCCAAACCAGATGGGATGGTGTATCGCTGTAGAATGCTGGGGTAGCCATGCTGGTTAAGTGTGCCTTGAATTCTAAATAAATCACAGACAGTGTCACCAGCAAAGCACCCCCACACCATAATATAATCTCCTCCTCCATGCTTTACGGTGGGAAATACACATGCAGAGATCATCCTTTCACCCACACTGCTTCTCACAAAGACATGGCGGTTGGAACCAAAAATCTCAAATTTGGACTCCAGACCAAAGGACAAATTTCCACCGGTCTAATGTCCATTGCTCATGTTTCTTGGCCCAAGCAGGTCTCTTCTTCTTATTGGTGTTCTTTAGTAATGGTTTCTTTGCAGCAATTCGACCATAAAGGCCTGATTCACACAGTCCCCTCTGAACAGTTGATGTTGAGATGTGTATGTTACTTGAACTCTGTGAAGCCTTTATTTGGGCTGCAATTTCTGAGGCTGGTAACTCTAATGAACGTATCCTCTGCAGCATAGTTAACTCTGATTCTTCCATTCCTGTCGCGGTCCTCATGAGAGCCAGTTTCATCATTGCGCTTGATGGTTTTTGCGACTGCACTTGAAGAAACGTATTTTCCGTATTGACTGACCTTCATGTCTTAAAGTAATGATGGACTGTCGTTTCTCTTTGCTTATTTGAGCTGTTCTTGCCATAATATGGACTTGGTATTTTACCAAATAGGGCTATCTTCTGTATACCACCTCTACCTTGTCACAACACAACTGATTGGCTCAAATGCATTAAGAAGGAAAGAAATTCCACAAATGAACTTTTGTCAAGGCACACCTGTTAATTGAAATGCATTCCAGGTGACTGCCTCATGAAGCTGGTTGAGAGAATGCCAAGAGTGTGCAAAGCTGTCATCAAGGCAAAGGGTGGCTATTTGAAGAATCTCAAATATAAATTATATTTTGATTTGTTTAACACTTTTTTGGTTACTACATGATTCCATATGTGTTATTTCATAGTGTTGATGTAGAAAATAGTAAAAAAATAAAGAAAAATGCTGCAATTAGTAGCTGTGTCCAATCTTTTGACTGGTAGTGTACATAAACCCAACCTCACTCCGAATTTACTTTGACATACAGCTTGTGTAAAAAAGTTAGTTACTTTCAACTATTAAATGTTATTTAGGTAGTCTACTTTTATGTAGTCTAATTTTAACCTTTCTATGTGGAATTTTCAATGACTTTTCAATTTATACATAGTTCTGATGATTATGTTGAAATTTGATTGATGTAACAACCTGTTATTCAGGTTAAGTCAATGTATTTAAGTTGAAGTTTAACCTAATTGCAATGTTTACAACGCTGGTTAAAATTAGATGAAAACAGTACTGGTTGATGACTTTTTTCAAATCCAATGTATTTTCCACCTCGATTCCACGTCACAATACGTTGATAAATGACGTTGAAACAACGTTGGTTCAACTAGTGTGTGTGCCCAGTGGGAATACTGCATCACTCCCTAGCCGTTCACAATTATCCTCATTAGCATCCGTCTGGCTGAAATTCTCAATGGAAAATGATTATATCTAATGGCAATTAAGCAAAGACACCCTATTGTATAATTATGTGCTGAAATTGACAGTTGTAATGTTCACACATTTTGATGATGTGAAAGGTTCAAGCTCTCTGCAAAGCCTGCAGAGGAAACGACTGAGAGAATAGGTACGTGTACATGATGCCATTTCTAGTAGGGCTAGCACAATTATCGAATAATAACTTAACCAACAATTATGGATAGTTCACCAAATAGCAGTTTTTCATTTTTACATGAAGTGGGTAAAGTTGGTAATCATTTTACAAGCAAAACAGCACAGGTGGGAGGAGAAGCTTTATTTCCAAAAGTTCAAAGCGGTCAAAACCATTCATCTTTGAGACAGGGGTGTCACCAAAGCTGTGTTGTATGATTAGGTATACAAGCGCAAAATATTTTTCTACAGAAATGCCAATTATAACTGTGGCCATTTGCATGACAATTTATCGTTACCCCAAATTCCATAATTGTCACAGCCCTAATTTGTAGTCCTGTTGAGGGTGATGGTGACAACCTCCCACCAAGACGGAGGCAGAGAAACATGAACAAGAGGTCCCCAATGTGTATGTATAACAGACAAGATGTAATGGGTTGTGATAGAAAGACACACACATATTTTTTATGGATGTGCTGATAAGGTGTTCCCGTATCACAGACGCTGACCCCATTGAGACGACTCACTGTTTCCTGCACTGTACTCTGTGAGAGGTGACGTGTCTATCTTTTATCTTCAATCATGAGAGCTGCATACCACATCTTCTCCCCAGATGGGTTTGGGTTGGGGAGAGGACAGGAGAGGAAGGAGGGAGGACTGGCTGTAGAATAAAGGGCTAGCTAAATAACAATCCACAATTCCCTTACAATCTGCACATTTTCCTCCACAAAGCTGGCAATACCAATAAAATAGTAATCATATTCAAAATATGTATGTGTGTACAATTGTATGTATATGTGACGGAGAGCGAGTGGTAAAGAGTGGAGAGCGCTGAAGCGCTGGCTGTGTTGTGATTGAGTGGGACAGTGCGACAAGCTGTTATTACAGGCCCATGTGACTGACAGCGTGTGGGCGAAAAGCAATTGCATTCAAGTATGCCTGTGGTGACGAGGGTCTCTAGGGGAGCAGACAGAGAAAAGGGGAACTCAATGTGATGACTTACCGCTCACACCCCATTCACTCTGTTTGTTTACTCGGTCCGTTCATCGACAGAGCCACGAGCGAGCGTGGTGGTGACAGGGCACTGTCTTAAAGGATTTCACCTGTTTAGCCACACCGCAAGCACAGCCACACAGCAAGCACAGTGCATAGAGGTCCACTTCCCATGTAAACCAGCCCATGCAACACCGCTGAGTCTGACTGCAGTCTAGACTAAACAGACAGCTCCTCTGTTTACTGCACTATCCAGGTGCACAGTGAATTCTTCAAAAGCAACTGTGTATAAACTCCTAATCAACACGAGTTGTGTCATGGCTATTCCCTCTCTAGCTTATCTGCTTAAAAACTTTTTCCTGGGTGGAACTGGCAGCCACTCAGAAATTCCTGTCCCTACTCGTCCCTCCCTCACTTGCCAGAACTCACACATCAGTGGCTAAAACTGGCAGTAAACAAAGCTCTGTTACTGTTTGGGTTTGTGTAGACCATGTGGGTGATTGAGGGTTCTGCTTACAGTGGGGGAAAAAAGTATTTAGTCAGCCACCAATTGTGCAAGTTCTCCCACTTAAAAAGATGAGAGAGGCCTGTAATTTTCATCATAGGTACACGTCAACTATGACAGACAAAATGAGAAAAAAAATCCAGAAAATCACATACACTCCAAACTCCACTATGGCCAAGACCAAAGAGCTGTCAAAGGACACCAGAAACAAAATTGTAGACCTGCACCAGGCTGGGAAGACTGAATCTGCAATTGGTAAGCAGCTTGGTTTGAAGAAATCAACTGTGGGAGCAATTATTAGGAAATGGAAGACATACAAGACCACTGATAATCTCCCTCGATCTGGAGCTCCACGCAAGATCTCACCCTGTGGGGTCAAAATGATCACAAGAACGGTGAGCAAAAATCCCAGAACCACACGGGGGGACCTAGTGAATGACCTGCAGAGAGCTGGGACCAAAGTAACAAAGCCTACCATCAGTAACACACTACGCCGCCAGGGACTCAAATCCTGCAGTGACAGACGTGTCCCCGTGCTTAAGCCAGTACATGTCCAGGCCCGTCTGAAGTTTGCTAGAGTGCATTTGGATGATCCAGAAGAGGATTGGGAGAATGTCATATGGTCAGATGAAACCAAAATAGAACTTTTTGGTAAAAACTCAACTCGTCGTGTTTGGAGGACAAAGAATGCTGAGTTGCATCCAAAGAACACCATACCTACTGTGAAGCATGGGGGTGGAAACATCATGCTTTGGGGCTGTTTTTCTGCAAAGGGACCAGGACGACTGATCCGTGTAAAGGAAAGAATGAATGGGGCCATGTATCGTGAGATTTTGAGTGAAAACCTCCTTCCATCAGCAAGGGCATTGAAGATGAAACGTGGCTGGGTCTTTCAGCATGACAATGATCCCAAACACACCGCCCGGGCAATGAAGGAGTGGCTTCGTAAGAAGCATTTCAAGGTCCTGGAGTGGCCTAGCCAGTCTCCAGATCTCAACCCCATAGAAAATCTTTGGAGGGAGTTGAAAGTCCGTGTTGCCCAGCGACAGCCCCAAAACATCACTGCTCTAGAGGAGATCTGCATGGAGGAATGGGCCAAAATACCAGCAACAGTGTGTGAAAACCTTGTGAAGACTTACAGAAAACGTTTGACCTGTGTCATTGCCAACAAAGGGTATATAACAAAGTATTGAGAAACTTTTGCTATTGACCAAATACTTATTTTCCACCATAATTTGCAAATAAATTCATAAAAAATCCTACAATGTGATTTTCTGGATTTTTTTTCTCATTTTGTCTGTCATAGTTGACGTGTACCTATGATGAAAATTACAGGCCTCTCTCATCTTTTTAAGTGGGAGAACTTGCACAATTGGTGGCTGACTAAATACTTTTTTTCCCCACTGTATGTGCCAAGGCATTGGTTTGGCATTGGTGGGAACCCTGCATACCCAGCCTCACCACCCATGCACATACACACACTTGTCCGCAATTGATGAACATAAAATAACAATCTGTCAGCCGAGGAAGTTATTATTTATATTTTCCATCTCAAAGGTGAAGAGGAAAAATGCAAACCAACTAAAACTGCCAGACAAATATTGTAGGAGGCCTGAGGCAGGCATTGACTGTCTGTTATTGTGTTTGTGTGTGTTACCTGTCCTGAAGGTAACCTGAGCCAGGGAAGTTGTTCTGTGGCAGGCTTTGTTATGAATGGCGGTTAGAACGGTCCTCTGGGCGCTGTTAGAGCTACAGTAATTGACGTAATCAAGGTATTTGGCTTTGGGTCTCATGCTGGCTGACAACAAGGCTGCGTTTACGTCTGTACCTAGGTCTGGGCTTGCCGTACTCCTCAGCCAGCAAATTCATGGATGATTTCTGTGTCCTATCGCTCGACCGCAAAACCCAATGAATCCCTTTGAAATGAGTCATCCCTCCGCGCTCTAAGATGTGACTGTTTGACCGACTTGTCACTCTCAGTTTGTGCAGGGCTTTTGTTTCTGATTTTACTCCGAACACTTTTGCTATGAGTCACTCATTTCGGTAAATGCAGGATTATACATGTGCCGGCTTTGCTTGCAATGTAATAGTGTATATACTCTACCTTAAATATACAGTGTATACATGAAGTATACACAAAGTATAAGTAATGCATGTAATTAATAAACGTCAAATGCCATTAGATTTGTGTATGTTCTACTCTTTCCGAGTACTGCATTTTCAAGATGGCATTTCAGCGAGTTGACTCTCCCTGAATGTACAGTTGAAGTCGGAAGTTTACATACACTTAGGTTGGAGTCATTAAAACTTGTTTTTCAACCACTCCACAAATGTCCTGTGTGGTCTGTCTGGGTTGCTGTGAGGTACATGAGTTAATCTGAGTACAGACCACAATAATGGGATAGTATGCAGTCCCAGAAGAGTTTAAATGTACTTTTCAAGATTTCTCAGAATTGTATCGTTGTATCTGTATTCACTTATCTCTAGTTTGTGAAAATTGTTTCCTCATAATGGATAGCCTTCTGCCTATTGTTTATGCAACTCAACACAAAACAACATTCCTCCCTGTTGAGCAATCCGTGCAACTGCCTTGTTGCTCTGTGGGTGAGTTGAGTCAAACCTTTCTGTAGTGTCCCACTACAATATGCTGCTATACCTCCAATGTCTTGCCTGAATGTCAGTCACTGAACATGCTGTTTGGTTTAACTCTAATTAGACTTCCTGACATAAAACGTCAGTGTTTGTCCCAAGTGTAGGCGGGAAACCAAGGCCTTGCCTTCCCCACTTTAGACTCCTTACATCCCACGTGTGTGTGCGCATGTTTGAATGAACTTCTCCTCATGCACTTTTGAGCATTCTCAGCATAGGCAAGATGTTGACTTCAGGAGCACTGTCTGCTGAGACAAAAGTGTGAGCCATGTCTGTCTCTCAGTACTAAGATATGGGACACCCTCCCCCTGGAGGCCCCCAGCCCAGCTTTGGTGCTAAACCATTTGGATGGGTATTAAAAGCTTCAGATGTCCTGAAGGTTTCTGTGGATGAATATGAATATGAATGTCTTTACTAATCTACTGGATTACTTTGGGATTGTCAAGCGGTGTCTCTCTGGCCTCCCATAAATCTCTCCTTCACGGACCTCCTTGCCTTCTCCTCACAAAATGTCTCACTTCACAGATTTCCTTTATTTTTTCCTCTAACAAGGGTCAGTTCATTTTTACCATTTGCCATTTAAATGATAGTACTTATTATCTCAAATTTAAATGGAACTTTTGTGTGGGTCACACATTGACTCTAAAATTACAATAATGCATGTTGCTTTATCCTCAAGGCAAATGAAGAAGAGGAAGATCAACCATGACCTGACCACGGAACTCAAAAACATCCACTTGTCATGGGCAGAGGCAAAGAAAGTAGCCCAAGACCGACAGCGTTGGAGATCTTTAATACGAGTCCTATGTTCCTCCAGGAATGAAGAGGATTAAGTAAGTAAGTCATTCTGCTTCATATTTAATTGACACACAGTACAGTAAAGGCGTAAAAAAGAGAATCTACAAATATGCATCTGGGGTTGGTCTAGAATTACTCAAGCAAAAGCCACCCTGTAACAACGGTTAATGTTATAACTCTGGTTTATGTAATAACTTTTCTATTTGTAATAACTTAGAGATTTTTTTATGTAATAAAACCGGTTAATGTAATAACTTGCCGGTTAACGTAATAAAATGTTGAACGGTTAATGTAATAACTTTTTATGCTAAATGTAATGTTATTACATGAAATGGTGGTTATTACATTAACCAGTGAGTAACAACTTAATTTTTATGATAATGTAATAACTTCAGCCAATCATGTAATAACATAACAAAATCTATGTTTTGATGTACCCTCAATTTGATGCACGTACCAGCACCCACTGCCAATTACAACACAATCAAACTCATGCACATCATACAGGAATACTCATACATAGAGGCACTCACAAGCACACACAGGGGTACCACTTTACTTGATTATATGAAACCATTCATGACATCAGTGGAATGTAATTTTCTAAATAAAAGTCGCAATAGAACACACCTTTACTTAGTTTGGGATTCAATCCGATAACGTAATAAATTGTTGAACTGTTAATGTAATCACTTTTTCAGGTTGTTATTACATTATCAGGTGAGTAGCAACGTTTTTGATGAATAATGTAATAACTTCAACCAATTATGTAGATACCAAATTCAATGATTTTAGGTATTATTTCCCTTATTTTGACTGACATCGATGGAATAGTCCCAAAGGTACAAAACTCATCAATCTGGCACTCCAGGCAGGCTCAAGCAGCTTGAAGTACCTATTTGAACGATTTCAAATAGTATTTGAACCCAGATCTGGATGGCACCAGGGCAAATGCTGTAATTTTAACATGTTGAATAACCTTGCCTGAAACCTGAAGAAGATTAGCTCCACAAGCTAACACCTTGGCTTAAGCTCAGCAGAGGCTATCAAAGTATTGTGCTACGCAGAACTAACCCAGTCAGTAACACCAGATATTTACGTCATTTAGCAGACGCTCTTATCCAGAGCGACTTACAAATTGGTGCATTAAACTTATGATAGCCAGTGGGACAATCACCTTATTTATTTTTTTATTTTATTTTTTATTTGTTGTATTTTTATTTTTTAATGGGGGAGGGGGGGGGGGGATGATTACTTTTATACTATTACAGGTATTCCTTAAAGAGGTTTCAAGTGTCTCCGGAAGGTGGTCAGTATTTCTACTATAAAATAACAACCAATCATTGACAATGCACTACCGCGAGGTTGAACGTTTCCAGTTCATTCCTACCTGTAGGCTTGCAATTATAATTTACAAGATCAAGGTCAATCAAAATCAAAATGTCTCAGAAAAGTATTTTGGATTTCTTCAATCCTGGTATAGCCAACCAAAAAAACCTGCCTTCAACCTCTTTGAAGCGGTGGATCTGGTGCAATCAGAAATGGAGAGAAGATTCGACCAGGAAGGGATATCAGCAAGATGAAAGAAAAACATCATTAACACAGCAAAAGGAAGCACAACTCAACTGGATGCACAGTCCCCTGACTCCCTTCACCTCCCCATGCAGCTATACACAGGCCACCTGCTGCTCTAAATCCACATGTTGAGACATCACAAAGAGACATCACAAAAAATACCCCATGCAGGAGTCCCAGAGGTTGCTTCAACTCTGGCCCAACTTCACCCACAAACTAGAGGTCTCTTCGATGGAAGTAGAAACCCTAATAAAACTGTGCCTCTGTCTTCCGATCTCTGTCCCGTCCTCGGAGAGGATAGTGTGTTGCCTACTCTTGTGCTTTATGCGCAAAAGCTTCTGGATAGTATGGTGTTGTCTACTATAATTAGTCAATTTTGCTTTTTCTCTTGAATGCAGTTGTGTTGAGGTTTGTTGAGCAATTGTTTCAAACAATTGTGTGCTTTGGTGGGAGGTTCTGGTGATAAATGGGTCCACTTTGCTGGATTTAGTTGGATGGCACCGGCACAATTCTGCATGGAGAGCTCTCAGCTCTGTTTTGGAAGTGGTGCGCTCATGACTTACGCTCTTATCTATTCAGTTGTGATGGTTAGGAGTCAGACACAAGCTCTGCTTTATGATACACAGTTTAGTTTGAGTTGAGTCGGGTCTCTCTCTCTCCCTCCTATGTCCCTCCCCCCCCCCCCCCTCTCTCTCTCTCTGCCTCTTTTCTTCTCTCCGCCTTGTGGTGGATATCAAGTGATCTGGAGTAGTTCTCGCAATTAGTCTCTCACTTTATTCTATTAGGTTACTATTCTAAACTTGGTGAAAAGGCAATGGGAGCAATATCAAATAAGGGATATGGCACACTTTCGCCCTCGACTCGCAGGCCTGCTCCGGCCAATGTCAAACACGTAGGTTTATAGCACGTGGCACGGCCCGCCTGTCCTCGATCGATCGAGGTGAGCGCTTTTTTCCACGATGGCTCGCATAGCTGTCCATGGTCCTGAAACCGTTTCTTTTTGTGCTCAGTTTTATTAGACATAATCGTATGTTTACTAATTTAGTTGCAAAACCCCTCTCCTTTTCTCTCTCTCTCACACACACCCATTGTAATTATGCAGTACATCGAAATGTGCGTGCTGTCCACAACAGGCCTTTTTGCAAACAGCCATGGAATTAAATGAACTTAGGCTGCAGTGATACTGTTACCAAAGTTGGTCCCCCCTTTGCTGCTGTAACAGCCTCCACTCTTCTGGGAAGGCTTTCCATTAGATGTTGGAACATTGCTGAGGGGACTTGCTTCCATTCAGCCACGAGCATTAGTGAGGTCGGGCACTGATGTTGGGCGATTAGACCTAGCTCGCAGTCAGCGTTCCAATTCAACCCAAAGGTGTTCGATGGGGTTGAGGTCAGGGCTCTGCAGGCCAGTCAAGTTCTTCCACACCGATCTCGACCTCGCTTTGTGCATGGGGGCATTATCATGCTGAAACAGGAAAGGGCCTTCCCCAAACTGTTGCCACAAAGTTGGAAGCACAGAATTGTCTTGAATGTCATTGTATGCTGTAGCGTTAAGATTTCCCTTCACTGGAACTAAGGGGACTAGCCCGAACCATGAAAAACAGCCCCAGACCATTATTTCTCCTCCACCAAACTTTACAGTTGGCACTATGCATTCGGGCAGGTAGCGTTCTCCTGATATCCGCCAAACCCAGATTCATCCGTCGGACTGCCAGATGGTGAAGCGTGATTCATTACTCCAGAGAACGTGTTTCCACTGCTCCAGAGTCCAATGGCGGCAAGCTTTACACCACTCCAGCCGACGCTTGGCATTGCGCATGGTGATCTTAGGCTTTTGTGCAGCTGCTCGGCCATGGAAACCCATTTCATGAAGCTCCCGAGTTCTTGTGCTGACGTTGCTTCCAGAGGCAGTTTGGAACTCTGTAGTGAGTGTTGCAACCGAGGACAGACTATTTTTACGGGCTGCGCGCTTCAGCACTTGCGGTCCCGTTCTGTGAGCTTGTGTGGCCTACCACTTCGCGGCTGAGCCGTTGTTGCTCCTAGACATTTCCACTTCACAATAACAGCACTTACAGTTGACTGGGGCAGCACTAGCAGGGCAGAAATTTTACGAACTGATTTGTTGGAAAGATGGCATCCTATGACGGTACCACATTGAAAGTCATTGAGCTCTTCAGTAAGGCCATTCTACTGCCAATGTTTGTCTATGGAGATTGCATGGCTGTGTGCTCGATTTTCTACACCTGTCAGCAATGGGTGTGGCTGAAATAGCCAAATGCACTAATTTGAAGGGGTGTCCACATTCTTTTTTGTATATAGTGTAGGTTAGACACCAGTCTGTCCAATTGGTGCTGTGACCTGGATAGGTACAGTGGGGGAAAAAAGTATTTAGTCAGCCACCAATTGTGCATGTTCTCCCACTTAAAAAGATGAGAGAGGCCTGTAATTTTCATCATAGGTACACGTCAACTATGACAGACAAATTGAGAATTTTATTTCCAGAAAATCCCATTGTAGGATTTTTAATGAATTTATTTGCAAATTATGGTGGAAAATAAGTATTTGGTCACCTACAAACAAGCAAGATTTCTGGCTCTCACAGACCTGTAACTTCTTCTTTAAGAGGCTCCTCTGTCCTCCACTCGTTACCTGTATTAATGGCACCTGTTTGAACTTGTTATCAGTATAAAAGACACCAGTCCACAACCTCAAACAGGCACACTCAAAACTTCACAATGGCCAAGACCAAAGAGCTGTCAAAGGACACCAAAAACAAAATTGTAGACCTGCACCAGGCTGGGAAGACTGAATCTGCAATAGGTAAGCAGCTTGGTTTTAAGAAATCAACTGTGGGAGCAATTATTAGGAAATGGAAGACATACAAGACCACTGATAATCTCCCTCGATCTGGGGCTCCACGCAAGATCTCACCCCGTGGGGTCAAAATGATCACAAGAACGGTGAGCAAAAATCCCAGAACCACACGGGGGGACCTAGTGAATGACCTGCAGAGAGCTGGGACCAAAGTAACAAAGCCAACCATCAGTAACACACTACGCCGCCAGGGACTCAAATCCTGCAGTGCGAGACGTGTCCCCCTGCTTAAGCCAGTACATGTCCAGGCCCGTCTGAAGTGCATTTGGATGATCCAGAAGAGGATTGGGAGAATGTCATATGGTCAGATGAAACCAAAATATAACTTTTTGGTAAAAACTCAACTCGTCATGTTTGGAGGACAAAGAATGCTGAGTTGCATCCAAAGAACACCATACCTACTGTGAAGCATGGGGGTGGAAACATCATGCTTTGGGGCTGTTTTTCTGCAAAGGGACCAGGACGACTGATCTGTGTAAAGGAAAGAATGAATGTGGCCATGTATCGTGAGATTTTGAGTGAAACCCTCCTTCCATCAGCAAGGGCATTGAAGATGAAACGTGGCTGGGTCTTTCAGCATGACAATGATCCCAAACACACCGCCCGGGCAACGAAGGAGTGGCTTCGTAAGAATCATTTCAAGGTCCTGGAGTGGCCTAGCCAGTCTCCAGATCTCAACCCTATAGAAAATCTTTGGAGGGAGTTGAAAGTGCAGAATTATGCATTTCTTGCTGTGAAATTATACAACAAATGTTAATTTTGTCTCGGAAGAAATCTCCCCGGTCCCTAAACGAAACAGACAACTTTACAACGAAACAGACAACTTTACTGGTGTTAACTATATAGATTACTAATGCATTCATTCTGTCGATGTAAGACATTATTCTGGTGAGAACTACTTTATTTAGTATTCTGGAGCAACAATTTATGACAGAAGAGAAGCTGCATGCATCAAACTATAGTTGACAAACAAATGTCCTATCAAATGTCAGAAATTATAATATGACCTACCAAATGTAGGAAATTATAAGCAGAAACTTAATTTAAATTATAGTAAATTAATTACAGTAGGCTAATTATTATGGAATTATTATGGTGGATCGAACTGCGCAGGTAGCCTACTTTTTGAAGTGATTTGTTTGACAATCAGATGAAAACATCATCACACAACACCCATGATATGCGAAACTGAGCCATAATATGCGAAAATGAGCCTGCGCAGACCGCAAAAACAACTGTAAACGGGATAAGACGTTTACATGCCTCAGTATCCTGTCTTAGATCAGCATATCCTAGGCATCTTATCCGGGTTTCTCATAACCGGTATACAAGCTTTTTTGGGTCAATGTAAACGGGATATGATGTTTATATGCGTAAACTAAAACACAGAATACTTAAGTATCCCGAATAATAACGGGATATTGGTGTGCATGTAAATGTGGTCAGTGTAGATGAAGGGGAGGAGAAAGTTTAAACTCAATATTAGGAAGGTGATCTTAATGTTTTGTACACTCAGTGTACATTTGGGTTAAAGGTCTAAAGGCCGTTTTTAGCTAAACATCAAGTCATTTCTGGGTAACAGTTCTTAATTTTTTTTGGAGGGAGCTGAAAGTCCGTATTGCCCAGCGACAGCCCCGAAACCTGAAGGATCTGGAGAAGGTCTGTATGGAGGAGTGGGCCAAAATCCCTGCTGCAGTGTGTGCAAACCTGGTCAAGACCTACAGGAAACATATGATCTTTGTAATTGCAAACAAAGGTTTCTGTACCAAATATTAAGTTCTGCTTTTCTGATGTATCAAATACTTATGTCATGCAATAAAATGCAAATTAATTACTTAAAAATCATACAATGTGATTTTCTGGATTTTTGTTTTAGATTCCGTCTCTCACAGTTGAAGTGTACATATGATAAAAATTACAGACCTCTACATGCTTTGTAAGTAGGAAAACCTGCAAAATTGGCAGTGTATCAAATACTTGTTCTCCCCACTGTACATACATACATACACATACATATCCTTTTAAAAAATATATATATTCCCCTTTAATACTTTCCAACCCCGCCACCATTTCCCCACTTGGAGTAAACTAGTGAACAACAACGCCTAGGCCTCTACTTCCAGCCCATACCCACTATCTACATTTTATGGACACAGTCAATTTTACAGTAATTACATTTTGTTTGTTCTTTCTCCTGAACTTCTTCTACTCTCAACCTCTCCGATCATTTTCATGATGTCCATCCGGTTTGCCATATGCCATATCTTTCTAACTGTGCTCCTTCACAAAAGCTCCCAACCTACAACCCATACACTTATTATGGACACAGCGTGCCTACATTATTAGTTATCTTGTTATTGTTTGTTAGTTGTTATTAGTCCCATCCTTCAATTCCTTTTCAACACCTCCCATCTATCTTTTAACACCATCCATATAGGATTTCTATTTGCCATATATATTTCAACTGTACTGTGATGTCTTACAAAAGTTCTGAACCTTTCTATTCTCATTGTTTCTACAGATTGTGTATTGAAAATAAACATTTTTGCTAATATTATTATTATGTTATTGATCGATTGACTATGACTTTTCAGATCACCCAGTAGTGCTATCTGCAGGTTTAGCTCCAGGTAAATATTGCAATCCTTTAGCCATTCCTGGACCTGTGTCCAAAAACAAGCTACAAATGGACAGTACCAAAACAAATGATCTAATGATTCTGTCTCTTCGCAGCAAAATCTGCAGAGCTGGGAAGATTGTATCCCCCATATACAGTGGGGGAAAAAGTATTTAGTCAGCCACCAATTGTGCAAGTTCTCCCACTTAAAAAGATGAGAGAGGCCTGTAATTTTCATCATAGGTACACGTCAACTATGACAGACAAATTGAGGAAAAAAAATTCAGAAAATCACTGTAGGATTTTTCATGAATTTATTTGCAAATTATGGTGGAAAATAAGTATTTGGTCACCTACAAACAAGCAAGATTTCTGGCTCTCACAGACCTGTAACTTCTTCTTTAAGAGGCTCCTCTGTCCTCCACTCGTTACCTGTATTAATGGCACCTGTTTGAACTTGTTATCAGTATAAAAGACACCTGTCCACAACCTCAAACAGTCACACTCCAAACTCCACTATGGCCAAGACCAAAGAGCTTTCAAAGGACACCAGAAACAAAATTGTAGACCTGCACCAGGCAGGGAAGACTGAATCTGCAATAGGTAAGCAGCTTGGTTTGAAGAAATCAACTGTGGGAGCAATTATTAGGAAATGGAAGACATACAAGACCACTGATAATCTCCCTCGATCTGGGGCTCCACGCAAGATCTCACCCCGTGGGGTCAAAATGATCACAAGAACGGTGAGCAAAAATCCCAGAACCACACGGGGGGACCTAGTGAATGACCTGCAGAGAGCTGGGACCAAAGTAACAAAGCCTACCATCAGTAACACACTACGCCGCCAGGGACTCAAATCCTGCAGTGCAAGACGTGTCCCCCTGCTTAAGCCAGTACATGTCCAGGCCCGTCTGAAGTTTGCTAGAGTGCATTTGGATGATCCAGAAGAGGATTGGGAGAATGTCATATGGTCAGATGAAACCAAAATAGAACTTTTTGGTAAAAACTCAACTCATCGTGTTTGGAGGACAAAGAATGCTGAGTTGCATCCAAAGAACACCATACCTACTGTGAAGCATGGGGGTGGAAACATCATGCTTTGGGGCTGTTTTTCTGCAAAGGGACCAGGACGACTGATCCGTGTAAAGGAAAGAATGAATGGGGCCATGTATCGTGAGATTTTGAGTGAAAACCTCCTTCCATCAGCAAGGGCATTGAAGATGAAACGTGGCTGGGTCTTTCAGCATGACAATGATCCCAAACACACTGCCCGGGCAACGAAGGAGTGGCTTCGTAAGAAGCATTTCAAGGTCCTGGAGTGGCCTAGCCAGTCTCCAGATCTCAACCCCATAGAAAATCTTTGGAGGGAGTTGAAAGTCTGTGTTGCCCAGCGACAGCCCCAAAACATCACTGCTCTAGAGGAGATCTGCATGGAGGAATGGGCCAAAATACCAGCAACAGTGTGTGAAAACCTTGTGAAGACTTACAGAAAACGTTTGACCTGTGTCATTGCCAACAAAGGGTATATAACAAAGTATTGAGAAACTTTTGTTATTGGCCAAATACTTATTTTCCACCATCA
This sequence comes from Coregonus lavaretus, assembly GCF_964263955.1. Lineage (NCBI taxonomy): Eukaryota > Metazoa > Chordata > Actinopteri > Salmoniformes > Salmonidae > Coregonus > Coregonus lavaretus. Next base: position 28,264,215 of record NC_140018.1, read on the forward strand.
TATGCCAATAAATTCATAAAAAATCCTACAATGTGATTTTGTGGATTTTTTTTCCTCATTTTGTCTGTCCTAGTTGACGTGTACCTATGATGAAAATTACAGGCCTCTCTCATCTTTTTAAGTGGGATAACTTGCACAATTGGTGGCTGACTAAATACTTTTTTTCCCCACTGTATCTGTGAGGAGGTAAAATCAGTGGTGGGGTGTAACGAAGGTGGTTGTGTAAACTATGCTTGTTGTGTGTTTAGAAAACTTTTTTGATACCTAAAGAGGTTAAAGTGGTAGTAACTGTAAGGCCAGTAACTGTAAGGTTGCCGGTTTGGGCTGACAGGAAAAATCTGGCAGGTGTGAGCCAGACCTTTGCTGGTGTTATTGACTAAGTACAAACCTGGGTCACTTGTTACCTTGCCGAACTATAGGCATGTTGCCTAGAGGTTAGAGGGTCCGGCAAACAACCAGAGGTATCTAATCCTAGATGCCATCTCCTGCCGTTGTGCCCTTGAGCAAGGCACAACCACAAAACCGTTCTAAAGTGTAATATCTTTGTATCTCTGGGGATCTAACACAAGTCTTCATGTCTCACACAAGGTTACTCAACATGCAAGTGTGGTTCACCAAACTACAGATGTAGGATCTTAATTTGACCCGTTTCTCACAGCAGGAAAATAATCCTGCAGCAACAGGAAATGTGAATTATTGTGTGAATTATAATTAATTGACATTTTTGTAGGGTTTGATACATTTGTTGTTAGGGCAAATCAAGCCAGAAATGTCCTGCAAAAACAAGGTAATCAAATTAGGATCCTATATCTGTACCAAACCACCTTTGTCCCACTTCTAGACCCATCTGGGCACAGACTGCATTCTAACCCGGGTCTCTCTAACCCGGTCTACCACAAGGTCTCAAGCAAGGTTACTCATCCTGATATACATTCTGTTGTGTGTATGGTGTCAGGGGGTAGGTACTGTGATAGCAAAAATACAAGTTCCAGTTGAACAATGGCCAGGATTCAATTCGGACCCTGGAAGATCTGCATTGTAGCACGGTTAACATTTAAAGGATTGAGGCGACATCTGCAGCGTTTACTGAATGCGATCTTCGCGAAAGGGGTCAAATTGCCTTTAAATGGTGCGTAGCCGAAAAGGGTCGATCGGATTGAATCCCGGCCTAAGTAAAGATGTGTTCTATTAAGACTTTTATTCGGAAAATTCCATTAGGCTGATGTCATGAATGGTTTTGTAAAGGTTTCATGAATGCCAATCTATAATCAAGTAAAGTGTTACCCCGGTGTGTATGTGTGTACATTTCAATGTGTGCTTGTGATTGCCTCTATGTATGAATATTCCTGTATGATGTGCATGAGTTTGTTTGTGTTGTAATTGGCAGTGGGTGGTGGTACGTGCATCAAATTGAGGGAAGTATAAGCCTACATAAAAACATGTATTTGGTATGTTGTTACTTGATTGAAGTTATTACATTATTCAACAAAAAAGTTGTTACTCAACGATTAATGTAATAACAACCTGTTAATGTACTAACATATTACATTTAGCGGGAAAAGTTACTACGTTAACTTTCAACATTTTATTACGTCAACCGGCAAGTTATCTTAACTGGTTTTATTACATATAACATCTAAAAGTTATTACAAATAGAAAAGTTATTACATTAACGCTGTTCTGAAATTAACCGTTGTTACACACACCCTGAGTCTACCATAGTTTACACGAAGAGCAGTACATAGTCTGTTCTAGTCTGCTCTCTAACATGCCATTGCAAGCCTGGCAAGAGGCTGCTATGAGCCTGTCTACTTGTAATCAATAGTCCCTATCCGTGTGAGTGTGCTGAACTATCCAATAACTATCTAATCCTTTGTCGTTTCCAGAGATATCTCTTGCAGGGAATGTGTTTTATTGTTTGTGATGCTGTGCAGCTGAAAGTATTGAGAAATATCCCACAGGCATCTATAAAAATCATCATGCTTGTATTGTTTGCAGGAATCATATTTTTGAGTAGCACACAGATGCTCAGGCAGGCTTTAGATTAATTGTGATATTAGTTTCAGTTGAGTTGTGGAATAGAACTGTGGAACAGCGTAGACCTACAGTAGGCTCACATTTCAGGATTCAAGTCCCAGTGCAATACATCGCAAATAACATGTTTAATGTGTTTCAAATGTAAGTCTTATGTCACTCATAATAATATGTTGTTACCATATTGCTCTGCTGTTGCGTAAACAAATGCCTGTTGGTGTTTTGATTTCCCTACCACCAGTGAGCCGCGTGCAACAGCATGGGGTGTTACAGCATTCATTGAGTGCCACTGTAAAATGTTGAGTGAGTGAACTGAATATTTTGGGATGAAAACTGAAAGCTGTCTTTAGCGGCAAGATCATGTATAATTACATTGAAACTCCCCTGTGGAAGAATCTTACATTAGAAATTAAAACATTTCCAGCCAAACTCTCTTGTACAAACAGTATGTGGGCTGATCCAGAACAAATCGTGCCTGCGTAACATGCCTCATGTTATACGGCCAGCTTCCCCCCATGCCTCCACTTTGGTCCTGAACAACAGCATGGATTTACATGGCAAAGATCTACTAAAACTATTGTAAGAATGTATCTTCTCTCCAGTAAAAGAAAGTTGCCTTTCTAGAATCTAACTGTAAGTTGGGCAATTCTTTATTTCTTGAAAGGTATACTAGTACCATGATTTGGAAATTCTCATTGGTAATAACGCAATTATAAGTATATTATTAATTTCAAAAGGCTGGTGTCTTATATCTGGTTTTAATATCCTCCTTTTTAAAGGAATATATATTTAGAACTGTAACTATGCCCATCCTTGCTGCTTTCGTGCATGTTCCTTAATTGCCCTGTATATTGTATTAGTCATGGCAATATACAACTGCTCATACTGGCCGGGGTAGGCCGTCATTGTAAATAAGAATTAGTTTTTAACTGACTTACCTAGTTAAATAAAGGTTTTAAAAAATAAAGGTATAAAAAAAATACTGAAACTGACAGAGACTGCAGGAACAGATGGAGGATCGCCGCGCGCTGCCCGTACTCGAAATAGCTATTCACAAACCTCAACTGCGGACTTTTTTTTGAGTATGTGCCTACTGCCCGGGGCGCCAACGCAATCTGCCCTGCGTAATGTTGTGAATGAGGCATAGAATGACGTCAGTGGCCGAATGTCAACAATGTAGCCATTGAGAGTAGGCGTTCAATTCGAGTGTAATAAACAGCGGAGACGGAGCTGCACGCTGCACAGGATCATCACACACACACTGACATTTGCTGAAGAAGAACAACAACACTTTTTATAACCACACAACGTAATAATACAAATTTAAAAAATAAACGAATAGTGTAAAGTATATGTATTCTCCCTGCAGTCGGGGGCTTTAGGAAACTGCAAGGAAGTCACCATGTGATAAAAATTATTTGGTAAACGGACAAAAGGGCTGGATTACAAGAAAACAAGCGAAAGTTAAAAGGTGAGCTGCATTCATATTTCAACGAATTTACTGAAATGTGTTATCGAATGTCTTAATTGTTTAATTCCTGTGCAGTGCTCGAATAGACTTTAATATGTTTATAACGGCGAATGGAGTTCCAAACTTGTACGGTGAGTGGACTGTTAATGTTTGGAGTTCAAAGCTATGAAAACCTCTCCAAAATAATACATGCGTAAATCTCCAGTGGTTGGCGGCGTGCCGCTGAGATTGTTCGTCTGGTTGTAGCTATTAGGCTAGTTTGGATCGTGAATACTCGGTTTGAGAGTGAAACATAAGGCTACCACGTCCTGTTATGATCTGAGTCAGTGTAGTGTGAGCTCCCTCGGATTTGAGTGTTTTGCAAGTAGTGGATGCATTGCTATCCCGGAGGAGGAGGAGGCGCGTCGGAGTGAGTGTCGGGGTTATGCATGACTCTTGTTTTCGCTCAGAGAAAATAAGCTGTCACTTGCAAAGGCCTTTACTGTTTAATGGGCCATGGCAAAGGCAAAGACCCCCAGTCCGAATTCCCGCCCTCATTCACTGCATGGCTTTCAAGAATGAACTCGGAGTGATTCAAATGTGCAATGCAATTAAACTTAAAACGAGTATAGTTTAAACATGAACGATTAGGCTACTCTAACTGACTAATTATATTTACGATTAATGATTATGATTAGTATTATTCTTGTTAGGCTATTATTATTATGTTATTTAGTAATTATTTTATATTCTTTAAAGGTACCCAATGTGCTCCTGCGACAAAGCGGATGTTGAAAAATACTTTACTCTCACACATTTAACAGTGCAACGTGCTGCTTTTGAGTAGCCTATATATATTAAAGCAATTTGACAACAGTTGGCTGAACTGCACCCATGTAATACTAGTAGCCATTATACTACATTCACCCCATTAATCCACAGAAAATCAGCGAAATATTTGCTGTGTAAGGACTGCGAGCCTTATTTGGATCAGCAGCCAATGCAATCGGCTATTTAGCCTTAGGGTGCCATTTAAAGAGCCAGAACATGCATATTTCAATGAAACCGGGGGAATGTGATCCCCCTCTCCATATTTGCATCATAGTCCTAACTCAAGTTTAATTGAGGTTACATGTGTCTACAATAGCTCATATTCTCAGCCTGGTCTCATAGCAGCCCAGCATTTCCTACAGCAGTGTGGCTTGAGAACGATATACTGTATAGCCTACCTGCTACAAAAGCTGCGCCTTTACGCACGGACGGTCCGCGTGCTTTGTCATCGCTCACTTCGCATTGGCAACAACGTGGAGGGCATTATTGCCATTATAAATATTTAGCCTATTTCCCATAATTTCATTATTTGTATTTAATGTTTTTATTGGCGTTTTTATTGACGATGGGATAATTGGTGCAGTGACTTGGCGGCTTTGTCCTCATCTTGAAATCACCGACGGAAAGCGGCTCAGATCCGTGCATTAGGCTACTATAGCCTCCAACCATCTCTCTCTCATGCTGTGCAAAGGCTACCACGTTTGCTGCGCTATGCTGTAATAAGAATGTGTCATGTGTGTTCTCTCCGCGCCGCACATTTAGGCTATCTGGGATTGCGATGCGTTGGCTATTTCCGAAGAATTACACAATAGCCTTACAAAAAAACAACATCATAATCACTAACATCGGCCATGTGTTGTCCTATGAGAAGATGTCTGAAAAATATGCGTTGCGTTTCAAATGAATGATGTTGATATTTTAATGCAGTGATACCGCAGTTTGTAACCTATAGTGGAGTGACAATAGGCACCTAGAGCATCAAGACATTCCTTTGTCTACTAGTGCATTTGAACCGAACTGCTGATGCCATGTAATAACAGTGGCTGATTGTGCCATGAGTGTGCGCGTTGAAAATATTTTTTCAGTGATCATTCATGATTTGGACTGATGTATGTCATTTTGAAATTCCCCATTAAATTGAGCCCCAACGCTTGATTAGGCTATAACACCATTATAACTCACAGGCCTAGGTATAGGCTATCGAATTTAATTAATTTTCTCCTGTTCTTGAACCAAGAAACACAACAATAGACAATGTACTCTTTTAAACTATCCCTCTTTCCCATTGGTCATTGATGAGCATTTTATCAACCAATAAAGCAATGTAGACTATATAGCACGTGTGTAATCATGTGCTGCAGATATGATGCCATTGTTCTGCTGCCTTTTTCTTCTGTGCATGTGCATGCACATGCTTTCACTATTAGTGTCAGTGTATGCTTCACTTGCCCAGTTAATCTGAATCTATCATTTGAGGCATTGATGACAGTCAACCTTGGCTGGATACATTAGCCTATGATGCAATATCACACCAACAACCTATAACATCAGTGATATAGCCTATTTTGTTTGCGTGCTTTGATTAATTTGTTTTGGTTGGAACATTTCATTCTTGTATGCGTTTTCATTTATTTATTGCATTATTGTAACTATTTTCAACAGCATCATTTTACAGTCAAAGTAATTATGAGACTCAGTTACTTCTAATACCTAACAAATAAAGAAGAAAAAAGCATATACCTTATATTCCAATATTATCATAAAATCCGAGTTTCAACGCACAGTTCATCACATAATGACAGACATGATGACTGGTCGATGTCCCTCTCATGCAGGGATTGACTATAGGGAAGTTGTCTCAATTTGACTGCCCGTGTCTGAAATGGCACCCTATTCCATACGCTACTTTTGACCTACCTTTGACCTGGTCAAATGTTGTGCACTATGTAGGAAATAGGGTACCATTTGTGACGTAAACAGGTTGTTTGGGGATCCACACAAAATGAGTCCCCGACTTTTCCATTCTCGTTCTACTTCCTTAAACGCAGGAGTACCTGGCCTACATACTAACTCCTCCTTGTGTTTCCTTTGCTTTGTGGTAATCAACCCTATTATTTTCCAACAATAATGGTGTATTATGTTGCCATGTTAGCAATGCACTGTACCTTGCATGCATTTAAAACAACCACACACAAAAAACGTTATTGTCCTTGGAGTAGGCTAAGAGCACTCCAAAGTTAATGATTCATGAAATCACACTTTCCCATTTTCTTTTGAACTGTGATTTGTCAGGTGATTATGACCTAGAATAGCACTACTTTTCATGAATTTTGTTGAATAATCAAGAACAATCTAGGTTTCAATGTATTTAGGGACCTAGATATTAGATATATTATGCACATGAATGAATGTAGGAAAATAGGAAAATGTAGGAAAATAAAAAGGTGTTTTTTACGAGTTAACAATCAAAAGGCAACAATCAAATGTATCTGTCTTGAGCAAGTTTTCACACATACAACTTTGGTTTCGTCATCATTAAAGGGGCAGTCTGCAGTTGCTACATACATTTTTGGACAAATAAATTAATGATATATACCCATTGATTCTTGAAGAATTATAGATTTCTCAACAGCTTAGTTCAACTGTCACACCCCACCAGAACCCAAAATATAAGCTTGTTTAACTCAAATGTTTGTAAACATTGTCAATGTAAACAAACACTGTATAGTCTCAAAACATGCTTATTATAATTTAAAACATAAAATAAAACTATGATTTTGATATTCAGTCCTTGCATCCATGGCTCTGTCTATGAATTTGATAGTGGTTACATTTTCTCCAGGCCCATCCCTCAGCTTTTTAGCAAAACAGAGGCAGGGTTTCCCTTTGTTATTGTTTCAACTGCGGATTGCCACGTTAAGGGATTGTTCTGATCCCTCCAGGCATTTGAGTAACCCCTACCAGCGAAAATGCAACATCTCTAATCACAGTCTTGAGTACAAAAAAACATGTTCCCATAGTTCACCTACGTCAGCGCAAAGGCATGTTTGACTGGGCTCCAGCCAGTGTGAGCCATAGATGGGACAGCACTGCTGGGAGAACTCTAAGATCATGCAACTCAGACAAGGGCTTTTCTCTCTCTCTCTCTCTCTCTCTCTCTCTCTCTCTCTCTCTCTCTCTCTCTCTCTCTCTCTCTCTCTCTCTCTCTCTCTCTCTCTCTCTCTCTCTCTCTCTCTCTCTCTCTCTCTCTCTCTCTCTCTCTCTCTCTCTCCTTCACTCACTCTTTCTCTCACTCCTTCACTCACTCACTCTCACTCATTCACTCACTCTTTCTCTCACTCACTCACTCTTTCACTCTATGTCTCTCTCTCGCTCTCTTTCCTGGCTGTTTCGTTGCTCCTCTCCCACTGTCCGGGGCAGTGATACTTACTGACATTATCACACACCGTGTGAAATCAGACTTCATTATCGCGCCAGACCCAGCTCCATCTGTGGTTGCAAAAGCCCTCCATGAAACAGAACAGCCCTGTGTTGCCTGCCCCTCACTGTGTTCCCTTCCAGTTCACTGCACCTATCCGGTGTATGTGACAATAAAACATATTTATTTTGGGTGGGGGGGACAGAGTGTCAAAAACATATCACACACAAAACGCTACAGGCACAATACTGATCGCTCTGTTTTGTTTGTAGTTTTTATACTGCCTGCGAGAGATTATCAAGACTCCTAAATCACCCGGTGACTGTGTCATCAGACTGTCTGTGATGATCTGCTGTATTTGCTACCAGGATGAGAGTGACTGACTAGATCACCTCAGAGCCCTACCATGTGGTCTCAGGCCTTGAGCCGGCTGGCTCACGCAGACAGTTAACTTAATGCTCATTTGGAACCCATCCTGTGATCATCCATTACTTTTTAACTGTGCAAAACGGATGTCAGCAAACTAAGTTAATCACATTTGGTCTGAATTGGGTTTAAGTGAAAACAACAGAGACTAGTGACGCCGATGGAAACAAGAGTCACGTAAAATAATAGACATCCAATGAAGTGAAACATTCAAGGAGAAGTACTAATGAGGCCATTCAGATCACTTTGCAGTAATGTCTTTGTTCAGAAGTTAATTGGAAGACGCCACCATGTTTGATCATTTTCCCTAATGGGCACTCGGCACGGCTGTGTGCTTGGAGGTGCTGTGTGCTTGGAAGTGTCCTCCTCACATTGCTGAATCCTCTGGTTTCCTTTGTGAAGCGTAGAGAGATCTGGAGGAGTATGAGGAGTGAGCCTGGTAAAGCCAGCACAGCTGCCATTTGGACACGGTGAGCCCCTCACAGAAAAGGCGGCAGCATAGGAGTGCTCTCGTGCTCTCTGGTGAGAGAGACGATGCCAACGAGTGGGCTTGCAATGCTCTCAGCCTCAAGTGTCACTAAAGAGCCTCAATTATCAATTCATATCTAAGGGCAAAGGCTTTAATATCATGCCAAAGGACTTATTTCCAGTCCCTGTCAGCTCCTACACTCAGTTGATTTTGCTTGACAACTGTTGTTGTATTGGTGATGGGATACCAGTGTGCTTCTTAAATAGGAAGTCAATACCTCAATGAAGCATTTCCTGTCCAGTTCCATTGAAATGAAACCCCTTTTTCAGTTCCATTTGTAGATGTGTAGCATACTGTCAGACCTTTACATGTGTAGCAATGGCATTCATAGCCTAGTGTCATTGTCAATATCTGTTTGAATTATGTTTTCACACCATTGTTTTCTGTACATTTGCTCATTTGTATTTGCATATCTACTTATGGTATCACGTGAGAGTGCATAGCTGCATGTCTGAAAATATTGCATCTCAATGTAGCCTGTGCATGTTTTCACCAGCCCTGCCACTGTGTGTGGTCCTCTCCTCTTAAGCATCAGAGGACTTGAGTGACGTACGTGATACAAGTAATTTTTTTCTGTAGTTGACTCGGAAAATGGCGGCATCAAGAGCCACATCAAGAGCCTCAGCTGCACCTATTTGTTTGACTGTGTCAGCAGCACAGTTACAGTCCAACATGCACCAAGCAGGCATTGGTTCTTTACCAGAACCACATCCAGCTAAGGAAGGGCCAAAGAGCAAATGACCCAGTGTGTCATGGGAGTAGTTGTGTAATTTAGTTGACAAATCCCTGTCTGCATTTGTTTAGTTTCCTAAGGCTTCCTTAGTGTTCCTAAGATGCCTTTTCTATATTTAGAGCAAAGCAAAGCACCGAGTCCTGTTCCAGGTGTTGTCTACGCCCTTGGGGGCCCTGCTTTCATAGTGGTAATGACATGCATGTTACACACCTTATCAAATTAGGCCTGTTTTGCTGTGAATATGAGGCAGAAAAACAGGATTTTGTCTGCAGGGGTGTCTGTGTTGTGTATGTGTGCACACTGTCATGTGTGTCTCTCATGGAGAACTCAATAGATCGTATAAGTCATCCCCTCCTAGTTAAATTTAGAGCCATCCCCTCCCGCCTGTCAGCATTTTCCCTCTGCAGCTGCTGAGTCAAATGTGGTGGGGAACCGGAGCCCCTCTGACCAATGACCGGCCACTCACACATCCACCTAGTCAACCTCCCATTGCCAAACTCACCCATTTACACTGCCTTACTTGACCCTAGTGGAGCAGAGGGCTCAACAGTCCGATTTACAGGATCTAGACGTTCTCTTAATCACTCGTCTGCCTGTCTCTAACTTACTTAATGCGTCCTCATTCACTACTTGTTTTACACTGCTAATGCTTTCCTCTTAAATAGTTTGAAAGCATGAGTCTGCAAGGGCTACTCTATTTGTAAAGGTTACCCTCTATCTCTGTCTGACGCTAACTGATTATGTTGGGCCACAGCCTGACACGATGTCAGACAAAAGAATGCTGTTCTGTTGTCTTCCTCTCTAGCCTGAGGTCATATCCTTGCTGTTATGCCTGTGACAATCTCTTTTGTTCTGCTGGTGTTCAGCATTACAGAACTTATTGTTGTGCAGAGAAATGTGCAGCTCATCAATGAGGGTGTGCCAGAAAGCTAATGTGGGAGCTTGATGTAGAGTTAAGCTCTATCTCTGCACAGTGCCTACACAAATCTGTGAGGGAGGACATGGGAGTCGCATGAATGTCTCTGTGGCTTCTGTCGGCACACATGAGTCACAAACTATTGCATGTCAACATCATGCTTTGTCTTACTATAACCTGGCTGCACTGTCTGTCTGTCTGTCTGGATGGATGATCAGCACAGAGGTTGAAAACATGACATTTTCAATGGAAAAATTGGAACACAGAACATTTGACACAGAGACAGATGGATACTTCGGTGGTGGTTATTAGGCTACTCTATAGCAAATGTTAAAAGTGCAAATGTAAAAAAAGATTATATTGTAACATTTTATTTGAGTGATGCAACAGACCTGCAAAATCTAAAATTAACAGTCCACAGGCATACTGTCAATATTTCCGTAATTTTCATTTCAACAGAGATATGGTATTAGGTGTTGAGGTATTCCTTGGCAACCCATTTCATCATCGTGTGCGCTCGCTCTCACTGAGCTTTATTGAATTACAAGGGTTTTGTTGTCGGTAATTTAAAATAATATAGGTTGAAAGCCTGAGTGAACCCGAGTCCCAGGGTCGCCAGAGGGCCCGACGTTTCCTGCCTAGGTAATTTTGTTTCCCCCCTTTTCCCATTTCTCTCCTTACTCGATGGGAAAAAAAGCGGCAGCGGTCTTTCAAGCACTCAAGAGTGGAAGGTATTTAAAACAATCAGCGGATTCCTGGTAAGGGGAGTGAGATCATTGTTTTAGTGAGGGAGACGGGAGAGAGGGAGGGAGAGTAAAGGGAGAGCTGGGATGATCCCGTGGCAGGCTGTTGTTGTCTGTCTGCCAGACCCAGGCCCAGGGACAGTCAGCCATTACTGTGAACTCTGAGGTAACCCTTGGCTTTGGCAAAGGTCACCATTCCTTATAGATGTATTTATTAGTACTGCTTTGCACATCAGAACGGCTCGCCGAAAACAAAACATTCCCTGTGTGTGTGAGGGGATGTTAACACAGAGCTCCAACATCTGTGTCTGATGATGAATGCCGTATGAATAATAATAAAAAAATAATGAGCCCCTTTCTCCAGGGTCAAAATAAACAAGTCAGGACATAATAATGATTATCTATGAATCAGCTTTATGCAACTTTTCTTTATTTGTTTTCATGTGTAGACTACGTCATTGATATGCACATGCAGTTATACAAGTATAAACATTTCATGCTTATAATCATGCAGTTACTGTCAGTTATTCAAGAAACGTTTGAAATGTGTATCAATCAAACTGTTTTTTTATTACAGTCACAATACAAGTTCCAAGAATACAGAATAATATTTTCATTCAAATCATCACTGCCGAAGCAGTGGAGTGTAAAAATTCACAAACACATACGTAGTGTGGTGTTGGGTATGGTGCAGCTGTAGACCTAGCTGGTGTTTGTGACATTGGGGGGTGTTGGGGATCTTCATCCTGTGAGACTTGCACAGGTGGTTGGGAGGAGGGAGGGCGGAAAGAGAGGAGGTGGGCGTGGAGGAACAGGGGCGTAGTGCCCACTTCCTGTTGAAATACTGTAAACCAGTTGGCTCACGACCAGATCAACAGGATTTGCCTTGCGGTGGTAGCTCTCTCTCCGCCTCACAATAGGCTGCCATTGGTGGAGAAGCTTTGTGTGGTGGTGTGGCTAGTTCTGCTTGTTTCTTGTATATGGTGTGTTTTCTCGAAAAAAGAAAACAAAAGTGTAGCAAAGAAAACACATTCGGAACAGAACAATCAACTCTCCCATAAAGAAAAAGAATAGCAAAAAATATACAATTTTGCTAGTATTATTAAATATGAATATTTACCCTTTAAAATGGTGTGTGTTTTCAAAGAGAGAGTGAAAGTTAAAACCACGGATAACGGATGGATTTTCCATTTAGTTTTGCACACTTGTGGAATGGAATACATTAAAGTATGGCTCAGTAAAATCCACAATGGAGTTTGACACTTGGAATGTAGCTCTTCCTGTACAGACTATTCCTAACGTGGCTACTTGTCACTCTGTATTACCATCCTATAACCTGCAATATGAATAGACTGAACCAAGAATCCTGACTGCATATTACAGAATAATGATCGTTGAGAAAGTTACAGACGCACAAATATCATACCCCCAAGACATGCTAACCTTTCACCATTACAATAACAGGGGAGGTTAGCATTTTTGGGGGTGGTATGATATTTGTGCATCTATAACCTTCTCACACATCATTATTCACAATTCATTCAGGATTATCCATAATCATGGTAGCATCCACATTAATGTAGAAGTGTTTAGAAACATATTATATTCTTATTTACAATAAAAGTACTCAAAAATTACACAATACATTATTTACCATTTATTTGTATTGGGCACAAAGTAATCTGAAACACAACCAAAACAAACAGCAATTGCATCCAACTAATTTGTAGAGTCACAAGCTTGATGTAGTCATTGCGTGCTATGAATATGGGACCAAATACTTCACTTTTAACTACTTTAATACACATATAAGTGAATTTGTCCCAATAATTTTGGTCCCCTAAAATGGGGGGACTATGTACAAAAAGTGCTGTAATTTCTAAACGGTTCACCTGATATGGATGAAAATACCCTCAAATTAAAGCTAACCGTCTGCACTTTAACGTCATATTGAATCATTTAAAATCCGAAGTGCTGGAGTACAGAGCCAAAACAATCACAAATGTGTCACTGTCCCAATACTTTTGGAGTTCACTGTTGATGCCTATTTGACCTAGATAAACTGAACAAAAATATAAATGCAACATACAACAATTTCAATGATTTTACAGAGTTACAGTTCATTCATTAGGCCCTGATCTATGGATTTCACATGACTGGGCAGGGGCATAGCCACGGATGGGCCTGGGAGGGCATCCCACTCCCACTGGGGAGCCAGGCCCAGCAAATCAGAATTACCGGTAGTTTTTTTGCTCCTCAGTTTCATCAGCTGTCCGGGTGGCTGGTCTCAGACAAACCCGTAGGTGAAGAAGCCGGATGTGGAGGTCCTGGGCTGGCGTGGTTACACGTCGTCTGCGTTTGTGAGGCCGGTTGGACGTACTGCATCTAAATCAACATGGCTTATGGTAGAGAAATTTTACATTAAAAAAAAAACAGCTCTAGTGGACATTTTTGCAGTCAGCATGCCAATTGCACACTCCCTCCAAACTTGAGACATCTGTGGCATTGTGATGTGTGACAAAACTCCCCAGCTCAAGTTGCACCTGTGTAATGATCATGCTGTTTAATCAGCTTCTTGATATGCCACACCTGTCTGGAGGATGGATTATCTTGGAAAAGGAGAAATGCTCACTAACAGGGATGTAAACAAATTTGTGCACAACATTTTAGAGAAATACGCTTTTTGTGCGTATGGAACATTTCTGGGATCTTTTATTTCAGCTTGTGAAACATGGGACCAACACTTTACATGTTGCGTTGATATTTTTGTTCAGTAAAGTTTGTGTGTATGTATTGATATGGATGCTAAGTGTGCCTTTTTGAAATTGATGTGGTTCTGTCCTTGAGCTGTTCTTGTCTATTAATGTTCGAGCTGTTCTTGTCTATTAATGTTCTGAATTATGTAATGTTTCATGTTTTGTGTGGACCCCAGGAAGAGTAGCTGCTGCTTTTGCAACAGTTAATGGGGATCCTAATAAAACACCAAATACAAAAATACCAAATGCCTATTTTAAATTTGTTTCGCTCTTCTCACTAACGGCAAATGATTGCATCTTGTTATTATATATTTAGCTACCTGTTCTTTTGTTATGAATAAGAGTGTCATCATATATTCCCCATTTGTACAGGCTACTAGGCTACTTTTGCCTTCTTGCAGTGCAATACTTCAACCACTACAAACTGTGCATACGCATGGTCTAAAGTTTGCAGGAGCAGGAGCATAAGCATATTCTCACGTCAAGTTCAGTTTTTATAAATACCAACTTTTACGTGAAAACTGGCGCATGCATGTTTTGGGGCATGTTTTGTGCGTTCGCAACGTTTATAAATGAGGTCCCAGGCATTTACATTTGTTAGATGACATGAAAATAGAGCTCTTTGGCCACGCACACCAGTGGTGGGTTTGACGTCGAAAGAAGGATGTATAAGCAGAAAATAACCCCGTACCTACTGTAAAATATGGTGGATGTATGCTTTAGATAAAAAAGGATGTTGAAGGATGTTACATGGAAAACCACCCCCATTGTTACAAATATCAATTTAAAAGATCTTGCTTTCTAAGTTTGATGTTCTCCTTTTGACTCTTTTAGTCCACACAATGAATCAATTTTAATGTATTTATCTACATACATGTCTCAGGATGGCGCCGGAGGGGATGGCTGCCGTTTTATGGACTCTTAACCAACCGTGCTATTTTGTTTGTTTTTCCATTGTTTGTAACTTATTTTGTACATAATGTTGCTGCTACCGTCTCTTATGACCGAAAAGAGTTTCTGGACATCAGAACAGTTTACTCACCTTGAACTGGACAAATCATTTTTCTTTAATGAGTCGGACGAGAGGGATTTGCTCCAGACACCCGATAGGGCACTCATCCCCGTCATTCGCAGTAGAAAGAAAAGGAGATATCGCGGAAGGAGATCGAGGTGCCTGGTAAGGAGCCGGTGACGAGTGGCTAATCTGCCATTGCCATCGATACTATTGGCCAACTTACAATCGCTTGATAATAAAGTGGACGAACTACAAGCACAAGTCGTGGCTGAACGAAGACATGAATAACATACAGCTGGCAGGATAGAACAGCAGCCTCTGGTAAGACAAGGGGTGGCGGTCTATGTATATTTGTAAACAACAGCTGGTGCATGATATCTAAGGAAGTCTCAAGGTTTTGCTCGCCTGAGGTAGAGTATCTCATGATAAGCTGTAGACCACACTATCTACCAAGAGAGATTGAATCTATATTCTTCGTAGCTGTCTATTTACCACCACAAACCGATGCTGGCACTAAGACCGCACTCAATGAACTGTATACGGGCATAAGCCAACAGGAAAACCCTCATCCAGAGGCGGCGCTCCTAGTGGCCGGGGACTTTAATGCAGGGAAACTTAAATCCATTTTACCTCATTTCTACCAGCATGTTAAATGTGCAACCAGAGGGGAAAAAACTCGACCACCTTTACTCCACACACAGAGACACGTACAAAGCTCTCCCTCGCCCTCCATTTGGCAAATCTGACCATAATTATATCCTCCTGATTCCTGCTTACAAGCTAAAACTAAAGCAGAAAGCACCAGTGACTCGGTCAATAAATAAGTGGTGAGATGAAGCAGATGCTAAGCTACAGGACTGTTTTGCTAGCACAGACTGGAATATGTTCCGGGATTCTTCCGATGGCATTGAGGAGTACACCACATCAGTCACTGGCTTCATCAATAAGTGCATCGATGACGTCGTCCCCACAGTGACTGTACGTACATACCCTAACCAGAAGCCATGGATTACAGGCAACATCCGCACTGAGCTAAAGGCTAGAGCTGCCGCTTTCAAGGAGCGGGACTCTAACCCAGAAGCTTATAAGAAATCCCGCTATGCCATCCGACGAACCATCAAACAGGCAAAGCGTCAATACAGGACTAAGATCGAATTGTACTACACTGGCTCCGATGCTCGTCGGATGTGGCAGGGCTTGCAAACTATTACAGACTACAAACGGCAGCACAGCCGCGAGCTGTCCAGTGACACGAGCCTACCAGATGAGCTAAATTACACTGAAACATGCATGAGAGCATCAGCTGTTCTGGACGACTGTGTGATCACGCTCTCCGTAGCCGATGTGAGTAAGACCTTTAAACAGGTCAACATTCACACGGCCGCAGGGCCAGACGGATTACCAGGACGTGTACTCCGAGCATGCACTGT
The DNA here is from genome assembly GCF_964263955.1 of Coregonus lavaretus. Taxonomy (NCBI): domain Eukaryota; kingdom Metazoa; phylum Chordata; class Actinopteri; order Salmoniformes; family Salmonidae; genus Coregonus; species Coregonus lavaretus. The sequence continues at coordinate 28,280,496 of NC_140018.1, forward strand.
CTTCACTGACATTTTCAACCTTTCCCTGTCTGAGTCTGTAATGTTTCAAGCAGACCACCATAGTCCCTGTGCCCAAGAACACTAAGGTAACCTGCTTAAATGACTACCGACCCGTAGCACTCACATCTGTAGCCATGAAGTGCTTTGAAAGGCTGGTCATGGCTCACATCAACACCATTATTCCGGAAACCCTAGACCCACTCTAATTTTTTATACCGCCCCAACAGATCCACAGATGATGCAATCTCTATTGCGCTCCACACTCCCCTTTCACACCTGATTGTCAAAGACTCCAGCTACCCTAGTCATAGACTGTTCTCTCTGCTACCGCACGGCAAGCGGTACCGGAGTGCTAAGTCTAGGTCCAAGAGGCTTCTAAACAGCTTCTACCCCCAAGCCATAAGACTCTCTGTTTATTATCTATGCATAGTCACTTTAATAACTCTACCTACATGTACATATTACCTCAGTTACCTCGACTAACCGGTGCCCCCGCACATTGACTCGGTACCGGTACCCCCTGTATATAGCCTCGCTATTGTTGTTTTACTGCTGCTCTTTCATTATTTGTTACTTTTATTTTGTATTATTTTATATTGTATTTTTTGTATGATTTTTCTTTTTTTGTATTCTATCTTAAAACTGCATTGTTGGTGAAGGGCTTGTAAGTAAGCATTGGATTCTGTCTACACCTGTTGTATTCGGCGCATTTGACAAATACAATTTGATTTGATTTGATCTAGAACTTGTTGTATGTTTTTGACCTTTGTATTTACCCAATCATGCTTTACAAAATCAAATATATTATTTTGAGGCGTTTACACATTTCTAACACACCTACAGCTGAAGTACATGAGTTTTATCTAGAGAGATGTTTCAAAAACCATAGTATTATCTTTCTTCTCTATGGTTTGATAGACAGGCAGTCACCGCATTCAACCCACATAGTGCATTTAATGTCTAAAAAAACTATCAAAACCGAAATCATTTTTTCAATAATCCAACCGAAACCGAACCAACCTCAAAAAGCACTAATTGCTCAGCACTACTTTGAACACAAAGGGGGATAGTACTGGATTAATTCACTTGATAATTCTGTAGTATGATAAATTGTAAGTTGTATCTATGGCCACGTCAATCGCATTTGCCCTTTTCTCTCACTCATTCTCGAGACAATAGCTCTACTTGCCGAGTTTTTTCCATCACCGACAGAGAGAATCTGGATCGATAGTGCCGCCTGCATGAAAGGCATTAGTAGCTGTTAAGGTGGATTACTGTTGCGCCGCATCTCTTTCATCTTGCACTCAGAGACTGTGTCTGGAGGGGAAGAAGCAAATTGGTCTTAATCATAATTAGCATCCACTTTTAGGTTAGCTTAGCGTTCTCTTACTGTATTCATAATTGCCATTGTGTCATCTGTTTGAACAGGGTAATGCGTAGCTGTGAAGCATTGTAAAGTCAGTGTGATTCATCAATAGATTGCTATCAATCCAGTGACTGAGCCCCAGTAAACTACGCCATGCTACTCTACGTTTGCGGCTCTTAAGCACCTTTCTTGGTTCAGTTGTTTGATTATCATGCGCAGTCAACCATCTTCAAATTTATAGAGGCAGTTTACAAGCTTCTTCAATTTGATTTGCCATCTCTTTCATGCCTCTTTGGTGGACATCAAAGTTAAAACTGTTAGCAGTTCAGATCTTTTGTTGCTATAATGTAATGACGGTACAGATTTTATCAGATTTTTATTTGAAGGGTAAATTGTGGTGTAATGTAAACTACGCATGCACAACCGTGCTTCGTGACCTTTATGTGCGCTTGAGTTTGAGATGTTTTATTTCAGTTGAGAGAAGATGGCTAGTTAGATTGAATCACATTAGTCTGGGCCATAAGCCAATGGGAAGTGCTACTGCGAGGAGTTGTGTGTGTGTGTGTGTGTGTGTGTGTGTGATACATGAAGCCCACACTACAGACCCCTGAGCTGCCAATCAAATGACTGGCAAAACACCTTTACATAGCAGTGAGACTGGTGTTATAGAGTCACTGCTGCTGGTAAATGACTTGTTACTGATTACTACCACCATGGACGACAAACCTGTAAGTAACTGATGTTACTGTTGTTCTCAAAGTAACATTTATGTTGTCAAGGAAGCTGTTTTCATGTTATACTGCAAAGTGTTTTTGTGGTCACAATGTGTGAAGACTACTTTCTATTGCTACTTTGACAACGTCTATAGACTATTTACCACTTATCTAATTGTATTATGTTTGTAAATTCATCAGCACGTTACTTGTTCATGGTCTAAATTTGATGTTAGAAATACATTTCGTAGGGTTTACTTTTCCCACGTTTTTGAACTGTATAGCCAGAAATATGTCCTCAGTTGCTTAGCTTATGGAACATATCAGAAGAAATATAGAATAAATTAGACAGGTCTATCCAAACCTAATTCATGGAGCCCTGGTTTACGGCAAAGCTGGGAGGAAAGACGTTGAGCCACAAAACTCTTTAAGAAAGCCTTAGAGCCAGAGGAAGGAATTACTCCCCAAGTGAACTGTGTTGTCAACTGTTAGTTGACAGAGTTCACTGCAACAAATGTTCAGCCAGACTAAATATATTTAAGTGAATCCATTTATTTTACAAAATTGCTACGGAAATAAAGCTTCCTTTTGTGACTTCCCCTGCAGGTGCTAGATTTCTGGCCGTAGCCAAAGTTATGTAGAAACTATTAACAGAAACAACAATTCATTAATATACTTTTCCCAATTCACTCTCTTTTAATATTTAAATTCCAATATAAGATCCCATTGAATGTATGTTTTGTAAAATAATGGCAAAGTGTGGACTATTAGTAGCACAATGGATCCCTGTGTCTCACTGCTGTTAGTCTCATATACAAGGTTTGTGGCTTAGAGCTAATGCTAATAGTTAATGCCGTAGGAGTGCAACCCATAAGAGCGCTTAGCCCCGGGCCACATGGAGGGCATCTAGGCAGCTATGTAACATGGCTAAGACCTGCTCAGAGTACATGCTAGTGCCTTAGGTTCAGTGGCAGGGTCTGTCTCAACCCAAATGTCCTGATGAAAAAGTTTAGAAACCGTTGGCCTATGTTGTCTTCAAGGACTTAGGCCTATTCCATGATGCTGATCTTGCAAAGCAACCTTTTTGGGGGGCTAATTGAACCGTATAGTTCAAGAGAAGATGCCTGTGAATTAAAGGGACATTAACCATCGCTTGGATTCCTTGAATGTCTCATGATTATCCACATGCACTACAAGCAAGCAGCAGTCTGCCTGTCTGGCTCCCATGGTGCACCTCTTCTCATCCAGCATGGGGAAGGCAGTGAAAGAGGCCATTGTTTGTGTCACTCTGAGGCATGTTGCATGTACTTATGACACTGAGTGGGAGAAATGATGCCCCTTTATACATCTGGAATATCTTTGAATCAATCAATTGTATGAGAACAATTGCATTTTATAACCGACTTCAATTTGAGAATGGCAAAGTAGTTTAAATAAAGTTTTATTCATTCCAAATGTCACTGTATGCAGTACAAAATAATTATAAATAGGATAATTTAAAGTTCCCTCTTTAAACACTCAGTTCCCTCTTTGAAACCAAGAGTGTAGCAAGATTATAATTTTTATATTTCCTTGTCACGCAGAAGAAATGGCTCATACTACAACATGACTCAGTGCTCATTGTTTACGGGTTGGAGAATAAACTTGAAACTAGACTACCTCCGGAGTGTGATTCAGATGTCTGATCCATTGAATCAAGTCTTCTGCTAAACAAATGGCTTTCAGGGATTCGCTCTCCCTCTGTCTTCCCTTTCTTTCAGAAGGAATTGATTGATGTGCGGTAAACTGCACTTGTAAAGGCTTAATTTCTCACTTGGATTTTTCTGGTATGATGTAATGTTTTCATGATCCTAAACATGGTAAGATGTCATGTGTAGCAGCGCTGACATAAAAAAAAACAAAAAAAAGAATACCTCTATCTGAAAAGGCAGAATCTTTTCAGAGTTCTCTATGCCTCACATATCACATTAGCCCCATTTAGACATTGTGGAACACTTTGTATCAGCGAGACAAAGGTATTCGTGAGAATATTTTGGTTTGTGTTGTTCTCATTGGAAGCAGAGCCTCTCAGACAGACCGACAGTATGTTTTCAGTGGTTTTTGTTCAGCGTCTTGTCTGGGGTGCACCATTTGCATCAGTGGTGCTGTGACATTCTCCCTAAGCTACATCATATAGTCACCACGCAAGAGTTTAAACGTAAAATTTAAAAAAAACTGTTTGTATCCGTCCCATAGAGGCGTATTGTTAACCATATTGTACCACTTATCGCCTCTTGCCATTTTGGTATTTTGTTAGGTGAGGATGATATTTCAGGACGCTCTCGGGTAGCCTGGTCTGTGAGGCGAGATGAGGTGGAATCTCGTCACAACAATCCATCTTGTGACTGTGTATGCGCGTGTGTGTGCTGTGCGAGGTGAAACCGACATCCGGGACTGACCAGTTGCAAAGCTGAAAATACACTAATTTCACAGCCTGTGCCACTACCAGCGTTTTCACTGCATCTGCACTTCCAGATAGAAACCAGATGGCAGTCTGGAACACCCGTGCAGACCTCATAGGAGCTAAACATACGGTAAACAGCTACGTAATTATTTAAAGGAGCTCCACGTCAGGCCACTGCTCATTCCATTAGCAACACCTATGTCTCTTGATCAGAGCCAGGACCGCTACTCCTCACACTTAAAATAGTGTTCCGATAGATGGCCGGATTGGGGTGACTTCAGTTCTCTCTCTCAGAGCCCAGGGAAAGTCTGGTCTATCTATCTGCTGTGTTCCTGTTCGTTTGGGTTGCATTCTAGAGGCTGGCTCTGAGTTTGCTGCTCTGTTTTGGAGTGATGTCTCTTTTATGAATTTGGAGGGGGAATGTGTATAGGAGGGGCAAATGGGGAGAGTGAGTGAAAGCACAGGAATTCCCTCTCACTTTGGCTCATCATGTATTCGTCCTGCTCCTCGGCCGCGCCTCCTCCCCTTTCTCTTTCAGTTCTCTCCTCTGTTGAGAAAAGGGGAATGTTTGTTGTTGGACTGCTCTCAGCACTCTGAGCCGTGCCCAGCATTAGAACATCTTTGTTCCGAGCCGAGCGGGTCCTCCCGGAGACGCTGCGTGGCGCGGGGGGAACTGGGGCAGCCAGTTATCAGGGGGGGACCGCTGGGTTCATTCATCCGCCTGTCATGGGTCCCACTTTCTTTCATTTTTAGCCAAATTCATCAGGCTTGACAAGCGGGTAATTTGAGCCAAATCGAGGGCAGAGCTCCAGGTCCCTTCCACAAAGTCATTCTTCTTCCTCCTGGGAAAGGCTCCGGACAGCCCTCTCCAGGCCCAGAGTTTTGTTGAGTCATTTGAGATCATGCACACAGAGACACAACCACACCAGGGCGAAGGGGGGATGAGGACAGGGGCAGCAGGGGGGCTAAAAAGCTGCTCACAGGCTAGGGGAGACAGGGGAATGCACTGGAGCCAGCCTTGTATAAGGTAATGTCTGGTGAACATGCAGGGGTGGGACGTGTGCACAGATTTATTTTAATACACTGCTGGCAGGGCCAGAGGGGAGGGGAGGAACGTCCAGCTCCCTGCCAGCTCGTCCTGGGATCACAGTCATTCGTCGGACAAGACAGGACATTTTATTAGGTTAACCACCACAGACGACAAAAACACAGAGGCAAGTTTCAGTTGACCTATTCATCTGCTAGTTTGACCAAGTCATCTGCATGATCAGATTGGGTTGCTTTTCGTTCCACTGTCAGGGGCTTGTATTCCTTTTCCATGGGGTTGTTGTGCTTCCCTGCGGTTGAAGTGATTCCCTTGACACCAGCATGTTTTGAGTTCACTGCCCTGCAGACAGATATGGATTTGTCATGTCAGTCTGGCATTTAGCATTGCAGTGATGCATAGAGTACGTACATGTAGAGGCTATATAGGGGTTTGATGTTATACTGTAGTGGTAATTATGTTGTGGTGCCCCGAAGCTGTGTATGGTTATAATCAAAGGCATAGTAGTGTATTGTTCATAGACTGATGTGAACTGACATTATAGGTTGACAAATCAAATCCCAGAGGAATTCTGCAATGGTGACATAGTCATACCCCTTGACTTTTTCCACATTTTGTTGTGTTACAAAGTGGGATTAAAATGGATTTAATTGTAAAAAAATTTCAACAATCTACACAAAGTACTCTTTACTGTGAAAGCGGAAGAAAAATTCTAACATTCGTAAAAACAAATATGAAAAATAAAACATTAATATATGTTGATTAGATAAGTATTCAACCCCCTGAGTCAATACATGTTAGAATCACCTTTGGCAGCGATTACAGCTGTGAGTCTTTCTGGGTACATCTCTAAGAGCTTTCCACACCTGGATTGTGCAACATTTGCCCATTATTCTTTTCAAAAATCTTCAAGCTCTATCAAATTTGTTGTTGATCATTGCTAGACAACCATTTTCAGGTCTTACTATAGAATTTCAAGCAGATTTAAGTTAAAACTCTAACTCGGCCACTCAGGAACATTCACTGTCTTCTTGGTAAGCAACTCCAGTTTAGATTTGGCCTTGTGTTGTAGGTTATTGTCCTGCTGAAAGGTACATTCATATCCCAGTGTCTGGTGGAAAGCAGACTGAACCAGGATTTTGTCTGTGCTTAGCTCCATTACGTTTATTTTTTATCATGAAAAACTACCCAGTCCTTAACGATTACAAGCATACCCATAACATGATGCAGCCACCACTATGCTTGAAAATATGGAGAGTGGTACTAAGTAATGTATTGGATTTGCCCCAAACATAACACTTTGTATTCAGGACAGAAAGTGAATTGCTTTGCCACATTTTTTGCAGTATTACTTTGGTGCCTTGTTGCAAACAGGATACATGTTTTGGAATAGTTTTATTCTGTTCAGGCTTCCTTCTTTTCACTCTGTCAATTGGGTTAGTATTGTGGAATAACTACAATGTTGTTGATCCATCCTCAGTTTTCTCTCATCACAGCCATTAAACTCTGTAACTGTTTTAAAGTCACCATTGGCCTCTAAGGCAACTGAGTTAGGAAGGACGCCTGTATCTTTGTATTGACTGGGTGTATTGATCCAAAGTCTAATTAATAACTTCACCATGCTCAAAGGGATATTCAATGTCTGCTATTTTAGATTTTTTTACCCATCTACGTTTGCTAGGCATTGGAAAACCTCCCTGGTCTTTGTGGTTGAAATCACTGCTCGACTGAGGGACCTTGCAGATAATTGCATGTGTGGGGTACAGAGATGAGGTAGTCATTAAAAAATAATGTTAATCACTACTATTGCACACATAGTGAATCCATGCAACTTATTATGTGACTTGTTAAGCAAATCTTTATTCCTGAACTTATTTAGGCTTGCCATAACAAAGGGTTTGAGTACTTATTGACTCAAGACATTTCAGCTTTTCAATTTCAAAAACAAAGTTCCACTTTGATATTATGGGGTTTTGTGTGTAGGCCAGTGGCAAAACATCTACATTTTATCCATTTTAAATTCAGGCTGTAACACAACAAAATGTGGAAAAAGTCAAGAGTTGTGAATACTTTCTGAAGGCACTGTAAATGTACAGACCTCAGTCAGGACAAGGAAATAGTATGCAAATAGATTGTAAACTTTTTTCACAAAAATACATTTATATATCTTTAAATCATTTAAAGCACTTGCCTTTACATCTCCTTATGAAAGGTTTATGCAAATAGAGGCAGTAATTATGCACTTTAAATGGGTGTTTGTTTGGGGGGAAAAAAAGCAACTTAAAAGCATTTTTTCTTAATAAACTGCCTGTAGATGCTGTTGATTTTACATTACATAGGTACGTAGAAAAAGAGACCAGTGACTTCGGCATGAGAAGGCACATGATATCACATGATATCAATGTCTAGCAAATGGATTAAAGAATATAGTGAAATAAAGCAAATGTCTACAAGAGAATGTGCATACTGCCCAAATGTTCCCCCAGAATGTGCTTTGTAGCATTAGCTGGTCAGTAATATGAGAATGGTCACAAGCCCCAAACCACTTTGCCAGCAGTGGCAGTGTGATTGTGACCTGACTCCTTAACTGACAGAGCAGCCTCTGGGTTAGGCAGGCAGTGGTTGGTCTGGACTTAGCTTTCCCACTGACTCCTGTGGACCCTGTGGCCCTGCTCAGACAGACTGAAGTATGGAGTGCCCTTGTTCACTCTGAACTCTGTACTGTAAATACTTTAAGTATGTGTAGCAGGTTAATGGATTATTGACTACCAGTAGGGTGCTAAGGAGAGCTGGAACAGTTGGATAGAATACAATCTCAGTCATGCTCAAGGTTTAAGAGCTGGTTACAGCTAGAGCTGTTTCTGTTGCTTGTTTTATTACAACTTTTAATAAATTAGTGGCTTCTAAATCCACATCAGTAGAACTCTTTACTTAGCCAAAAGATCTTATAAAAATAACTAATACATGGTTAGATTAATAAAAATAAAGTCTCCCTCCCTTTGGGATTTAGTGTTTTTAGCTCTTGTGTTATCTTAAGGAAGCGTTCTTGTAAGCCGAAGACCTCTATTGATGCATCGAAATTCCTGCTGAGTTTTGGAGACCGAGGGCTGAAAGGATACTCTTGGGATAAATGTTCTTGGAACTCTTGGGATACGGCCACAACTCATGGGAACAGGAGTGCTGTGAGAGGAATGGCGAACAGCCAACAAAGGAAGACTCCTTTTTCCCAGCAAATTGAAGTTTGTTTACTTCACGACACTAAAATTAAAAAAATACTTCTGTAAAAATGTCCTATAATATGGAGGTGGGAAGTTGTTGGCCATTGTTCATCTAGTTCATTTCTGGACAAGAGGTTTGCAGCCGCCATCTTAAAGTCTGATTGCCATGGGAAACCATTATGTGGGACAGTTGTCATGGTAGACCACTTTAGAAATCTCCTTGGAATATATTACTATCTTACTCTCCTCACCTTCAACCTCTCGCTATTGTCTCGGACATAGTTTACTTCAGCCTCCTTTTTCAGAATTGCAGTGGGCTACTAAGCTCAGGAATTAACCATTTATACCTGTCTGCATATCTGTCTGCATACTGTACAGATAAGATGTCCCCTGTAGCTCAGTTGGTAGAGCATGGCGCTTGCAACGCCAGGGTTGTGGGTTCGTTTCCCACGGGGGGCCAGTATGAAAAATGTATGCACTCACTAACTGTAAGTCGCTCTGGATAAGAGCGTCTGCTAAATGACTAAAAATGTAAAATAAGATATCTGTAGTGAGGCATTTGAGAATAACAAACATCTCTGATCCATATTCCACCATCTCATTATTTATCATCTTCATCACAATTAGGCCTATGTTTACAGTATATCACATTTATGCTCAAAGACGAGAAATAAACATGTCCTCATCCTCTGCCTAGAACGCTTAGAGCAGCAGTCTGGCTGTGAGGCCGATTTTTGCTGTGGCTTTCACCTGGCACTGGGAGTGACTTCAATTTGGAGCTTCATCAGGCAAGTAAAGTGGGTTGTGCAGCAGACTTGAATAACCACTCATCTTTTCCCTGACATGGCAAAAGCCCAAATGAAATTATGAAGACTTCATTCAGAACAGATGTGCTGATATTCGCATTCGGCCTTTAAAGTGCCGTTCATTCAGTATGTCCACCCGTTGTCGGTGAATTGTCAAAGCTGCTTGATGAGTGTTTCGAGGATGGGCCTGGTGGTTATTAACCTAGCTCTGCAGTCCCTTCTGGCTGCCAAATGGACTCTGGACTGATCTCAATATCAAAGATTTAAATCAATGACTCTTTGCCCTTCAGAGGCACTACTTGGTCGTCTTAGAGAAGTATTCAGTAGCCGTGTGTGATAGTAATAGTCTCAGCAGTCATGAACCTTGAAATGGCTCATATAGGCAATTCAATCAAACGCTCTTCTTCAAATCCTTTCCGTTTTAAAACCAAGAGAGAGGAGAAAAAAAGCAGTTAGTGGGCCGGCGATGCCCACATTTATTATGCAGGAAAACAACCTTCCTCAAAGATCTGCTACTAACCCATCTGGTTGAGGTGATTAGCAAAAGCTGAGGCAGATGGCGCCACGGACAGATTCTGCATTGCTTCAGGCAGGGTGTATTAATCTGCATATACTACTGACTGTCTTGTTTGGCTACCAGGATTATTTTGGTGTTGTAGGACATTTCTAACCATGACTGAATGGGAACATTTTACGAAGAGAAAAAAACACCCTATTTTCCAGTGTTGGGTTTCTGAAGGAATTGTCCACCAGCACAGGGCTCATTTACTGTGGTGAGTGGAATGACTGGGACCCTCAGGATGTTTTTGTTAGGGACAAGGCAGCTGCTAATGTGGCCTTCCTCCCGTCCTCCTCTATATGCAGTGAACACACTACACTGAATAAGACCACAGCCTCTCCACTGGCAGTCCGTCTGGAAATGTTGACACACCATTGGAGAGCAGAGAGAGAGAGCAGCCTCAGAAACCCCAGGAATACCCGAGAAGAGACTTTGGACCAGAGGGCGGGAGGGTGAGGTGGAGCTTTGGAATTCACTCGGAGCAAGTCACTTATTTACTAGCTGAACCCGGTGACCCCTGCCTGAGTCGGCGACTTCCCAACCAGTCTCTCCTGTCACGGTTAGTGAAGAGTCTGCCCCTCCCTCTTCTCTCCCTCCATCCCCTCTCTTTCTCTCTCTCTTGCCTTCTCCTTCTCTATCGGTCTCTGTTCCCCACCCCCCTCATTGATCGAGACTCGAGGCTGCTGCGAACCTATTGGCTGGGCTGTTTGCCCTGCTCTCAAAAACAACCCCGTCCATCCCCCTCCCTCTACCACCACACCCCACCTGACCCCCCGTAACTCGCCCTCCAGTCCCAGTTCGAGGTCAAGATTAAAATATGTTAGGAATGAGTGATGAAATATCAATGTGAAGGTGTTTCAGCCTGGCAGTGGAAAGAACAGTGCAAACGATCAGCCACACACTGACATTTGGAACACATGCTATTTATCCCAGTCTGATAAATGGTCTTTAGTTTGTAGAAGTGAAATGACCAAATCCCCACCATCTCCCACCCCTGTTTCAAATCAAATCAAATGTTATTTGCCACATGCACCGAATACAACAGGTGTAGACATTACCGTGAAATGCTTACTTACAGCCCTTAACCAACAATGCATTTATTTCTTGATAAAAAAGTAAAATAAAACAACAACAACAAAAAAGTGTTTAGAAAAAAAGAGCAGAAGTAAAATAAAATAACAGTAGGGAGGCTATATACAGGGGGGTACCGGTGCAGAGTCAATGTGCGGGGGCACCGGCTAGTTGAGGTAGTTGAGGTAATATATACATGTGGGTAGAGTTAAAGTGACTATGCATAAATAATTAACAGAGTAGCAGCAGCGTAAAAAGATGGGGTGGGGGTGCAAATAGTCTGGGTAGCCATGATTAGCTGTTCAGGAGTCTTATGGCTTGGGGGTAGAAGCTGTTGAGAAGCCTTTTGGACCTAGACTTGGCGCTCCGGTACCACTTGCTGTGCGGTAGCAGAGAGAACAGTCTATGACTAGGGTGGCTGGAGTCTTTGACAATTTTGAGGGCCTTCCTCTGACACCGCCTGGTATAGAGGTCTTGGATGGCAGGAAGCTTGGCCCCAGTGATGTACTGGGCCGTACGCACTACCCTCTGTAGTGCCTTGCGGTCGGAGGCAGAGCAGTTGCCATACCAGGCGGTGATGCAACCAGTCAGGATGCTCTCGTTGGTGCAGCTGTAGAACTTTTTGAGGATCTGAGGACCCATACCAAATCTTTTCAGTCTCCTGAGGGGGAATAGGCTTTGTCATGCCCTCTTCACGACTGTCTTGGTGTGTTTGGACCATGATAGTTCGTTGGTGATGTGGACACCAAGGAACTTGAAGCTCTCAACCTGTTCCACTACAGCCCCGTCGATGAGAATGGGGGCGTGCTCAGTCCTCTTTTTTTTCCTGTAGTCCACAATCATCTCCTTTGTCTTGGTCACGTTGAGGGAGAGGTTGTTATCTTGGCACCACACGGCCAGGTCTCTGACCTCCTCCCTATAGGCTGTCTCATCGTTGTCGGTGATCAGGCCTACCACTGTTATGTCGTCGGCAAACTTAATGATGGTGTTGGAGTCGTGCCTGGTCATGCAGTCATGAGTGAACAGGGAGTACAGGAGGGGACTGAGCATGCACCCCTGAGGGGCCCCCGTGTTGAGGATCAGCGTGGCAGATGTGTTGTTACCTACCCTTACCACCTGGGGGCTGCCCGTTAGGAAGTCCAGGATCCAGTTGCAGAGGGAGGTGTTTAGTCCCAGGATCCTTAGCTTAGTGATGAGCTTTGAGGGCACTATGGTGTTGAACGCTGAGCTGTAGTCAATGAATAGCATTCTCACGTAGGTGTTCCTCTTGTCCAGGTGGGAAAGGGCAGTGTGGAGTGCAATAGAGATTGCATCATCTGTGGATCTGTTGGGGCGGTATGCAAATTGAGTGGGTCTAGGGTTTCTGGGATAATGGTGTTGATGTGAGCCATGACCAGCCTTTCAAAGCACTTTATGGCTACAGACGTCAGTGCTAAGGGTCGGTAGTCATTTAGGCAGGTTATCTTAGTGTCCTTGGGCACGGGGACAATGGTGGTCTGCTTGAAACATGTTGGTATTACAGACTCAGTCAGGGACATGTTGAAAATGTCGGTAAAGACACTTGCCAGTTGGTCAGCACATGCTCGGAGTACACGTCCTGGTAATCCGTCTGGTTCTGCGGCCTTGTGAATGTTGACCTGCTTAAAAGTCTTACTCACATCAGCTACGGAGAGCGTGATCACATAGTCATCCGGAACAGCTGGTGCTCTCATGTATGCTTCAGTGTTGCTTGCCTCGAAGCGAGCATAGAAGTGGTTTAGCTCGTCTGGTAGGCTTGTGTCACTGGGTAGCTCGCGGCTGTGCTTTCCTTTGTAGTCTGTAATAGTTTTCAAGCCCTGCGACATCCAACGAGCATCAGAGCCGGTGTAGTACGATTCAATCTTAGTCCTGTATTGACTCTTTGCCTGTTTGATGGTTCGTCAGAGGGCATAGCGGGATTTCTTATAAGCGTCCAGGTTAGAGTCCCGCTCCTTGAAAGCGGCAGCTCTACCCTTTAGTGCGGATTTTGCCTGTAATCCATGGCTTCTGGTTGGGGTATGTACTTACGGTCACTGTGGGGACGACGTCATCGATGCACTTATTGATGAAGCCAGTGACTGATGTGGTGTACTCCTCAATGCTATCTGAAGAATCCTGGAACTTGTTCCAGTCTGTGCAGGCAAAACAGTCCTATAGCTTAGCATCTGAGTCATCTGACCACTTTTTTATTAACCGAGTCACTGGTGCTTCCTGCTTTAGTTTTTGCTTATAAGCAGGAATCAGGAGGATAGCGTTATGGTCAGATTTGCCAAATGGAGGGTGAGGGAGAGCTTTGTATGCTTCTCTGTGTGTGGAGTAAAGGTGGTCTAGAGGTTTTTTTTCCTCTTGTTGCACATTTAACATGCTGGTAGAAATGAAGTAGAACGGATGTATGTTTCCCTGCATTAAAGTCCCCGGCCACTAGGAGAGCTGCCTCTGGATGAGCGTTTTCCTGTTTAGTTATGGCCTTATACAGCTCATTGAGTGCAATCTTAATGCCAGCATTGGTTTGTGGTGGTAAATAGACAGCTATGAAAAATATAGATGAGAATTCTCTTGGTAAATAGTGTGGTCTACAGCTTATCATAAGGTACTCTACCTCAGGCGAGCAAAACCTAGAGACTTCCTTAGTATTTGATTTTGTGCACCAGCTGTTTACAAATATACACAGACCGCCACCCCTTGTCTTACCGGAGTCAGCCGTTCTATCCTGCCGATGTAGCGTATAGCCCGCTAGCTGTATGTTGTCCATGTCGTCGTTCAGCCACGACTCGGTGAAACATAAGATATTACAGTTTTTAATGTCCCGTTGGTAGGATAAGCGTAATCGTAGGTCATCTAATTTATTTTCCAATGATTGAAGATTGGCTAATAGGATTGATGGAAGAGGCAGTTTACTCGCTCGCCGTCGGATCCTTACGAGGCACCCCGACCTACGTCCACGATATCTCTGTCTCATTCTCCTGCGAATGACGGGGATTTGGGCCTTGTCGGGTGTCTGTAGGATATCCTTCGCGGCCGCCTCGTTGAAGAAAAAATCTTTGTCCAATACGTCGTTCTAAACAGGATAATCTGCTGCTTGACTTTCTCAGCCACACATTTTACTTAATATCCTTGTTAGGTACTGTGTGGATCCTCACTTGGCACCAGCAAGGAATAGATGCTGAATTGACATCTGTGCCCAGTGGGAATGGTGCTGTGTGCATAATGAATAAACAAATATTTTCACACTGCAATATATTCATATCACCCTGGATGTAACCTAAACCCTTTGTGAATATTGGATTGGCAGTCTATTCACAATCAAATCCAGATTAAATATGGAGAGAGGGAGAAGAGCAGTAGAATAGTGTAATTCAGATCAGATTTTTCTTTGACAACAGTATGTGTTTGTGCACTTGTACGTCTGTCACATTGTGTGCCTTTAAATGGCTGGCGTGGCACGCAGTGGATATTGAATGGACTGTCATAAGACTCTGTTGGACAAGATGTTCTCACATGTAATTATAGTTCTATGTCGCAGCCAACCATATATGTGTTAGTCATATGTGCATGTGTCACCCACCCTCTTATGACTACACTGATCTATGATCTAGACTTTTCTATGAGTGTTTTCAGTGGGTTTTCTCTTTGTTGTGGCTCTGTTTTCCTTGGTTCTCTGTTAGACCTTTCTCGGTTGATTACACACTGTGTGATTTCCAGCTTGTGTAATGCACATATTACCATCCCAAGAAATCTACTCAGAGCAGAGCGAAGTCCGCCAGTGCCACAGGCTGATGGAGACTGGAGACGGTTTGGGCACGCTAATGACAAACGAACACACAGACAGATGTGTGTTCGTTGGCTGGCTCACCAGATCATTGCTTGAATAGCCTGATGAAGGATTCTGATACAGCACATTTTTGGGGCATCGAAAGCTAAATTCCTGCATTTCTACATAATCTAATATGACCCCTTTGGGGTCTTTTTGGGGTCACTTTTATCATAAAATAGAATAGAATATGTTTCTAGACACTTCTAAATTAATGTGGATCCTACCATGATTATGAATAATCCTGAATGAATCCTGAATAATGATGAGTGAGAAAGTAATAGACGCACAAATATCATACCCCCCCCCAAAAAATGCTAACCTCCCCTGTTATTGTAATGTTGAGAGGTTAGCATGTCTTGGGGTTATGATATTTGTGCATCTGTAACTTTCTCACTCATCATTATTCACATTCATTGTTTCACTGGCATATAGTACGTTCTATGGATGGTCTTAAACTGCAGTAATTTACAGTATGTCTGAGATTATATGAACATGACTGGGCATTCAAATATATCTGTATCCATCAATAGTGTGTCCCAGTTCTTCCTCACATTTTTGTTTTTACATGTTTTGTGTAATTGGGAAAAGACTATCAACCATTGATACAGTTTGGAAATCAACTTTAGAGGTTTGTCAGACTGCCTTAAAATAGTTTCAATCTTTGAAGCTTCTGGCTTGTCCAGTGTTTGCTGCACAGAGATAATAAAGTGTTGCATCTGCAAAGGTTCACCTCAGCGCCGTCACAGACTGGTCTTCCCTGGTTTCCTGACCCTGCTGAGACCCCTGTCAACATTTGATCCTGCTCAGATGAGGAATGAAAAATAATTACCTTGGTGTACATTTATATATTATATTATCCAAGAATAGAATCAATGGTTCAATAATGACGATTATTCCCAGATACCAGACTGTAGCCTACCCATCAACTCAAGATGGAACTTTGTATCCATTCACTGGTTGTTATAATATACTGCAAAATTCACCTGAGCTCCGTAGACTGGTCATCCCTGGCTGTCTGACCCTGCTGAGACACCTGTCACCATCTGATCCTGCTATGAAATGATGAGCATAGTGTTGTGTACTGACTGTGCACCATGACAGTGAAGCCTGTAGAGCTGTTTATACCGTGTCAGTTTGAAAAGTAGGGAATTAGCTAGGGAAACTGACAGATCAATAGCGTTACATTGCTATACAGACTGTAACAAAAACTTGCATTGCGCTGTCAATAAATGTCAGAATATTGGTCTTCAATCATTTGGCCGCTGGTTTCATCGTTTAATTCAGGTCTAGTGTGATTGAGACAAAAATAATAGCTATAGTTAGTGATCTAGCTAGCTAGCTAACGTTAGCCAACTTTTGGCTAGCTCTAATGGTACATCAACTGGCAAAAACTAGCCAAGTTAATTTACTTTTGTTGAAACGGGACAAAACAAAGGCTACAAAACATTTCCATACACACAACAGCTCTTAGATACTGCTACCTGACAGAGGGCTATAGGCTAGAGCTGAACTGGCTGTGGTAGCTATAGCTAGTTAGCTAGCAAGCTAGTTTATTCACTTCAGACAGAACTTCAGTCAAGAAGGGATGAAACATGTAATGCATTTACAGTGGTGTAAAGTACTAAAGTCGTTTTTTGGGGTATCTGTACTTTACTTTACTATTTATATTTTTGACAACTTTTACTTTTACTTCATTACATTCCTATAGAAAATAATCTTATTTTTACTCCATACATTTTCCCTGACACCCAAAAGTACTCGTTACATTTTGAATGCTTAGCAGGACAGGAAACTGGTCCAATTCACACACTTATCAAGAGAACATCCCTGATCATCCCTACTGTCTCTGATCTGGAGGACTCACTAAACACAAATGCTTTGTTTGCTTGGTTTGTATATGATATCTGAGTGTTGGAGTGTGCCACTGGAATTGTGCCGGCTGGTTTGCTTAATATAAGGAATTTGAAATGATTTATACTTTTAATTTGAGTTTTGATACTTAAGTATATTTGAGCAATTACATTTACTTTTGATACTTACTTTTACTGGGTGACTTTCACTTTTAATTGAGTCATTTTCTATTAAGGCATCTTTACTTTTACTCAAGTATGACAATTGGGTACTTTTCCCACCACTGTGTATTTGCTAACGTTACACATCAGTTACACCACTAACTCCACACTGGTAATAAATACATTTTTCTGTTAAGTCCAACAGCAGCTACCTTGCCAGCTACATCAGTCAAATAAAGAGTAGGCAGTTTCTGTTCTGCTTGCTTTTACAACTCGGAGAAAAGGCAAAACAAACACAGACAACAGCTGCCTTTGTTTGCACACTCTGTGTTGTCTGCGTGGTCCTAAATCCAGCTGGTTTATACCGCCAAACAGCCTACTCGACCGCTCTAAAGCATTCGCATGGTCCTAAAGCACACCGGGTCATGTCTCCCCCCGTCCTCCCCCCCGCCCCCAGTGAAAGTTGCGCCCCTGCTCTGGTAGCAAATGGATTTCCCTGCTGACATTCTGAAAATGAATATGAACCTCAAATATGGTGAATTGCTCTTGATGTCTCGTTGTGTCCTATTGTGTGTGAAAGCCGACACTGGTCTGATGCTATGAAAGTGTCTCTTTAGTACTACTCAAGGCCATAGCAGACCCTTTGTGCGCCGCTGCAGAATGCATTAGTTGTAATTGCGTGTAGGGAGCGAGCTTGGCATCATGATAATTGTGGTGGGTGAGGTGTTCTATCTATAGAAAGGCAGATGATGGGGAGCAGTTGGCCTTTGAAGCTGGTGCTAAGTTGGCCCCGTATGTTCAATTATCACTGTTGAACCATTAAATCAGCCAGAAAGACTTGTGTTTCTCTGTGCATAATAGAGCCTTAAATCTCAGCGTGATGATTGCTGTGTTCATTGACATTGTAGAAATGGGTCCATTTGAAAAAATATCAAAGCGAGGATCCCCTTCACTTCTTACGCTACGGGTGATGCTTACGTTTAGCTATTTTTCTGGATTTCGTAGATGGATATGATGTGATTGATGTATTGTGCTCAATTCAACCATTTACATCAGTTTTACTAACATGAAATGGAATTCAATGTGTGCTATCTGTACTGTCTGCTTGTGGAGATTCAGAGAAGTTTAGTCAAGGGCTAAACACACAATATGTGACTGTTGTGCTCCAACCCTTCTGCCACCCTATTTCCAAAGCAAGTGCAGAGGGGCGAATGTGGAATGTTTTGACTCTTCCCAACACAGCCGAAAATGGGTCACAAGCTGACAGAGGTAAAGGATGAGGCAGCAGTTTGCAGGGCGGTTGGCCCCTGAGAGAGAGAGGCTGTATCTGTCTTCAGGAAGCTTGTTGCAGAGGAGACGTTAAACACAGAGTTCCTGTTTGACACCTGTTTCCACCGAGCCGAGTAGACCAGGCTTTTCGCTCGCTCTCTCTCTATCTATCTATCTATCTATCTATCTATCTATCTATCTATCTATCTATCTATCTATCTATCTATCTATCTATCTATCTATCTATCTATCTATCTATCTATCTATCTATCTATCTATCTATCTATCTATCTATCTATCTATCTATCTATCTATCTATCTATCTATCTATCTATCTATCTATCTATCTATCTATCTCTATCACTCACTCACACACTCACTCACTTACTCATTCACTCAATCACTCACTTATTCACTCACTCACTCACTCACTCACTCACTCACTTACTTACTCACTCAATCACTCAATCACTCACTCACTCACTCACTCACTCACTCATTCACTCACTCACTCACTCACTCAATCACTCACTCACTCACTCACTCACTCACACTCACTCACTCACTCTCTGCCGGATAAAATAATATGTATTTTCAGTTTAACTGCTCTATGACCCCTTCCTCCCCACCCAAAGAAATTCAGATGATGCTCCTATCGCTTGACTTGGTGTCCAGAATAACTAAATGCAGAGATGAAATCAGGCAAGACAGGTTCTTACACATGCTGCTAAACTGTCAACCCGCAGGCTTGTGAATAATAAACCAGCTAGAGAGAGAGAGAGAGAGAGAGAGAGAGAGAGAGAGAGAGAGAGAGAGAGAGAGAGAGAGAGAGAGAGAGAGAGAGAGAGAGAGAGAGAGAGAGAGAGAGAGAGAGAGAGAGAGAGAGAGAGAGAGAGAGAGAGAGAGAGAGAGAGAGAGAGAGGTCTTAAAATGTGTGGAGAGCACTTCAGCAAAGGTGACTGATTCCGTTGCAGGCTACCAATTTATAGTTCTCTCACAAAATCAACTGACCAAAAAACTACAATCTTAAAGTAGGTGTTAAGTAACACCACTTGAAGGCTGACAGGTAGCTACTTTACATAAGAGAAACATATAGGCTTATTTTTCTCTTCTCCAAGTGATGAACACATCAAGTTTCACCTAGCGTGATGAGGAAGGAAGAGCAGTGTATTGGAAGAATTCTGCTCCATTTTTTCCACTCTGGTCACTTGGAATTATCTCATATTTGTTTTTCCGTCATCAATATGGCCAATGTAAACCTCCTGCCTGCCTATCTTCTGCCCAGGCTTCCCCACACCACTTTTGAGCAAGGACACATGGCGTCGCAGTGTCGTTTTTGCATCTAGCCATAGGGTGACCTGCCAGACATCAGAAGACCAATTATTTACCTACTACACCTTACTTTACAACAACCCTAGAATGTAGAGCGGAGCCGCCCTGGCCCTTCAGGCACTAATGATGTCAGTGGTGGAGGCTGAAAGAGGACACTGAGGCAGAGTGGGTGACAGAGCCCGGGCAAAAGGCCAGCCATGCAGGGAATGGGCAGGGTTTCATTCAGGACCAGCTCTAGCCTTTTGGGGGCCCTGAGCGAGATTTGGTTGCCCCCTCATCTCACGGTAGGTATTTGGCCATGATTACTACAAGTTTAGATAACTGGCTAGACTAATTTACCAATCTAAAATCTCGTGTTTTTAAAAAGTGCATGGAAAGACTGAAACGTCTCAAAAGGTTGCCTGGTTACCCATCAATAGATAACATTGATGCCATCGTTACTTCCACCATTCTTAGAGGAGATAAATACCCCTACACTCAAATAATGTTAATATCATATTATAAACCCTTCACATTTTTCCCTGTATGGAAACTCTGAGGGGTAAAGGCACAACCCACATTTCCACGGATTTTTGTCTTCATTAAAAGTGACTGTTTAGTGATTCATACTTTCCACATACTGTATGAGGCACTTGGCAGACAGGGATGTCTTTGTCTGTGAGTAATTTGTTCGCTACATGGTGTGACACCATCTTAAATAGTTGCTCTACTGCATGCCTAACTACATCACACAGAGTTGACAACTTGACTTCAAGGATAATCATCGGACAGTTTAGATAATATAATATAAGCTTTATTGAAAGTCAAGGCCATCGCCTCTCTTTAACGGGTAGTTTCATTCAGATATATTTCCATTAACTGTAACACTATAGTTAATGTGACATTTTAGTCACCACGCTGAATGCAGCTGTCTAGAGTAACATGTTGTCCCAGAGGCAGAACATTGTATGTGTGTGTCTGTGTCTGTGATGCTGACACACAGTCACCTCAGTCTATTCATCCTTATGGATAGAGGGAGACCTTATTCACTTACGTGCAGTGTAGGAGCCGAGAGATGCAGGGAGAGAGAAACAATGTGAACACAGCACACTGTCTGGGTAAGAGAGAAAGGGAGGGGAAAAGAAAAAGAGATGGAGAGCCAGCCAGCCAGCCAGCCAGCCAGCCAGCCACATTAGCCAAATACATTTAAACTCAGTTTTTCACTATTTCTGACATTTAATCCTAGTATAAATTCCCTGTCTTAGGTCAGTTAGGATCACCACATTATTTTAAGAATGTGAAATGTCAGAATAATAGTAGAGAGAATTATTTATTTAAGCTTTTATTTCTTTCATCACATTCCCAATGGGTCAGAAGTTTACATACACTCAATTAGTATTTGGTAGCATTGCCTTTAAATTGTTTAACTTGGGTCAAACGTTTTGGTTAGCCTTCCACAAGCTTCCCACAATAAGTTGGGTGAATTTTGGCCCATTCCTCCTGACAGAGCTGGTGTAACTGAGTCAGGTTTGTAGGTCATTTTTCATTTGGAAGACCCATTTGCGACCAAGCTTTAACTTCCTGACTGATGTCTTGAGATGTTGCTTCAATATATCCACATAATCCACATTCCCTTCCTCATAATGCCATCTATTTTGTGAAGTGCACCAGTCCCTCCTGCAGCAAAGCACCCCCACAGCATGATGCTGCCACCCCCGTGCTTCACGGTTGGGATGGTGTTCTTCGGCTTGCAAGACCCCCCTTTTTCCTCCAAACATAACGATGGTCATTATGGCCAAACAGTTCTATTTTTGTTTCATCAGACCAGAGGACATTTCTCCAAAAAGTACAATCTTTGTCCCCATGTGCAGTTGCAAACCGTAGTCTGGCTTTTTTAATGCCGGTTTTGGAGCAGTGTCTTCTTCCTTGCTGAGCGGCCTTTCAGGTTCTGTCGATATAGGAATCATTTTACTGTGGATATAGATACCTTTGTACCTGTTTCCTCCAGCATCTTCACAAGGTCCTTTGCTGTTGTTCTGGGATTGATTTGGACTTTTCGCACCAAAGTACGTTCATCTATAGGAGACAGAACGCGTCTCCTTTCTGAGCGGTATGATGGCTGTGTGGTCCCATGGTGTTTACACTTGTGTACTATTGTTTGTACAGATGAACGTGGTACCTTCAGGCGTTTGGAAATTGCTTCCAAGGATGAACCAGACTTGTGGAGGTCTAAAGAAATATTGGCTGATTTCTTTTGATTTTCCCATGATGTCAAGCAAAGAGGCACTGAGTTGAGTAGGCCTTGAAATACATCCACAGGTACACCTCCAATTGACTCAAATGATGTCAATTAGCCTATCAGAAGCTTCTAAAGCGATGACATCATTTTCTGGAATTTTCCAAGCTGTTTAAAGGCACAGTCAACTTAGTGTATGTAAACTTCTGACCCACTGGAATTGTGATACAGTGAATTATAAGTGAAATAATCTGTCTGTAAACAATTGTTGGAAAGATTACTTGTGTCAAGTAGATGTCCTAACCGACTTGCAAAAAACTATAGTTTGTTAACAAGACATTTGTGGAGTGGTTAAAAAACACGTTTTAATGACTCCATCCTAAGTGTATGTAAACTTCCGACTTCAACTGTAGATAGATTAGATAGATAGATAGATAGATAGATAGATAGATAGATAGATAGATAGATAGATAGATAGATAGATAGATAGATAGATAGATAGATAGATAGATAGATAGATAGATAGATAGATAGATAGATAGATAGATAGATAGATAGATAGATAGATAGATAGATAAGATAAGATAAGATAAGATAAGATAAGATAAGATAAGATAGATAGATAGATAGATAGATAGATAGATAGATAGATAGATAGATAGATAGATAGATAGATAGATAGATAGATAGATATGATAGATAGATAGATAGATAGATATTATAGATTGATAGATTGATAGATATATATGATAGATAGATAGATAGATAGATAGATGCTGGTTGGTTTAGCCTGGCCCTGCAAGGCTGAGATCAGCCTAATCAATAGAGGGCATAATGTGGGGTGAGTAGTATGACATCAATATTAGGCTCACAGGCCCAGGAGCACCATTGTTGCCTGTCTTCCCCTCTCCCCTCCTCCATCCCTCCCTGTGCTGAGTAAACAGTGGCTCCCCAGGGAGAAAGGCAGTCATTGATGGGCGCCTCTGGCCTCTCAGGCCTGGCAGTCAACTGTGCACTGTTAAAGGACCTGAATAGAATCCATAGTGACCTCATCCACGGACAGGGACCCTTACCTGTTATAGAGGGAAAACAGAGGGAGAGAAAAACAGGGGCGAGATTTATTCGATTACCAGTAAAAATACGATGATGTTGGGGGTTTTGACATTGACGGAGTGCTGTGTGCCTCTTGTGGCTCAGTCTTTTTATTGAATCGTAAAATAAAGCGTTTGACTTGTGTTGTGTTCGGCGAATCAGCGCATATTAAGGTGATCATACTATAGGCCTACTCTGTCTCTGACATCAGAGGATCTATGTGGCAGGATTATAAATCTATATTTATTGGACAAAGAAGATATTATGTGGGGAAACTATATATGTTTGAACTAAAAGATTACATGTAACAACGATTAAATGAAATGTAAACAATGAAACATTAAATTAAATCATTATGATTTATGATGTTAATACTATATACAATATTTAATCGTGTTGCAATATGATGATGAAAATAATAGCCTAATATATTCAACATGCTGTAAACTATTGTTTTTTAACAGTTCCACTTTTTAAAATCCCTAATCACCCTAATTACTATGACACACCCCTCACTGTGGTCATTGGTTGCACAAATTGCACGGTTCAAGCATTCAGGATATTAGTAAGGCACTGTGATGCCGGGAACTGATATAAAAAGTTTGTGACTCTTTATTTATTTTTATAGTCTACTATTTACTCGCTGTTAGTCAGCACTAGGGATTAATATGGGTAACCGGGATCCCGGGAACACTTCACATTTCTCTGAAAAAGTTAATGAAAAGACCTGGGAAATTACAAAAACTTTCCCCAATGTCACACTAATGCATTTCCACAAAATACACAACATGCGCAGCAGCAGATTAGCCAAATTATGATCAATCTATGTTGTTCTGTTGTCTGGCTACCCATCCACAGCACTCCGGCCAAACGCCATGTCCACTAACGTTTCTCCACGATGAGTCTGGATTTGCATCCTCCCCGATGACTTCTCAAAAGTGAACAGGTTCAAACCATTCTGATTGGTCACAGAAACGGATGGGTTGGACCAGAACTGACCTACACTAATCATGAAGCACATCATTTTGACGTCATCACAAACGACTTCTAGGATGGCAGGTTCAGACTGACGTATGGAGCGATCGATGGAGCAGCGGAATTAAATTCATCTTGAATATACAGAATTACAGATACAGTATCATGCACTGCCTGACAGATAAAAGCTGAAGTACCAAATTCTACTATAGCCACCTATACAAGACCCCAAAAGACCTAGACACCTGGCTTAAGTTATATTGCAAGAATGTGCGTTGTGTTTAGTTTGGATTATTTCAAGAATGTCTGCTGCTCTGTCATGATGTATATGAATGCAGAGGAGCCTGTCTCTTTCCAAACGGTCTGTTCTAAAAACAATGATACCTTGGGCACACAACGCTGACAGGCTCCCTCAATACATCGAACAAAAGACCTCTTTCACGTCTCACTATTATTAAAAAAAAGAAAAATCCTGAATCTGTTCACCGGGTGCCGAGGTTTGTGTTGGGTGAATAGCATGACTAAGTTGACCGCACTTCAAACAGCGGTGCGCTTGTAGGGAGCCCAGAGTATGATGAATGGCTCCTATTCCCCCCGTGGCTCACATGGAAGGGCTGAGGTTTTATGGGAGGAATCGTCCATCACCTCAGGTTTGTCCCAAATGGCATCCTATTCCCTTGACAGTGCAGTAGTTTTGATCAGGGCCCATAGGGCTCTGGTCTAAAGTAGTGCACTTTATGGGGGATAGGGTGCCATTTGAGATGCAGACTTACTTTTCCTCCCTGCCTGCAATACAAATTCCTGTAAAGCTTAGAGAGGATCTCATGTTAAATACTGTTGAAGTAATATGGCTACAGGTTCATCTGCCTCACCTAAAGCCGATTCTTGTAGGAAGCTGCTATAGACCACCAAGTGCTAACAGTCAATATCTGGATAATATGTGTGAAATGCAGTGGTGGAAAAAGTACCCAATTGTCATACTTTAGTAAAAGTAAAGATACCTTTAATAGAAAATGACTCAAGTAAAAGTGAAAGTCACCCAGTAAAATACTACTTGAGTAAAAGTCTAAAAGTATTCGGTTTTAAATATACTTAAGTATCAAAACTAAATGTAATTGCTAAAATATACTTAAGTATCAAAAGTAAAAGTATAAATCATTTCAAATTCCTTATATTACGCAAACCAGATGGCACCATTTTCTTGTTGTTTTTCATTTATTTACGTATATCCATCGGCACACTCCATCACTCAGACATCATTTACAAACTAAGCATGTGTGTTTAGTGACTCCGTCAGATCAGAGGCAGTAGGGATGACCAGGGATGTTCTCTTGATAAGTGCGTGAATTGGACAATCTTCCTGTCCTGCTAAGCATTCAAAATGTAACGTGTACTTTTGGCTGTCATGGAAAATGTATGGAGTAAAAAGTACATTATTTTCTTTAGGAATGTAGTGAAGTAAAAGTAAAAGTTGTCAAAAAATAAAAATATAAAAGTTAAGTACAGATACACAAAGAAAAACTACTTAAGTAGTACTTTAAAGTATTTTTACTTAAGTACTTTACATCACTGGTGAAATGCTTGATAATGTATGTGATATCAACAGAGAGGTATATTTTCTGGGTGACGCTGCACTTGGCACATTTATTAAATTACTTATTCCAGTTAGTAATAAGCATGCACCCATTAAGAAAATGACTGTAAAAACTGTTAAATCCCCTTGGATTGATGAGGAATTTAGAAATGGTATGTTTGAGAGGGACGAGGCAAAGGTTATGGCAAAAAAGTCTGGCAGCACAACCGATTGGCAAACGTACTGCAAATTGAGAAATAATGTGACTAAACTGAATAAAAAGAAGTAGAAACTATACTATGAAACAAAGATAAATGATATAAAGAATTATATTAAAAAGCTTTGGAGCACCTTAAATTACATTTTGGGAAAAAGGCACATTTCAGCTCCATCATTCATTGAATCAGATGGCTCATTCATCACAAAACCCACTGATATTGCCAACTACTTTAAGGATTTCTTCATTGGCAAGATCAGCAAACTTAGGCATGACATGCCAGCAAAAAACACTGACACTACACATCCAAGTATATCTGACCAAATTATGAAAGGCAAGCATTGTAATTTTGAATTCCGTGAGGTGAGTGTGGAAGAGGTGAAATGTCTTGTTGTTGTCTATCAACAATGACAAGGCACCGGGGTATGACAACTTGGATGGAAAATTATTGAGGATAATAGCGGACGATATTGCCACTCCTATTTGCCATATCTTCAATTTAAGCCTACTAGAAAGTGTGTGCCCTCAGGCCTGGAGGGAATGTCACGTTCGTTTATGGAAGATACGGACCAAGGCGCAGCGTGATAAGCGTACATTTTATTAAGTACTTAACTCACGACAAAACAACAAACAAACGAAACGTGAAGTCCTAGGTTACACAAAACAAACCTTAACGGAACAAGATCCCACACAGACTGGTGCCAAAAGGCTGCCTAAGTATGGTCCCCAATCAGAGACAACGAGCTACAGCTGCCTCTGATTGGGAACCACCCTGGCCAACATAGATCTACACGATCTAGAAACTCAACATAGAAAACTTAACATAGAAACTACACACCCTGGCTCAACATTTAAGAGTCCCCAGAGCCAGGGCGTGACAGTACCCCCCCCCCCCCCCCCCCAAAGGTGCGGACTCCGACCGCGCCCCATAAACATAACAGCGTAGGGGCCGGGTGGGCATTCCGCCTCGGAGGCGGATCCGGCTCCGGGCGTGACCACCACTTTCTCTCCACCTCCCTGTTGCGCCCCTGGTCTGGTCTGGCACCGCTGACTGGAGCTGGACCCGACGACGGTGGATCGAACTGTACAGGCTCCGGACTGGAGCCGCTGGCCGGAGCTGGACTGGGCACCGGTGGAGTGGACTTCTCTGGCTCCGGAGTGGAGCGGCTGACCGGAGCTGGACTGGACCCCGGTGGAGCGGATTGCTCTGGCTCCGGAGTGGAGCAGCTGACCGGTGCCGGACCAGGCACCGGTGGAACAGGCACGGGCCGTGCCGGACTGGACACACGCACCACTGGCTTGGTGCGGGGAGCAGGAACGGGCCGGATCGGGCTGACGACGCGCACCACTGGCTTGGTGCGGGGAGCAGGAATGGGCCGGACCGGGCTGACGACGCGCACCACTGGCTTGGCGCGGGGAGCAGGAACGGGCCGGACCGGGCTGACGACGCGCACCACTGGCTTGGCGCGAGGGGCAGGAACAGGCCGGACCGGGCTGGCGACGCGCACCACTGGCTTGGCGCGAGGGACAGGAACAGGCCGGACCGGGCTGGCGACGCGCACCACTGGCTTGGTGCGAGGGACAGGAACAGGCCGGACCGGGCTGGCGACGCGCACCACTGGCTTGGTGCGGGGAGCAGGAACGGGCCGGGCCGGACTGGGAACACGCACCACTGGCTTGGCGCGAGGGACAGGAACAGGCCGGACCGGGCTGGCGACGCGCACCACTGGCTTGGTGCGAGGGACAGGAACAGGCCGGGCCGGACTGGGAACACGCACCACTGGCTTGGTGCGGGGAGCAGGAACGGGCCGGGCCGGACTGGGAACACGCACCACTGGCTTGGTGCGGGGAGCAGGAACGGGCCGGGCCGGACTGGGAACACGCACCACTGGCTTGGTGCGGGGAGCAGGAACGGGCCGTACCGGACTGTGGAGGCGGACTGGAGGTCTGGAGCGGAGAGCTGACACAACCCGTCCTGGCTGAATGCCTACCTCCACACAATATGTGTGAGGCATTAGCACAGGACGTACGGGGCTGTGCACGCGTACTGGCGATACAGCACGTAGCACCGGCGCAGGGTATACGGGACCGAGGAGGCGTACTGGAGACCACGAGCATTGAGCCGGCACACCCCGTCCTGGCTGAATGCCCATCTTCGTACGACACGTGCGTGGTGCTAGCACAGGACGTACAGGACTGTGCCGGAACACTCGCGGCACAGTACGTGGCTCCGCATAACACGGAGCCTGCCCAGTCACACGCTTCTTTGCATGAGTACGGGGAGTTGGCTCTGCTCTAACACTAGGCTCCGCCAACCACCCTTTTAGCCCCCCCCAAAAAAAAATATTGGGGCTGTCTCTCGGGCTTCCTCCTCGGCCGGCACCCTCTGCGTTGCCGCTGCTCCTCTCTATAGCGCGCCTCCACAGTCTCCTCCCAAGGACGGCGATCCATTCCGGCCTGAATCTCCTCCCAAGTCCAGGATCCCTTCCCGTCCAGGATCTCCTCCCAGGTCCAGGCTGTCTGTTCCTGGACACGCTGCTTGGTCCTCATTTGGTGGGATCTTCTGTCACGTTCGTTTATGGAAGATACGGACCAAGGCGCAGCGTGATAAGCGTACATTTTATTAAGTACTTAACTCACGACAAAACAACAAACAAACGAAATGTGAAGTCCTAGGTTACACAAAACAAACCTTAACGGAACAAGATCCCACACAGACTGGTGCCAAAAGGCTGCCTAAGTATGGTCCCCAATCAGAGACAACGAGCTACAGCTGCCTCTGATTGGGAACCACCCTGGCCAACATAGATCTACACGATCTAGAAACTCAACATAGAAAACTTAACATAGAAACTACACACCCTGGCTCAACATTTAAGAGTCCCCAGAGCCAGGGCGTGACAGGGAAGCAAAAGTCATTCTGCTACCTAAGAATAGTAAAGCCCCCTTTACTGGCTCAAATAGCCGACCAATCAGCCTGTTACCAACCCTTAGTAAACTTTTGGAAAAAATTGTGTTTGACCAGATACAATGCTATTTTACAGTAAACAAATTGACAAACTTTCAGCACGCTTATAAGGAAGGACATTCAACAAGCACAGCACTTGTGACTTATGATGATTGATTGGCTGAGAGAAATTGATGATAATAGATTGTGGGGGCTGTTTTGTTAGACTTCAGTGCGCCTTTTGACATTATCGATCATAGTCTGCAGCTGGAAAAAATTATGTGTTATGGCTTTACACCCCCTGCTATATTGTGGATAAAGAGTTACCTGTCTAACAGAACACAGAGGTTGTTCTTTAATGGAAGCCTCTCCAACATAATCCAGGTAGAATCAGGAATTCCCCAGGGCAGCTGTCTAGGCCCCTTACTTTTTATGTTAGTCCTAAATATTTCAAAAACTAAAAGCATTGTATTTGGGACAAATCATTCACTAAATCCTAAACCTCAACTAAATATTGTAATGAATAATGTGGAAATTGTGCAAGTTGAGGTGACTAAACTGCTTGGAGTAACCCTGGATTGTAAACTGTCATGGTCAAAACATGTTGATACAACAGTAGCTAAGATGGGGAGAAGTCTGTCCATAATAAAGCGTTGCTCTGCCTTCTTAACAACATTAACAACAAGGCATGTCCTACAGGCCCTAGTTTTGTCGCACCTGAACTACTGTTCAATCGTGTGGTCAGGTGCCACAAATAGGGATTTAGGAAAATTACAATTGGCTCAGAACAGGCAGCACGGCTGGCCCTTAAATGTACACAGGGTGTTAACATGAATGATATGCATGTCAATCTCTCATGGCTCAAAGTGGAGGAGCGATTGACTTCCTCACTACTTGTTTTTGTAAGAAGTGTTGACAAGCTGAATGCACCGAGCTGTCTGTTTAAACTAATAGCACACAGCTTGGACACCCATGCATACCCCACAAGACAAGGCACCAGAGGTCCAGAACAGACTATAGGAGACGCACAGTACTACATAGAGCCATGACTACATGGAACTCTCTTCCACATCAGGAAACTGATGGAAGCAGTAGAATAATAAATAAATAAAAACACCTTATGGAACAGTGGGGACTGTGAAAAGACACACACACACAGGTACAGACATGCATACGCACATAAACGCTAGCACTCTACGCACACGTACATTGAAATAACGTTGTATGGTGGTGTTATACATTTTGTATTGTAGATATGTAGTGGTGTAATAATGTTATATGATGTACTGTTTTATCTTTCGTTTGATGTGTAATGTAAGTGCCTTAATGTGTTTGGACCCCAGGAAGAGTAGCTGCTGCCTTGGCAGAAGCTAATGGGGATCCCTAATAAATACAAATACAAATACACCTTTCACCTCTGGCATTGGTGGTAGAGAGGGAAATATACAACATAAACGACCTTCATTGCTTTGGTCTGACCAATGGAAGGTTTCTGATTTGGGTGTTGAGTTAAAACACCCAAGTAACAAAACTTTATCTCAGTTTGATGTGTGATATTGCTTGATATAATGTACTGTTGTAGTATGAAAGGTGTGGACCTCAAGACTTCTATAAGGCAGGCTCTGCAATAGAGCCATCCATGGGCACCATGACTATAAATAGTCTAAGACGCAGTGATGTTGGGATGGAGAGGTGTTCCCAGGGGTGTGTTTCTCTGCGTCTCAGGGGAGCAGCTGTCTGGAGAGAAGCCTGACTGAATGGATAATTAGAAAGGACCCTTCATAGTCACGCCCTAGCCCTCTGAGTGGAGCAGGGGAGACCTGGTCTAATTGGCTGAGCTTTGATGTGATGCACGTTCGCTAAGCTTCTCAATGCAGCACTTAGCACTTAACAATACACTTCTCTTTCATCTTCAAAGCCAATTAATTTATATCGTGGAATAGAATTTCAAAGAGAGAAAAAAGCTAATTTTGAAACTGTGATAGCAGCTTATTATCATATGCAATGTATTTGAGGCTTTGCGCGAATGTATTACATGTTAATTATAAAGGGTTGTTGGCATAGAAAGCTGTTCATATGTCATATGTTCATATGACTGATTGTGTCATGAGATCATTGCATATACTGTAGTATTTCATTCATAATACTGCAAATAACAACAGAAAGAAAAGGCAGCCATTTTATAACATTTCTCTACTATAACTGATTTAGCGTGATGAAGGAAAACTTGCCACTGAGAGTCTGTAATGGCATTCTGACAATGTACTACTAGACTTGTGGAACATTCTCTGACTCATTCCTGGCTTCCTCACTGAAATTATGACTCAAAAAAAAGTTTCAGACATCAGAGCATTCTTGACATGTATCTGGGTGGGAGAAGGTGCGGGTGTACACATGGTTGTGTCTGTGTGTGTGTGCATGCGTGTAAAAATGTGGAAGTGAAAATGTGTGTGTGTGTGTGTGCACGCCTGTGTGTTTGGGGGGGGGTGTATTTCCTGCTGTTGCCTCAGCCCTTTGTGAGCTGTTTATGATTCTCCTCTTTAGCCCTGGGACCCCTCTCTCTCATCACCTCACCTCACCTTACCTCCACCCCCCAGTGCTCCCCCTCTCCCCACCTCACCAGGAATGGGAAAAGGTTATTTCATTAGCTCAGGCAAGATGTGAAAGGAGCGAACAGTTTTTTAAATTATATGAGAAAAAAATATTCCATTTTATTTGGAACGGCAAGCCAGACAAAATGAAACGGGCCTATTTATATAATGAATATGAATTCGAAGGACAGAAATTGTTAAATATTAAAGCATTAGACCTATCACTAAAAGCTTCAGTCATACAAAAGTTATACTTAAATCCAAACTGGTTCTCTAGCAAATTAGTAAGATTGTCTCACTCCATGTTCAAGAATGGCCTTTTTCCCTTTATTCAGATTACAACCTCTCACTTTCAGTTATTTCAAAAGGAAATAATCTCCCAAATATCACTATTTCTAAAACAAGCCATGGAAAGTTGGTTGCAATTTCAATTTAATCCTCCAGAAACGACAGAACAAATAATGCAACAAATATAGTGGTTAAACTCAAATATACGAATTTATTAAAAAAACATTATTTTTTGAAAAGTTTAAAAAGAAAAGTATAATCTTCGTAAATGATATCATAGGTAGGACTGGTGGAGTTATGTCGCACATGCAGCTAACAAAAACATATGGAAATGTCTGCTCTACCCAAAATTACAACCAAACAATTGCAGCATTACCGTAAAAATGGAAGAGGAAAGTGGAATGGGGAAAAGGTAAGGAACTTGTCTGTCGGCCCTTCATTAAAGACCATAATTGGTTAAAGAAAATTGTGATAAATAAAAAAGTATACCAGTTTCATTTAAGGACCAAAGGATTGACAACCGTCCCATATAGATTGCAAAATAGTTGGGAAGAGATTTTTGATGGACCGATTCCATGGCAAATTGTTTATGAACTGATAGGCAAAATGACACCGAATTCAAAACTTAGAATTTTTCAATTTAAATTATTATACAAAATTCTTGCTACCAACAGAATGTTATATATATATATACAGTGGGGGAAAAAGTATTTAGTCAGCCACCAATTGTGCAAGTTCTCCCACTTAAAAAGAGGAGAGAGGCCTGTAATTTTCATCATAGGTACACGTCAACTATGACAGACAAATTGAGAAGAAAAAAAATCCAGAAAATCACATTGTAGGATTTTTAATGAATTTATTTGCAAATTATGGTGGAAAATAAGTATTTGGTCACCTACAAACAAGCAAGATTTCTGGCTCTCACAGACCTGTAACTTCTTCTTTAACAGGCTCCTCTGTCCTCCACTCGTTACCTGTATTAATGGCACCTGTTTGAACTTGTTATCAGTATAAAAGACACCTGTCCACAACCTGAAACAGTCACACTCCAAACTCCACTATGGCCAAGACCAAAGAGCTGTCAAAGGACACCAGAAACAACATTGTAGACCTGCACCAGGCTGGGAAGACTGAATCTGCAATAGGTAAGCAGCTTGGTTTGAAGAAATCAACTGTGGGAGCAATTATTAGGAAATGGAAGACATACAAGACCACTGTTAATCTCCCTCGATCTGGGGCTCCACGTAAGATCTTACCCCGTGGGGTCAAAATGATCACAAGAACGGTGAGCAAAAATCCCAGAACCACACGGGGGGACCTAGTGAATGACCTGCAGAGAGCTGGGACCAAAGTAACAAAGCCTACCATCAGTAACACACTACGCCGCCAGGGACTCAAATCCTGCAGTGCAAGACGTGTCCCCCTGCTTAAGCCAGTACATGTCCAGGCCCGTCTGAAGTTTGCTAGAGTGCATTTGGATGATCCAGAAGAGGATTGGGAGAATGTCATATGGTCAGATGAAACCAAAATAGAACTTTTTGGTAAAAACTCAACTCGTCGTGTCTGGAGGACAAATAATGCTGAGTTGCATCCAAAGAACACCATACCTACTGTGAAGCATGGTGGTGGAAACACCATGCTTTGTGGCTGTTTTTCTGCAAAGGGACCAGGACAACTGATCCGTGTAAAAGAAAGAATGAATGGGGCCATGTATCGTGAGATTTTGAGTGAAAACCTCCTTCCATCAGCAAGGGCATTGAAGATGAAACGTGGCTGGGTCTTTCAGCATGACAATGATCCCAAACACACCGCCCGGGCAACGAAGGAGTGGGTTCGTAAGAAGCATTTCAAGGTCCTGGAGTGGCCTAGCCAGTCTCCAGATCTCAACCCCATAGAAAATCTTTGGAGGGAGTTGAAAGTCCGTGTTGCCCAGCGACAGCCCCAAAACTTCACTGCTCTAGAGGAGATCTGCATGGAGGAATGGGCCAAAATACCAGCAACAGTGTGTGAAAACCTTGTGAAGACTTACAGAAAACGTTTGACCTGTGTCATTGCCAACAAAGGGTATATAACAAAGTATTAAGAAACTTTTGTTATTGACCAAATACTTATTTTCCACCATAATTTGCAAATAAATTCATAAAAAATCCTACAATGTGATTTTCTGGAAAAAAAAATCTCATTTTGTCTGTCATAGTTGACGTATACCTATGATGAACATTACAGGCCTCTCTCATCTTTTAAAGTGGGAGAACTTGCACAATTGGTGGCTGACTAAATACATTTTTATCAAATACAAGTATTTGATACACTGCCGATTTTGCAGGTTTTCCTACTTACAAAGCATGTAGAGGTCTGTAATTTTTTATCATAGGTACACTTCAAAACAAAAACCCAGAAAATCACATTGTATGATTTTTAAGTAATTAATTTGCATTTTATTGCATGACATACGTATTTGATCACCTACCAACCAGTAAGAATTCCGGCTCTCACAGACCTGTTAGTTTTTCTTTAAGAAGCCCTCCTGTTCTCCACTCATTACCTGTATTAACTGCACCTGTTTGAACTCGTTACCTGTATAAAAGACACCTGTCCACACACTCAATCAAACAGACTCCAACCTCTCCACAATGGCCAAGACCAAAGAGCTGTGTAAGGACATCAGGGATAAAATTGTAGACCTGCACAAGGCTGGGATGGGCTACAGGACAATAGGCAAGCAGCTTGGTGAGAAGGCAACAACTGTTGGCGCAATTATTAGAAAATGGAAGAAGTTCAAGATGACGGTCAATCACCCTCGGTCTGGGGCTCCATGCAAGATCTCACCTCGTGGGGCATCAATGATCATGAGGAAGGTGAGGGACCAGAACTACATGGCAGGACCTGGTCAATGACCTGAAGAGAGCTGGGACCACAGTCTCAAAGAAAACCATTAGTAACACACTACGCCGTCATGGATTAAAATCCTGCAGCGCACGCAAGGTCCCCCTGCTCAAGCCAGCGCATGTCCAGGCCCGTCTGAAGTTTGCCAATGACCATCTGGATGATCCAGAGGAGGAATGGGAGAAGATCATGTGGTCTGATGAGACAAAAATAGAGCTTTTTGGTCTAAACTCCACTCGCCGTGTTTGGAGGAAGAAGAAGGATGAGTACAACCCCAAGAACACCATCCCAACCGTGAAGCATGGAGGTGGAAACATCATTCTTTGGGGATGCTTTTCTGCAAAGGGGACAGGACGACTGCACCGTATTGAGGGGAGGATGGATGGGGCCATGTATCACGAGATCTTGGCCAACAACCTCCTTCCCTCAGTAAGAGCATTGAAGATGGGTCGTGGCTGGGTCTTCCAGCATGACAACAACACGAAACACACAGCCAGGGCAACTAAGGAGTGGCTCCGTAAGAAGCATCTCAAGGTCCTGGAGTGGCCTAGCAAGTCTCCAGACCTGAACCCAATAGAAAATATTTGAAGGGAGCTGAAAGTCCGTATTGCCCAGCGACAGCCCCGAAACCTGAAGGATCTGGAGAAGGTCTGTATGGACGAGTGGGCCAAAATCCCTGCTGCAGTGTGTGCAAACCTGGTTAAGACCTACAGGAAACGTATGATCTCTGTAATTGCAAACAAAGGTTTCTGTACCAAATATTAAGTTCTGCTTTTCTGATGTTTCAAATACTTATGTCATGCAATAAAATGCAAATTAATTACTTAAAAATCATACAATGTGATTTTCTGGATTTTTGTTTTAGATTCCGTCCCTCACAGTTGAAGTGTACCTATGATAAAAAGTACAGACCTCTACATGCTTTGTAAGTAGGAAAACCTGCAAAATCGGCAGTGTATCAAATACTTGTTCTCCCCACTGTATATATATTTGCACAAAAAAAACATATGGAGGATTGGAAGTGATGCAGACAATTACATTGATGGAAGTTACAATCTATCTGCAATATTAAAGCTGATCTACCCCCCCCCCCCCCCCCCCCCCCAAAAAAAAAGAAAAAAAAGAAAAAATAATGATGTGAAAGGAGTGGGATGAACATTACTGATAGAATCATAATGGGATGCTACAGTACATTCCCCCATGCATTTCCAATATATTGTAGTCATCTAGCGTAACAGCACTCAGGTACTGTTGTGTTCTGAGTCGACCTCCTTCAGCTGGACTAGGTGAACAATTGACTGGTTTACGTCAGCCAACCATTCCCTCAGACGACCTTCACTCTGCAGAGTGAGCAGTGATGAATCCTGCCATGACTGAGTCTGGGCTTGGTTTTTTATGAGCTCTCCCAGTGAGAAGCAGGGCTTATGGTGTGGAGTAAGGGGGTCTTTCTATAGATAATGGGGCCAATGTGTGACACTGGGATAAACATTAAAAAATGGTTTGAAACAAAACTAAAAAAGATTTTTATGCAGTTCCACATGTGTACTTAGAGGAATATATGCAAATTGGCCCATAACTCCGCTTACAACAACATAGGCCTAGGACTATACATCCTTTAAACAGGGTTGATACAGACATTGGCAAGTCAAATTCAAGGACTTTCAGGGACTTTTTCAAGCACTTACAGTAATTGTAATGTTCAAGGACCTCAATGTTACACAATTGTGCAGCAGGTAGCCTAGCGGTTAAGAGCATTGGGCCAGTAACTGAAAGGTTGCTGGTTCGAATCCCCGAGCCAACTAGGTGAAATATCTGTCGATGTGCCCTTGAGCAAGGTACTTAACTCCAATTGCTCCTGTAAGTCGCTCTTATATGCTAAATGACTCAAATGTAATAAATCTAAATTATGTACATATAGGGCTTAATATAGAACCCCACCCCACCCAAAAAAAGCATGCAGAAAGTGTTGAAAAAGTAAGCCATTAGCACTTTAAGAATAATGAATTTTTTAGGCCTTGCCAATGCATTGATTTTCAAAATATTATTTTATTCTAAAATGTGTGAGAATAATGTGGACTTGCCTGACACTAAATAAATTGGATGCATGGTGATTTTTCTGTAGGCTATGTGGCCGACACAGGCACACATAATAAATCCATGAATAGCGGTAGCATTAATCTCACCATTTCTGTTTTTATAAGGAGAACGCAACCAAAAACCAGGTTCCTTTTGTAATGGAAGGATTTGTATGGAATGCTAAGTTAAAGGCAGCATTAAGATGTTGTCGTCCTCATAATAACTGCAGGTGGTTTTACAGATTAGCACAACAACACCTGTCAATTGAAGCAGCGGGAAACAAACGAAAGTGGCCACATCTCTCACAAAAGCCGATCAAAAATGAAATTACGGATAATAATAAGGGAGAAGAATAACTTATACATTGGCTACAATAATTACAAGGACTTTTCAAGCACCAAATTGATGAAATATCTAAATTTCTGTCACGATCGTCGGTAAGAGAGGAGGACCAAGGCACAGCGTGATGAACGAACATGGTTAACTTTATTATCTTTAGTGATAATAGAAACAACAATCAACAAAACAACAAACGACTCGTGAAGTCCACGGTAACAATGACCAACACGGAACAAAAACCCACAAACACAAAGGGAAAACAGACAGTTTAAATATGGCTCCCAATCAGAGACAACCAACGACAGCTGACACTCGTTGCCTCTGATTGGGAGTCACTCTAGCCAACATAGAAATAAACACAACAGAATGAACACACCCTGGCTCAACATATAGAGTCCCAGAGCCAGGGTGTGACAGTACCCCCCCCTAAAGGCGCGGACTGCGACCGCGCCTCAACTTGAACAAAACAGGGGAGGGCTGGGTGGGCATACCTCCTCGGCGGCGGTTCTGGCTCCGGCCTTGCCACCCACCCTCCAATAAACCCCCCATAGCGCCCCTGGTCCAGTCTGGCCCCGCTGGCTGGAGCTGAACTGGACTTAGCAGGAGCGGTTAGCTTCAGCTCCATAGTGGAGCAGTTGACCGGTACCTTACCAGGCACCGGTGACCCAGGCACGGGTTGTGCTGGACTGACGACGCGCATCCCTGGCTTGGTGCGTGGAGGAGGAACGGGCCTTACCAGGCTGACGACGCGCACCCCTGGCCTGGTGCGTGGAGGAGGAACGGGCCTTACCAGGTTGACGACTCGCACCCCTGGCTTAGTGCGAGTGGCAGGAACAGGCCGGGCCGGGCTGGCGACGCGCACCGTAGACTTGGTGCGAGTGGCAGGAACAGGCCGGGCCGGGCTGGCGACGCGCACCGTAGACTTGGTGC
This sequence comes from Coregonus lavaretus, assembly GCF_964263955.1. Classification (NCBI taxonomy): domain Eukaryota; kingdom Metazoa; phylum Chordata; class Actinopteri; order Salmoniformes; family Salmonidae; genus Coregonus; species Coregonus lavaretus. The sequence goes on from NC_140018.1 coordinate 28,318,291, forward strand.
GAGTGGCAGGAACAGGCCGGGCCGGGCTGTGGAGACGGATAGGAGACCTGGAGTGAAGAGCGGCCACAACCCGTCCTGGCTGAATGCCTACCCTCACACACTCTGTGTGAGGCATCCGCACAGGACGTACAGGGCGGTGTACCCGTAACCTGGTGGCCTTCTGAATCCGCCCCTTTTCTGCCTCCGTCAGCCCCGTCGTCCATACCGTGTGCCCCCCCCTAAAACATTTCTGGGGTTGCCTCTCGCCTGTCCGACGTTGACACTGCTGACGCCGCTGCTCCTCTTTCGCCAGGGCCTCTCCCGGCGCTTCCTCCCATGTCCAGTCCAAGTTCTGCCCCGGGACACGCTGCTTGGTCCTTACTTGGTGGGTTTTTCTGTCACGATCGTCTAACAGAGAAGGACCAAGGCGCAGCGTGATGAACGAACATGGTTAACTTTATTATCTTTAGTGATAATAGAAACAACAATCAACAAAACAACAAACGACTCGTGAAGTCCACGGTAACAATGACCAACACGGAACAAAAACCCACAAACACAAAGGGAAAACAGACAGTTTAAATATGGCTCCCAATCAGAGACAACCAACGACAGCTGACACTCGTTGCCTCTGATTGGGAGTCACTCTAGCCAACATAGAAATAAACACAACAGAATGAACACACCCTGGCTCAACATATAGAGTCCCAGAGCCAGGGTGTGACAATTTTAAACAATACAAGAACTTGAATTTGGAACTCAGAAATTCAAGTACTCGCATAGGCCTACCTTGAAATTGTCACACCCTGGCTCTGGGACTCTATATGTTGAGCCAGGGTGTGACAATTTCAAGGTAGGCCTATGCGAGTACTTGAATTTCTGAGTTCCAAATTCAAGTTCTTGTATTGTTTAAAATTGCAGGTGTAACATGGAAACCGAAACGTATTTGTCATGTTATTTCATTTACCAGATCATGTTGTGAAGAAGCCCACTAGGTTATGTAATTTGTTGTCATTTTATCCAGAATAATTTATAGGAATAGCATTGGGTGTTGCGCAATAGTCTATCCTACACAATCGCGCACAGTAGACTCAGTGTCCAATCCAAGGCACAAAAACATATGAAAACATGAACTCATTACCTTGATGCTTTCTCTGTTAAATATAATGAGACATTGCTGTAAATCAAGCAGACAACAACAGATGATCAACATCAATTCGCTAGGGATATTAGAGCCAATGTGGATCAAGGCACAAATGTCTTCACCGGCATAACGAATGAGAAACCAAAATATTCTGGACAATCCTTGCGAACACCTTTTTTTCAGAACTTGGCCTGTTGTAGCATCACATGTGCTGTCGCAACAGCTGTTCCTCACTTAACTGTCATTCAGAAAATTCCTTCATGGATCAGATGATGATGTGTGAAAATATCACGCCATAATTTAACAGCTCGACACCAAATGCATATCCAACAAGTATTATACATAATTATTGAAGAACCACGTTAATGATAGTATCAATTTAGGTTTTATATATCAAGGTAAGGTGACTCTTTCGGTTAGAAGCATTCTTTTTTGCAATTGCATAATTCTTTGGGGATTTGTGTGCCCATGAAAACTGTTTTCGCCACATAACATAAGGTGACACAAAATGTTACGTACAGTTGAAGTCGGAAGTTTACATACAGTGGGGAAAAAATTTATTTAGTCAGCCACCAATTGTGCAAGTTCTCCCACTTAAAAAGACGAGAGAGGCCTGTAATTTTCATCATAGGTACACGTCAACTATGACAGACAAATTGAGGAAAAAAAATCCAGAAAATCACATTGTAGGATTTTTAATGAATTTATTTGCAAATTATGGTGGAAAATAAGTATTTGGTCACCTACAAACAAGCAAGATTTCTGGCTCTCACAGACCTGTAACTTCTTCTTTAAGAGGCTCCTCTGTCCTCCACTCGTTACCTGTATTAATGGCACCTGTTTGAACTTGTTATCAGTATAAAAGACACCTGTCCACAACCTCAAACAGTCACACTCCAAACTCAACTATGGCCAAGACCAAAGAGCTGTCAAAGGACACCAGAAACAACATTGTAGACCTGGACCAGGCTGGGAAGACTGAATCTGCAATAGGTAAGCAGCTTGGTTTGAAGAAATCAACTGTGGGAGCAATTATTAGGAAATGGAAGACATACAAGACCACTGTTAATCTCCCTCGATCTGGGGCTCCACGTAAGATCTCACCCCGTGGGGTCAAAATGATCACAAGAACGGTGAGCAAAAATCCCAGAACCACACGGGGGGACCTAGTGAATGACCTGCAGAGAGCTGGGACCAAAGTAACAAAGCCTACCATCAGTAACACACTACGCCGCCAGGGACTCAAATCCTGCAGTGCAAGACGTGTCCCCCTGCTTAAGCCAGTACATGTCCAGGCCCGTCTGAAGTTTGCTAGAGTGCATTTGGATGATCCAGAAGAGGATTGGGAGAATGTCATATGGTCAGATGAAACCAAAATAGAACTTTTTGGTAAAACCTCAACTCGTCGTGTCTGGAGGACAAAGAATGCTGAGTTGCATCCAAAGAAGACCATACCTACTGTGAAGCATGGGGGTGGAAACACCATGCTTTGGGGCTGTTTTTCTGCAAAGGGACCAGGACAACTGATCCGTGTAAAGGAAAGAATGAATGGGGCCATGTATCGTGAGATTTTGAGTGAAAACCTCCTTCCATCAGCAAGGGCATTGAAGATGAAACGTGGCTGGGTCTTTCAGCATGACAATGATCCCAAACACACCGCCCGGGCAACGAAGGAGTGGGTTCGTAAGAAGCATTTCAAGGTCCTGGAGTGGCCTAGCCAGTCCCCAGATCTCAACCCCATAGAAAATCTTTGGAGGGAGTTGAAAGTCCGTGTTGCCCAGCGACAGCCCCAAAACATCACTGCTCTAGAGGAGATCTGCATGGAGGAATGGGCCAAAATACCAGCAACAGTGTGTGAAAACCTTGTGAAGACTTACAGAAAACGTTTGACCTGTGTCATTGCCAACAAAGGGTATATAACAAAGTATTGAGAAACTTTTGTTATTGACCAAATACTTATTTTCCACCATAATTTGCAAATAAATTCATAAAAAATCCTACAATGTGATTTTCAGGAAAAATAAATTCTCATTTTGTCTGTCATAGTTGACATGTACCTATGATGAAAATTACAGGCCTCTCTCATCTTTTTAAGTGGGAGAACTTGCACAATTGGTGGCTGACTAAATACTTTTTTCCCCACTGTACACCATAGCCAAATACATTTAAACTCAGTTTTTCACAATTCCTGACATTTAATCCTAGTAAAAATTCCCTGTTTTAGGTCACTTAGGATTAACCACTATTTTAAGAATGTGAAATGTCAGAGAGAATTATTTATTTCAGCTTTTATTTCTTTCATCACATTCCCAGTGGGTCAGAAGTTTACATACACTCAATTAGTATTTGGTAGCATTGCCTTTAAATTGTTTAACTTGGGTCAAACGTTTTGGGTAGCCTTCCACAAGCTTCCCACAATAAGTTGGGTGAATTTTGGCCCATTCCTCCTGACAGAGCTGGTGTAACTGAGTAAGGTTTGTAGGCCTCCTTGCTCGCACACACTTTTTCAGTTCTGCTCACAAATGTTCTATAGGATTGAGGTCAGGGCTTTGTGATGGCCACTCCAATACCTTGACTTTGTTGTCCTTAAGCCATTTTGCCACAGCTTTGGAAGTATGCTTGGGGTCATTGTCCATTTGGAAGAACCATTTGCGACTTCCTGACTGATGTCTTGAGATGTTGCTTCAATATATCCACATAATTTTCCTTCCTCATGATGCCATCTATTTTGTGAAGTGCACCAGTCCCTCCTGCAGCAAAGCACCCCCACAGCATGATGCTGCCACCCCCGTGCTTCATGATTGGGATGGTGTTCTTCGGCTTGCACGCTCCCCATTTTTCCTCCAAACATAACGATGGTCATTATGGCCAAACAGTTCTATTTTTGTTTCATCAGACCAGAGTACATTTCTCCAAAAAGTATGATCTTTGTCCCCATGTGCAGTTGCAAACCGTAGTCTGGCTTTTTTATGGCGGTTTTGGAGCAGTGGCTTCTTCCTTGCTGAGCGGCCTTTCAGGTTATGTCGATATAGGACTCGTTTTACTGTGGATATAGATACTTTTGTACCTGTTTCCTCCAGCATCTCCACAAGGTCCTTTGCTGTTGTTCTGGGATTGATTTGCACTTTTCGCACCAAAGTACGTTCATCTTTAGGAGACAGAATGTGTCTCCTTCCTGAGCGGTATGACGGCTGTGTGGTCCCATGGTGTTCATACTTGCGTACTATTGTTTGTACAGATGAACGTGGTACCTTCAGGCATTTGGAAATTGATCCCAAGGATGAACCAGACTTGTGGAGATCCATCATTTTTTTTCTGAGGTCTTGGCTGATTTCTTTTGATTTTCCCATGATGTCAAGCAAAGAGGCACTGAGTTTGAAGGTAGGCCTTGAAATACATCCACAGGTACACCTCCAATTGACTCAAATTATGTAAATTAGCCTATTAGAAGCTTCTAAAGCCATGACATCATTTTCTGGAATTTTCCAAGCTGTTTAAAGGCACGGTGAACTTAGTGTATGTAAACTTCTGACCCACTGGAATTGTGATACAGTGAATTATAAGTGAAATAATCTGTCTGTAAACAATTGTTGGAAAAATAACTTGTGTCATGCACAAAGTAGAAGTCCTAACCGACTTGCCAAAACTATAGTTTGTTAACAAGAAATTTGTGGAGTGGTTGAAAAACGAGTTTTAACTTCCGACTTCAACTGTAGTTACTCTGCATTTTTGAGATCTCTATACAAAAACCTGTCTGACATCTGGTCCTCTGTAGCTCAGCTGGTAGAGCACGGCGCTTGTAACGCCAAGGTAGTGGGTTCGATCCCCGGGACCACCCATACACAAACATTTATGCACGCACGACTGTAAGTCGCGTTGGATAAAAGCGTCTGCTAAATGGCATATTATTATTATTATCTAGATCCAGGATTATTACAGGGTTCAAGTTCAATGTCTAATTTAACTGATTAATGGTTAATATATGATATAACGACAATTTACTCTACAATAAATGCAAGGACAGAAAAGTAATGTTTTATGTCAAACGATTTTGGACAAATCTGTCAAGACACCAACCATGAGAAAGGGTTAAAGGCTTTACATAGGCTTTACATCAACTCGTGAATTTTATGGAATATACAGTGGGGAGAACAAGTATTTGCAGGTTTTCCTACTTACAAAGCATGTAGAGGTCTGTAATTATTTATCATAGGTACACTTCAAAACAAAAACCCAGAAAATCACATTGTATGATTTTTAAGTAATTCATTTGCATTTTATTGCATGACATAAGTATTTGATCACCTACCAACCAGTAAGAATTCCGGCTCTCACAGACCTGTTCGTTTTTCTTTAAGAAGCCCTCCTGTCTGTTCTCCACTCATTACCTGTATTAACTGCACCTGTTTGAACTCGTTACCTGTATAAAAGACACCTGTACACACACTCAATCAAACAGACTCCAACCTCTCCACAATGGCCAAGACCAGAGAGCTGTGTAAGGACATCAGGGATAAAATTGTAGACCTGCACAAGGCTGGGATGGTCTACAGGACAATAGGCAAGCAGCTTGGTGAGAAGGCAACAACTGTTGGCGCAATTATTAGAAAATGGAAGAAGTTCAAGATGACGGTCAATCACCCTCGGTCTGGGGCTCCATGCAAGATCTCACCTTGTGGGGCATCAATGATCATGAGGAAGGTGAGGGATCAGCCCAGAACTACATGGCAGGACCTGGTCAATGACCTGAAGAGAGCTGGGACCACAGTCTCAAAGAAAACCATTAGTAACACACTACGCCGTCATGGATTAAAATCCTGCAGCGCACGCAAGGTCCCCCTGCTCAAGCCAGCGCATGTCCAGGCCTGTCTGAAGTTTGCCAATGAACATCTGGATGATCCAGAGGAGGAATGGGAGAAGGTCATGTGGTCTGATGAGACAAAAATATAGCTTTTTGGTCTAAACTCCACTCGCCGAGGAAGAAGAAGGATGAGTACAACCCCAAGAACACCATCCCAACCGTGAAGCATGGATGTGGAAACATCATTCTTTGGGGACGCTTTTCTGCAAAGGGGACAGGTTGACTGCACCGTATTGAGGGGAGGATGGATGGGGCCATGTATCGCGAGATCTTGGCCAACAACCTCCTTCCCTCAGTAAGAGCATTGAAGATGGGTCGTGGCTGGGTCTTCCAGCATGACAACGACCCGAAACACACAGCCAGGGCAACTAAGGAGTGGCTCCGTAAGAAGCATCTCAAGGTCCTGGAGTGGCCTAGCCAGTCTCCAGACCTGAACCCAATAGAAAATCTTTGGAGGGAGCTGAAAGTCCGTATTGCCCAGCGACAGCCCCGAAACCTGAAGGATCTGGAGATGGTCTGTATGGAGGAGTGGGCCAAAATCCCTGCTGCAGTGTGTGCAAACCTGGTCAAGACCTACAGGAAACGTATGATCTCTGTAATTACAAACAAAGGTTTCTGTACCAAATATTAAGTTCTGCTTTTCTGATGTATCAAATACTTATGTCATGCAATAAAATGCAAATTAATTACTTAAAAATCATACAATGTGATTTTCTGGATTTTTGTTTTAGATTCCGTCTCTCACAGTTGAAGTGTACCTATGATAAAAATTACAGACCTCTACATGCTTTGTAAGTAGGAAAACCTGCAAAATCGGCAGTATATCAAATACTTGTTCTCCCCACTGTAGCTATGTTCCCCCCTTACATCTTAAGGTAATGGCATGAAACAAATTGGCAGATTATTTTCAATGACTTATCAATAACTGTAACAAGTTGTCCAGTGTAGGAAATTCTCACTGCTACCCTAGTTTATAGAAAGACCCAAGGACAGGGAGTGTTCTGGCACGTCGCACATACACTCTGCCTCAGTGTCATGAGTAGTTTACAGTGTGTTTTCCCCCCTGAACACCTCACCCAAACCTCTCATCTATACTGAACAAAAATATAAATGCAACATGCAACAATTTCAAAGATTTTACTGAATTACACTTCATATGAGGAAATCAGTCAATTGAAATAAATATATGACTGGTAATACAGATATGGTCAGAGATACCTTAAAGGAAACGGGCCTCACAATGGGCCTCATGATCTCGTCACAGTATTTCTGTGTATTCAAATTGCCATTGATAAAATGCAATTGTGTTCGCTGTCTGTAGCTTATGCCTGCCCATACCATAACCCCACCGCAACCATGGGGCACTCTGTTCACAACGTTGACATCAGCAAACCGCTCGCCCACATGACACCATAAACGTGGTCTGCGTTTGTGAGGCCGGTTGGACGTACTGCCAAATTCTCTAAAATGATGTTGAATGCGGCTTATGGTAGAGAAATTAACATTCAATTCTCAGACAACAGCTCTGATGGACATTCCTGCAGTCAACATGCCAATTGCACGCTCCCTCAAATCTGTGGCATTGTGTTGTGTGACAAAACTGCACATTTTAGTGGCCTTTTACTGTCCCCAGCACAAGGTGCACCTGTGTAATGATCATGCTGTTTAATCAGCTTCTTGATATGCCACACCTGTCAGGTAAATCAGAGAAATGCTCACTAACAGGGATGTAAACAAATTTGTGCACAAAATTTGAGAGAAATAAGCTTTTTGTGCGGATTTCAGCTCAGGAAACATGTTGCGTTTATATTTTTGTTCCGTGTACATCTACATCACTGTATGTTACTGTAAAAGTCAGCTATGACGCACTCTTTCAGACTCAGTTTCAAGGTGCTGCTTAGGGGTTCAGAGAGTTCGTGCAGAGTTCATAGACTCACTTTGGAACACTTTTGTCATGAGAGACTAATACATACATGTAGAATTAGCTTCTGTTGCTTTAGCCTGGTGTCAATGCAGACCCTCACAGTACTACACTGAATGCACAGACCTCACACTAAACTAGATCCATAGGCAAGGCCGGTCTGACTGACATGTGTGTGCTACAAGTCACTACTCTGTTCCTTTCTTACTCTTGTTATTATCTATACCCTGCCTATATGTACATATATACCTCAAATACCTAATTGATCTGGTGCTGGTACTCCCTCTATATACTGTAGTTTAATTCTTGTCTATCTCTATTTGCTCTGATGCTCTCTCTCTCTCACCCCGCTGTGAGACTAGACCGTTTCCTATTAGATTAGGCTGACTCATTAGCAGGCAGGCAGGCTGTAGCTATAAAGGGCATTTTTGTCCACGGTGGGCTGCCATTCTGTTTCTTTCTTTAGAGTCCTAGGAGGCAGGCGAGAGGCTGAGGCTGAGGCCAGTCAGTGTGTTTGTGTCCCTCAGGCCTTGTTTCATGTGTGGTGGGAGAAGATTAGAACAGTTTGTTCCTAATAAAGGCCTAAGGATGAACGAGCAATGTCTGTCCGTGTGTGGTCATTTTTGATCCAGAGCTACAATAGAGAGACAGGAGATTAGCAGCAGGCTGGGGGCATTAATGTGCAGTGTAGCAGTATGTGTAGGATCTGGACTGGACAGTCAGCAGCACTAGTTTGTTATAGCTGCCAACTGAGTTAATCGAACTGAATGAAGAAGGCTCTCAATGAATGTTGTGGGTTGTTTTCCTAGCCAATGAAATCCTCCGACTGGTAGTCATCCTAGAAATGTGTTAATGTTAGATAATGTGTCTGACGTCAGGATCTACATATAACAGTGTTCATAACTTGAACATTTGGTTCAGAACACAGGTTTCGCACTCCCTACAATTTGTTATTAAACCTGGGATATTTTAGGAGCACAACTAATTAGAGATCAGACAAAAACCCTGGGTGGGTACACTTTAACATTAACATTTTTTATCTGTACAACCTGAGCCATTATACATCCATTGACAGATTAGACTTCCATAAATAGCTGCTTATGAGGGGGGACATATTGCGGTAAATATAAGTTCCAATTGTTGGATATCCCCACTCTGGCTGGATTCCAATAGGAATTAAACATCACTTTGCAAGCCAGCATAATGTGACTTACAGGCCTGATGTGGCCACTGTATAAGGGAAACTAGGCCCTCAAGGTAATGCTTTGATGCTGTTTTTTCTGGTGACTAGCATATGCTGGCAGGCTGGTGACCAGCTCATTCTGGTCATCAGTGTCCAAAACACAGGGAAGGCTGGTTACCAGCAAAAACACAGCAAAGGCTGGTCACCAGCAAAACACAGCGAAGGCTGGTCACCAGCAAAAACACAGTGAATGCTGGTCACCAGCAAAAACACAGCAAAGGCACCAGCAAAAACACAACGAAAGTTGGTCACCAGTGTCCAAACCAGTGACAAGCCTGACTGTAAAGGGGGCTTTACTATTCTTAGGTAGCGGAATGACTTTTGCTTCCCTCCAGGCCTGAGGGCACACACTTTCTAGTAGGCTTAGATTGAAGATATGGCAAATAGCAGTGGCAATATCATCCTCTATTATCCTCAGTCATTTTCCATCCAAGTTGTCAGACCCCAGTGGCTTGTCATTGTAGATAGACAACAACAAGACATTTCACCTCTTCCACACTCACCTCACGGAATTCAAAATTACAATGCTTGTCTTTAATAATTTGGTCAGATATACAGTGGGGAAAAAAAGTATTTAGTCAGCCACCAATTGTGCAAGTTCTCCCACTTAAAAAGATGAGAGAGGCCTGTAATTTTCATCATAGGTTCACGTCAACTATGACAGGCAAAATGAGGAAAAAAAATCCAGAAAATCACATTGTAGGATTTTTTATGAATTTATTTGCAAATTATGGTGGAAAATAAGTATTTGGTCAATAACAAAAGTTTCTCAATACTTTGTTATATACCCTTTGTTGGCAATGACACAGGTCAAACGTTTTCTGTAAGTCTTCACAAGGTTTTCACACACTGTTACTGGTATTTTGGCCCATTCCTCCATGCAGATCTCCTCTAGAGCAGTGATGTTTTGGGGCTGTCGCTGGGCAACATGGACTTTCAACTCCCTCCAAAGATTTTCTATGGGGTTGAGATCTGGAGACTGGCTAGGCCACTCCAGGACCTTGAAATGCTTCTTACGAAGCCACTCCTTCGTTGCCCGGGCGGTGTGTTTGGGATCATTGTCATGCTGAAAGACCCAGCCACGTTTCATCTTCAATGCCCTTGCTGATGGAAGGAGGTTTTCACTCAAAATCTCACGAAACATGGCCCCATTCATTCTTTCCTTTACACGGATCAGTCGTCCTGGTCCCTTTGCAGAAAAACAGCCCCAAAGCATGATGTTTCCACCCCCATGCTTCACAGTAGGTATGGTGTTATTTGGATGCAACTCAGCATTCTTTGTCCTCCAAACATGATGAGTTGAGTTTTTACCAAAAAGTTCTATTTTGGTTTCATCTGACCATATGACATTCTCCCAGTCCTCTTCTGGATCATCCAAATGCACTCTAGCAAACTTCAGACGGGCCTGGACATGTACTGGCTTAAGCAGGGGGACACGTCTTGCACTGCAGGATTTGAGTCCCTGGCGGCGTAGTGTGTTACTGATGGTAGGCTTTGTTACTTTGGTCCCAGCTCTCTGCAGGTCATTCACTAGGTCCCCCCGTGTGGTTCTTGGTTTTTTGCTCACCGTTCTTGTGATCATTTTGACCCCACGGGGTGAGATCTTGCGTGGAGCCCCAGATCGAGGGAGATTATCAGTGGTCTTGTATGTCTTCCATTTCCTAATAATTGCTCCCACAGTTGATTTCTTCAAACCAAGCTGCTTACCTATTGCAGATTCAGTCTTCCCAGCCTGGTGCAGGTCTACAATTTAGTTTCTGGTGTCCTTTGACAGCTCTTTGGTCTTGGCCATAGTGGAGTTTGGAGTGTGACTGTTTGAGGTTGTGGACAGGTGTCTTTTATACTGATAACAAGTTCAAACAGGTGCCATTAATACAGGTAACGAGTGGAGGACAGAGGAGCCTCTTAAAGAAGAAGTTACAGGTCTGTGAGAGCCAGAAATCTTGCTTGTTTGTAGGTGACCAAATACTTATTTTCCACCATAAATTATAAATAAATTAATAAAAAATCCTACAATGTGATTTTCAGGATTTTTTTTTCTCAATTTGTCTGTCATAGTTGACGTGTACCTATGATGAAAATTACAGGCCTCTCTCATCTTTTTAAGTGGGAGAACTTGCACAATTGGTGGCTGACTAAATACTTTTTTTCCCCACTGTACTTGGATGTGTAGTGTCAGCGTTTTTTGCTGGCATGTCATGCCTAAGTTTACTGATCTTGCCGATGAAGAAATCCTTAAAGTAGTTGGCAATATCAGTGGGTTTTGTGATGAATGAGCCATCTGATTCAATGAATAATGCTGATTTTGCCTTTTTGCCAAAAATGTAATTTAAGGTGCTCCAAAGCTTTTTACTATCATTCTTTATATCATTTATCTTTGTTTCATAGTATAGTTTTTTCTTCTTTTTATTCAGTTTAGTCACATGATTTCTATATTTGCAGTACGTTTGCCAATTGGTTGTGCTGCCAGACTTATTTGCCATACCTTTTGCTTTATCCCCTCAACCATAACATTTGTAAATTCCTCATCAATTCAAGGGGATTTAACCGTTTTTACAGTTATTTTCTTAATGGCTGCATGCTTATAAGTAATTGGGATAAGCAATTTCATAAACGTGTCAAGTATTTACGTCATCAACATAATAATCACTACAAAACTTATTGTATGACCTCTTATACACTATATTAGGCCCACACTTTGGAACTTTGGTTTTCCTAGATATGGCTACTATATTGTGATCACTACATCCGATGGATTTGGATACTGCTTTAAAGCACATTTCTGCAGCATTAGTAAAGATGTGATCAATACATGTTGATGATTTCATTCCTATGCTGTTTGTAACTACCCTGGTAGATTGATTGATAACCTGAACCAGGTTACAGGCATTGGTTACAGTTTGAAGCTTTTTCTTGAGTGGGCAGCTTGATGAAAGTCAGTCAATATTGAAATCACCCAGAAAATATACCTCTCTGTTGATATCACATACATTGTCAAGCATTTCACACATTTTATCCAGATACAGACTGTTAGCACTTGGTGGTCTTTAGCAGCTTCCCACAATAATGGGCTTTAGGTGAGGCAGATGTAGCCATATTACTTCAACAGTATTTAACATGAGATCCTCTCTAAGCTTTACAGGAATGTGGTTCTTAATATAGACCACAACATCACCCCCATTGGCATTTCTGTCTTCTCTGTAGATGTTATAACCATGTATTGCTACCCCTGTATCATCAAAGGTATTATCTAAGTGAGTTTCAGAGATAGTCAGAATATGAATGTAATCTGTTACTAGCAAGTTATTGACTTCATGAACCTTGTTTCTTAGGCTACATATGTTAACGTGGGCTATTTTTAGCCTACAGGTAGATATGTACATGTAGGCAGGGATTAGGAAAAAGTGACTAGTAGCAGGATTGATAATAATAATAATAATAATAATAATAGTATTAATAATAATAGTAAACAGTATGGCAGCAGCATAAGTGGTGAGTGTATGTAAGTGTGCGAGTTCAAGAGTGTCAGTGTAGGCGTGACAGGTGGATATGTACAGTATGTAAACAGGGCTGAAAGTGACTGGTAGCAGGAATATATAAATATTTATGGTAATATACAAATGGTAATATACTGTATACATGTAAACAGGAGTAATAGTGACCAGTAGCAGGATAAACCGATAGATACTAATGGTAGGGGTAATCAATGAACAGCAGTGTAGTGGTAGTAATAAATCCAATCAATAATAATTTTAGCAGCAGCGTAGGTGTGAGGGGGTGCAGTAGTTGTTAGCCATTAACAGTCTTATGGCCAGGGGATAAAAGCTGTTAAGGAGTCTGTACTCTATATTATGGTCTGTACTTGGCATGTAGGTTTCTCACATATGGGTGGCACAAATTGGGATACGGGGGAGGGGAATGGGAAGGGTATATGCAAATTAAATACTGTAGTATATACTATAGTAAATACTGTAGTGTTTCTTTCTGACTGTAGTGTTTTTGCAGACTATAGTATACTTTAGTATTTACTATAGTATTCTACAGTATACTACAACATTCTATAGTAATAAGTACTACACATGATCGAGGGACACTACAGTGTGCAGATTTGTATTCTACAGTATACTACAGTTTACAACATAATTATATATTAAGTACTGTAGTATTCTAAAGTAAACTGTAGTATTTTTTCACGTGGGTCTCTACCATTTGTTTTTAAACCTGGGATATTTTAGGAGCACAACTAATGAGAGATCAGACAAAAACCCAGGGTGGGTACACTTTAACATTAACCTTTTTTTATTCATGTTTTTTCATCTGTAAAGTTTGAGCCTGTATTAGAGTGCTAAAAATAGCTGCTTACGTGGAGGGTCAAAAAAACTGGAGTTTCTCCGCTGCCCTGTCTGCCTGCGTTTCAGGGAGTAATTTGTGGTCTGCCAGAGGTTGACCTTGGTCAGGAAGCGGCAGCAGCCGGCGGGACAGAAAAGGGCCATTTAGCCCTGCTGCATGTTGGGAGCTGGAAGAGTGGCCTTCTAGCAGGCAGGCAGGCTGAGGCCAGGCAGGCTATGTCCAGTCTGTGCGTGGGTGCTCTGGCTAGCCCACAGACTAGAGCTAAAATGCTTAAGATGCAAGAGCATGGCTCAGCCAGACATGGCACATCAATCATTGCCTTTCAAGAACTGTCCTCTCCTCTCCTCCCGCTGGAAAAGTAAATGTCCCTCCTGTCCACAGACCTCCGCCTGGCCCAACGTGTAATTTCAGCCAGCGTCTGGCCCTCATCTGCAAATAGCAACAGCCTGTGTGTGTTATTTTTTTCCCACGAGATCCCTGCTTCCAGAAGAAAACACTGCATGGCCTGATACATCAGTCATTGTTCTGTTTGTTCTGCACTTGACTTCAAACAGAGCACGAGTTGAAAAGGAGAGTGACCTTTGGGATTCACACAGTCAGGAGCCAGGGTCAGAGTCAGACTCAGCCCAGCACGACATCTACTGTAAATATGTGAGGAGGGACTTCACTTTGAGGCTCTTTCCATTCTCATATATATTTTAATTGAGGAATCTAAAAGGATGAACGGCCATTGAATGTTGCCCTAGAAAACACCTCTCTGCCTCTTTCACCCTAACTGACTGACTGCTGGGAAAAATGCCTCTTTTCAAGCTGTGATGTAGGTTAGCTCAGTAGGTTGGAATCTCTTTGAACCTCTTTACACCCGCTATCTATAGCCTAGGTTTATCTTGCATAAAATACACATTTTAAAATGTATGCACACATGCCTGTAAATCGCTTTGAATAAAAGCGTCTGCTAAATGACATATATCATTCACCTCTTTGTCTACCTTCAACAGGGGAAAAAACACTCATTAAAAGAGAAGTTGGATAGCTTTAGTTGCATGAGGTTGTCCTTACACCTCAGATTAAAAGAGATTTAGAAAATAGTATTGTTTTTGTTTACTTTCATACAAAATATTACAAAGCTGTTGATGCTGTTCTTTATCTTTGTATGTATTTCTTTAGATTTGTCTTCTTCTTTTGAGTGGCAGCCCACAGGTACAAGAAAGTATATATGAAAATATGAAATACAAATATGATAACTGAATATATATGAATCAATATGACTATGAATGTTATACCTGTACCTGTAACCCCCTTCTGAAAAAATAACAAACTAAATAAAAAGTTGGTCACAAAAAGAAAAACAAAATCGGTTGCGATATCATTTCACATTGCAGCTAGGGAACGTTTCTGCCTGAACATCAGATGGAGCTCCTGTTCTTTAACAATGGAAGTAGTTGAAAGCGGTGGCGCATCTGTGAAGTTATAATTACACTAGGTCTAATGAATGAAAGTTCTCTCTCGTCTGTACAACTGAGTCATGGAAAAGGCCATACTGTAATACAATACTTTCACAGGCTTTCACACCTCCATGGAATGAATGACTACCGGAATGACTACCGTATCCGGTAGAGTCCTATTAGTCTGCCAGATCTTTACAACACACTATGCCCTGAAATGTATAGAAACCAATATTCATTCTCGTTTATTTCTATATTTGCGGGCTGGATAAACCTCTTGAGATTAGACGTCTTGTTTTCGAGGGCATCCTGAGAAATATAGTTACATCACTAACAGAATCAACATTTAAAAGATTTAATAAATAAAAAACATTTTCCTGTTTTCTAACTCCCAGAAGCCTATAGATATGGTCCCTTTTGATAGAAACTCAATTGTACTTTCCAACCAACCATTTTTTAAACCAGCCTCTTCTACAATATATACTGAGTATACAAAACATTAAGAAAACCTGCTCTTTCCATGACATAGCCTGACCAGGTAAAATCTATAATCCCTTATTGATGTCACTTGTTAAATCCACTTCAATCAGTGCAGATGAAGGGGAGGAGACAGGTTAAAGAAGGATTTTTAAGCCTTGAGACAATTGAGACATGGATTGTGTATGTGTGCCATTCAGAGGGTGAATGGGCAAGACACAACTCATTATTAGGAAGGTGTTCCTAATGTTTGGTATACTCAGTGTCTATACTTTATTTCTATAATGCTATAGTCTGTAATGGTATAGATACCATTTTATCCAATCCAATCCACCTACCCGTAGCCTATTATCCTGCTGTTTATTTAGCTTGTTTTCCACTAGTGTTGCCCCTCACAAGACCTTGTGTGCACTCAGTGATCCCTCTCCCTCCCCCCTCCCTTCCTGGTCTGGTCTGGAGGTCTTATTAAGATGCAGTGTTTTAATCAAGCAGAAATCAATAGCTCCAGAGATATATATTGATCTCTCAGCTCCAAGAGTGTAACAGTGTCATTTGGCCAGTGGCTCTGTACTACAGGATCTTAATTTGAGCCAGTTTGGCAGAGTAGGAAAATAATCCTGCAGCATCAGGAAATGTGCATTTTTTGTTACGGCAAATCAAGTCTGACATTTTGAAGTGGAAATGACAAACTTTAGAAGCATTTCTAAACCTTGAATACACTATACGTTTGCATTTCTTAGCAATGAAAGAGTGATCAAATTAAGATCCTACATCTGTATGGTCATGCAAACAGCCTGATAATGTGGCTGTTTAAAAACACAGGCAATACCTGAGGGAGGTATGAAGGCTAAAACATGTCTGGATCAAGTTGAAGTTGAGATCTGAAGACCATTGATACTAGACAGTATTTGTTACATATAGCAGCTATCTGTCCACAGTAAGTGGTAATATCAGATGTCTGATGAAGGCCGAGGATAACCACATCCCACGTGGTCCTCTGTAGCTCAGCTGGTAGAGTACGGCGCTTGTAATGCCAAGGTAGTGGGTTCGATCCCCGGGACCACCCATACACAAAAAAATATATAATGTATGCACGCACGACTGTAAGTCGCTTTGGATAAAAGCGTCTGCTAAATGGCATATTATTGTTATTTACCAAAATGTGGTGGATGAGACAAAACCCCTCACCAAAACAATACTTCAACCAGTACTCATCTCAAAAAGCAATGGTGAGTGTTGCTCACATACATAACATTTTCATTGTCTCTTGTTGTATTTTTTAAAAATTCATCTCTGCCAGTGATTGACATGAAGTTACTGTAGTCACACTGATCATCGCCACAGATACAGTCAGTGTCTCCTCCCTCAGAATATTTCCACCGTGTCTCAAGTCCTTCAGCCGTACAACAAGAGGGCATATGACTTTCTCTTCTCACTTTGAGTCATCAACAGCGCTGTCTGCCTTTACCCACACTAACCACAGTGTGTGTCACATCTTTGCCAACTTCAACCATAACCTTTCAGTCCGTGCCCTTTCAATGTATTTCAGACGCACATGGGTTGTATTTACGTAGCTACACCTCCTATCTCTTCTCTGACTGAGCACGTCTGGGTTGCCCCAGATTGATTGTTGCGTATCAGCCCCTCATTAACCTTATCATGGCTGCCTAAGGTATGGGGACTCCATAGTCGAGTCACCACACTTGCGTGTACAATGAGTGGGGAGTGAGTGGTAGAATGTATTATTAGATGATATTTTTATGATCTGCATGGCGTTCATTTCACAACATCTAGACTAACCTACTCCTCTGCTAATGTTATGGCTTGTCACAGACTAATTATCCCCACTCACACATTCACGTATCCATGCTGTATGTGTTGCAGCCTCACCTTAGTTCCAAAATTAGCTCTCTTACACTCTTGTCAGTGTTGCTGCCAGCGAGTCATCTGACCTGGTATGGGCACTGGCAGTCACTCTCTGCCTGGGTAATGTGAGCTAGCCCCGCTCCGCTTGGCCAGGTCCAGGGACACTTCATGTATTGGTATGTGTGAACGTGATGCAACCCCTCACCATAGACAGGCAGCCACAGTACAACAGTCATGAAAGGACAGCAGCGGGTTTACAGGCAGGCAGTGTATCCCTAGAAACCCTTAGTGACACACTACATGACATCCATTTATGTCACCTGTCCAATTTACCTTATAGCATAGTAGAGGGAGTGATGCTTTGTGTAAAACAGTCCTATGAAAACTCTGGACAGATCATTTTTATGGAGTCTACTGTTGGTGTCTATGGTGGATCCTCCTTTTTTTAATCATTCAATTGGCATTAGAGTATTGGTGTAACCATATAGAATTTATTCATGTTTTCATCAATTCGATTTTGAGGAACACATTTTGCGGATGTTGAGTTTAAAGAGGAAATGCTGACGGGGTCAATGTTAAAAATATGAATGGCTGAAATTCTTAGTCATATTTCACAACTGGAACTGTGGTGGAAAAACAAGAACTAGAGACTTTATTAATGATTACGTCATTTTTCAGCTTTTATGAATGAGCGATAGCCTTCACATTTTGCAAAAAGGACCATTCATATGGTTCTCTTTTCTTTCTAGTGTATGATCTTGCTTCCTGCAAGAACTGGGCTTATTGGGGCATAAAA
This sequence comes from Coregonus lavaretus, assembly GCF_964263955.1. NCBI lineage: Eukaryota > Metazoa > Chordata > Actinopteri > Salmoniformes > Salmonidae > Coregonus > Coregonus lavaretus. Next base: position 28,336,373 of record NC_140018.1, read on the forward strand.
TGACAACCATAAATAACCATAGAAACAGGACTATCATGTGAAAATGCATCACCATGGTGGTGCATGGTGGAGCTTTTGTCTGTATCCCAGTCGAGATCGGTGTGGAAGAACTTGACTGCCCTATACAGAGCCCTGACCTCAACCCCATCAAACACCTTTGGGAAGAATTGGAATGCCGACTGCGAGCCAGGCCTAATCGCCCAACATCAGTGCCCGACCCCACTAATGCTCTTGTGGCTGAATGGAAGCAAGACCCCGCAGTAATGTTCCAACATCTAGTGGAAAGCCTTCCCAGAAGAGTGGAGGCTGTTATAGCAGCAAAGGTGGGACCGACTCCATATTAATGCCCATGATTTTGGAATGAGATGTTCGACAAGCAGGTGTCCACATACTTTTGGTCATGTAGTGTAGCTGTGGTTTATAGTTCACACATCCAGGCACACACAGTACATACAACAGAAAGAGGAAACGTTTATTTATTCTTACAACGCTAGATAGCTAAATATCACACCTTCAAGGGTGCTGCGCAGTTTGTGAATAGTTGCTTTTTCACTTCTATATCAACGGATGCATGCCCTCCAACCAGTGGAGGCTTCTCAGAGGAGGAAGGGGAGGACCATCCTCTTCAATGAATTTCGTACAAATTTAAATAGTGAAACATAAAAAAGTTATCCTTTTTAGATAAAACTATACTAAATAAATTCAGATATCACCAAATAATTGATTAAAAAACACTGCAATGAAGGTCTACAGTAGCCTCAGCAGCAGTCTGAGTATCACTCTTATAAAAACAAGGTGCTATCTACAACCTAAAAAGGTCCTCCGGCTGTCCCCATAGGAGAACCATTGAAGAACCCTTTTTTGTTCCAAGTAGAACCCTTTTAGTTCCAGGCAGAACCATATTGGGTTCCATGTAGAACTCTTTCCCCAAAAGGGTTATCCTATGGGGACAGCCGAAGAACCCTTTTGGAACCCTTTTTTCTAACTGTAGGGTAGCACCATGGGGTAGCCGGAGGACAGCTAGTTTCTGTCCTCCTCTGGGTACATTGATTTCAATACAAAACCTAGGAGGCTAATGGTTCTCACCCCCTTCCATAGAATTCCGGAGGACGTCCTCCAACCTATCAGAGCTCTTGCAGCATGAACTGAAATGTTGTCCACCCAATCAAAGGATCAGAGAATGAATCTAGTACTGAAAGCACAAGCTACAGTTAGCTAGCACTGCAGTGGTGAGTAGTTGACTCAAAGAGAGAGAAAGACAATAGTTCAACAGTTTTTAACACGTTCATTTCTTCCAAAATTAAGGAGACGCAAGAGAGAGAGTGAGAGAGAGTGAGAGAGAGAGAGAGAGAGAGAGAGAGAGAGAGAGAGAGAGAGAGAGAGAGAGAGAGAGAGAGAGAGAGAGAGAGAGAGAGAGAGAGAGAGAGAGAGAGAGAGAGAGAGAGAGAGAGAGAGAGAAAGACATAGATAGCTATATTTGGTTGTACTTTTTTTAACTTTCACTTTCACTTAGCTAGGGAATGCAGCAAGCTAGTTTAGCCTACTCAAACACCCGGCTCAAACAGAGAGGGATACTATGTTAGCTAACTAGCTATGGCTATCCAACACTGGAACTCTTCCAAGTAAATGGAGGCTTTTGGTTAGATTTTTTTTTATTGCCACCGAGGCCTGCCGGTGTAACTGCTAAACTGCTTTCTGACTGTACACAGTACTGCATGATTGTAGCGGGTTTACTAACACGTTCGTTCTATTAGCTATGTTGACTATGAGGTGACAACGATGTAGGCTGTGTGTAGCGGTTAGTGGTCATGATATGAAGGTTTGGCTTGGAAAGGTTTTTTCGCCTGGTCACAGAAGTCCACAAGTGTAGGGAAAAGGTGAGAGGAGGAGAGTGCATAGATAGTTGCGAGAAGGACTTATATATACAACATGCAAAGGGATCATGCTGTTTTTATGTGGCTGCTATAAAAGTGAACTGTGTTTGCGTGTGATCAGGGGTTTATTCATTACGCCGATTCTGTTGAACGAAACGGGGATAAACATACCTGAATTTGTCCAATAGAAACTCTTGTTTGCAACTGTTGGACTAATGATTACACACTGGATCAGCTAGAGGCAGGCAATAGTGTGCAAGGCGGTATTGAATGTGTCACTGTCTGCCACCTTGATTACTCAAAATTCTATCGACCTGTGCACCTACGTTGTAAACTTTCACCACTGCCTCCAACGCACTCACGCCTTTTGAGATGTGTAACTTGGTCAAAAAACACTTTTGATTTCACCTAATTTTAACATTCTGTCATAAAGAGCACATGTTCATCTTCATAAAAAACTAGTTTTCCCATTTCAAGAGGTTGGTGCCTATTAAAGGTAGCCTTAGCGAAATGAATTTGCCACGAGCAGCACCGTATCTGCGCATGTGCACGGGTTCTCTTCACACTGGGCCAATTTAGCAGAGAAGTTGAGCCTCACATTTCAACGCTCTTAGTTGTTGCGGAGATTGACCCACTATGCTGTTTACTTTCTGCATCTACGTCATATCGTTGAGTCTACATTTAAGTGCCAAATAAAGTAATATGATTGACTAACAAGGTTCATGATTTTATCTTAAATCAGTCATACATCCCTTTGTGACAGGGGGAATGGAAGCTTGTTGTGTGCAACAGGGTGTGGCACAAAAATGTTTCACAATAATGTTTTTATTGTTAAAATATTTCTAGCCTGTCTATCTGTGGGTAACAGGGTTGACGTGTTATGCCCGACCCGTTCAGTTTTCCACCACAAAACACAAAAAATTGCCAAAAGGAGTAGAACCAGCTCACCTGCTTTTACACTATAATTTGACTATTAGATGTTCAATGTTTCTTTTGAAAAAAATATTTAAAAAGGAGTAGTTTCACCATATTTAAACGAGAGCACAGTTTAAGTAACAGGGTTCACCTTAAAATGAGTGACAGACGTAAATGAATCACTATAAATAATAATCTTTAAAAAATGACTTTGTCAAAGCAACAAAATAATTAGGGCTTTACAATGATGGTGACAACTTAGAGAAATCTTTGGGTCAAGTGGGTTAAAATCTTCCTAGAAGTCACAGAGGGTGCACGGAGGGGCATGTCAAAATGCAGAATTTTGACACTTTATTCATATGACAAATCAGATTTATTGAATTCTCCATGTGGTTTATATTAAAGGGCACCATTTAATTTAACAGGCTTTGAAATTCAATATTGGTGCACAATTTCTACTTAGAATATCAAAGGGACGCAAAACACACACACTCATTTTGGAGTGACCAACATACACGTGCACGTTCACAAACACACACACACACTGAACAACACACTCAGCCTTTGAAGGCATCATGTGGGTGGTTGTGTGTGTCATCTCTTTCCTATGGGGAGAGTTTCCATTTGCAAGGTGTTGTTTTTTTTGTTTGTTGTTCACCTGTTGAAGTATTATTTAATTGCCAAATATCACATCAACTTTTATCATATGAGCTTTTTTCTTTCTCTGTATTGTTGTCCATCTGGTCCCACTCTCACCACTATCCCCCCATCCCCTACCCCACTCCCTACCCCCCTACCCCTCATCCTCCAGCCAGCCCCTTCCATTGGGCCCCATTAATAATGCAGGGATCCTGCCTCGGAAACACTCCTCCTGGCCTGCCAATCACCTGGCTTGGCTTAATTAGCACGAGAGCATGGTCGCCAAGTGCCAAGCCGCCCATTCACCAATCACCACACAGCTCGTGCTCATGGTAACCAGATTCATCTGAAATACCCCTGACACTAACTTTAAATCCCCTTTGGGAATTTTCAGGCCAAAGTGATGGTGTGGGTGTTTTGCTTGCGTCAGAGTTTTGTGTGGTTGATATCGCTGAGGTGTCTGTGGTTGCATTGCAGCTTCATTAGATGATTGAACTAATCACAGGAGGAGGATGGGGTTATTAAACGACGAGACAAAGGAGAGGAATTTGCTTGAGGACCAGATTAGGGTAGTTAGTGATTACCCTGTCGCTTTAGTCAATACCAATGTACTCTCCGAGATTAGACGCACAAAAGCATGTACACTACATTTATTACTTTTCTACCATTTCTAACATGTAAGTTAAGTAACATCAAGTTGCTAGGTAAATTCAGGTAGAAACAATGTCTGGATACAGTGGGTTATCGTACTCTTCTTGGAGACAGCCATTGCCTCATCTATCTTCAAAATCAATAAAATGTTTGTCACTGACACTGGCCAGCTCAGAAATACAGTAATAGAAACATGCTCAAGTATGGTGGAAACTACTCTTCTGTATTAGTAGTGTGGCCACAGCGTCAATATGATAGTAGACACAGAATGAGATACAACTGTGAATATTATTTACATTTGAGTCCATGCAGAACTATAGCCTAGGTCTATAGATAACTCAGTGTTTCTATCACATTTGCAGTCTGTTACCATATAAGACAGCATAATGACTCACCCTACTTTTTGACCTACAATGTGGGAAGGGAAGTCATGATTCATGCAAGCTGCAGCTAATGTAGGCAGGGGCCTAAAATACTCTGGTATGCCGTCTCTCACACACACACACACACACACACACACTCACATGCGCACCCACACACTCACATATGCACAGATGTACTCAGCAATAGTTTGTGAGACATGAGAAAGTTACCAGAGTGTGGAGAGTAACAGAATGACTGGCCAAGTTGAGAAGTCCTTCTGAGGTAATGCTAGCATGTTTGTCTATATTGTGAGATGCATTCCAGGCATGAGCTACATAACTTTCATTTTGTGTCAGGAAGTGGTGTGAAGAGTTACTGTGTTATTGTTTTTGGTAAGCCACGTAATTGTAGTCTTAACACTCTTGTCGTAAAGTAGATTCAGCAATTAAAGCAATTAAAAGCTGAGCGATTGCTCCAACCTCATTACAACTTCATCTAAATGAGGGACTGCTTCAGAAAATCTTGTTAGTTGTTGCTGCTTACGTTGACATACTCATTTGACTAAGGCAAATTAAAGAGCTCTGATTTGATTAGTTTTTTGTCACTTACTTCTCCCTCATCATTAGAATGAATTTGATACTCTTAAAGATAGTGATTTTCTCTGTAGGTAACATCAGAGGGAAAGCTATACAGTACAATGTTTCATTTCTGTTTCATTTCAATCAACAGTAAGTCATGACTCATGAGAGAGGTGTCTGTGATGTGGACTGTATGGAATAACTGCTCTGCTAGCTACATGTGTAAGGACCACCCTCTTGTCTCACAGCAATACGTGATCATTTTAACTGGCTTTAATAAGGCTAACAGTTGTCTTTGATAGTTTAAACAGAGAATGCTATTGTACTTTTTACTAATTGTTTTCTCTTGGAGGGTGAATCCCGATGGTGTTCTTAGTATTGATTACATTCTGAAGGATATGGCCCGCTGCCTGCCTCATTAAGACATTAATTACGTTTGATTTTAATGGTGGATTGTACAGAACTCTAAGGGCCGGTTTCCCAGACACAGATTAAGCTTAGTCCTGGACAAAAATTAATTTTAGCTGGATATTCTCCAATGAGTTAGCTTTTTAGTCCAGGACTAGGCTTAACCCTTTGACACATACCAACACACGGGTGTAATCATTCTACAGTGGTCCCTGCAGCGTACGCTCAAACCGGTGTGATTAAAACACTTATTTAGAACATCCAGTTTCGATGGACGCAACAGTCAGCGTTTGAGCTGGCCACACAGTTTTTTCACAGAAACGTTATGTCCTGAATGTGACCAGTTTATTTTTGGATGCAATGTTCAGACATTCACAGAAGTAGTGACAGCATAACACATTCATCCAAACCAGAAAATGTAGGCTACATTAGTCCTAGCGCTAACTGAGGAAAGGTCATATTTAGCTAACTCTCAGCTGACAGAAACCATAATATGAATTAGCTAATAGCAATTACTATTTACAATTCATCACATCACGGGTTAGCTCACCATTGATCGAAATAATTGAGTAAAACACTTTCTAAAAATCTAAAGTAATCCGACTATGCGTAGTTTGTTTTCTCGCATCAACCAAAAATAAGAAGATGAGACAAGATGAGTTTGGTCTGTTTGTAGTATGCATGTTGAAGGGGGTGTGTCGTCTACCATCATTCACTTCCCTTCATTCACTTCCGGAAGTTTACTCGAAAGATGAGTGTGTCACGTATACTCCCTCTCCGGCGCTCGAGGTCGCCAGTCTGCTTATTATTACGCACACCTGTCACCATCGTTACGCGCACTAGCGCCTCATCAGACTCACCTGGACTCCATTACCTTCCTGATTACCTTCCCTATATATGTCACTCCCTTTGGTTCTTTCCCGAGGCGTTATTGATTCTGTTCCTGTGTTTCATGTCTGTACACTACTCGTGTTTCTTGTTTTGTTCCATGTTTCATTTATTATTACATTCACTCCCTGTAGTTGCTTCCCAACTCCTAGCGTACACGTTACAGAGTGAACCATCCCACCTCATTTTGTTATAACATCTTTGGTCTGACAGACTTTACGTTACACCGAGAATGCATTGTATAATGTCAACAAACATGGCGCCACACAGAGCTGGCAAATAGCTTAGCATTAGCTCATCATAATCAGCACAACCTTTAAAAAAGTATTTTACACACGTATGTGTCCATTAAAATCTATGCAAGAATTGGAATGCATGATTTGTCACCAGTACTTGAAAACGTGAAGAAAACTGTAAATACATTATACTCCATATATACATACGGTATGCTCCACTAGAAACGACAACAATATTTACAGAAAATAAGGCACTTACTTTGATAGGAATGCACACATGTCCAAAGTTATTCTTTGTAAGGAAAACAACAATGAAGGCAATGTGAGCGCCAGCCAGAAAATGTGCCAGGAGGAAAAAGTTTGTGCAAGACTGCGCAAATGTCTTCATACTTGATCTGCGGAAACACTGGGGAAGTGCTTGGGCTCTCCTCGAAGAGAGAAGTTTGTCCTGCTCAGTAAAGCCTCAAACATAAATTTTCTGCAACAGTGAAATGGGCTACTTCTATGTGAATTAATGAGGAGGCGGAACACACCTCAATTCAAACTGTTGTTAGAAAATAAAACTTGTTAGAAAATAATTAGAAATTGGGTAATTTAAGCATAGCCTATAGATAATTAGCAGGCAGCGTGTCTTGGTTTGAGGGCAGCATGGGTTAACTGTCCTGTTGCGTAGCAATCACATTTTGGAACAGTGAGTGCATTCTGACATCACGCGCATAAAAAAACTCACGCTGGGGCGACCGTTAGAGATATTTGGAACTCACACATGAAAAGGTTAATCTGTGTCCGGGAAACAACCCCTTAATGTTCTTACTATGCAAGTCTCCCAGTGCTTCCGGCAGGTGTGCAAAATCAGATGAGCTCCCTCTCTCCTCTCCTCCCTTCTTCCTTCCCTGTCCTTCCTCCTCTCCTCCCTCACTCTTCTCTCCTCCCTCCTTCACAATCACCAGACACAGATCTGATCCCATTCATCAATGTCAGCAGGCAGGAGCTCCAGGGTTTGGTCTGCAACACTGCAGAGAATCACCTAAGGGAATCATAGACCCAGAGGCTCTATTCCAAAAGACTGTCCCGAACCAGGTCTGAGTAATAGTGCATACCACACCTGGGATCATATTATCCACTCGTTTCAGACTCTAACCATTGTAAAGTGATGTTTAATTTTTCAATTATGAACATGGCACATGTTCTTACAGAATACCATACATTAATATTTCAAGTCTCTGGCAACATATGTTTGAAAATGTATGATATGCTGTTTAGCTCTGGCTCGGGATCAAAGCGTAGGGAGACAATATTGATCTCTATCTGGGTGAAAAGGCTCTGGGTCCATTTGTTGATTGAGTTTGGCTTTAATGAACCCCCAGCATAGCCTGACTTGTCTCTGTGTCTTTGGCCTAGCGCTTTGCCTTGAACTCTGAGGTATCCCCCTGACCATTTGTTTTTCCTACTCATTGTCTGTCTGCCACATCTGTAACCCCTCTCTGTGGCCTGAGGAGACCCATATGCAGATGCACTATGCACTGTGCTCTCATAGCCACATGTTCATGTTGAGACCTCTATTATTTAACGCATCATAGATTCAGTGTGAACTTGCTTGCGTAAATGACTCTACAACATCATTTCATGAGTTAAAAATGAGATCAGAAATGGCAGGAAAGTAAGCATGTAGTATGACCAGGCTAAACCAAAATTGTTCCAGGTTAAATAGGTTCAACAAGGTCATTTTGTGGAATCGGTTGTTTACAGGTAAATTGTATTCCGTAGAAGAGCTCAGTCAGAGCCGGTATAGCACGTCTAACGTCTGGCTCAGTCAGAGCCGGTATAGCACATCTAACGTCTGTGTCCTGTATGCATTGTCTCAGGTTCAATATGAATATCCCATTGAACTGATGGAAGCCAGATTGTCCTTATCTTGGCCTCTGAGAGTAACAGCTTTTCTCAGCCGCTGACTTCACTGTCCTATCAACAGTGAGGGAAAAAAGTATTTGATCCCCTGCTGATTTTGTACGTTTGCCCACTGACAAAGACATGATCAGTCTATAATTTTTATGGTAGGTTTATTTGAACGGTGAGAGAAAGAATAACAACAACAAAAATCCAGAAAAACGCATGTCAAAAATGTTATAAATTGATTTGCATTTTAATGAGGGAAATAAGTATTTGACCCCCTCTCAATCAGAAAGATTTCTGGCTCCCAGGTGTCTTTTATACAGGTAACAAGCTGAGATTAGGAGCACACTCTTAAAGGGAGTGCTCCTAATCTCAGCTTGTTACCTGTATAAAAGACACCTGTCCACAGAATCAATCAATCAATCAGATTCCAAACTCTCCACCATGGCCAAGACCAAAGAGCTCTCCAAGGATGTCAGGGACAAGATTGTAGACCTACACAAGGCTGGAATGGGCTACAAGACCATCGCCAAGCAGCTTGGTGAGAAGGTGACAATAGTTGGTGCGATTATTCGCAAATGGAAGAAACACAAAATAACTGTCAATCTCCCTCGGCCTGGGGCTCCATGCAAGATCTCACCTCATGCAGTTGCAATGATCATGAGAACGGTGAGGAATCAGCCCAGAACTACACGGGAGGATCTTGTCAATGATCTCAAGGCAGCTGGGACCATAGTCACCAAGAAAACAATTGGTAACACACTACGCCGTGAAGGACTGAAATCCTGCAGCGCCCGCAAGGTCCCCGTGCTCAAGAAAGTACATATGCAGGCCTGTCTGAAGTTTGCCAATGAACATCTGAATGATTCAGAGGAGAACTGGGTGAAAGTGTTGTGGTCAGATGAGACCGAAATCGAGCTCTTTGCCATCGCCGTGTTTGGAGGAGGAGGAATGCTGCCTATGACCCCAAGAACACCATCCCCACCGTCAAACATGGAGGTGGAAACATTATGCTTTGGGGGTGTTTTTCTGCTAAGGGGACAGGACAACTTCACCGCATCAAAGGGACGATGGACGGGGCCATGTACCGTCAAATCTTGGGTGAGAACCTCCTTCCCTCAGCCAGGGCATTGAAAATGGGTCGTGGATGGGTATTCCAGCATGACAATGACCCAAAACACACGGCCAAGGCAACAAAGGAGTGGCTCAAGAAGAAGCACATTAAGGTCCATTAATCCCATAGAAAATCTGTGGAGGGAGCTGAAGGTTCGAGTTGCCAAACGTCAGCCTCGAAACCTTAATGACTTGGAGAAGATCTGCAAAGAGGAGTGGGACAAAATCCCTCCTGAGATGTGTGCAAACCTGGTGGCCAACTACAAGAAACGTCTGACCTCTGTGATTGCCAACAAGGGTTTTGCCACCAAGTACTCATGTTTTGCAGAGGGGTCAAATACTTATTTCCCTCATTAAAATACAAATCAATTTATAACATTTTTGACATGCATTTTTCTGGATTTTTTTGTTGTTATTCTGTCTCTCACTGTTCAAATAAACCTACCATTAAAATTATAGACTGATCATGTCTTTGTCAGTGGGCAAACATACAAAATCAGCAGGGGATCAAATACTTTTTTCCCCCACTGTATCTGTGGCTACACAATCAGCTGGAAAGCCCCTCTCTCATTTCTTCACTTTTTCTCTCTCAGACAAGATAATCATTCTCTCTCTTTGAGTGCTTTACATTTTTTTACATTTTAGTCATTTAGCAGAGGCTCTTATCCAGAGCGACTTACAGTAGTGAGTGCATACATTTTCGTACTTTTTCATACTGGTGATCTGTCGTAATACTTAAATGTACATATTGTCATTAACCAGTCATTAAAGCCCTGCTTACTCCTAAGCCCAATAAACGGTATCGGTCCTTGAATGGAGCCTTGAGGAACACCAGACACTGATAAAGCCCAGTGGTACATACATGTGTGTGTGTGCATAATGACTAGAGAGACATCTAAGGTCACTTAAAGGCAGCGCTCCTGAGTCCATTCTCATTACAATTCTTCATTAGCCCTCTAATAGTGATCTCTGTTTCAATCCATTCCTACATTCTCACTCTGCTATTCTATAATGAAGCATTAACATGTTTCTATCGCTGTAGTTTGGCTCGGAATGAACTGCCACCTTCGTTGTGATATCACAGATTTTCGCTGAATATCAATGAGACCTACAGTATGTGCTCACTTCAACATATCTGTTATTTATATATCTTTGTATTATTTATTTAAATACAGTATTAGGGAAAAACATCTCTATAAATTCTGGCACCACCTTAACAGCTCTCTGCCCAGCCCTCTCAGATGTCTGTCTGCGCCTCTCAATGATTCAGTTTCATTAATCTACTACAATTAATTTACCTAAAGCCCCAGACCAAATCCATCTAACAGGCTGAGGAAATAATTCCCTTGATGGCAAAGAGAACATGTACTACATGGATCCCTACGTCACTTTTGTAATTTCAATACATGACTTCATGATTTAATAGAAACAGTTGAACAATTACCCATGGCGCCCTCCAGGTGGTTGAATAAGCATATTTCTGTTATTTCCAGTGGGAGGGAGAGAAATCTAGCTGCATGAAGAGAACCATGCAGGATTCTGAGAGCATTGAGTTGAGGAAATTGCAACTTAAGTATAATGGAATAGTCATCTGGGTTGACCTTCATGTTGCTGTGAGTGGAGGGCTCTGCTCCCTCATTATAGAGAAATTGCAAAGATGAATGTATGCATTTATAGGAACATACAGCAGGCACTGGGGGCCACACATGTCTGTCTGTCTGTCTGTCTGTCTGTCTGTCTGTCTGTCTGTCTGTCTGTCTGTCTGTCTCTCTCTCTGTCTGTCTGTCTGTCTGTTAATATAGGAGCACTATTAAAACATATCAACCCCTCACTATATAGGACTGCCTTTAAAAAACAACAAATCCCTTTGAAAACTGCCTATGTGGCATCGATTCGAGTCAGACTCCTCTATTCTAGTGTCAAAATGTAATACAAAGTGTAAATAGGATAATTTTGGTCATAAAGTCAGTCTTGTCTAAAACTGAGTTTGGAACATCCGTTCGTCATAACGGGTAAATTAAGGTTGGGTTTTGATTTGACGATGTCCATTTGCCCACTTATATGGGGTAACAGCAGCAGTGATTGCTCTCTATCCAATAGCATAGACAGTGATACAGACCTGCCCAGCAGCGCCCACTTTGTTTACATAAGACAATAACACGTCGCACATTTATTTACTTGAGAAATACTGCACCAAACACCTTTGTTAGATGTAAAATTGTTGGTTCAATTATTTGATTTCCATTTCTCTAGAGATAAATCAGATCCAGCCTGAACTGTGCGATGTAGTAGGGAGTTTTAGTTTCCAACAGGCCAATATTCTACATAGTTTAGCGCATAAAATGTGGTAATTAACTACAATGACCATAATCCATTGCGCATCTACATGTTCGGTCTGTGTTTCTTTTACGCCTGCTACAGAAGAGACAGAAGAATGTGCGATTGTGAGGGTATATAGAGAGCAGCTATTGCTTAGCGAGGTATCTCTACCTGAAAATACATGATCTAAGTGATTGATAGTTGGTATTCAGCAGTCATAAATGTATGCCTTATTTACTTTTAAGAACTACACTATTGTGTTTTTGTCAGACAGCATACGCAGCAGCTTTATAGAGATGAGATGATGACTTGGAATTAAATAAAAAAGTCATCAAATAAAACAAATATAATATACACAACAACTGAAATATTTTATTAAAGTAAAGTAATGTGAATAAATGATGGTTAATTAGTGATAATCAGTAATGGGCTGTCACTACCATCATGGGACTTTTATAACTTATTATACTTATTCTACATTTACATTTTAGTCATTTAGCAGACGCTCTTATCCAGAGCGACTTACAGTTAGTGAGTGCATACATATTTTATTTTTCATACTGGCCCCCCGCGGGAATCGAACCCACAACCCTGACGTTGCAAACGCCATGCTCTACCAACATCCCTGCCGGCCATTCCCTCCCCTACCCTGGACGACACTGGGCCAATTGTGCGCCGCCCCATGGGTCTCCCGGTCACTGCCGGCTACGACAGAGCCTGGATTCGAACAAGGATCTCTAGTGGCACAGCTAGCACTGCGATGCAGTGCCTTAGACCACTGCGCCACTCGGGAGACATTCTGTGTTAAAGTATTCAACCCACATAATGGATAGCGCATTTAATGTTTAAAAAAATTATCGAAATTGAAAACCGTGATAATTTTTGTAATAATCGAACCGACCTCAAAAAGCATTAATCTCTCAGCACTTAGGAACAGAAAAACACAGTGCCAATCGACGTGTTCAGTGGCTCTTTAAAGCCATGTTTGACATTTGCCGGGCTATACCTCTACAAATATATTTCTTATTGCAAGCTACTTCATTTGGTAATTTATCATTAAAGCCATGCTCATCCTCAGAGTAATTATAGACATCTGTCCTAATGGTACACAGTAACACCGTGTTCTCTCCCGTTCCTCGTAGCCTTGCTACTATCCTGCTTTGGAGACTTGGGCTTGCGTCCCAAATGGCACCCTATTCCCTATATAGTGCACTATTTTCTGACCAGATCATAAGTAGTGCAATATAAAGGGACGAGGGTACCATTTGGGACGCAACCCTAGTATTACAGCAGCAGACAGAGCTTGTTTACGACCAGCAAATGCAATTATAGAGAGTGATTCTGATTTTCTGAATGGAAACTATGTTGTATGTTTGTTTGTTTTCGAGACAGAAACTTTAGTAAGACTCTGGCCATGCTGCTCCCATGATGAAGAAACTCATTTAACTCATGTTCTTAACCACAGCAAGGTACAGCATATCATCTTGTTGGCTTAATACTGTAAGCGTAGGCCTATATGCTTTCAAAGAACGATAAGGTATACAAATATAAGGTGTTGTCATTGGGGTGTTGGCGCTCAGCACTGTAGTTCTATTGTTTGTTGAATAAATACTTGTTTCAGTATAGGAATGGGTAGGGAATAACAAGACAAGTTATTCGGATGAGAGTTGATATTATCAAAGAGACCCCCAGTTTAAATGAATTCCTAATCTATCTCTTTCTTCTCTCTTTCTCCCGTATCTCCTCTCCCTCTCCCTCTCCCTCTCTATCTCTCTCTCACACACACATAGACTGTACATGTTACATTACTCAGGTTTGTAAGAAATGTATTCATATTACTCACTCACATCATCTCAATAGCAGCAACATCAGCATGCTCATTACCTGCGGTGCTCATTTTTTGCACAGGGCCTCTGGAGGACGAACCTCTTACATCATGGTTGTCTATGTGTAATTTTAATGAATAAGATTATAGCCTTGCTTTGGAAAATATATGAATTCCATATAAATGTCATGTTGAACAGGTTTTGATGAATGGCCTGTACAGTGGCATCATTACTTAAAGCCTATATAATGCCTCTGAATGTGAATTTCTACTAGTGGCTCTGAGGAACAACAGGATTTGTCATAGAGACCCATGATTAATGCCCAGTGGATCTTGAATGTAGTAATGAGCCATTGAATCTGATTCTGTGTCAGAGCCGATGAAGGAAATGACTCACTGCACACTAGACTGGCATTTCCTACCAATCAAAGGAGCTCAGTGAGGCCCGTCTTCTAAAAGACAGCAAGGAGACTTCGAATTACATCTTTCCTAAGCACAGGAGACTGGGTTTTGTAGTTTACTGAAAATGAAACTGCTAGGTTTTCAACTTGATTCTCCTCTAAAGGGAAGATGGCGTAGTGAACGATGTCAAAACAGTCAAACCTTTATTTTTTCCTTTGTGTTGTCCGTTAAGACACCTCACATCATCCTCCAATCCGTGAAAATGTCTGGAAAGAAACAGAAGCATGTACGTCTGAGGAGGAGTGTGTTGTAATGGCAACCAGGGTGTATGTGTGGGGGAGGCGGTTCGGTCTTCCTGTTTCTGGTATGAGTCATGTGACCTCTCTCTTGTCATGAGTGTGGCGCTCTCAGCTTTGTTTCGTGCTGAGAGAGAGAGAGAGAGAGAGAGAGAGAGAGAGAGAGAGAGAGAGAGAGAGAGAGAGAGAGAGAGAGAGAGAGAGAGAGAGAGAGAGAGAGAGAGAGAGAGAGAGAGAGAGAGAGAGAGAGAGAGAGAGAGAGAGAGAGAGAGAGAGAGAGAGAGAGAGAGAGAGAGAGGGGGAGAGAGAGAGAGAGAGAGAGAGAGAGAGAGAGAGAGAGAGAGAGTGAGAGTGAGCCCGGGGGCTGTTTTGCCCCTCCGCTCCCTGCTGTCAGTCCCCTCTCTGCATATGGCTCCTCAGAGACACAGAGAGAGAGGAGACATCACAGAGCCCATCATGATGCTGTCATCGCCCCCTCTCCTTCAGAGCCCCCTAAGCTGGAACGCATCTTACCACCATGTCGTAGGTGACTGAAACCATCCACTGTTTTGTCCTACACAAGCCCTACTGTAAAGTGTTCTATGTGTGTGTGTGTGTGTGTGTGTGTGTGTGTGTGTGTGTGTGTAACACATACTGTACTGTAGTAGCACATACTGTACTGTAGTAGCACATACTGTACTGTAGTAGCACATACTGTACTGTAGTAACACATACTGTACTGTAGTAACACATACTGTACTGTAGTAACACATACTGTACTGTAGTAGCACATACTGTACTGTAGTAACACATACTGTACTGTAGTAGCACATACTGTACTGTAGTAGCACATACTGTACTGTAGTAGCACATACTGTACTGTAGTAACACATACTGTACTGTAGTAGCACATACTGTACTGTAGTAGCACATACTGTACTGTAGTAACACATACTGTACTGTAGTAGCACATACTGTACTGTAGTAACACATACTGTACTGTAGTAGCACATACTGTACTGTAGTAGCACATACTGTACTGTAGTAACACATACTGTACTGTAGTAGCACATACTGTACTGTAGTAGCACATACTGTACTGTAGTAACACATACTGTACTGTAGTAGCACATACTGTACTGTAGTAGCACATACTGTACTGTAGTAGCACATACTGTACTGTAGTAACACATACTGTACTGTAGTAACACATACTGTACTGTAGTAGCACATACTGTACTGTAGTAACACATACTGTACTGTAGTAACACATACTGTACTGTAGTAGCACATACTGTACTGTAGTAACACATACTGTACTGTAGTAACACATTGAACTCTAATAGGCTGTGTGCAGGTGTGTGCGTGCGTGCGTGCGTGTGTGCGTGTGTGTGTGTGTGTGTGTGTGTGTGTGTGTGTGTGTGTGTGTGTGTGTGTGTGTGTGTGTGTGTGTGTGTGTGTGTATGTGTGTGTGTGTGTGTGCGTGTGCGCGCGTGCTTGTGTATGTGCATGTGTGCATACGTACATTGTGTATGTGCATATGTGTGTGCATATACAGTGTAGTTCGAAATTATTGACATCCTTGATAAAGATTAGCAATAATGACTCTATAAAAATGTGGGAAATATATTATTTTATACTAATACAATTGCTCAGAGAAAGAGATTTTGTTTAACAAGTAATATTTTCTTTCTCAAAAAGGTAAGGGCCAAAATTATCAACTCTTTATAAATAAACTAGCCAACATTTTTGTATTTGGTCCCATTTTGCTAGCACGCAATGACTACATCAAGCTTGTGGCTATAGAAACTTGTTGGATGCATTTGCAGTTTGTTTTGGTTGTGTTTCAGATTATGTTTTGCCCAATAGGAACTGAATGATGAATAATGTATTGTGTCATTTTGGAGTCACTTTTATTGTAAATAAGAAGAGAAGATGTTTCTGAACACTACATTGTGGATACATTATGGATAATCATGAATTAATCGTGAATAATGATGAGT
Organism: Coregonus lavaretus; assembly: GCF_964263955.1. NCBI lineage: Eukaryota > Metazoa > Chordata > Actinopteri > Salmoniformes > Salmonidae > Coregonus > Coregonus lavaretus. The sequence continues at coordinate 28,352,755 of NC_140018.1, forward strand.
GAGAAAGTTACAGAGGGTCAAAGATCATACCCCCAAGACATGATAACATCTCACCATTACCAATAACAGGGTAGGTTAGCATGTCTTTGACCCTCTGTAACTTTCTCACTCAGAATTATTATATTATTGCTCATCTTTATCAAGGGTGTCAATCATTTCAGACCCCACTGTATGTACAGAATATGTAATGTTACAACCATGATGTGGAAACTGTAGAGCTGAGAACTGACTCCTCTTCAGCCTCATTAGTGTTAATCAGTGCCACTCAGATCAGTATTAGTGCTTCAGGAGAATGGAGTTGTGGTAAGCCCTGGAGTCAGCTCTGTTGACGGGTGTCGGAAACTCATCACCACACTACTGCGCTTTTGATCTGTGCAGGAGTGTTAGTCACAAAGCCGGTTAGCTGCATCGGTTAGCGAAAAGCGCTACAGTTGAACAAATGAACCTTGAAAAAAGAAAAAGAGCTTTGCATCCCTCAGCAATTCTAATCAGAATGCGACCATAACCAGCTATTTTGTGGTGCGTGCGTGCGTGCGTGTGTGTGTGTGTGGGTGTGTGTGTGTGTGTGTGTGTGTGTGTGTGTGTGTGTGTTTATCCCTTGTTTTCCTTTCCCCACTGCGAAACAGACTTCTGAAATCGAAGCAAGGCGAATGCACATTCCTGGGTTAGAAATGGCATGTTTGAATTGTTATGAACCTTGTAACCACATCTGGAAACATTATTCTTGGAAGACAGGTCATTATCCTGCAGAGCCAACTGAGAGATGTTTGGTGGAAATAAAAAATGAAACAATAATTCGGGCTGACCACTCAGACAACTACTGTAAATGTCTGGACAGGGGTTCCAAACCGGCCCCCGCATGGAAAACATATGATATCCTAGCCTGGAATGATCTCTGGTATAGTAACAGTTAGTTTTTTTACCAGGAGAGGTAAGGGCCAGAACTCTATCCCTCAGGTAGTTGATGACTACATAGTGTGGACTGTAGTAAAACCTGATGGCACTGTTTGATACACATTACTCATAGGAAATGGACATGGCAGTGCAGCAGAGTAGCTTTTTCCTCCGACTGAGATCCAGAGTGTCCAGTCGGTCAGACAATGGTGTCAAGCTGGTTGAGAAGACAAGGCAGCCACACCAGCACACCCTGTCCACTTCCATTTACAAGACAGGAGTTTCCATTTTCAACAGAGACATTTCCATTTGCAAGGGGAGAACTCTCCATTCTCACCAGTAGTGTCGTCCCCCCTGAGGCGAGGCGGTGTGTTAGAGTCGTGTTACTGATATTATATTTGCCTGTCTGACTGAGAGCCAAGACTGTTTCAAATGTGGCACAGTGTCAGAAGGTTAAGGAATGCACGGTCTGGCCAGTCACAAGGGACTCAATTTAATGTGACTGATCACTACATGTATACAAAGTGGTCTGTGTTCGACGTGAAGAACCAGGAAAGGAAGTAGGGGTTGTCGGGTAAGCAAACCCAGGGCATGAAAGAGTCATATGACTTCTCTGCGGAAAGATAGGCATAAAACTATCAATCACCAGGGGGTGAGCAGAGGGGAAAGTTGGGCTGGCACCGACTTCATGCAAATGCGCAGCCGGTTCCCAATGCAGGGCTTCTTAGGATGATGTGTGTTTTGAAAGAACTAAACTCAGGGTCATGTCAGGATGAGCCTGCAGGAAGGGTACCACATGAGGGAGGAGGATGTCTTCCCTGTAACGCACAGCGTTGAGATTGCCTGCAATGACAACAAGCTCAGTCCGATGATGCTGTGACACACCGCCCCAGACCATGACGGACCCTCCAAATCGATCCCTCTCCAGAGTACAGGCCTCGGTGTAACGCTCATTCCTTCAACGATAAACGCGAATCCAACCATCACCCCTGGTGAGTCAAAACCGCGGCTCGTCAGTGAAGAGCACTTTTTGCCAGTCCTGTCTGGTCCAGCGACGTTGGGTTTGTGCCCATAGGCGACGTTGTTGCCTGTGATGTCTGGTGAGGACCTGCCTTACAACAGGACTACAAGCCCTCAGTCCAGCCTCTCTCAGCCTATTGTGGACAGTCTGAGCACTGATGGAGGGATTGTGCGTTCCTGGTGTAACTCGGGCAGTTGTTTTTGCCATCCTGTACCTGTCCCGCAGGTGTAATGTTCGGATGTACCGATCCTGTGCAGGTGTTGTTACACGTGTTCTGCCACTGCGAGGATGATCAGCTGTCCGTCCTGTCTCCCTGTAGCGCTGTCTTAGGCATCTCACAGTATGGACATTGCAATTTATTGCCCTGGCCACATCTGCAGTTCTCATGCCTCCTTGCAGCATGCCTAAGGCACGTTCACGCAGATGAGCAGGGACCCTGGGCATCTTTCTTTTGGTGTTTTTCAGAGTCAGTAGAAAGGCCTCTTTAATGTCCTGAGTTTTCATAACTGTGACCTTAATTGCCTACCGTTTGTAAGCTGTTAGTGTCTTAACGACCGTTCCACAGGTGCATGTTCATTAATTGTTTATGATTCATTGAACAAGCATGGGAAACAGTGTTTAAACCCTTTACAATGATGATCTGTGAAGTTATTTGGATTTTTACGAATTATGTTTGAAAGACAGGGTCCTGAAAAAGGGACGTTTATTTTTTTGCTGAGTTTATCTAGTCACGCAGTAGCTGTGATTTAGTCATGATTTAGCTCTGATTTAGCAGCAAACCCTGCGGAAGTGAAAAGTCATTATGTGATGGAAAACAGACCGGTAGGCTCTATCTGTGTTCATTACTTGGTTTCTATAGTGATTTAAAACGGTTTCATTTGATCATTTATAATGTTCTTCAGTTGTTTCACATTGAATAGTCACTTACTCAATAAAATAAAATAAAATAAAATGTTATTGGCCACATGCGCCGAATACAACAGGTGCAGACATTACAGTGAAATGCTTACTTACAGCCCTTAACCAACAGTGCATTTATTTTGTAATAAAAAAGTAAAATAAAACAACAACAAAAAAGTGTTGAGAAAAAAAGAGCAGAAGTAAAATAAAATAACAGTAGGGAGGCTATATATACATGGGGGTACCGGTGCAGAGTCAATGTGCGGGGGCACCGGCTAGTTGAGGTAGTTTAAGTAATATGTACATGTGGGTAGAGTTAAAGTGACTATGCATAAATAATTAACAGAGTAGCAGCAGCGTAAAAATATGGGGTGGGGGGTGGGGGTGGGGGGGCATTGCAAATAGTCTGGGTAGCCATGATTAGCTGTTCAGGAGTCTTATGGCTTGGGGGTATAAGCTGTTGAGAAGTCTTTTGGACCTAGACTTGGCACTCCGGTACCGCTTGCCGTGCGGTAGCAGAGAGAACAGTCTATGACTAGGGTGGCTGGAGTCTTTGACAATTTTGAGGGCCTTCCTCTGACACCGCCTGGTATAGAGGTCCTGCATGGCAGGAAGCTTGGCCCCAGTGATGTACTGGGCCTTACGCACTACCCTCTGTAGTGCCTTGCAGTCGGAGGCCGAGCAGTTGCCATACCAGGCGGTGATGCAACCAGTCAGGATGCTCTCGATGGTGCAGCTGTATAATTTTTTGAGGATCTGAGGACCCATGTCAAATCTTTTCAGTCTCCTGAGGGGGAATAGGCTTTGTCGTGCCCTCTTCACGACTGTCTTGGTGTGTTTGGACCATGATAGTTCGTTAGTGATGTGGACACCAAGGAACTTGAAGCTCTCAACCTGTTCCACTACAGCCCCGTCGATGAGAATGGGAAGGTGCTCCGTCCTCTTTTTTTTCCTGTAGTCCACAATCATCTCCTTTGTCTTGGTCACGTTGAGGGAGAGGTTGTTCTCCTGGCACCACACGGCCAGGTCTCTGACCTCCTCCCTATAGGCTGTCTCATCGTTGTCGGTGATCAGACCTACCACTGTTGTGTCGTCGGCAAACTTAATGATGGCGAGGACAGAACATCAAGACAGAACATTGGTCCAAACGTGCCGTTGTTTGAGTGTAAAAGATCCCCTTTTGCAGAGAGAACCTGTCCTTTCGATTCTCCCTGCACTGTGTATGTGGACAACTGATAACGTTAAAAGCATTTGCATAGCTTGACATTATGCATTTTTCCCTCGCCAAATCTCAGCCTTCTGATGGCTTACAGCAACATAAACAACTGCATTCCCTCACACAGTTTTCACAGCAGTGGTGAGGAGGCTAGAGTTGTTTTTGTATAACTGGTGTTCATTCCTCTCCCTGTTGAGACTCATATTACTCTGTGCTGAGTGTGCTCGTGTGCCACTCATAGTCGCTATTCTTCCCAACCTTCTTAGATTACCAGCATGTGGCCTTTTCTTCTTTCTGCCTATGTGGAAGGACGTTACCCTTGAGACTAAGCCTTCAGGAGTGTGTGTTCTGTTGCACTATGTCAGTGTCTGTGTGCAATGAGGTATGCAAGCTGTTTTTCTGTTTGCGCTGTGGTGTGTGTGTGTGTGTGTGTGTGTGAGTGCGTGTGTGCGTGTGTTTGCTTGGGAGTATGAGGTCAGGGTTGTGTTGTGTGGGTTGTCTACAGGAGTCTACGTGGAGGTGTGTGTGTGTGGGCGGGGGAGGATTGTATTATTGCCTGTGTGTTTGCATGCAAGGGTGTGTATGAGTGGGAATGTGTTAGGTGCCTGTGATTCGAGTGTGTGTGTGTGTGTTTGTTGACGCTACACCAGGGAAGGAGCTGAATGCTGAGCTAAGCGGAGGCGGTTTAATCTGGTCATGGTGTAAGTGTTTAGTCACGGGGTTGACTGTGTTTGGGGCTGGTGGGGTGAACTGAGGCTGTGCAAGGAGAGGGCCACTGATGTCAGCCCTGCAGTATGCGCCAGCTCACGGACAGGGCCCATTGCATTAACCTGAAAGCTGACCCCCCTCTGTTGCCCTTCTATTTCCAGGGCGTGAGCGGAATGTCCGTGGATGAGAAGCCTGAAGCCCCCATGTACGTGTATGAGTCGACGGTTCATTGTACCAATATCCTCCTGTGCCTGAACGACCAGCGGAAGCAGGATATCTTGTGCGATGTGACTGTCCTGGTGGAGGGCAAGGAGTTCCGCGGCCACCGGGCCGTGCTGGCCGCATGCTCAGAGTACTTCTTGCAGGCTCTGGTTCAACAGGCCGAGAATGGCTTGTTCCTCAGCCTACCTGATGAGGTATGTATCTACTGTATAACACCTGTGTATTCAGAAGAACCTCTTAGTTTCCACACCTGGTCGAACACACAGTCAGACATTCACTCCAATCAGGTTATTTTATCATCAGCCCATTTTATCACTAGTCACTTGATAACTTCTCATTCCAATACTGATACTCACTTTGCCATAAATGGTGTCAAGAGGAATGGTGTCAAGATGAATGGTGTCAAGATGAATGGTGTCAGCCAGGCAGGAAATAAGAGAACATACGTGTTTTAATTTAATCTGTGAGGTCTAATAGCTGAAGGTGAGAGAGTGAGAGAGGAGGATGTGCTAGCGACGGTGCTAGTAGACGATGTAGAACCATGATTAGCAATTATCACCTTTCCCTCAGCTCCTCAGCAGCTCCTCATCTCTCTGTAGCAGGTAGCACTTAACTCTGTGACTGACACCATCTCAGCAGTCTTTTCCCTCACACAGCATTCCTGTCATTCCAGCCTCACCCCTTCAGAACCCCCACCCCCCATAGATGTGTCATAGAGTGATTAAAGTTCTCCACTGATGTAGTGATGTATCACATACACACGTGTGGTCCATGAAACTGGGGCACACACCACATGTTTATAACATGAACGCCTGTCAAAAGACTTCTACTGTCGCCGCGCTCGCTAGAAAATAAGTCATCATCACTTGATCTCTGTAGAAATCTCTCCTGAAAGATCAATCCGTTCCTGTCTTATGTAAAATGAGCATCATGTGTTGAGTGAGTTACTATGAGTTACTCCTGGGAATGGCTCCGCGACACACTGAAGCAGAATCCCTTTCATTCACACTTTCTGCATTATGCATAATGCATGAGCAGCTGTGTATTTCAGGTGTGAGCATGTGTGGAAAGTGACATGTTTCAGAAAGAGCCTTTAATGTCTATGGACCCTGGTCAAAAGTAATGCACTATATAGGGAATAGGGTGCCATTTGCAACACATCCAATAATTCTCTCACACTGTCCTGTCTAGACGGGTCACTGTCCCAACATGGAGGGAAGGCAATTTCATTGATGTCATCAATCAAGTTTTAAGGTTCTCTGTCACCCACGTTTTTATGGTCCGTGACTCACATGCGCTGACACATTTGTGTCCTTTCCGCTGCAGTTGCCTTATGACCACTCTCGCACTACTGGTTTGTGTCAGCAACAATGCAGCACTGACCAACCTTTAGCTCACTAGACCTTCTTGATACTGGTGTGTCTGGCTCCAGTCAGAGAGATCGAGAGGGGCTGTGTTCCCCAGCACTACCGAAGGCTGCCACCAATGTGCAACAAAGGGCAACTAACCGAGGATGCCTTCATGATCACCACCGACAGGCAGGGAGAGAGAGAGATAGAAAAAATCACACTGCAGATGAAATGTGAAACAAAGACCATTGTGGGGGCTATGACGCTATCCTCTCCTTCCCCCAACGTTATCATCCCTCACTCCTCCAGGATGACCTTGTTAGTCCGGAGTCACCGGGACTGCAGCCGGTTAGTGACCTCATCATCCATTTAATGTCATTGCCGTTTCACAGAGAGAGCGACGGGGCCCGTTAATCAAGATCTTTGTTCGAGATCAGATCCTGAAAGTAGAACAATCAGGTCTTGTCTCCTTTAAGCCCTTAGCCAAGCAAGAGAGAGCAAACAAACAGAGGACACTTGGTTTGCATTGGATGATAGAAGGCTACACTAACAGAGTCACATTAGAGCATTTCTCCACATCACAGAACAGGGCCAGAACAAAGGGGTATTCATAGACAGACCAGTATGCTGTAATGTGAGAGTGAATGAAGGAGAGGCGTTTCAGAGAGAGCCCCCCCAGCTGGAGAAGAGCGGTCATCACGCCACGGCGGGCAGCAGCACGGCGACAGAGCGAGTCCGCATCAATCAGTTCATAGCTGCTCTCCCACATGATGAAACTTGGTGTAAGTGTAATGTCTGACTCAATCCCTGCTCGCACCATCTCACTAGAGCACGGCTGGGAGGGTGTCAGTTTGACCTACTTGTCAGCACGTCCCCTTGGTTTCCTTATCGAAAATATCCTCATAGAAAATATACAGCGACCAATTAAATATATCTGTGAGCAATTCCATGCCTACTACTCTAGGGGTCATTTTATTATTATTAGTGAATTGGCCCCTTGTTCGACCGGTAGCCATCTCTGGATGCGTCGGGAATGGAACCCGATCCCCTACATAGTTCACTGCTTTTGACCAGGGCCGATAGGGGTCTGGTCAAAAGCAGTGCACTATGTAGGGAATAGGGTGACATTAAGGACGTACAGTACCTTCCCTGTGATTCAACAGAGGGGCAGTTGGTTGAAACCTCAAACCACCTCCTGTTTGTCAGTTCCCTCAGTCAAAAAATACAACCCCAGCCACACTGCTTTGATTGCAGTGATTTGGCAGTCTGTAGTAAGTATAATTTTGAGCCCTGGTGAAGTGGTTTGGGAGAGAATGGCGGATGAGTGTCTGATGAGACAGGGAAATTGAATGTGCCTTGAGAGGTTTAGGGTTGGTGAGTGACATCCCCCAACACCAACCCCCTCCACAGACACTTGATCAGGTCGAGACGTGCAGAAGCCAGGCTAACTAATCTGAAGGACTCAGGGTGAGGTGGAAGCAGAGCAGCAACAGCAGGGCTTTACACAAACAAGCAGCCTAAGCAAGAGACTATCACACATTTACAGCTTATTAGACAGATGGCGGGAGCCGGCCGCTTAGCTCCATCTCAGTCTTCCCCCTACTGACAGTGGGGGCGGGGTGGGAGAAGAAGGGAGGAGGAGGAGAGGGGAGTGAGAAAAGGAAGAGGGAAGAACGAGTGCGCTAGCGATACCTCCTGGTGTAATGCTGGTGCTAATGCCAAGCCCCCCTGGTCGTCCTCTCTGCCAAGACAAGAGCACAGCGCTCAGCGCTAAGCTGACAGTAAGGATACAGGCTCTTTGTCTGCTGTTTGAGCAGGCTGCTCTGAGAAGCACCTTGAGCAGCTTATGTTTCCCTCCCAGCCTACTAGCCAGCCAGTCAACCAGCCAGCCAGTCAGTCCGGGACCCCCGGTGAGAGCCTGCAGAGTGATCCCTGTGTGTTTATAATAGCTGGATTTAACCCACGAGACCCAGACAATTAACCACTGGCTGCCCTGTATTTTCAATGTCTCATCTCAGACGCAGGGTGTCTCAAACGGGGACGGCAGTAATGTTCTGCAGTTAGCCAGTTTGTATAGAAACAAAGCAGGATAGAGTGCAGCATCCTGAAGAATAAAGACAGGGACAGTGAGTGAAGTCAGAGCTGAGCGTCCTCCCAGCAAAGCTGCAGGGTCATGTCCTCCCCAATGTCTCGCCATGGACAGTAAACTACAAGAGGATTAAGAAGTGCAGTGTTTGATTTAATCCACACTGTCAAGGGAGGTTTACTCAAAGGCGACGGCTAATCAGTAGCTAGACGCCGCGATGTGTCCCAGTGTTGCTGGTGTCCTACTGTGGAATAAATAAATAATAATAATTGTGTTCCTTTCCTTCTCATCACAGATGAGACATTATGCATTCATACACATTAGCTGTCAAATTGACTTTATATGACTTCTATTTCCCTACTGTTATTGGCACATTAGCCTAAATTGATTTAGAACAGACTGACCAATGGGCTTGGCTGTACTGCAGCAGTTCATTGTCCCTGTGCTTCCTCCTCCCCTCTCTCCCATCCCCATCCTACAAGGGTAAATCACAATGGCAGCCAACCCTCCATACAGTACCTCCCTCCATTAGCACTGTGCTGTGACTCATCGTCATCGAGGCTCCTCGCCATGCGCCTCTCGATACAGAGGTTAACGTCAGGTTACTTGGCAGAGCTGATATTAAAGCATCTAGCGGGTAGACTCTCCAGTGGAGATGGAGTATTTATCTTCTGGCTTGGCGGTGGTGGCCGAGGAAGTACTCCATTGTCATGCCATGCAATGTCCTCATTAGGATGCATGACATGCAGGAATTCACTGGAGTACATTTGCATAAATTAACCAACTCTACTTCAGAGAGGGGTGAAAGGCTGATGAAGAACAGAGATAGAGATAGACTGGAGGAAGAGGGCGTGTGAGAGAGAGAGAGCGAGAGAGAGAGAGAGAGAGAGAGAGAGAGAGAGAGAGAGAGCGAGAGAGAGAGAGAAAGAGAGAGAGAGAGAGAGAGAGAGAGAGAGGGGCATGATAGTAATCCACACTGCCTGTTTTTGAAAAGGACTTCCCAAAAATGGCATGGGAATTGTCAGGGTTTTGTGATGCACTTTTGCTATAATTTCCTACTCTGTAATGGTATCGCCTCCCGCCCAGTCCCCAGAAACAGAGCAGGGACAGACCCACCAGGTCCACAAGCCCACATTAGCATAAATGGCCCAGATCTGTCACCTTGATTAATTTGTCCCTTTGTCTTAACTCATGCAATAAGTGCTGCTAACGGCCTGAAACGCTTCATATGTCAAAGTCGCTCCACTAATGACCAGGAAATGCTCTCTATATCCTATATCCTTCGCTTTTTGTTCTCCCTTTCATTTATTCTAGTGTGGCTTTCCCTCTCTCCCTCTCTCTCTCTCTCTCTCTCTCTTCTTTTTCTCTCTTTCTCCCCCTCCAGATCCCTCACGCTTGCCTTCATTGGGCTACTGTGCTGGTTTCATCACTGGAGTAATCACATATGGTGCAGGGCACACATAAAGATGTGCTCCAACAGGCAGCAGCTGCTGATACAAGCTGAAAATAGATCCCGGGTATGCTCAGCACTTTCCCCCCAGCCCAGCAGCAGCTCCGTGTCTGTTTATCAGCAGCCCTGATGCGGCGGGCCAGCCAAGCCCAGCCGACCAGCCTCATTTAAGCCCAGACCACTTTTACCTTTAAAGACGGCTGGTTGGATCTGCCCTGTTTGTGGATGTGTAAAAGGAAGGGAGGGGTGGACAGTGGATGAGTGGAGGCCAGTGGGTGGTGGGGAGGCATTGCACTTTCTCTCTCTTTCTCTCTTTCTGTCTGTCAGCAGGGAGGTGTCTGTGTGCCTGTGTTGTGTGCACGCGTGTTTGCGCACACTGATGTGCCCGAGTGGTGCTGCAGTGTGGTATAGTAGAGGTGCTGTGCTCATCAGTAGTGGAGAGTCCAGTCAAAGCCTCTTCCCTCCCCCTGTGCACCGTACACACACACTCAGCCACTCACATCACAGGACAGGCACGCACGTATTTTCCATAGTAAACATATGCTTAGTGGAGGTATTTTATAAGATCATTAGTATACATAACAAATGTTGAACAAATGTTGAATTATACTGATAATGTATAATTATTTCACATATCTAGTGTTTTGGGCAGGTTGTCCGTAGTTCAAATTATGATTTACAGTACCAGTCAAAGGTTTGGACACACCTACTCATTCCAGGGTTTTTCTTTATTTTTACTATTTCCTACATTGTAGAATAATAGTGAATACATCAAAACTATGAAATAACACATATGGAATCATGTAGTAACCAAAAAGTGTTAAACAAATCAAAATATATTTTATATTTGAGATTCTTCAAATAGCCACCCTTTGCCTTGATGACAGCTTTGCACACTATTGGCATTCTCTCAACCAGCTTCATGAGGTAGTCACCTGACTGTTAGTGTACATTGAGTTGTTGTGTGGCATAACTGAATGCATACACTGTAAGTTATCTATCCACCGAATAGGGTGTAACAGTATACAGTCGTGGTCAAAAGTTTTGAGAATGACACAAATATAAATTTTCACGAAGTCTGCTGCCTCAGTTTTTATGATGGCAATTTGCATATACTCCAGAATGTTATGAAGAGTGATCAGATGAATTGCAATTAATTGCAAAGTCCCTCTTTGCCATGAAAATGAACTTACTCCCAAAAAAACATTTCCACTGCATTTCAGCCCTGCCACAAAAGGACCAGCTGACATCATGTCAGTGATTCTCTCGTTATCACAGGTGAGAGTGTTGATGAGGACAAGGCTGGTGATCACTCTGTCATGCTGATTGAGTTAGAATAACAGACTGGAAGCTTTAAAAGGAGGGTGGTGCTTGAAATCATTGTTCTTCCTCTGTTAACCATGGTTACCTGCAAGGAAACACGTGCCGTCATCATTGCTTTGCACAAAAAGGGCTTCACAGGCAAGGATATTGCTGCTAGTAAGATTGCACCTAAATCAATAATTTATCGGATCATCAAGAACTTCAAGGAGAGAGGTTCAGTTGTTGTGAAGAAGGCGTCAGGGCACCCAAGAAAGTCCAGCAAGCGCCAGGACCGTCTCTTAAAGTTGATTCAGCTGCGGGATCGGGGCACCACCAGTGCAGAGCTTGCTCAGGAATGGCAGCAGGCAGGTGTGAGTGCATCTGCACGCACAGTGAGGCGAATACTTTTGGAGGATGGCCTGGTGTCAAGAAGGGCAGCGAGGAAGCCACTTCTCTCCAGGAAAAACATCAGGGACAGACTGATATTCTGCAAAAGGTACAGGGATTGGACTGCTGAGGACTGGGGTAAAGTCATTTTCTCTGATGAATCCCCTTTCCGATTGTTGGGGCATCCGGAAAAAAGCTTGTCCGGAGAAGACAAGGTGAGCGCGACCATCAGTCCTGTGTCATGCCAACAGTAAAGCATCCTGAGACCATTCATGTGTGGGGTTGCTTCTCAGCCAAGGGAGTGGGCTAACTCACAATTTTGCCTAAAAACACAGCCATGAATAAAGAATGGTACCAACACATCCTCTGAGAGCAACTTCTCCCAACCATCCAAGAACAGTTTGGTGATGAACAATGCCTTTTCCAGCATGATGGAGCACCTTGCCATTAGGCAAAAGTGATAACTAAGTGAACAAAACATCAACATTTTGGGTCCATGGCCAGGAAACTCCCCAGACCCTTAATCCCATTGAGAACTTGTGGTCAATCCTCAAGAGGCGGGTGGACAAACAAAAACCCACAAATTCTGACAAACTCCAAGCATTGATTATGCAAGAATGGGCTGCCATCAGTCAGGATGTGGCCCAGAAGTTAATTGACAGCATGCCAGGGCGGATTGCAGAGGTCTTGAAAAAGAAGGGTCAACACTGCAAATATTGACTCTTTGCATAAACTTAATGTCATTGTCAATAAAAGCCTTTGACACTTATGGAATGCTTGTAATTATACTTCAGTATACCATAGTAACATCTGACAAAAATATCTAAAAACACTGAAGCAGCAAACTTTGTGAAGACCAATATTTGTGTCATTCTCAAAACTTTTGACCACGACTGTACACTCCCCTACGTATTTATTTGGACTGTAAAGCTAAAACTTTTAATTTGGCTCTATACTCCAGTGTTTTGGATTTCAGATTAAATGTTGTATATGAGGCGACAGTACAGAATGTCACCTTATATTTGAGGGTATTTTTCATACATATCTGTTTTACCGTTTGGAAATCAATGCACTTTAGGTATCTAGTCCCCCCATTTGAAGGTGTATTTGGAAAATGTTGCTTATAGTGTAATAAATTAAGTCAAAAGTTTTGTATTTGGTCCCATACTCCTATAGTTTTGTATTTGGTCCCATATTCCTAGCACGCAATGACTACATCAAGCTTGTGACTACAAACTTGTTGGATGCATTTACAGTTTGTTTGGGATATGTTTCAGATTATGTTGTGCCCAATAGAAATGAATGGTAAATAATGTATTTTGTCAGTTTGGAGTCACTTTTATTGTAAATAGGAATAGAATATGTTTCTGACCACTTCTACATTCATGTGGGTGCTACCATAATTAAGTGATAATGCCAGAGAAGCCGGTGTTTGGAGGATATATTGGCACGGGTGTTGTTAGCCCCAAGACGAAGTCGACAGCCGGCAAACCGTGCCAATATACAGTGCATTCGCAAAGTATTCAGACCCCTTGACTTTTTCCACATTTTGTTACATTACAGCTTTATTCTAAAATTGATTAAATTGTTTTTTCCCTCACAATACCCCATGATGACGAAGCAAAAACAGGTTTTTAGACATTTTTACAAATGTATAAAAAATAAAAAATAGAAATATCACATTTACATAAGTATTAAGACCCTTTACTGAATACTTTGTTGAAGCACCTTTGGCAACGATTACAGCCTCGAGTCTTCTTGGGTATGATGCTACAAGCTTGGTACACCTGTATTTGGGGAGTTTCTCCCATTCTTCTCTGCAGATCCTCTCAAGCTCTGTCAGGTTGCACAGATATTTCCAGATCTCTCCAGAGATGTTCAGCTATTTTCAGATCTCTCCAGAGATGTTAGATCGGGTTCAAGTCCGGACTCTGGCTGGGCCACTCAAGGACATTCAGAGACTTGTCCCGAAGCCACTCCTGCGTTGTCTTGGCTGTGTGCTTAGGGTCGTTGTCCTGTTGGAAGGTGAACCATCTCCCCAGACTGAGGTCCTGAAAACTCTGGAGCAGGTTTTCATCAAGGATCTCTCTGTACTTTGCTCCGTTCATCTTTCCCTCGATCCTGACTAGTCTCCCAGTCCCTGCTGCTGAAAAACATCCCCACAGCATGATACTGCCACCACCACGCTTCACCGTAAGGATGGTGCCAGGTTTCCTCCAGACGTAACGCTTGGCATTCAGGCCAAAGAGTTCAATCTTGGTTTCATCAGACCAGAGAATCTTGTTTCTCATGGTCTGAGATTCTTTAGGTGCCTTTTGGCAAACTCCAAGCGGGGTGTCATGTGCCTTTTACTGAGGAGTGGCTTCCATCTGACCACTCTACCATAAAGGCCTGATTGGTGGAGTGCTGCAGAGATGGTTGTCCTTCTGGAAGGTTCTCCCATCTCCACAGAGGAACTCTGGAGCTCTGTCAGACTGACCATCGGGTTCTTGGTCACCTCTTTGAACAAGGCCCTTCTCCCCCGATTTCTCAGTTTGGCCAGTCGGCGAGCTCTAGGAAGTCTTGGTGGTTCCAAACTTCTTCCATTTAAGAATGATGGAGGCCACTGTGTTATTGGGGACCTTAAATTCTGCAGACATTTTTTATTACCCTTCCCCTTCTGTGCCTCGACACAATCCTGTCTCGGAGCTCTACGGACAATTCCTTTGACCTCATGGCTTGGTTTTTGCTCTGACATGCACTGTCAACTGTGGGCCCTTATATAGACAGGTGTGTGCCTTTCCAAATCATGTCCAATCAAGTTGTAGCAACATCTCAAGGATGATCAATGGAAACAGGATGCACCTGAGCTCAATTTCGAGTCTCATAGCAAAGGGTATGAATACTTATGTAAATAAGGTATTTCTGTTTTTTATTTTTAATACATTGACAAAAATGTCTAAAAACCTGTTTTTGCTTTGTCATTATAGGGTAATGTATGTAGATTGATGAGGAAAAAAATTAAATTAATCAATTTTAGAATAAGGCTGTAACGTAACAAAGTGTGGAAAAAGTCAAGGGATTTGAATACTTTCCGAATGCACTGTATCCTTCAAACACTGGCTTCGAGGGCATTATCACTTTTATACAATGGGTTACCAACATATTCAAATAATGATTGACATATTTTCATTAAAAACTTTATTTTTATGAATTTATTCATACTATTTCATCCTTCCACAAGATATAGTCCCGACACAAATCTAGGGTTGCTAACCAAGCCAACTGGTCATTCGTTCTATCGGTTTGGTTGCCAGAGATGTGACCAAGTCTTTAAGTCCTTTTGTTCTGTATCTATGGACACGACCCAGTCGTTCGTTCTAAATGTTCTCTTGCCATACTGGCTGGCAACGCTCTTATCCCTTGCTTGCTAGCTAGCCAACAATGGCTGACTTATAGTCACATCAAACAGTGCAGCCAGAATAACAACAAAGTAGCTGCATTTGCATTTGTTTAAGCTGTTTTCTAGTGACATTTGAGCTAATGATGCGAGATTTCACCTGGCATAGAAAATGTGCTCTCTCATCAGGACACTGTTGTTCAGAGGAGCTAGCCAACAACACAGCTAACACAATCACTTCAAACTGAAGCTGGAAACACTGCAAACTAGCAGACACCCTTGAGAGGGCAGGTATACAAGATGGCGTATTGAATACACAGCAGTAAAAATCACGTCAAGATAAAAACATACTATTCAATATCAGTAAGTTATACTAAATATTAACATTTCATATATTCGAGGGTAATAACATTCAATCTGGATAATAACACAAAACAAATTAAAAGGGAAGCGTGTTGCTCGTTGTCGATAAACTGTATATTGACAACCAAATGTTCCACGACACAAAGACTACTCCATGGCTATTCTGAAAGTTCTAATAGAGGAGTAGAATAATGGAACACCCAATACTAGCCATGGTAGGGATTGTAATAATAAAGCACATTTATAGTAGGTATAGTATTTATAAAGGGAAAAGACGGTATTACAAGAAAAGATAACAAGGAAAATAATACATCTTCAAATACAACTAATTAGAACACAAGTACTCAATCAACATAGTGGAGATAAAAACATATCAAACAGAAGACATAGAAGGCACAGTATGTGGGTATGTGTGGATGAATTGTGATGGAAGGTGTGGTGTGCGTTTTTGTGTTTGAATAAGTGTGGCTTTAAGTGATTGAGAAAGGAAATGGTTGCATATCCCAGAACCAACGTGTGTCTGTGAGCAGGGGTTGTGAGAGAGAGCTTTCAATTTTGTGCAGATGAGGCATATACATTTTAAAATATAGTATACATCTTTTTAATTGTCCTATCATGATGGAACGATCCCCAACCCTATATCCTGGACACCCACCTGAGCGACCCATACACCAAAGAGAAGTCCCCATCTGTTTTATGGACCTGCTGTGAGTTAACTATATGCAGCCAAAACAGAAAAATAAATGCGGTCAGAGACCTACTTGAGCAGCACCGCCCCCTCAAGATTCTGAGCCTGCCTGGCAGGGTTGGTCCTATAAAGCCAGAGCCCCCTGATGGGAGAGCATAATATACAAGGAAATTCTCAAAGATGCTAATGAGAACCTTGACGACCTTGTACCTAGCCGGGGGGGGATTCCGGTGGGGTATCCCCACCCAGGTAGTGGCAGTGCTGGCAACACTGGCTGCAGTAACCCATGGGGAGGGGGTCACACTCGGACAATCAGAGAGGGGGCTTATCAAAATAATCAAAGGTCTGACTGCAGATGCTTGGGAAAAATGGTTACAACGGGGGACCAGAGTGTTTGTGTCTCAGGTGAAGAGGGTGGATCTGATCACCATCATCTAGGACTTGACATAGTTTAAATAGATTAATCAAATCTCACATTGTTGTCAATTTTTGCTCAATCTTGCATGCTTTCTCAAACAGCTGTAACTGTATATGCATTCGTAAATCAGGTCCTTTCTTGAGTTGGGCTCTGGAATGTAACAACCGTTGAGCATCTGATTTTATGGTTGATTGTGGAGGAAAGGGGTTGAGTGTGTTAGAGTATGTGCGTGTGTGTTTATCCCACATCTGTTGCAAGGGGGGTAAGGATGTTAGGGAGACTATTGTGAACCACAATAATTGTTTGCTAAAATAATAATTGCTTGTCAAGAATGTAATGTAATACAATGGCAATCCGGGTTATAGGTTAAAATCCTACGCATGAACTGCCGACATTATTATGCATATTAATTGATAATGCTGGAAAATAAGATATGCAAGATATTTGAATAGATATATACCGTATTTTCCGCACTATAAGGCTCACCGGAGTATAAGCCGCAGCAGCTAAATTGAATGATATTGAATGATGTGTACATATATAAGCCGCACTGGACTATAATATATGTAAGGGTTCGTGCACAGAGGGGATTGTCGGGAAAGAGATGGCTGCTTGAAAATTTCCTTTGCACAAACTGTCTCGCTCTCGTAATGTCTGTCTGTCTTGCTCTCGTTCTGTCTCTCGTTCTGTCTCTCGTACCACTCTCGGTTCCACTTTTACTTTTGCGCGCTACCTGTCTCACTCTTTTCCGGCCTCCAGCTTTTCCTGCTGGAGCCCGCCGCTTAAAGGTGGGGGGCGCGGACCGGTCATAGAGCCCATAGAGTGAAAGTTGGTGGACTGTAACCTGTAAAATCCATAGATTTAGGAGGTCTTCTAGTGGCCGTTAGCTGTAAAAATCCATAGATTAGCCGCACCGTTATATAAGCCGCGGGGTCGAAAAATGGGGAAAAGGCGCGGCTTATAGTCCGAAAATTACGTTTTTTTTAAATAGCTATAAATATATATTGAGGTGAGAGCATTGGAAATGCTTTTGGCGGTTGACCTGCTTCTGTTTTGTGGGTGGCACTGTGTGCTGTTTTCGATGGATTCGTCCTGGCCTCTCGGGGCCCTAGGGATCCGGAGGGACGGGGGTGGTATGCCGATCACTGGGATGCTGGCCCAACTAGGGATGGGGAGGGGCTTTAGCGGGGGAATTAGTGTAGAACAATTGGAGAGTTACTTAGTAGCAATGCAAATATCATGGTACAGCTACAGTGGGGAAAAAAAGTATTTAGTCAGCCACCAATTGTGCAAGTTCTCCCACTTAAAAAGATGAGAGAGGCCTGTAATTTTCATCATAGGTACACGTCAACTATGACAGAAAAATTGAGATTTTTTTTCTTCCAGAAAATCACATTGTAGGATTTTTAATGAATTTATTTGCAAATTATGGTGGAAAATAAGTATTTGGTCACCTACAAACAAGCAAGATTTCTGGCTCTCACAGACCTGTAACTTCTTCTTTAAGAGGCTCCTCTGTCCTCCACTCGTTACCTGTATTAATGGCACCTGTTTGAACTTGTTATCAGTATAAAAGACACCTGTCCACAACCCCAAACAGTCACACTCCAAACTCCACTATGGCCAAGACCAAAGAGCTGTCAAAGGACACCAGAAACAAAATTGTAGACCTGCACCAGGCTGGGAAGACTGAATCTGCAATAGGTAAGCAGCTTGGTTTGAAGAAATCAACTGTGGGAGCAATTATTAGGAAATGTAAGACATACAAGACCACTGATAATCTCCCTCGATCTGGGGCTCCACGCAAGATCTCACCCCGTGGGGTCAAAATGATCACAAGAACGGTGAGCAAAAATCCCAGAACCACACGGGGGGACCTAGTGAATGACCTGCAGAGAGCTGGGACCAAAGTAACAAAGCCTACCATCAGTAACACACTACGCCACCAGGGACTCAAATCCTGCAGTGCCAGACGTGTCCCCCTGCTTAAGCCAGTACATGTCCAGGCCCGTCTGAAGTTTGCTAGAGTGCATTTGGATGATCCAGAAGAGGATTGGGAGAATGTCATATGGTCAGATGAAACCAAAATAGAACTTTTTGGTAAAAACTCAACTCGTCGTGTTTGGAGGACAAAGAATGCTGAGTTGCATCCAAAGAACACCATACCTACTGTGAAGCATGGGGGTGGAAACATCATGCTTTGGGGCTGTTTTTCTGCAAAGGGACCAGGACGACTGATCCGTGTAAAGGAAAGAATGAATGGGGCCATGTATCGTGAGATTTTGAGTGAAAACCTCCTTCCATCAGCAAGGGTATTGAAGATGAAACGTGGCTGGGTCTTTCAGCATGACAATGATCCCAAACACACCGCCCGGGCAACGAAGGAGTGGCTTCGTAAGAAGCATTTCAAGGTCCTGGAGTGGCCTAGCCAGTCTCCAGATCTCAACCCCATAGAAATTCTTTGGAGGGAGTTGAAAGTCCGTGTTGCCCAGCGACAGCCCCAGAACATCACTGCTCTAGAGGAGATCTGCATGGAGGAATGGGCCAAAATACCAGCAACAGTGTGTGAAAACCTTGTGAAGACTTACAGAAAACGTTTGACCTGTGTCATTGCCAACAAAGGGTATATAACAAAGTATTGAGAAACTTTTGTTATTGACCAAATACTTATTTTCCACCATAATTTGCAAATTAATTCATAAAAAATCCTACAATGTCATTTTCTGTATTTTTTTTTCTCATTTTGTCTGTCATAGTTGACGTGTACCTATGATGAACATTACAGGCCTCTCTCATCTTTTTAAGTGGGAGAACTTGCACAATTGGTGGCTGACTAAATACTTTATTTCCCCACTGTATATACAGTGGGGAGAACAAGTATTTGATACACTGCCGATTTTGCAGGTTTTCCTACTTACAGAGCATGTAGAGGTCTGTAATTTTTATCATAGGTACACTTCAACTGTGAGAGACGGAATCTAAAACAAAAATCCAGAAAATCACATTGTATGATTTTTAAGTAATTAATTTGCATTTTATTGCATGACATAAGTATTTGATCACCTACCAACCAGTAAGAATTCCGGCTCTCACAGACCTGTTAGTTTTTCTTTAAGAAGCCCTCTTATTCTCCACTCATTACCTGTATTAACTGCACCTGTTTGAACTCGATACCTGTATAAAAGACACCTGTCCACACACTCAATCAAACAGACTCCAACCTCTCCACAATGGCCAAGACCAGAGAGCTGTGTAAGGACATCAGGGATAAAATTGTAGACCTGCACAAGGCTGGGATGGGCTACAGGACAATAGGCAAGCAGCTTGGTGACGGTCAATCACCCTCGGTCTGGGGCTCCATGCAAGATCTCACCTCGTGGGTCATCAATGATCATGAGGAAGGTGAGGGATCAGCCCAGAACTACATGGCAGGACCTGGTCAATGACCTGAAGAGAGCTGGGACCACAGTCTCAAAGAAAACCATTAGTAACACACTACGCCGTCATGGATTAAAATCCTGCAGCGCACGCAAGGTCCCCCTGCTCAAGCCAGCGCATGTCCAGGCCCGTCTGAAGTTTGCCAATGACCATCTGGATGATCCAGAGGAGGAATGGGAGAAGGTCATATGGTCTGATGAGACAAAAATATAGCTTTTTGGTCTAAACTCCACTCGCCGTGTTTGGAGGAAGAAGAAGGATGAGTACAACCCCAAGAACACCATCCCAACCATGAAGCATGGAGGTGGAAACATCATTCTTTGGGGATGCTTTTCTGGAAAGTGGACAGGACGACTGCACCGCATTGAGGGGAGGATGGATGGGGCCATGTATCGCGAGATCTTGGCCAACAACCTCCTTCCCTCAGTAAGAGCATTGAAGATGGGTCGTGGCTGGGTCTTCCAGCATGACAATGACCCGAAACACACAGCCAGGGCAACTAAGGAGTGGCTCCGTAAAAAGCATCTCAAGGTCCTGGAGTGGCCTAGCCAGTCTCCAGACCTGAACCCGATAGAAAATCTTTGGAGGGAGCTGAAAGTCCGTATTGCCCAGCGACAGCCCCGAAACCTGAAGGATCTGGAGAAGGTCTGTATGGAGGAGTGGGCCAAAATCCCTGCTGCAGTGTGTGCAAACCTGGTCAAGACCTACAGGAAACGTATGATCTCTGTAATTGCAAACAAAGGTTTCTGTACCAAATATTAAGTTCTGCTTTTCTGATGTATCAAATACTTATGTAATGCAATAACATTTAAATTAATTACTTAAAAATCATACAATGTGAATTTCTGGATTTTTGTTTTAGATTCCGTCTCTCACAGTTGAAGTGTACCTATGATAAAAATTACAGACCTCTACATGCTTTGTAAGTAGGAAAACCTGCAAAATCGGCAGTGTATCAAATACTTGTTCTCCCCACTGTATATATATTTGCGAGAAAAAAGTGATGCAGACAATTACATTGATAGAAGTTACAATCTATCTGCAATATTAAAGCTGATCTTTTAGAAATTTTTGCAAATGTATTAAAAAACAGAAATACCTTATTTACATAAGTATTCAGACCCTTTGCTATGAAACTCCAAAATGAGCTCAGATGCATCCTGTTTCCATTGATCATCCTTGAGATGTTTCTACAACTTGATTGGATTCCACCTGTGGTAAATTCATTTGATTGGACATGATTTGGAAAGGCACACACCTGTTTATATAAGGTCCCACAATTGACAGTGCATGTCAGAGCAAAAACCAAGCCATGAGGTTGAAGGAATTGTCCATAGAGCTCCAAGACAGGATTGTGTCGAGGCACAGATCTGGGGAAGGGTACCAAAAAATGTCTGCAGCATTGAAGGTCCCCAAGAACACAGTGGCCTCCATCATTCTTAAATGGAAGAAGTTTGGAACCACCAAGACTCTTCCTAGAGCTGGCAGCCTGCCAAACTGAGCAATTGGGGGAGAAGGGCCTTGGTCAGGGAGGTGACCAAGAACCTGATGGTCAGTCGGACAGAGCTCTAGAGTTCCTCTGTGGAGATGGGAGAACCTTCCAGAAGGACAACCATCTCTGCAGCACTCCACCAGTCAGGCCTTTATGGTAGAGTGGCCAGACAGAAGCCACTCCACAGTAAAAGGCACATGACAGCCCGCTTGGAGTTTGCCAAAAGGCACCTAAGGACTCTCAGACCATGAGAAACAAGATTCTCTGGTCTGATGAAACCAAGATTTAACTCTTTGGCCTGAATGCCAAGTGTCACTTCTAGAGGAAACCTGGCACCATCCCTACGGTGAAGCATGGTGATGACAGCATCATGCTGTGAGGATGTTTTTCAGCGGCAGGGACTGGGAGACTAGTCAAGATCGAGGCAAACATGAACTGAGCAAAGTACAGAGAGATCCTTGATGAAAACCTGCTCCAGAGCGCTCAGGACCTCAGACTGGGGCAAAGGTTCACCTTCCAACAGGACAACGACCCTAAGCACACAGCCAAGACAACGCAGGAGTGGCTTCGGGACAAGTTTCTGAATGTCCTTGAGTGGCCCAGTCAGAGTCCGGACTTGAACCCGATCGAACATCTCTGGAGAGACATGAAAATAGCTGTGCAGCAACGCTCCCCATCCAACCTGACAGAGCTTGAGAGGATCTGCAGAGAAGAATGGGAGAATCTCCCCAAATACAGGTGTACCAAGATTGTAACGTCATACCCAAGAAGACTCGAGGCTGTATTTACTGCCAAATGTGCTTCAACAAATTACTGAGTAAAGGGTCTGAATACTTATGTAAATGTCATATTTGGGGGGGCGGGGTTATAAATTACAAATAAAATCTAAAAACCAGTTTTTGCTTTGTCATTATGGGGTATTGTGTGTAGATTTATGAGGGGAAAAAACAATTTAATCCATTTTAGAAGAAGACTGTAACGTAACAAAATGTGGAAAAAGTCAAGGGGTTTGAAGACACCAGATGAATTTACACAATATCTAGTAAGAATGTTATGTACAGCATTAGATGCTGTATATGAGAGTGTTCTATGTCAAGAATTCAGTATATAAATAAATATGCAGTGTCTATTAACAATTTAACTAAAATGCAATGTACAGTAGTAGAAATAATAGAATGAGCTATGTCGAGAATACAGTATATATGAATACACAGTAAAAAAATAAACAAGGCAAAAAGATTGCAGGAAATTCGTTTCTGGACCAGAATATAAATATACTGTATATGTATGTGAATGGTGTGTATAGACAGTATGGACAGTATGTGAATAGAAAAGGTGAATACAGTAGTAGTTATAAAGAATGAGCCTTGACTAGAATACAGTATATACATATAAAGTGGGTAAAACAGTATGTAAACATTATTAAAGTAACCAGTGTTTATAGGGCAGCAGTCTCTAAGGTGCAGGGTATAGTATCGGGTGGTAACCGGCTAGTGACAGTGTCTAAGGTTCAGGGCAGGGTACTGTGCGGAGGCCGGCTAGTGGTGACTGTTTAACAGTCTGATGGCCTGGAGATAGAAGCTGTTTATCAGTCTCTCTGTCCTAGCTTTGATGCAGCTGTACTGTCTCCACCTTCTAGATGGTGGCAGGGTAAACAGGCCATGGCTTGAGAGGTTCTTGATTATCTTCTTGGCCTTCCTGTGACACCGGGTGCTGTAGATGTCCTGGAGGGCAGGCAGTGTGCCCCCAGTGATGCGTTGGGCTGACCACACTACCCTCTGGAGATCCCTGCGGTTGTGGGCGGTGCAATTGCCGTACCATGCAGTAATACAGTCATTTGTCAAAATACTTTTGACACCTTCAAATGGGGGGACTAAATATGTAAAGTGCATTCATTTCTAAACGGTAAAATAGATATGTATGAAAATACCCTTGAATAAAAGGTGAGATGCTGTACTGTCGCCTCATATAAAGCATTTGATGTCAAATATAGAGCCAAATTAAAAGCTTTAGCTTCACTGTCCAAATAAATACGTAGGGGAGTGTATCTGGCGTTATTGTTTTATCAGGCCACCAGAGAATTACAAAAATAATATCCTTATAGGAGTTTAATTCTTGAACAACATAAATCGTATGTATTTTAAACCCATTTAGAATAATCCCTCCAACACAATCAACACACATCTCAGTGATTTCATTCCTTCTGCTAGGAATGATTCAACTGACCTCAGGCTTGTGTTTTTTCCCCGGTTGTCTTTCCAAACGGAAAAATCCACAAAGCAAATTTCTGTGGTTTGTGAGCTTGATTTCTGAGGAGGGAAAATCCTGTTTTACTAGAAGGGTGCGTGGCACCGAGCACTGGAGTGCCGAATCGCCTGCAGCCTCTTCTGCTTCGGCTCTCAGAGAGAGAGAGAATACCATTACACCTAGGTAATTCATATTGTGTTGTTCCTCCCAACAATGTGATGCAAAACAATTAGGTAACACTGGACCTTTTCTCCCTGTTCATTAAAAACACATTGGACTACCGGTTCCCTACATCTGAGAGAGCCCGTTAATTCTTACCGGGAACATCACTCAGACAAAGAAAAAGTGCTTTGTTGAACAATGCCGCTCCCAGATTCAAAGTGAAGCCCTCGTAATTGTGTTTGTGAGCACACCTTGCCTTGTATGGTTTGATTTGGCATTCCTCGAGCCAGCCCCTAACAGAGGTGCATTCATCATCAGAAACTGTAGTAAAACAGCGCTGTGTGCTACTGTTGCCTGAGCAAGGGGTGTGTCTCTCAAATTGAGCTTAATACTGGTTTCCCTCTACAGATACCAAACAGAATGGTATTAAACAGCTAGCTAGCCTGGCTCCTTCCTCCTGTCTCTCTCTCTTCAATAACAACCATAGTAGAGGGCGGCCAAGCTTCTGCAGTCTCAGGATTTTACCTAATTATCCAGCATTAAGTCTAAATGGAAGGAATCCCCCCCTCTTCGTAGTTTACTCCACATGGCTGCAATAAGGATAAGCCACAGTCTTATAAATTAGACTTTACAGGCACTTCACCTCAGAGGGGCTGCAGGGGACTGACACTGAAAGTGAGGACGCAGCAGGAGCTGCAATCCATATGGTCCTATTACTGTACACTGTACATCAACACAACACAAGACAGGGGTGGGCGGAAACCGCCGGGGAGAGTGATAGGCTACCGCTGGGCGGCAGGGCAGACAGACTGTGGTGGGCCAGTGGAATGTCAGTATGTCACAAGGGTTATTGTAATGAAAATGGGTGTGGGACACAACCAGCCAGCCAGCCAGCCCAGCACCACTGGGTTTTATTTACTAGGCTGTATAGAATGTTCGGTGCTGACCCGATAAAAGATTAACTGGTACTTTAAAGTGTTTGTTTATGGTCATTAGAGCTGTCGGGTTGTCTCACCACACTCCAAGGGCTTGGAACAATGGCAGTGCTGATGGTAATGCTGGCAATTTCCCTGTTTTTTCGCAGGTCACTGCCAGGGGATTCGCCCCATTGTTGCAGTTTGCCTACACTGCTAAGCTGTTACTCAGCAGAGAAAACATCCAGGAGGTCATCCGCTGTGCCGAATTCCTGCGCATGCACAACCTGGAGGACTCGTGCTTTCGCTTCCTGGAGGCCCAGCTCCGCAGCGAGGAGGACGGCCTGCTGCTGTGCCACAAGGTGGCGCCGGCCGAGGGCAACCACGAGACCGAGGACGAGAGCATGCAGTCTGAGACGACAACAAAGGTCACCTCCCCCCGGGCCCGGCGGCGCGCTGAAGCTTTGGCCTCCTTGCAGCAAGCAGCGGACGCGGACCAGCTAGCCATGGCGGTGCCCAGCGACTTCGCAGACGGACGGCTGGACTTCGACAGGCACGGAGCGTCGGACCTCCCCCGCTGCCCCAAATACAGGAAGTACCAGTGGGCCTGCAACAAGCACAATAACAACACCTCCTCACATACAAGTACCTCAGGTTTTCCAAGCACATTATTATTTAAGGAGACCAGCGGTGGCATCAGCGACGGGGCGGTCCGGGACCAGAGCAGGCCGCCGGTGGCCCAAATCAAAGTGGAGCCGCGGGCAGAGGAAGAGGTAATCTCGCTGTACCTGTCGGGGGACGAGCAGGACGGCCAGGACAAGGATGATGTGACAGCCATGGAATTGGACAGTGTCCCAGTGGTATCCCCCTCTTCCGTCAAGCGGAGCAAGTCCCCTACCTGCCTCCGCGCCTTCTTCAAGAAAGGAACGGACCTGCCAGGTCTACCCAACGCATCGCAACAGCTATTCGCCAACAAACTCGCCAGCATCTGCCCCCAAGACAAAGAAACCACTCAGGGAGATCACAAAACAAAAGATTTCAGGCCTTTCACTGCAGGGGAGCTGGGCCTGTCTGTTACATCCCCAAAGGAAGTGGACGGCTTCCCTCCGAGGCTGTCGGCGCTGAAGTCTGCCTCCTGCGACGGCGTTTGCAAACAGGAAGTGGAGCTGGACCGCCGCAGTGTCATTTTTTCCTCCTCAGGGGCCTGCGACCGTCTGGGCACCCCGGCGCATTCCTGCAATGGTGGTAACTCTTTGGAGATGGAGCTCTCAGAGCACACGCCAAAGAGTCTGTGGGATGGTGCCAGCCAGTCCCTCCCCACCTCCGAGACCTACTCTCCCAGCAGCGCCCCCTCCCTCGCTTCCACCACCACAGAGTCCCCGCCGCTCCTCTGCCGCCTGCGGCCCAACACCAGCTGCCCAGTGCCAATCAAGGTGTGCACGCGCTCACCGCCCTCTGAGACCCGCACGCGGACCTCCAGCTCCTGCTCTTCCTACTCTTACGCGGAGGATGGGAGCGGCGGCTCCCCCTGCAGCCTGCCCCAGTTTGAGTTCTCCTCCTCGCCGTGTTCCAACGTGGCGCTCCGCCTCGCCGCCGACCAGCAGGACCAGAGCGTGATGGGGGGAGATGCCCTCTTCAACCAGGTGCGCCCCAAGATCAAGTGCGAGCAGTCGTACGGCACCAACTCCAGCGACGAGTCGGGATCCTTCTCCGAGGGTGACAGCGAGTTGTGTCGAGTCGAGCAAGGGCCAGAGGTGAGTGAATTGAACACTATCACACTGTCTTCTCTCATGTCGAACACAATCCCTCGTACACCCAGTCCCACCTTGGGGACTAATCATCATCTCAGAGTGACCTAGCTCTCCAGGTCTGCATTTACAGTCATTAGATCATCATGTAATTGAAGCGGGAGTATTATTTCACTAAAAGATTTACAGCAACACCACCGTGAATAGAACAGGGGAACAGATGTGCTTTGATAATATTAATCGGCTTTACGCACTGTTTGAGATCTGTGTAATGAGTCTGAATAGGAGCGAGGGTCCAAACCAAATGCGCTCGCTAGAACAATCTGAGCCCACACACACACACACACACACACACACACACTCCCGAGGAGGTGGTTGTTGTGTCGAGGGCTGTGATTGGTTGATCCTATGGACAGGGAAGCGCTGGTGTGTGTAGAAGGGCTAATAGACTGAGATGTAGATGGGGGAGCTGGCGAGGAGTCAGGGTTCTCTCTAAGGCCAGGGTCTGAAGGCTTTCTCTTGTAGCTTTATCTATGCCCCCCTAGCTGTCACAGGCTAAATAGCTGATATTATCCCTTCACAAGCCTGACATCTCTAATCCAATTCCACACAATCTGCATCTGCTAATTGTCGAGACACTTCGCTGGGCATTGACATGAATACTGTATCACCAATATACCTACACTACTTGAAGGTGAAGGTAGCCTTTGTTGTATGACATGTATATACAAATATAGCTTATAGTGTATGTGACAGATATACGCCTACACTATTTGAAGGTAGACTATGTTGGGTTATGCACACCTATAGGGCATATACACTATGTTTGTGATAGTCATAGGACAATAGCAGTGTAATGAAAAAGGATGTAGCTGTACAGTGCACGTGGTTTGATGGAGGAGGGGCTGCTCCGCGTTGTGTCATGATGAGACTGCATCCTGCAGCGCCTGGCGTGCTTCTGACAAGGATGGATGGCCAATCCCCTAATCATCCCCTAATCCATCTGGCCAGACAACCGACGTCCTCCAGGCTGACTGCAGAACAGCCCTGTTGTTGTTGTTGATGTTGTTGTTATTTACTGTGAGATCACTAAGGATAAATATAATACAGCCTAGTCAAGTGGACAATTATAATCAGGATGAAAGCTGTTTTGTTCCATCAAAGGGACATTTTAAATGATTTTTATTTATTCATACAGAATGTCTCTGATGCTTCTTTAATTTCGTCTTGAAACGATTGCATCAGTAGCATTTGCTTTTGTTGTAGGCAGACGTGCTTTCTCTTTGCCTGGAAGATAAAGGCTTGCCGCTTCTCAGCCTGAGACCTTGAAGTGCGCAGGGAGCCGAGAGAGAGGGAAAGAGAGGGAGGAGAGAAACTGGTGTGTTGCCATGGCGATCAGATTCACAGAGCCTAGTCCCTGTTTCGCCAACGTTGAAGCCACATGACAGGATTGAGCCTGTGACTGTGGAAAGAATCCAGTCAGTCACTTCTTCTGTGCACAAACAGAGAGCGGCAAGATTAACAGCCCTAGCAGTAATGTGTAATTATTACCTTAGTGGCACCCACACCCAGTGATTTATGGGCCGTTTGAAGGACTGTTGAGTGCTCTACTATAGACAATTGTAATTTACAGCGTTAGAGCTGTCGAGGAAGAATAAAGCAGCCCCAAAATGACTCTTCAGACATTTCCAGTTCCCTTTGTTATCTTGTATGAGTCAAAGAGCGTATGGACACACACTACACTCTATTGTAGGCAGTCGATTAGCAGCGCACAAAATCCACTGTCAGATCCAATGACTGTATATATGAATGGACAAAGCCACTGATCACGTGACACCATTCATTCCTATGTGAAGATTCAATAGCGCATTGAAGCCAAATTAAGTCGGTTAAGATGGCGTCTCATGGAGACATAACATGCGCAGTTTGAGCTACTCCAGGAAGTGACGTTGCAGGCTAGTTCAGTGCTGTCCCCTCTCATTGAGTAACTCAAGTTGAAGGCCGCCTGGGGTACTG
This sequence comes from Coregonus lavaretus, assembly GCF_964263955.1. Lineage (NCBI taxonomy): Eukaryota > Metazoa > Chordata > Actinopteri > Salmoniformes > Salmonidae > Coregonus > Coregonus lavaretus. Next base: position 28,381,155 of record NC_140018.1, read on the forward strand.
CAGACTGTCATTAGCATCCTTATAATTTATTCTTTGTGCAATTAAAAAATGATTGGTTCAAGGACAGACATCTGGTGTATTAGAAGCGATTATTGGTACCATGATTGTCTTCATTTGTATTATTTTTGACACAAAGATTGACCACGAAGTTTGTCATGTTTCCATTCACTATAATGGGGATCCTGTTTTCTGCTAACAATGCCTGCAGTGCCATGGTCGGCCATGAATTTCTCTGGCTTCAATGAGAGGGGGCAGTCGTTCTCCCCTGGTCAGACCTCTATTGACCCGCATGGAGTTATATCTGCCTGCTGCTGATAAGATGTATTATGAATGAGGCTGGCTGTCTGTGCTTGGTCTCAGATGCTGCTGTGTGTGTAAGAAACACTCTCAGTAGTGCTGTTTGGTTTATTACATGTTCTTATGGATGGGGGCGTAGGAGAGCATTTACATAAGGAGCCTCAGTGTGGGGCCTTCAGCTTTATCTGGCAACAAAACTGCCACCTCATGCTTCCTGGGGCCCTCTTTTCCTTATTCACCCCAGTGAGTCGGCTGTACAAACAAACACAGCTAGCGTCCAGGGAGGGCTCTGCCATGCCTCTCCCTCTGTGTGTTTGCAGAGCAAATGATAGGCAGACCGGGCCCCACTCAGGGAGAGCAAGCCAGGCAAGCGCCCTACGCTGCTGTTGAAAATATCTGCAGCCCCAGCGCTGGGAACAATGAATTCTGACGGGGAAGGAAGTTGTTAAACTGGAGGCTAGTCTGGCAGAGGGAGGCAATAGTCATTCAAGGTAGTCCGAGTCAAACAAGGTCTCCTGGCTGCTCCCAGTACTGAGGTTAGGGGGTGTTGCATACGAGCCCACATCTGGTAGCCACATTAGCAACACCTTCACACGTAGCAGACACTACACTACTCTGGGGTAACTTTTTAATTGCCTCAATTTTACACATTAGCTGTATTTCTACTGCTTCCCAGCTGGACAATATGCTACCTAGTGAATCAGTCAATAGGGTCAGTAGAGGCCCCTCTGTAACATGGAGTAGTAAGTGCTGATCGAGGATCAGTTTTGCCTTTTCAGATCATAATGAATACAATTATGTGGAGAAGGGGGAGCTGATCCTAGATCAGCACACTTTGTGAATACGGACCCAGTACACCACCACCAGCCAATGTTTTTGCACGATACACCCACAGAGGAGGAAACAGAGATGGAATTCACATTGATAAAGGAGATGGAAATCACAGTGACAAAGGAGATGGAATTCACAGTGATAAAGGCGATGGGATTCACAGTGATAAAGGAGAATTAAAGATCTGAGACCTTTTTCTCTCTCTTTCTCTCTCTCTCTTTCTCTCTCTCTCTCTCTTTCTCTCCCGCTCTCTTTCTCTCGCTCGCTCTCGCACTCTCTCTCTCTCTCTCCCTGTGTAGGCGTTAAGCTCAATCTAACATATTGTCTGGTCACAGTATGCAGCAAATATTGATCTGAGAGTGGGGTGAGAGTGATATGGAAGTAGTCTTGATATATTAGCAGCACAATGTTTCCTATCTCGCCCACCACCAAACGTTAACCCCTGAATGAATGTGTGACACAGGAAGCGCACAAACCTAAATATCACTTCTGTTATTACTATTATAGCCTACAGTCAAAATCATTTTGGCATACAGTGTAAACCACATTATACTGATTTGGTGCAGCCTTTTGCCTTATGCCTGCTGTATGTGATAAAGTCCTAAGTGTGTTATGTATGGCTCATTATGGGAATAAGCGGTGACAGTGAGTGAGAGTATATTTATTTGTCCATTGAAATTACTTTTATTTGTCCTTTGAGGTGACTAAGCAAGCTTTTGTAGGTTTTGTTATTTGTCTTGTGTGCAGACAGAGTCAGGCTGTTGTTGTGCCCAATAGGGGAGGGTCGGATGCTGGGGCTGGCAGCTGATATCCAACAGGCTCTGTGTCAGCTTTAAAGCCAGCTGGGGCGCTGCCACTTTGCCTGCCATCCCCTGTGACCTGGCATCCTGCAGTAGCAGTACCCACAGAGACACAGTCCATCTCTTTACCACAGAGCCTCTCTAACTCATCTCCCAGAGGGGGTTCCGGCAACAGCGTTTGTTTACGGTAGAAAAAGCAATACGATACTAAACGGGGCTCTGTAAAAACATTATCTTCTCCCAGATCTCCATAGGATGCAAAATGCTCTGTAATCACATTATAAACCAACATGTGATTTATTGCAGGGTTAATCGCTGTGGAACTGGGAGCATATAGTATATAATCAACATAGAAAGACGCTAGTGTTCACATTTATGTTGATCGTACTTACCAGATAAAGGTCTCTTTTTGATGCAGAGACAGAGCCACAGTCACAATAGCAGCACTATAGAAATCAGGAGTAACTAGTGGGAGACGGTTAGACCTGAAGAACAAGTCACAGTTTGTGGCCATTTTAGTCAATTGCTTCACCTTTCAGAGAAAATTGTTCTGAACATTGGAAGTATAGATGTAGGATCTTAATTTGAGCCAGTTTGCTACAGCAGAACATTTATCCTGCAGCAACAGGAAATGTGGATTATTATGTGGATTATAATTAATGGACATTTTTTGTAGGGATTGATACATTTTTCATTAAGGCAAATCAAGTCTGACATTTTAAAGAGGAAATTACAAACTTTAGAAGCCGTTTTAACCCTTGAATACACTACAAGTTAGCATTTCCTGCTGTGTAGGAAAATTCTCAGCAACAAAAGAGTGATCAAATTAAGATCCTACATCTGTATGTATTGCCCCAGGGCTTGTGTCAATAGTTAGGAAGGAACACAGTAGTAGCTGGCGTTGCATGCCTCTCTCTTGCACAGTACACTGCAGTGTTAAACTCACTCCCAGGGTTCAACGTGGGTCACCAACCCTACAGATGAGGACTGGCAGTCAGGCTGTACAGAACCCACTGAACCCAGGCGTTATCCGTCATCGTCGGGCCGCCCCACCATCTGACTCTTATGGGTCGGCCCAAGTCTGGACCTGCAGGCAGCCAGATGCCCAGCCTCTCTCTGTGTGTCTGAGGGGGGAGGAAAGTAGGGTAAAGAGGCACTGCACACCCAGTGCTGCCCGGGTAACAGATGAGCCCTACTTTTCACTCTGGACCTATTTGCAGCATAGTGACCCAGAGAAAGAGTGAGTCTGGGGGGAATAGAGGGGAAAGAGGAGAGGAAGGGGGGAAAAAGAAAGGCAATGAGAATCCAGAACACATTGGGTCTGAATTTATGACTGCCGTCAGAGCTGCGCTCTGTCATCCCAGCCTTGTTACTGGACTGATTCTCCTGGTGGAGCCACTAAATATAGCCTAGACGTCCCTCCCGCACTGCGCCGCACGCCACTGCCGGGAAGAAAGAATAAAAGAACCTCACAAGGTCGCTCGCTGTGGAGAGGTGGCTGTATGTCTCCTCCCTCCCCTAGCCTGTCTCGGGGAAAGAGCCCCCCATCAGTACATCTGTATGGTCACTCCAAAGACCTCTATATGGCGCTCAAAGGGGCTGGCAGAGTCATCTTCTGTTCGTTTAGATCCCACAGAGCAGGCAGGGTGTGGATGTGTTCCATCACCCTCCCTCTCTTTCTCCCTTCTCTCTGTAGCTACTGTCATGCCCTGGCTAGTAGTGGGAGGGAGCCTGCAGGGCCTAGTGTGGCCTTGAAAAGCTCTGTCCATTATTTATGAATGTGTCTGCATGCAGATGTCGAGCGAGCGGAGGAGCCAGATGAGAAATGGGCTCAACGGCTCTCGGAGGTCTGAGGGCTTCTAATGAGGAAATTCAAGCCGCTCTCTCTGGGATAAATTGATATCTAGATTTGCTCTTCAATAGAGAGTGATTTCGATGCGCTCGTGAATAGGCACCTTGCTTTGTCCCCTGAAGTGCAGCACTTACCCTAGGTGATGCCGTATATCTCGGCTCACTGTGGTGTGTGTGTGTGTGTGGTAACTAGAGTGAGTGTATCCAGGCTCCAGCCCAGTCCATTGTCCTCTAGTCTACTGCAGGTGTTTTTAGTGGGGCTCAGTTTGCAGTCACGAGGGGCTGTAGGAGTCTCCATCTGGCCCTGGTTCAGCAGCCAGGTACAGAGAGAGCGGGGAAACGTTTCTCGTCACCCTTCCCTCCCTCCTATCCGTCCTCGCCGTTTGACTTTGTTCTTGACGTGCTCCAGAGAGGCAGCCTTGGGGAGAGAGAGCAGAGCGGAAGAGAGCAGCAGCTCATCTCATATTGGCAAGCTCTCTGGCTGTCTTCCTCTGGCTCTTTGTTATTCCTCCTCGCCTCTCTCTCTCTCTGCCATTCTGTTTCTTTCTCTCCTCACTTCTCTGCTACGGCTCCCTGGTGCTGTGAGATACCGCTGGGGTGTGTGGGTATCAGAAGGTTTGTCAGCACCTGAGGGAACAGAAAGAATCAGGCGATCTGTTGATGCTTTGTGGGAGGGAAAATCACACCCTCATGGATATTGTCAGCAAATCCATGGAAATAATAAGGGGGGAAATGTATTGTGATTTTGCAATTATCTGTATTTTATTGCCAATTATTTTTCTCCGGATGAGTGTTGCACTATGTGACTGAAGGTGTCAAAGAAAGTATGGCTTTCTTTTGTTCTGCAGTCCCTGTGGACTATTGCAGGTTGATAGTATAGATCTGGCATGTAAGATTATATATTTTTGCCTCCCTCCTAAAGTTTGTAGTGTTTTGGGTCAAAAAAGACTGTAAAATCACCAGGAATTCAGCAAAATATTTGTTTAATTCACACAAATAAAAAAAGAGACGTGATCGTGTCTCAATCTAATTCAACGTATGAAATGATTGTTATTTTCAAATACAATCTCTTTTTGGGCTTAGTTGTGGTCAATTTGCAGTGTACAAATTAATATAATAAGTTCCGTTCCCCATCCCACCATCCGCTCCGACAAAAAACGGCCCACGGCTGAATCTAGTTGCCTTCCCCTGGTATAGATGTTACATATCATGCCCTCCAGACATCACCTGACACCAATATGGATGGGGGTTAAGGGCTGTAAGTAAGCATTTCACGGTAATGTCTACACCTGTTGTATTCGGCCCATGTGGCAAATAAAATTTGATTTGATTTGGGTCACAAGTCCCTGCCTGTCCCTCCTCGATCCGTCACGCTGGCACCTCTCCAAGCTAGCAGGGACAGATGGAGAGACACTCATTTCTTGGATCACATTGTCCCCCTCTGCCCGAAAATAGGTTACATGATGTTCAATATTTCAGGTTGAGAGAGAGAGAGTGCTTTACATGTGAATGTATGTAAGTCACATTCTCTATTTCTGGTCCTGGCGGTGCTCTTGCGCCATCTTGTGGTAGAATGTGGCAGTCCGTTTTTTGCATTTACATAAGGTCTAACCAGTAGGGAGGGGTTCATCAAAATGTTCATTCACATTCATGTTCATTCCATATTCAATTCAAAAGTGAACGCTATATCACGTCAGATGTGAAAAGTAATTTGTAATTTATTTATTTGCAGGTAAAGCTTCCTTTCCCTGTAGATCAAATCACAAATCTTCCACGGAACGACTTCCAAATGATGGTAAAAATGCACAAACTGACCTCAGAGCAGCTGGAGTTCATCCATGACGTCCGGCGGCGGAGTAAGAACCGCATCGCAGCGCAGCGCTGTCGCAAGAGGAAGCTTGACTGCATCATGAACCTGGAGTGTGAGATCAGAAAATTGGTCAGTATGTCTGTCATTCTCTCTCATAGACATACTGTGCACACCAGAGGAGGCTGGTGAGAGGAGCTATAGGAGGACAGGCTTATTGTAATGGCTGGAATGAAAATAGCTCCTCCCACCAGCCTCCTCTGGCACATACAATACTGCAGCACATAGTGTGTGGACCTACTGGGTTGTAGAGTAGTAGAACAATGTGATGTCTATATAGAACCGTTCTCTCCCTGGACTTACTAATGATAACATGTTGACAGTGCAACAAGCATTACCTTGGAATAGAGTAATATTAATTATATCAACACTGTCAGCACTTTCACGCTGGCCGAGCTGTCAAAGTACAGTAATGTGTGTGTAGGCTGGTGTAGGGGGAAGAATATTAAAGTAGAGGATCCCCAGTAGAGTGCTGGCTGTATGTCTCCCACCTTGCCTTCTCGCCCCCACGTTTCCATGGCATCGCGGCAGGCGGTCTCTCACAGGCAGCCAGTATGCTTTTTCCGTGATGGGGTGGAGCTGCAGGCCTTTGGTGTGTTGTGTGTGTCAGCCACACACACACACACACACACACACACTAGTGCTTTACACTCCACAGTGGACTGACAGCCTTCCCCTTGATGTCACCCAGCAGCATCCTAGATATGAGAACATCATCATCATCTCAAACCGCTTTCCACCACCTCGTCCCATGTTACCTCAGTGCACACAGCATCCTGGAAATGCTCGCTCATCACAAACCTTATCAACAGCATGCTTGCTATTGAAACGGCATTATTTAACATAAGCTTAGGGAGCAAACAATATAGCTAGGCCATGTGAACTCTTTTATGTTGATATGAAGAAGTGAATGGCATGTAGCAAGCATCCATGTCACTCTGCTGCTATAGGTAGTATGAAGCATTTATAGAACATCGACTGTGCAGCTGCAGTGTCAAAGGGCATCACAGTATGTACTGCATGTCTCTTTGCTCCTTGTCAGACCACAGCTCATGACACTAGTCCTCATCCCTAATATTTCCTTTTGTGTCCACCAGGTGAACGAGAAGGACAAGCTGCTGGCAGAGAGGAACCAGCTGAAGGAGTGTATGGGCGAGCTGTGGGAGAACTTCTCCTGTCTGTCCCAGGAGGTGTGCAGGGACGTGCAGCTGAGCCCGGAGCAGGTCCAGTCCCTGAACCACTACTGCCCTGTTCTGAAGCCCGGCACCAACACCACCGACACTGCCATCAATGCTGCCTCCAACAGCATTGACCTTACCACCCACTCCGGCTCAGCCACCCCGGAGCCCAGCTTCCTGAAGTCCCCCGGGCCCTCAGAGAGCGAGCCTGACTCGGCCATGGGGAATGAGGCTGACGGGGGGGGAGGCGGCAACGAGGCGGAAGGGCAGGAGCCGAGGTTATACATGGAGGCGGGGCTCTCGTTCAATGAACAGTCCAATCAGACGGTGACGGTAGACTTCTGCCAGGAAATGACTGATAAATGTACAACTGACGAACAGCCGAGAAAGGACTGTACATAGTAAACTGTGGTTTTTATACCTGCGTTTTTTTATTATTTAATTTGTATTTTTTATTTTCTTCTGACAAACCCCTTTCTCTGGGTTGTTGAGATGGTCAGCCTTGGCCAGTGTTCTCTGAAAACATTTTTTGTTTGTATGTCTTTTTGGTTGTCTTTTTAAAGGTTGACACTACAGTTGTCTTAAGAGCAGCAATACTGTTCTCCAGGTATTCTCCTCTCTGCAACCATGACAGAGTGGGAACTTCACACAAAACTCCTCTCACAATGGTGCTACACCGTGACCGGGCAGGCAGCGATCTCCACAGTGGGAACATTGTTCTCTATCTATGTATTACAGTCTACTCACAAGGATGGGCAAAGATCACATCTTCAACTCAAACCTCAATGGACCTAACAGCAGCTCTCTTTGTCTCTCAATCTACCTACAGCTTCTATCTCTCTGTCTCTCTCGCTATTTCTCAATATCTCTCTTTCTCACTCTCACTATTTCTCTCGCTCTCCCTTTCTCTCTCTCTCTGTGTCTCTCTCACTCTCTCTCCTACTCTGTCTATTTTCTATCAATCTATTTCACTTTCGCTCTCTGTACATTTGTCTATCTCTCTCTCTTATTCTCTCACTCTCTCTCGGTGGCCCTTGTCACAGCAATTCAAACTCAGGAAGAAATCTTCTGAATGTTCAACATGATTCATGAAAATAAGAATACAGCTTCTGTACATGAGAGATTTATGAAGCAGTTAGACTGTACATGTTCATATGCAAAAATGTCTTCTGCTTCACTCATTTGCATTTTCTGTACAGAAAAACAATGTGTGCAGACAGTACCTAAACAGTCCTCCTTTGCCTTCCTCAGCACTGAAACGAAAGAGAAAAATGAGTGATTTGACAGGTGGTTAAATAGCTATGTTCCCACCAGGGTTGGGGTCAATTCCATTTCAATTCCAGTCAATTCAGGAAGTACACTGAAATTCCAATTCTCTTCAAGGCTTTTCAATGAGGAAATTGGAATTGGAATTTGGTTTACTTTTTGAATTGACTGGAATTGAAATTGACCCCAACTCTGGTTCCCACACATCAGCAATACCATTGTATGTGGATGTTGTAATGGTAACTTTCAAGTGCTTGCTTCGGCAGAACGTATAATGTATATAGTATGGAGCATGGTGACTGTCACAGTAATATTGTACAAGTAGAGGCTTAAACGTTTCTTTTCACTGGGGTTTTTGTTAAGGGAAAATATTTGCTTTGCTGTTTCCTGCCTAAAGGAAAATTCCCCATAAGGGTGGGTGTTCTTAAACTCAGGAAATCAGCTTGACACACACACTCAAACACGCACACACAAACACGCACACACATAGACACACATTCATTTTAGAGCCCCTTGCATGAAAATTGGATGTTGCTGGCGAGGACAGTGTAAGCATGTTATTAACCAGTGGCTCAAGCCGCATCCATTCAAACTTTGACACTTCTTTAAATGTGAAAAAGAGTTTCATCTTGTTGTGTTTTTGAGGAAACTTTATTTCTTCTTATCAGTATTTAAAGATGCTATATGTATGATGGTGAAAACTCTCACCCTTTGAATTTCTTCAGTGTTATGTTTCAATGTTGTCAAGGAATGTGTGAGTAGACACCTTCTCAAGCTGAGGGATAGCTATTCTGTCTGTAACAAAAAAACGTACACAAAATATGTATATTTACTAAGGATACTTTCTCTAATGAATCTGGGCTCAATTCAGGCTCTTTCCTTCCAGCACCAGATGCTCAGTTATAACTAGTTCTAATAGCACTTCATAGAGGGTTTATGTCAGATTCAAAACCCTGAAAAGTCTGATACTGAAGCACTTAAATTGGCACTTAAATTAAAACATCTTATTGATATGTTAATATTGATATAAATATCTCTATGAAGACATGCCTTTTTTTTTTTACTATAGTAAACAGGTTTATTAACAAAAAGGAAGCTAACATAATATTGAGTGTTCACATCTTATATTTGTAATTCCTTAAGAATTGAAAAAGCTAATTGAGACTTCAGTTCATGTGAAAGCAGTGTATGTGTCATCATCAAACTGATTGAGTAACAATCATATGATATAGTAACATTTTTGCCCTGATTGTACATTTTTTTTAAACATCATATTCTGTGATGTGAATGCATGCGCCTGTATATTTTACCTAGTTAGTCTAGCTTGTGTTTGCTTCTAACGATAGTCCTCAGCTAAATGATTTACTCTGTCTTCTTTTGATTAACAATATTTACATTTATAATGTATTGACATTTATAATGTACATATACAGAAATAATTTTCTTATCTGTTCAACAGTCAGAGATGTGCTTGAAAATACAGCATATTAGAAATAGAGCCATTACATATGAAGAGGAGTGAATTCAATTGGAATATAAAGCTTTACTCATAACTTTAACTTCATTCAGGATGAAAAGCTATACAGTCTGTTGGAAAGAGCGATGATATACTGTATATTGACGAGTCTGCAAATTCCCCTTCGCGTTACCCTGCTGCCCCCCCTTGGACACAGTTGTGTAGTTCTCCAATCAGTCTTGACTGAGATCAAACCTTGTTGTGATATTCGAGTGCTCTGTGTTTCGCAGTGTGTTTGCTAGTCTGACTATTTGACCATTCACCTAAGTCTCCTTAAGGTTGTAGCTAGACCCATAAACAGTCACACACAGAGAACCACAAATATGAATACATACACACACATGATACATGTCTAATGGCATCCTTACTTAAAGGCTTGAGTCTAGAGCAGTTGTGATTGCCTGTTGTTATTGTTGTTTGTGAGGTTCTTTTTCCACTTTGCTCTGATTCATATGCTATCACTGAAGTGGAACAGTATTCATCCCCATTATCAGGTACAAAATAGAAAACTAAAGATAGATGGATTCAAGTGGACATTTGTGCAAGCCATATGCAATTCCTACCCAATAGATGTACTTTTTCTTACTCATTTTTGAAGTAAAAGTGAAAAGCATGACGTTCCACCAGAAAAGCACACTCTCATTGGGCTACGCTTTGACAAATGTCACATTTTGGGAAAATGTATTGAAATTCATCAAGTTTATATTGTCCTCATCAAAGCTATACCAATAGATATCCCTCTATCCGTTTTTAGATGTCCTTATAATGCTATTATGATTACTGTTGATGTTCTTTGGATAGCAATGAGTGCATAGCATATTTCTGGTGTGTAGGCTACTGTACGTAACAATTCCTCATCAATGTTTTTGCTCTACCTAGAGAGCCCCTGGATTCATGTAAAAGCTGGTTGGTGGATGCAGCTAGAAGGTAATGCAAAGTAATGAAGGGTTTTTAATCCAGTCAATTGACAGTCCAGTCCTATACCTCTTAGCCCTCTAGCCTTGAGAGAGCTACTCCATGCCTGGTTTGCTGTGTGTGGTGTTACTATGGTGGCCAGTGGTTGAAAGTAGAGCATGGTCACCTCTACGGTCACCCCAAGCATTCCAGGTGAAATAAGCTTGTTGTGTCATCATCTCAATCACACAGTGATTCGTCTGGTTGACTTTAACCAGGACCAGTCATTGCTCTTGTATATCGTCTCAGGGTGCCAAGTGTTTTATTTCTCAATTTCCGAATCTGGAGCAGACCTTTGTACTTTAGCTGGTTTTGTTTTATTCTTTGTTTGCTTTGATGTTTTTGGCTTCGCTTTGAGTGTCTGAAAGTATAGCTCTAAACTCTGGTTTTATATTCCCGAAGCTTATTTCTACCAATGAAAATACTGTGTAATAGGCTTGGCACAATACAGATCAAACCAATCAAGAGGCTGCAGAGAGTACATAATACATTGGAGTACAAATATGAATAATTGAATTATGTTTTGGTAATACATTTAGTTATTAGGTGGATTTCCTGGAAGTTTTTTTTACCTCTGCAGCTTTTCACAAGCCAAACACGCAACAACAAAAAAAGCCATGTCATTTGATTTGTTAACTGGCTGTGGTTATTAGTTGGTGGATATTTGTTGTAACGCTAGGTGCATTGAATGCATTATCTTTTTAAAAGGCTTTTGTGTTGTATTATTTTCTGGTTTAGTTTAACTTTTGTTTGTTTTAGTTTTTCTGTGCTGCTTCTCTTGAAAAAAACACTGTCTCTCCAACTCCAAAGGTTGTTGTTTTGAAAAGATTAACAAAACTAGCCTTTTTCACAAATTGCTCAACTTTATAATACAGTATACTGGTATCCTGATTACATGCACAGGCTGATACCATTTTAGGAGTAAAAGAAAAGTAAAATATGTTTACAAAAATGTGTCACATGTCATGATGTGTTTATTCAATTTGCCATGTATATAGAAATTGGTAGGTTAAAATTGGACTGATGGTTAGTGTTTTTACATCTGTAAACAGAAAACTATGTGTTTCCTCAACTTGTCTTTTCATTCAACTGGGGATGTTTCAGAGTTACATGGATACAAGTGCACCTCCGATTTTTGCCTTAGAACTTGCAGAGGCCATAGTTCACATTCAAGTGAAGTGTATGCAGGGGCCTACGCCCCCCATTTCTGAGTCACCACCAGTGCGGACTTTCTCACACTTATCTACCTGTGAAATCCTTCATACCTCTCATAATTGGTCAATGACTGTATCAGCAAACTGCATCAGGTGTTTGTTTTTTTTACATGCTTTTTACACAGATTATATGGATTATTGAATTAGTAGATTTTGGTGCATCATTTTTTTATGTAATAACTCTTAAGCTTGTAGTCACAAAGTAGTTTTTCTCTCTCGTTTTTCTAGAAGACTGTTTTGTGTTAATATTGTCAATTTGAAATAGCTGTTATTTGCTTATTCTCTACTAAGTGTTCTTACCTTGTTCATTTTCAAATGCTACACAACCCTAATGAATTAAAATGACTTAATAACCATTGTAAATATGGTATTGTGTAAACCCCATTTTCATTCATTTAAATTGATAGTGTTATATAAATGACATTTTTGTCTAGACACCATTTCTGTTTATGAAATAAAGAAACATCATGTACATTATTTTTGTCATTTTTTTATATCTGCAAATGCAAATAAATATTGTTTACTTTGTCATATTCTTTTACTAAATCATAATCTGTACTTTTAAAGTGTCATTTTAAATTAATCAGAGGTATTATATGGATTATCTGATAAAAGAATATCAGATTTGAAGTAAGGTGAAACACAGTCACATAAGAAGAGGACCCAAGTGTTTCTTGTCCCCTTGCACAGTGAGGAAGATGATTCGGGAGGAAAAGAAAAGTCCAAGAGCCACAGTTGGAGAATTACAGAACTTGGTCGCATGTTGGGGTCACCAAGTCTCTAAATCTAAAATTAGATGCCACCTCCATGCCAAAAGGCTATTTGGAATGGTTGCCATAAAAAAAAGCCTGTATTGTGAGCAACCAACATTTGTAAACGCCTGAAGTTTGCTAAATGGCATTGGCACTTGGATTGGAATCGGGTGCTATGGTCAGATGAGACGAAAATAGAGCTCTTTGGCCACGCACACCAGTGGTGGGTTTGGCCTCGAAAGAAGGATGCATATGCAGAAAATACCCCATACCTACTGTAAAATATGGTGGTGGATCTTTGATGTTATGGGGCTGTTTTACTTCCACTAGCCCTGGGGCCCTTGTTAAGGTGAACGACATCATCTCTACCAAGTACCAGTTGCCTCTGCCAGGACGCTGCAATTTGGCCGCAAGTGGATCTTCCAGCAAGACAATGACCCCAAACACACCACAAAATCAACATCTCAGTCTCAGTCTCCGGACTTGAACCCCATTGAAAACCTGTTGTTTGAATTGAACAGGGAAAAATTCTGTATGGAGGAATGATCTATTATCCCTCCCAATGAGTTTTTCAATCTCATAAAACATTATAGAAAAAGGCTCAGTGATGTTATCCTTGCAAGGGGAGGGTGCACAAAGTATTGAAAACAGGGTTATTTTGACACCTATCTTTTTTAGATTTTTTCATCTTACTAATCGTTCTCTGAGCAATTGTATTAGTATAAAATAAAATAATTTTCAAATGTTCTTTAGCATACAATATATCTCAGCATTTGTATTATTTATTTTATACATAATTTTTGGATCATCTTTTTCAAGGGTGCCAATAATTTCGGATGTGACTATACATGTTTGCATTTTAATAGTTATATATCAGATCCCAGAAAAACATTGTGTACAAGCAAACAGGTTATACATTTCTCAAAGATATCAAGAAAGTTGACAAGTGTTGAAGATATTGTATAAACAATAGCAGGGTTTACAAAACATTTCAAGATATTCATCAATATATTCACATTTTGTTGAATTTGAAGAGCACTTCCATCTCCAAATGTATCATAATTCTGTATGATAAATAATATCATAGTGCTTTAAAAAAAATCATATTTACATTTTGAGATTTAAGATGCGCATGGTGGAGTGTATCATCATATCCCACAATGTTTTACATTTATTATCAATCAAATGTTGAATTGTCATCTTATGAGAATGGTGTCTTTGAGCCAAATGTCATTTTAATGTGTGCAAAATGTCACTACAAGTAGCTTGCAGTCATATCACTTTTACAAAAAATATTAAATTCCACAAATGTAATTACATTTGATGCCACAGATATTTCTGACATATCAAAAATTTGAAATTAGAACTACACATGCAAACATACACTGAAAAAATATATAAACGCAACACGTAAAGTGTTGGTCCCATGTTTCATGACCTGAAATAAAAGATCCCAGAAATGTTCCATACGCACAAAAAGCTTATTTGTCTCAAATGTTGTGCACAAATTTGTTTACATCCCTGTTAGTGAGCATTTCTCCACCAAGATAATCCATCCACCTGATAGGTGTGGCATATCAAGAAGCTGATTAAACAGCATCATTACACAGGTGCACCTTGTGCTGGGGACAATAAAAGGCCACTCTAAAATGTGCAGTTTTGTCACACAACCCAATGCCACAGATGTCTCATGTTTCGAGGGAGCGTGCAATTGGCATGCAGTCCATTTATCTACACTTAAGCCGTCTCCAACGTCGTTTTAGAGAATTTGGCAGTACTTCCAACCGGCCTCACAACCGCAGACCACGTGTAACCACGCTAGCCCAGGACCTCCACATTCAGCTTCTTCACCCATCTGAGACCAGCCACCTGGACAGCTGATGAAACCGTTTCAGGGAAGCTCATCTTTGTGCTAGTCATCCTCACCAGGGTCTTGACCTGACTGCAGTTCGGTGTCATAACCGACTTCAGTGGGCAAATGCTCACCTTCGATGGCCACTCGCACGCTGGAGAAGTGTGCTCTTCACGGATGAATCCCGGTTTCAACTGTACCGGGCAGATGGCAGACAGCATGTACGGCTTTGTGTGGGCGAGCGGTTTGCTGATGTCAACGTTGTGAACAGAGTGCCCCATGGTGGTGATGGGGTTATGGTATGGGTAGGCATAAGCTACGGATCACGAACACAATTGCATTTTATTAATGGCAATTTGAATGCACAGAGATACCGTGATGAGATCCTGAGGTCCATTGTTGTGCCATTCATCCGCCGCCATCACCTCATGTTTCAGCATGGTAATGCACAGCCCCATGTCGCAAGGATCTGTACACAATTCCTGGAAGCTGAAAATGTTCCAGTTCTTCCATGGCCTGCATACTCACCAGACATGTCACCCATTGAGCATGTTTGGGATGCTCTGGATCGACATGTACGACAGCGTGTTCCAGTTCTGTGACCAACAGATGCATATCTGTATTCCTAGTCATGTGAAATCCATAGGTTAGGGCCTAGTGAATTTATATCAACTGACTGATTTCCTTATATGAACTGTAAATCAGTAAAATCTTTGAAATTGTTGCATGTTGCGTTTATATTTTTGTTCAGTGTAACTATATTAATGCGCTTACTGCTCATCCACAATACAAATGTTATTATGAATACAATTAGGCAATTAGAAGGGGAGTGTGGCTTCATGATCAGGGTCCCCAGATCCTTCTGGTCCCTCAGCCAGTTCTCACTTTTTCATGATTGAAGAGAGCTCCAGAATCATGCTCTGAAAGATTGAAATATGCAACATGAGTTAGTCAGTAGTTATTTAATCTGAATCTTAGCCTTAGAAATACATTATGAGAATCCTACAATACATCCTCCATTTGTATAATCGGTCTACTTACCATTGACATTCTTCGTCCACTGGCTGGAGGCGGGGTCATAGGTGGGCTCTCTCCTTGGGCGATACGCTTGGCCTCTGTGTCCGTCCCACTCCCGGAGTTCGGGCTATCAGAAGAACTGTCCAGGTTGGTCTGAGAGAGTCCCCGGGACATGAAACTAGCCTTCCTTGCCGTGGGATAGTGACCACTGTCAAGTGAATCACTCATGTCACTATAGTCCTGCAGAGTACTGACCCGGCTCTGTTTGCGTAGCTGGTTCCGCAGGGCTGCTGGTATCTCCATATGGCTGGCCATGAGTGAAGGTCGTGGCTGTGCTCCGTCGTGCCTGGGATGGCCTGAGCCTTTAGGCCCATTGGAATCATCACTGCTGCATGAGTGGTTCCTCTGGTCCAGAGTGTAGCGGCGCTCCACGGTCCCCAGCTGTCGCAGGGACTGGAGCTCAGTCTGTCTGGGGTACTTCTCTGAGTCATTGATGCCACCACCATCGTTTTGAGGAGCTACTGAATGCCGGTACAAGGGGACAGCATCCACTTGGCTGTCAGGGACCATCGTGTAGGCCGTCTGAGTGAGCTGCATCATCTTTTGGGGTGATGAGTTTGTAAGGACACACACCTGCTGGACCGTGGAGTTTTTCTTGGACCTGAAAGCTAATAAGCTTTCATCATCTTTACCTTTATTTCCATACAGACTTTGTTTGACTTTCTTAACTCCCAAGTGGAATATCTCAAGGAGATTCAACAACAAAGAAACCCCAGCGATGACGAGCATGAAGATCATGAAAATGTTCTTCTCAGTTGGTCTGGACACAAAGCAATCCACACTGTTCGGGCAAGGCAATCTCTCGCATTTGTACAAAGGGTCCAGCCCAATGCCATACAGTACATATTGTCCCACTATGAAGCCAACCTCCACCACTGACCTCGTCAAGATATGGAAAACATATGTGCGCAGCAAGGAGCCCCTGAGTGGAGCTTTCCTTACTCTCTTCTGTTCCTCCAGCTTCCTCAGCTCCCTCTCTATCCTCTGTCTGTCCTCGTGAAAGGGCTCAGCGCCCTCTAGCTCTGTTTTCAGGAAAGCTTTTTTCCTGTGTCTCTCTTTTTCTAGGGCCCTCAAACGGTACAGTGCATGTCCCATGTATACCAGAGAGGGAGAGGACACGAAAATGATTTGTAACACCCAGTATCGGATAAGAGAAATGGGGAACGCATCGTCATAGCACACGTTCTTACACCCAGGCTGGTCCGTGTTGCACACAAACTCACTCTGCTCATCATCCCAAACATCCTCTGCTGCCACACCAAGAACGAGCATCCGGAATATAAAAAGGATGGTTAGCCAGATTTTTCCCACGATGGTTGAATGAATATGTACCTCTTCTAAGATACTCCCCAACAAGTTCCAATCCCCCATCTTCTGTGTCACATATCCTTATGCTATAAAAAGATTTACATAAATAAACTTCCACTGGGCCATGGTATTACATAAATATCTCACAGGATAAGCAATTTTTTCATAGTTTAGTGTGTATATTTTTCATGATTCCAAAGCAATTGTCCTCTTTCAAATGTAGACTGTTCAAGCATGAAATAGCAAAATAATATCAAAGGATTTAAGAGTAAGAAAGAACTTACATTTCAACTTGGTTGTGTGTTCCACTTGCTTCAGAAATACCTGAATATTTGGTAGAATTAAAGTTTTGTTTCCACCCATTGAAGAGATAGGCGACCCATCTGAGCGTCGCTATAGTGAGTGTATCACCAATCTGTTGCAAGCAGGACTCATAGAATGCGAGAATCGATCCACCAAGCGACTGGACAATGGCCCGGGGCTTGTTTTACCGCAGCAGGACATGTAACGTTCCCAATAGTGCCAACCAGCTCATGGCCTGGCTCTGAACGTCAAAACATGGTCAAATGCATGCTATTTTTACTTTCCAAATCATTTGTATTTTTACTATATGTTGGTATTATGTTTGTATATGATCTAAATCTGCTAACTAAATGTTTTTAACTGGCCAAGTCAAAATGAACAATCTATTGGACCAGACAGAATTATCAATGAGTCATGCCCCATCTCATAGTTCACTGCATGATGAGCTACTTGAGGCATTGGACTAGTCTGGCAACAAACCAACAGACCTCCTCAAAAGTTCTATTAAATAAATGAAAACCATAACAGATGACACAATTAGAACAACACATTCACATTGTTGCCATTTATATTTTGTAGCCCGTTTAGACTCCTGAAAATGAGTTAACAATTTAATAATTTTCAGTTGTTAGAAACAGAAAAATAAATTCCTATGGAATGTATGAAACACTTATTTTACATTGCATGGTACTGTGTGGTTGCAATGGCCACCATTAAAGGGATAGTTCACCCAAATTACATGGCATATTGGTTTCCTTAACCTATAAGCAGTCTATGGACAAGGTGTGACAGCAATCCATGCTTTGGTTTTGTTTACCTGGCTGTTGCAAATGCTAACTTTTTAGCATTTGTGGTACAAATCCATTGCAAGTCAATGTTAGCTATATTAGTGGCCAGTTAAACAAAACCAAAGCCTGGATTGCTGTCATACCTTGTCCATAGA
The DNA here is from genome assembly GCF_964263955.1 of Coregonus lavaretus. NCBI lineage: Eukaryota > Metazoa > Chordata > Actinopteri > Salmoniformes > Salmonidae > Coregonus > Coregonus lavaretus. Next base: position 28,399,164 of record NC_140018.1, read on the forward strand.
CTGTTTACAGGGTAAGGAAACCAACATGTATTTTTTTTTATTTTTGTGAAATATCCCTTTAATACACCCAAATGTGATTCTAACCACATGATCCCATTCCATGACATTGATTTCTCATGAAAGAGAATGTGTCCTTACAATCATGAAGTCAAATGAAGTTGGTTATAGCAGTGAGCTAAGGCAAGTACATCCTTAGGCAGTGACCTCAATTCCCATACTTTGGCCCAGTTTCTGGATATTTATAGTAGAGCATGTATTACCTTGAAACACTGTCCTCCAGAAGGTTTCATTATTAATAAACAATATCCCATGACAGCTATAACAGTGAGAATAAGTGTGCTGAACTATGACCATTAAGCTTTTATACTTTTGGTCAGAAGACAGTTGAGAATGTGCCTAAAATATGCTGTACTTATTTGGGTGATAAGTAGTCATTGAATTCAATTTCCATTTATAATCAAAACCATGTTAAATAAATAAACTTTATTTACAAAACCAAAATATGTACAATATACACAGTGTATATTTCTTGACCTGGTAGTCACTCATTCACAACCATCCAAAAACCAAAATCAACCAACCAAAATCTAAGTCAAGAAATGTTCCCTTTAAAATTCTTCATTTCTATAAACATAACACCTTGAATCATACATAAAATGGAACGTGTGGCTTATTTATTAATTTCACTGACCATCTTGAAGTCAGTCCTATATCCAAAATAGAATACTTGACATACTGTACAGTAAAATGTACTATGTGACCTTACGACATGAAATATTATAGTCCCAATTTTTATTTCCAAACACCCCCAGATTATGAAGTTGAAGCAGAAAAGGTAACTTTAGTACATGCAGCACAAGTGGCTATGCTCCATAAAAGTATTATAGACAATTCACCATTTACAGCTAAAATGTGTTAATTAACTTAGATGTAAATGTATGATTGCAGTGTTTAACTGCACATATGGTATAACCTTGCTAGGGCATATGAAGAGTTGTGAAATTGAGATGGGATATTGCCCAGGATCAATATGGTAGATTAGATTTTACTCAACAAAAATAAAAATACCAGTGCATATAAATCTGCTAAATCAGTAGACGTACCAAAACAGCTTATACAAACTGTATTCATTTAGGCTGTGGGGAGATGATTTACTGTATTTTGAAGCCTGTGTGGATGTTACCTCAAGGATATTCTGACCCTTGCTGACCACCCAAAAACAACAATAACAAAAAACATTTCAGTTTGAGATCTAGTTTTGACTTTGCCTTCATATGTTCCAATGCCATCAATTACAGGTATCAAATTCAGATGATCTGCTTCTGCTCATTCATCAAATGGGACATTCTAACCTTGACCTTGTAACATCTGAGTATAAAAAGCATAGTACATGAAATCTTCATTAAAAAAAAAAGAAAAAAAAAAGTTGATTCAGAAAAGTCAGCTTGCCATCTTCTTCTTCTGAAAAAGCTTCATCAGCTGGGAAAATCTCTCTGTAATCTAAAGATTGAAAAATGAAAAGTAAAAATAAATAAAAATACTCAACAAATATACAGAACTGACATTAATGCTCAGCAACAACTACTAGTCTCTTATATCAAAAACATAGAACTCCATTACTATGAAAAATAAAATCCAAAGACAGTAAATTGGTAAAGACATACCTGAGCAGGTGTCTTGTTCATCTTCTCCGATAGGGCAGAGAAAGTATCTGGAGAGGCACCTTTCATTTTCAGCGCGAGGAGAATATCTCGGTCTTCATCCCTTTAAAAGAAAATTATGGTTTTAGTGACAATCATGACAATTGACATGAAGACTCCCGAACAGCTAACATACAGATGGTACATAACAAAAAGAAGGCATGAATGTTAAAACCAACTCACCTTGTCCAAGTCACCACCACTTCACCCTTTTTTATGATTATATTATTGGCAGACAGGCTGTTGGGTGATGGGGTAGATTGGGGTGGAGTAGTGACTTTACTTCTCTCCCTCTTGGAGCTTCTAGTCCCCTTTCCTTTGGGACTTTTTGAGGACTTATTTTTATGCTTCGTCTTCTCTGGGATCACCTCCATTTTAGCCCGCTTTGCTTTCATTTCCACATGGTGCTTTGTCCGCTTTTTCCCAGTCTTACCCTTGCTGTGGTCTCTCTCTGGTGTGTCTTCTATGATGGTGAGGCATGGTGAAGATACCGCAGATGCTGTTCCGGTGCTTGTGGAAAGGTAGAAAGGAGGACCGGCCTCTGAAAAAGGGGCTTTAGAAGGTGTTTTTTCTGGGGGCCAATCTTTGTCTTTGCCATGTTGTTCTTCTCCTGGTGGTGTTTGAGGGCTCGAGACAGCCCTTGGATTGATGTCTACACTTGTGGGGTAGATGCCTGGGTTGGTGCAGTTGACTTCTGGGCTTGTGGAGTTGACACATGGGTAGGTGGAGTTTATGCCTGTGTTGGTGTAGTTATTTCCTGGGTAGCTAGAGTTGACACTGCCTGGGCTTGAAGTGTTGACTCCTTGGCTTGTTGATTTAATTCCTAGGCTTGTGGGGTTGACCACTGGGTTGGTGGAGTTGATGCCTGGGCTTAAAGAATTAACTACTAGGCTGGTGGAGTTGACACCTAGGCTGGTGGAGTTGACACCTAGGCTGGTGGAGTTGACACCTAGGCTGGTGGAGTTGTTGTCTAGGTTGGAGAAGTTGACACCTGAGTTGTTGGAGTCGATGCCTGGGCTGGTGTTTGCATGCCGTATCCTCACAATGAAATGATCATTTGACTTCTCCATCACTACTGCCTGCATGGGCAAGTGAGGCTTGAAGTGAAACAAGGGGTTAACAGAAGCCTCCCTGGTCCTGCCACCACCGCTTGACGCACCGCTGGAGTTGTCTGTGTCCAGGGCAAGGTGAATGTCCTGCTCTGTAGCATCTTCCCCATCCATAAGAGCATCCTCACTGAAGTGTGCACTGATTACACTATCTGGAGCAGACATGTGCTCCTGGCTGGCTGGGTGCAAGAAGCTGAGGTGATTGTCAGACTTGAGAGGCGAAGGAATTGTGAGGGAGAGAGCCAGATCTTCTGCCAAGATGGAATAGGATCTCTGAGAAAACACACTGGACTGTGGTGTTATGCTGCTTTCTGGTAGGCCGGAGGGCACCTCTAACATACAACTCTCATCCAACAAAGCTGGATTTAGTGGAATTTTGACTTTTGAATCTGGAGAGGAAAACTTGCAAGGTGAAATAGAAGACCATGTGGCGATGACTTTAGAGGGAGTACCAACTTTGCTTGGGGTTGTAACGCCTAGGAAACGCTCTCCTTCTTTCCGAGGAGTACCAAGAGGCCAGCCATGATTGTCCCCAGCTGAGACACTAGTTTCTAGCAGATCAGACCCTTGTAAGAGACACTTGAAGATCTCTCCCATCTGGGAGTCTGTCACCAGGTTGAATGTTAGGTTGGAGGCTTGCTGTTCTGTGAGTATTTCGAAGTCAGACTTGTCATGGAGTGAGCCATTTTGAGACAGCCAACGAACATAGGCAGCAGTTTTCTCAATGGATGAAGAGCTGTTTGATGGTAGGATCTCTAACCCGTGTTGCAAAGGAGTTTGCATTGGAGGTTTCATGAGAGGATGATCTGAGGTTTGAGGCTCTGATTCCTTATCATCTTCTTCAAAGGACATTTTAATATTTTTGCCTCTTCCAAGACCGGTTTTGCAAGGGGCGAGAGTCTGAGCCCTGGTTCTTTTTATGTTGGGTTCAACACAGTCTGTTAATTCCTCTTGCGGTCTTTTAGTTACAGACGTTCTGGAAACACAATTTGTTTGTTGTACTGCTCCCTGAGGTCTTTTAAGTTCAGAGGCTGTGGACACCGATGACATCACTGGCTGCTTGGGGGCCTTCACTGGCTGCTTGGGGGACATCACTGGCTGCTTGGGGGCCTTCACTGGCTGCTTGGGGGCCTTCACTGGCTGCTTGGGGGCCTTCACTGGCTGCTTGGGGGCCTTCACTGGCTGCTTGGGGGCCTTCACTGGCTGCTTGGGGGCCATCACTGGCTGCTTGGGGGACTTCACTGGCTGCTTGGGGGACTTCACTGGCTCGTTAGAGAGACTTGTGTCCCTTTTTTCTTCTCCTGCAGACTGGTTTCCATTTGAGGATTTGCAAACATTTCTCAGTACAGTCTGAATTTCCTTGAATAAGTAGTCTAACTGCACATTCACAAATTCCCACAGTTTCGACTTCATATTAAGTGGTTTCTGGTCAAAGATGCGGTTGACAATACCATTATTTGATAACCTACTCAAAACAGACACTATGTTGTTCTTCAATTTCACTTTGAGGTAATCTTCTTGGCTGCATAGTTTAGTAAAGCTAACACTATCAACAAAGTCTGTGAAAGAGTCAAGGGACATGTCCATAACACCGCAGAAGCGTTCCTTAGCGAAGGTTGAACAAAGCTTCATGTACTTTTTTCTGCACGCATAGCGAATCTTTGCAAACATGGCCATAACCTCCTCCACAGTACACAAGGCTTCTTTGGGTAGCGGAGGTTGAACAGTTTTATAGCGGGCTTTTGACATGGGGCTTCCAACTGGTGAAATCAAGGTTTTACTTAGGAGTTTAGAATTCCCCTGTGAAACTACACCTCTCTCTTCAGGCGGCCTCTTGGAAAGTCTAGTGGATGACTTGAGCCTTGGTTGACTTTTAACAGTGCTTGTGGGGCTAACCGTCTTGGCTGGAGAACTTGGCGTGACTGGAGTTTCTTCCCCTTCACTAAGAATTTCACCCTCTTCCAATTCATCCTCAGGGCTGGAAGAACGGACAGAAGTCCGATCCACATCTTGTTGTGCAGCACTTGCAATGGAGCAGCCAGGATTCTTGTTCCCCATATTCACATCCAACTTCTTTGAATTGGGATCCCCAGCAGCATGGGTAAACTCTGTCAAATACAATATTTTGGTTTCATTAGCAAAGTAAAGGCATAACCTGCAGGCCTATGTTGACAAAGTACATTCAGTGTCATGGATTTAAGCAGATGATTACCAACATAAGCTATTGTTGCATCTTCTTAACATTGACAATAATTAAACATTTTCAGAAAATTGTTAAATCTCAACCATACCCATAGTGACATATCTTAAAAAGAGCCACTCCACCACTTTTCAACCTAATTGTATTATCTCCAGGACAATACCATTGTCTACATGTGAAAGATGAAGATGTAGACACTGGTATGGTGCTGTAATGAATACGTGGTTGAAAAGTGGCAGAATTGTCATTTTAGTGATGCTTACCTTTGCGAAGACTCTTGACGTAAGCAGGTTTGCTGTGACATGGCGGCTGCTGGCTTTTCCTCATTGGGCGGACTGGGCTTGTGAGTGGGCTGATGGCATCTGGAATACGTCTTAGGCTGCTCAGTGTAAGCATCATCGAGTCCTCATCATGGGCCAATGGAATGGAGCTAGAGGGCTCAACATTCGCGTCTTCATTCTCGGTGTAACTTGGCTCAGAATTTAGGGACTTCTTTGGTGTCTGTGCCAAACCACTGTTGTGCTGTGCAGATGGTGCAACCTCTCCTGTTGTGCTGCTCACCTTAGACACTCCAATGCTGCTCAACGGTGAACTTTGTTCCACAACAGTTTTCTCACACTCCAGAGGTATCTCTGTGACATCAGTAACGACCTCAGATGTAATGCAGATCTCTGGAATTACCTCTATGCTAATCGTACTGGAAACAGCATCCTTGGAAATATCTTGCACCTCCTCTGTCACATCTAGACTAGAATTTGAAATAACAGACGCAGGCAATGGCAATTGCAGAGATTCCGATTGTTCTTTTCCTGGACCACCTTCAACAGCAGGATTTCCCACAAAGACAGCAGCAGGTGGAACTTGTGTCACAGTTTCAACAGCTTGACTTTTACAGACCAAAGCACTGAGAGTTTCACTGTTTGACTTACACACAAAATTGTCAGTAATAAGAACTACACTTTCAGTTGAATGTTCAGGGGTAAATCTATTAGAAGATAGTCCAGTGTCAGTATTTGAATTGTTTCCACAATTCCCAGTAACAGCGACAGCAGCAGCAGTCAAATCCTCAGACTCCCCCATTTTATTTGCAGAGGCACATTCTTCAGGTCTGCTTTTCAGTGGAGTTCTCGAAACAACGTCACAGTCTGGAGCTGAAACACAATCCTTCCTGAGAGGTTCTGCTGTGGTGGGTTCAGTCCTCTGATCCACTGTGGCCTCCAGCAGCTCAGGCCTACCTTCTGAGACATGTTGGACAGTAGTGTCTTCCACTTCTAACTGGCACTTCGGTTGCTTTTTGGCCCCTGTGGCTTCAGCCAGACCTTTGTCAGCATCTTGACAAGGCTCTTCGTCTGCATGTCTACGGTTTATACTTTCAGGTTCTGAAGGCGTTGGGATTTCTGAAGACGGCTGTACAACTGGGTCCTCAAAGACCTCATCGGTCTCTCCCACACTACTGTTGATTTCGTCTAAGACGATTAATTCCCCTAGATCAGGCTGTCCACCGTCTTCCACTGACTGGTCTTCAGGAACTTCCTCAGGTGGCGCGCCCTCCTGTTCCTTGGTTTCAGCAGGCTGTCTTGGTTTTTTGACTGGTGACAAGGTAAGATTCAGAGTTTCCATGAAACTTAACTTTCTGTTTGGACCGTTTTTCTCTACAGAGCTTTTCTCAGCCACTTTAGCCTCAGATGGAAGCAATTCAGACTTCTCATCCGTCTTTTGCCCCCCGACTTTACTGTTGTCCATTGTCTTGTCCTTACTGACGTCCGTACTGCATCGGTCACGTTCCTTTGTTCTTTTTTGCTCACGCTCCTTTCTTCTCTCTGTACAAGTGCTTTTTCTTTCTCCTGATTTTTCCCCATATCTATTTTTTTCTTTTCTGATCTCATCCTCTCTTCTTCTCTCCTCTTTCCTTCGATGGTCCCTTTGAGGACTTGTCCCTCCCTTGCGATTAAAAGATTCACTGGATCGTTCAGTGACACTGGCTTGATTCGAGTAGGCATGCTTTCTGTTAAAGGAAATGTCTTTAATACTTCTACTATGCCCATCATCATCCTTATCACGCCTGAGCTCCTTATAATGCCGACTAGTACCTTTTGATTGATAGTCTGCACAATCTTTAGACAATCCTTTAGACGTGCGGTCAGAGGAAGCAGTGCAATGCAAAATGTCTGAGGTTGGGTTTTTAGCCCTCTCTGATCTCTTGTGTACCTCAACATCTGAGAGATGAGGGTATCTGCTTCTGCTTGACTTGGAGTCATATTTTCGCTGCTCCTTTGATTCGGACAGCCTGGGATCTTCACCTCTGCCTTCTCTGTGCTTGGTTTGTTTTGGCTCGTCTGACGGGTCAAGTTCACGTGTAGGGTGCCTATTCACAGAGTCCTGGCTGGAACTACTAACAGAAGAATCTGTGTATTTCACTGGAGCTTCTGAATCTCCTCTAGCGGTCTTTGAAGTGACAGGAAGAGGTGGTCTGAGAACTGTTGCATCAGGAAGAGGTGGTCGGAAAACTGTTGCATCAGGAAGAGGTGGTCGGAAAACTGTTGCGTCAGAGGGGGTTGGAGGGAGAGGGGGGTGGACTACATCTCTGTCTTTACGGAGGAGCTGGCGAACACAATCCTGTCTAGGACCCGGTGGTTGGCTTGGTGGAGACGGCCCCGTAGGATTCAGTCTGGTTGGAACTTGTGGTTCGCTTGGTAGAGACGGCCCCATAGGATTCAGTCTGGTTGGAACTTGTGGTTCGCTTGGTAGAGACGGCCCCATAGGATTCTGTCTGGTTGGAATTTGATTTCTCAGGCAGTTCATCTGAGATTGATAGTGAACTACAGGACCCCTCCCTGGCCTGAAACTAAAAGTTTAATCAAAAATTACTCACATGCCTAGATTTACAGAGAGTTCATAGAAATTATACATTTACCTCATCTAAAGGGTACATAGAAAGTGTGTATGTGTATTTTTCATTCTTGCCTGTGTTACCACTTCACAGGTGTATATGAAGTATGAAGGGTCAAGACACTTACCTTTGGCTCAACCGATTTATCTCCTCGTCCTTCCGCACAACCTCCCTTTTAGCTGTTTTAATGAGTGCACAGATGTTCTTCTTCAGACGGCTGTTCTCAGTGTTCAGCGTTGTATTCTTCAAAAGGAAAACGCATGTCAAGCACGTGAGTGGTAACACTAACTTACACTAACTGTAATTAGCTCTGGATAAGAGCGTCTGCTAAATGACTACAAATGTCAATAAGATAAACATGATAATCAATATAATGTGGTCCTCTGTAGCTCAACTGGTAGAGCACGGCGCTTGTAACGCCAAGGTAGTGGGTTCGATCCCCGGGACCACCCATACACAATAATGTATGCACGCATGACTTTAAGTCGCTTTGGATAAAAGCGTCTGCTAAATGGCATATTATTATAATCATTTTGTCAATTTAGCCTTTTCATCACGACAGAATCACATTCATAATTGTCATGGAACATCTTTATTTGGAAAATCTAATGTTTAAATTCAAGTCAATGTTATGTACTTTATCCAATTATTTCAAGTACTGAGTATGTTCCTCATATTTCAAGGGGTACTACTAATACATGAGTGACACTTAGGACTTCCTATTACAAACCTGTTTTTCCATCTGCTGCAACCTTCTCATTAACTCATCAACTTGGCTTTGTGCTGCATTGAATCTTGTCCTCAACTGTAATGAGACAGAGGTACTGATGGTTATTCAGTTCTAATGGGAACAGGATCTGTGTACCAGCATTCCATTTTATACAAACCACAGAGGGGGTAAAAAAATGCACATATGAATTGGATAAGCATTATGGTACAAACCTCATTGTAGGAAGACTCTTTATCCTGCTGTTCCTCTGTTAGGATTTCTTCATATAAATCCATAGATTTCAGATTCTGCGGTGAGAGGAGTGTGTAGTTCCTTTCTGTAATAAGATTGCACAAATATAAAGTATGTTATCAGTTATCATATTCTGAGAGAACAACACAGCAAATAATTGCTCATGTAAGTCGCTCTGGATAAGAGCGTCTGCTAAATGACCAAAAAAAAAAAAAAAACATGGATATCTTTTCTACTTCTAAAAATATATATCTGACTCAGACCATCTTGTAAAGAACCAATGTGTATGTTTGAGTGATGTTTACCTGCATTTGAATTCATCTTTGGACTTTCCAAACCAGAATAAATATCCATAGAATCTTCTTCGAAAGCTGCTGTGGTATCTGTGGGGTAGAAGTATGGCAAAGTTACCCACATATTGCACTTCTGTAATTTCATCACATGGAATAACATTACAGTAGAAATGGCTTGTATTATTGGATACAGTACAGCTAATATGCTTATGTAATAAGGGATCCACATAACACAGGTTTGTGTATTTTCTTTGAGTGCATAAATCAGGACCCTTGCCGAGCCATACACGAGAGAATAGGAGAATTCATACTTTTCCATAAGAGTGCTTTGTGACAGAACAGTTATACAATAAGAATACAGATCAACTCATGGCAGTAACTATACTGAACAAAAATAAACTCAACATGTAAAGTGTTGGTCCCATGTTTCATGAGCTGAAATAAAAGATCTCAGAAATGTTCCATATGCACATTAAGCTTCTCTCTCAAATGTTGTGCACACATTTGTTTACATCCTTGTTAGTGAGCATTTCTCCTTTGCCAAGATAATCCATCCACCTGACAGGTGTGTCATATCAAGAAGCTGATTAAACAGCATGATCATTACACAGGTGCACCTTGTGCTGGGGGCAATAAAAGGCCACTAAAATGTGTTTTGTCACACAACACCACAGATGTCTCAAGCTTTGAGAGAGCGTGCAATTGGCATGTTGACTGCAAGAACGTCCACCAGAGCTGTTGCCAGAGAATTGAATGTTAAGCCGCCTGCAACGTCGTTTTAAAGAATTTGGTCTTTGTCCAACCGGCCTCACAAAACACAGACCACGTGTAACCACGCCAGCCCAGGACCTCTACATCTGGCTTCTTCACCTGCGGGATGGTCTGAGACCAGGCACCTGGACAGCTGATGAAACTATGGGTTTGCACAACCAAAGAATTTCTGCAAACTGTCAGAAATAGTCTCAGGAAAGCTCATCTGCGTGCTCATCGTCCTCACCAGGGTCTTGCCTGACTGCAGTTCGGCATCGTAACCGTCTTCAGTGGGAAAATGCTCACCTTCGATGGCCACTGGCATGCTGGAGAAGTGTGCTCTTCACGGATTAATCCCAGTATCAACTGTACCGGGCAGATGCCAGACAGCGTGTATGGCGTCATGTGGGCGAGCGGTTTGCTGATGTCAACATTGTGAACAGAGTGCCCCATGGTGGCGGAGGTTATTGTATGGGCAGGCATAAGCTACAGACAATGAACACAATTGCATTTTATCGATGGCAATTTGAATGCACGAGATACCGTGACAAGATCTTGAGGCTTGTTGTCATGCCATTCATCCACCTCCATCACCTCATGTTTCAGCATGATAATGCACAGCCCCATGTCTCAAGGATCTGTTCACAATTCCTGGAATCTGAAAATGTCCCAGTTCTTCCATGGCCTGCATACTCACCAGGCATGTCACAAATTGAGCATGTTTGGAATGCTCTGGATCGACGTGTACGACAGCGTGTTCCAGTTCCCGCCAATATCCAGCAACTTCGCACAGCCATTAAAGAGGAGTGGGACAACATTCCACAGGCCACAATCAACAGCCTGATCAACTCTATGCGAATGAGATGTGTCGCGCTGCTTGAGGCAAATGGTGGTCACACCAGATACTGACTGGTTTTCTGATCCACACGCCTACTTTAAAAAATAAAATAAAATAAAAATACCTATAAGAGTCTAAGCCCTGTCTACCAAGGATAAAACAAATTATATTTGATTTTAAATTAAGCCCTTGAAGTATCCCAAAATGTTTTTGTTTTTTTATGTTATTAGCCCATACAACCGCATTGAATAACAGATTCACTACATGGAACAGATATTCCCAAAAAAAACTAAAGGAAGTTTGTTGTGAAGTGTGTCCTATATCTGAGAGATATAACCCCTTATTTTTGGCACTAAACAGTCTCCATATACACTTCCATTAATTTTTTCAACTGGTACCTGGTGACCTTCAGGCGAGTCTTGCGAGGCCTGTGGCATCCTAGAGCAAAATATGTACGTGTTTGTGAGAGTCTCAACTTTCCACAGAGGGGTCATATTAGTGAGGGGTCATATTAGTGTGTAGCCCAAACTGTTTGGACGCTACAGACAGAAGTTGGCAGATCGGCTGTACCGACTTCAGACGAGTCCCAAAATACTTGTGGGGGGGTCGTAGAGCAAAACGGAGAACACCATCGTGTTCGTGAGAGTCTCGTTTTCCATAAAGGGGTCATAATTGTTTTTTAGGCTAAACCGTTCGTATGCTACAGACAATTTTGTGAGAAGACCAATTATAGGGATGTCTCATGGTCTGACAAACACCGCTCTAGCTCTGTCACCTTTCACTGCAGATGCAGAAGTGCGATATAGGTGGATACTGTGGATTGAGACGCATTCACTGCAACAAAAACAGATACTCTAGCTTAAACTGACAGATTGATGAAATTGTTGTATGTTCCGTTTATATTTTTATTCAGTGTACTTCAGGAAAGTTGTACCATGTATTTCAGCATCCACCATCTATGGACAGTGAAATAGGCTATAGCATTGTACTCACTACGGTGGTCCTGGCTGAGGTCACCATACACTTCATCCATCAAATCCCCCTCCATTCTCCTGATGCTCAATCAATGGCTCAGATATGTACCTGGAAGTAGCTGGAAGAAACAATGCATAATTTGTATGACAAGCCATGCGTTACTTGCAATTGAAAGTGAGTCCAGATATCTTGAAATTGGTGAGGTCGATAGTAAAAGTGATCAGTAAAACATTTGGACCTTCTAGACTAATGCCTGGCTTTTAAAGGAAGTAGCCTGTAGCATGATCACACAACTAGCTAACGCTTATAATCCTCAGTTAGTTTTCTAATGTTAACTAGCAAGCTACCTAGGATCTAAGAAGCATAACGTTACAAAACATGTTACTCTGGCTGGGATGGCTAGCACATGGGCTGGGTTGATGCTAGCTACTAACTAGTACCAACAACTAGTTTGAGTAGCTAGTACGCTTGTTAGTTAGTTAGCCAGTCATTATTTAACAACAACACAATTTTGTTTGTAGTTCATTGAGCAAACTTAAATCAACTATGTCGGCTCCTTGTACATGCACCAAGGATATGATGGAACGCACAGCCCAGCCATCACAGGCACATTATTATAGTTACCGTTACTTTAGCTAGCTGATTGAAACAACAAGCCAGCTAACGTTAGCTAGCTAGCTATGGGACCCACACAAACCTACCTATCTACAAACTCAAGACATTAAAGTATGAAAAAACTTGGAATGTGAATTTACTAAAAACATCTACTCACCATATGAAAATCGATTCTAAGAATGTTGTTTAGCATGTTATTATGCTTTATCTGTTTACAATCACTGTCGCGCCAACAACCTTCTTCAGGGAGCAGGAAATAACGACATTTTCCCGCGGTCTCTGCAAGACAGACGCAGCGGCTCTTCCGGGATGATCAAGCGTTCAAAAATAAAATTATCATATCAAAGCAGCCAATTGCTTAGGCCAGACTCATACAAAGCCAAAACCAATGTAGCTAGATTATTTCTGATAAAACACTTTCTAATCCGTAACCACAGCTTCTGACGTCGAAAACTTTGTCATTAAACTGTGAATAATCTTTCATTGGAACCTTCCAGCAAATATATTTATAACTAGGTCCTTGTTCTATCTGTGCTCTTGGGGGTCTTTTTTTTTAGATAGCTAGGTGTTACAAGTTAGATGTGTTTAGATTTTTCCAAAGCAAAAAGCAGCTATATCAAGTAAGTATGCCTGTCGCTTCCAACGGCGTCATCTAAGCGACAACATTTGGACAATCGACCGACCCGGAAGTGTTTATGATTTACTCACATGTGGACTGGATTTTAACAGTGACGGGAACGTGCTTGCTGTGTTGTGATACAACCTATACAGACAAGTGATGTACCTCACGATTTGGTCAACGACTAATATAACAACCTATTACAGTCTTTATCCATTATCGTACATTTCGCTGTTGATCTCTCTTTCCTAAACGACAAATGGTACGATGGAAAATTTAGAATTGAGCTTGTCATCACTGGGTACCATATCCAGACATATTGACAAAAGTCACAACGAACTCAGCAAGTATTTAACTAAACAGGTAAGATACATTTCTCCTTGTCTTGTTATGAAAACCATAGTGTCTGTAATGTCTCTTTATGAGACTTGTTGATAGGTGATGCATCCTATCTGTGCATGTGCATATTCCACCATCTTATATATGCATAGATTATGTCTTATTTACTATCCAAGAAATTGCACACCTTGCCTACACACCATTTTAATAAATGTAACCTAATTACAATAGTATTTTATCAGGATGCTATTTACATTACATTGATGGATGTCCCTTGAGATTGGAGTGTGTAGACATAGCCAAGACCTAATGAATTCAATGTCAATCTTGACCTTCACCTGATATGTCTTTCTGTCTGCCTGTAGATATGGAGCCAGCAGGACAGACAGAGCATCCTGGCATGTTTGGCTCAGCTGCTGTTGGAGAAGGACTATACGCTGCTGCTCGCCCGCCACCTCCGGCCGCTGATCCTGGACCTGCTGGAGAGGAACGCGCAGAGGATCAAAGCAGACAGCAGGATCAACCATGATCTCCACGAGCGCCTGTGTGTGGCGCTCAGCAAACTCCTCGGCGTCAGTCCCGATGCACAGGCGTAAGTGAACCCTCTGTGATCTCTAACGTGACGAACGTAAACACTAGCTATCTTTTTTATTCTCTTCTAAGTGCTTGAAGTGGCATGACTAAGCTGCCAATACTCACGTAATTTTTTTTACTGTACCAGAGTTTGTATGTTAGAGCTGGTATTCTATGTGAGGGGCTCGTACTCAAGCAGTAGAAAATACACAGTACTACTGGCCCACTTCAACCACTACTTCCAAGCTGTTACACTTCCCTCTTTTCTTTATCAGGTTTGCTGCGAGGTACTTCAACGATGCCCCTCCAGTTTTCCAGAGGCTCTTCTTCACCAGTGAAGAGTCCTCGTCTGTCCAGTACGGCCCCAGGAGGATGAAACTGCGAGACCTAATGGGTGCTACCCTCCGCTTCCTCCAGAGTGACTGTGCCAAGTTCCGAGTCCTCTGGGACTGGAGTGCATGTGTTTCTCAACTGCTCACCAGCGACATCATGGTTCGAGGGTGCGTATCTACCTTGTCTACAATTTTCACAGTATCTATTCTCTCTCAGGCCTTGTGACAGGCTAGCGTCCAGGGGTGTACTTGTACATCAAGCTGCCTCACACTACAGAAACAGGCTGAATGCTTTGATTGATGCTTTAACAACTATCTGTTTGTTCTTGTGAAGTCAACTTGAAGATGCTAATAGTGGTCTTCTGGATTCTTTCCCATTTAGTTACACTGCCCAGTGTCTGGCCCTGGTGTCCCACATGACGGACAATCAGAAAACCATATTTTTGAGAAAGGTGCTGTCGAGTGACGAGATTCAGCACATGAAGATAAAGTAGGTTAATTTCTATTATTGCAATCTGTTACATATGCATGAATAAAGTTTTCAGCTTATGACCTTTGCTTGTGTCGGTTTATAAACATCTAGGTCACTGGAGGAAACTCAGCAGTTCGAGGTAGAGAAGGCCCTGGTCCTGGCTAATCAGGGCACTGTGATGTGGCACCAGGAGAAGGGGAACAAATTCACCCGGGGTCAGGTGGTGTCAGAAGACCTGTCCCAGACTGTGGTGGCTGTATGTGGGGTGGTGTTACCTAGGATCGCCCCCAAACAGACAGAACAGGTAAGACTTCCTGTTGAAATGAAGGGCTGATTTTTCTGGACACAGATTAAATCTAGTCCTAGACTAAAAAACTAATTTAATGGGGAATCTCCATCAAATATTCTTTATAGTTTTGTTATTTGAAAAAGTGGATAGGATATATGGTTCAAACAACATCGGTAGTGTTGATTTGATTCGTGGAAATATATTTCAAATCTAGGGTAACCTAAAGGATCTGGTGCTAGTGGATTCGACCTGTCGCAACCTGCGGAGACTGGCCATGGCCGTGGCATCCCAGAAGGCTGTTCTTCTGGAAGGGCCCATTGGATGTGGTAAAACTGCCCTGGTGGAGTTCTTGGCTGCCGTGACCGGACATACCAAAACACCAGAGATTCTCAAAGTCCAACTTGGGGATCAAACTGACAGCAAGGTAAGAGCAGTGATTTAATATAGGCAACCTATGAAATCATTTTCAGTATCAGTCTATGTAAAGTCCAAGAACACTAGTATGACCTCAACTTCTGAGAGCTTTCTAAAGTTTTTTAACAGTAGCAAATATGAATTGTTTAATCTCTTTGCTGTCTTTTTGCAGATGTTGCTCGGGATGTATCGCTGTACTGATATCCCCGGGAAGTTTGTGTGGCAGCCAGGCAGCCTGACACAGGCTGTCTCTAAAGGACATTGGATCCTGTTGGAGGACATTGACCATGCTCCTCTGGATGTGGTGGGTATTTGCACACCTGAATCAGACATGGAATTACATGAAGTGACCTGTACAGTTATTACTGTAGTAGTGGGTTCAAGACTACAAGGTATTTTATAGTATGTCATCCTATGAGTTTGTATGCCTTGCAGATATCTGTACTCCTTCCCTTGATGGAGAATAAAAAGCTGATGATCCCAGGACGGGAGGACTGCATTGAAGTTGCTCCAGGCTTCCAATTCTTTGCTACGAGAAGGTAAGAATGTGATTATATGTGGCCCACATGTTACCCTATGAATGTCATCCTCTTTTTAAACACAGAAACTAACTGATGTTTGTGTTTATTTGTAGGATGTTCCACAGTGCTGGAGGTTGGTACAGACCACAGAACACCCACGCAGCTCTCTTGGACAAGTACTGGACTAAACTGCAGATGGGAAATATGACACGAGAGGAACTGAAGAAGGTGAGACGACTGAGGACTTGATCAATTTCCTGTGGTTGATATTTTGCCCCTTGTATCCAATGTTTCAAGCATATTTTTTGTAGCATGATGTACTACAGTACCCATAATGCTCTGTACGCTGTATCCGTTTTATCTTACTAAACTAAAGAAATTCCTGAAGCTAACAGTGGTGTTGTTCTTTGCCTGTGCAGGTTCTGGTGAACAGGTACCCTAACCTGACGGTTGTTGTGGAGCGCCTCCTGGATATCTACTGCCAGCTGACTGGAGAGAGACACCCTGACCTGGTGGCACTGGGCCACACAGACAGCTTGCAGCCCCCAGAGGTGTCCCATCACAAGCTGGAAGACAAGACCACGTCCCTGGAGGGGAGGGGACTGTCACTGAGGTAATGTCCAGTAACATGCTCTCATTTTTAGCTCTTGAGATTTTGAGAACTGGTACATGTTGAAGCCGAAAAACGGCTGAAGGTTAATGGAAAGATTCACCCATTTTTGAATGTTTTTTTATAGTTTTGGTGCATCTCTGAGCGACGTTCTATCGATATCCATGGTCATTTCATGTTTTCATGTGTATCTGAGCTTCTTCCGTTCATATAATGCTAAACTTGATATACTGGCTGTATTTCTGCCTGCATAAACGGCTAGCTCAGATTCACATGAAAACCTGAAATGACCCCATTCAAAATGGGTGAATATTTCCTTTAAGCTTAATTTTATACTTTGTAGCTACTTACATTTATTTCAATTTCTTGTAGCAATGGATTTAACCAATCACAGCTAACAATGCCAGCCCTCAAATTCCCACCAAAGGTGTCTATAAACCAATCTTTTTTCCCTGTATTGTCAATATGCCGCTGTTAGCTCATGAACTTGTGATAAACTCATAGCCCCCCCCCCCCCCCCCCCCATATAGAGAGTTAAACCCAGCGGCCCCATCCATCCCACCACGTGTCCCAGAGCAGAGGAAGGTTGTGGGGTTTACATTATGCTCTGTTGTGTCCCATTGGGAGATGAGATGACCAGCCAGCCCTCAGGACTTTAATTAGCTTTCCACTGGGTGCTGCTGCCTGCGCTCGATGGCCCATTGATTGGACCCATCTTTCTATGGAGCTTGATCCACGAATGCTAGAAGTCACACCAGGACAGCCCTTATCATTAGATAACTAGTTCAGACCTGACCCCGTCATTTGTAGGAGACCACTCGTAGTTCACCCATTTTGATATGTTCATATATATACCTGTGTGTGCGTGAGGTTTATGCACGTGTTGGGCTCAGGGATTTTCCCTGGGTGTATAATCAATATGGCAGCACGTTTTTCCATACGGCCTCTGTGGGCCTCCTCAATAGTCTATATGGGATAGCTGCATGGATCAATGCAATTAACTTACATACTGAATGTATTTTTTCATTTGAGTTTACAACCTGGCCTGCTAAGCTCTTATCTAGGTCAGAAAGGTTGGCTGTATTGGATCAACTGTTTCTCACCCGATTCATTCATTTATGGAAAAACTTAGCCTGGTCCTAGATCTGTATCTAGCCTGCTCCTAGATCTGTATCTAGCCTGCTCCTAGATCTGTATCTAGCCTGCTCCTAGCTCTGTATCTAGCCTGCTCCTAGATCTGTATCTAGCCTGCTCCTAGATCTGTATCTAGCCTGCTCCTAGCTCTGTATCTAGCCTGCTCCTAGATCTGTATCTAGCCTGCTCCTAGATCTGTATCTAGCCTGCTCCTAGATCTGTATCTAGCCTGCTCCTAGATCTGTATCTAGCCTGCTCCTAGCTCTGTATCTAGCCTGCTCCTAGCTCTGAATGTCCTTAAGCCAACTCCTCTGTCTATCATTATCATATTTGTAACCTCTACTCTATATTTTACAGAGACCTGCTGAAATGGTGTGATAGGATCAACAGCAACTTTGACAGCACCTCGTCTGCCACTGCTCAACATGTCTTTCTGGAGGTGAGCCTCGAGCACAAGCTGGCATTGCAATGTTATCGCCCACCTGCCATATTTACTTTGCTAATGAAGCTTTCCGGCTTGAACCGGCTAAAATCAGAAATCATTATTCACCACTGATCATTATGAACGGTGTAACTTAGAACTCTGTGTGGAACTGATGAGCTATAAAGATTGGTAAGATTATAACCCAATCTTTGTTTGGAAGGAAAATCCTGTAGTTGCTCTAGCACTCGATGTCTTTAACACCTTTTCATAGCTGTTTAGGGTTAGCCTCGTGAACCAGAATTTACCGCTGATCAGGATGGTTGAACAAGGCTAGTTTAGGATAGACCATGGATAGATTAATTGGCATAACACAATCTATCTTTGAATGGAAAATCAATGTAGCTGTAACAGTCTCAGAAACATTTAACAGTTTGACAGCCCCCGCTCTTCTTTACTGTACTGTTTTGTGGCTTTCCCCCCTTTTAGGCCCTAGACTGCTTCACGGCCATGCTATCCCGACCAGAGAGCAGGCTACGCATGGCTGAGGTCATCGGGAGCAAGCTCAACATCTCCAAAGAGAAGGTAAGTGCAGCGCCACTGGAAATGACGGGCCTCTGCTAACAACACATCAAAACAACTTCAATACTGCTGTACCACATTGTCACACTGTATGACATGCTGTATGTTCTACAGTCTCTTGACATGTCCCAAATGGCACCCTATTCCCTACATGGTGCACTACTTTTGACCAGAGCCATATGGGTGCCATTTGACAAGGGGGGCTATTTGGGACTCGGACATTGTGATGTTTGTTGACATGATGGTCGTGTACTCCTCAGGCTGCACATTTCTGCCAGATGTACCAGCCTGGCATCTCTGGGACGGAGTTGGAGGCCTTGGTGGGCAGAGTGACCCTGGAACGGAAGCAGAATGAAGTGGTCCGCATCTGCAAGTAAGTCAGCAAAATGTGTGACCTAAAATAACATTTGGTGGCATCTGATGCACCCCAATTTGTTAAAGCCAATGAAGTAGCTGGCCGCATAACAGTTAGTAGTCAGCTATTTGGCTGGCAGCTGGGGCTTATGGAACGCACTGAGTCAGGCTGCCAGCTCTGCCAGTCTGTGCCCGTAACCTCTCTGTTTACACATTATAGTCACTGTGCCAGGTCCAACACTTACCCAACCTGGGGACCAGCCAAATAGACTCCCCGCTGGTTGATTGAATAAACATTTAATTGATCCCTACAGATGTCAGATCTTAACTTGATCACTCTTTTGTCGCAGAGTATTTTCCTGCTGCATCAGGAAATTCAAATGAGCCTTGTGAGTCCCTGAAAAATAGCAGTGCCCAGTTTCCCAAAAGCAGCTTAAGGCTAAGTTTATCGTTAGAACCTTCTTAGGACCATCGTTAAATCTCTGAGCTGTTTCCCAAAACCATCATTATTAACATTGCACTTGAAAATGCTCGTAATCTAACACCTGCCTCAGTCATATTGAAATACAGTTAATGTTCAATCAATTGAGTTCTATTTTGCTGCTTGTAGGCTACTGTCTGTATTTGTCTCAATATATTTCATGATGTTTAGCCTAACGTGCGCAATTATGTGCCAAATCAGTGATTTAGTGCATTATTATGGGGTAAGCATTAGAATAAACCGCTCAATATATGCAGCCATAGGTGCATATAGTATGAAAAATGTATGCACTCACTAACTGTAAGTCGCTCTGGATAAGAGCGTCTGCTAAATGACTAAAATGTAAATAGGTGGTAATATCTCTCTAGTAGCTGATCAGTTGTCAGTATTTTGAAATAATTATAATGTTAAGAAAAGATTTGAATGGAGAAAGATGATCCAAGAGCAGCGCTCCCTTTCTTTCGATCCTATCAGTATTGACACATGCTCCAACGACGCACTTAGCAACCGTTCTCTCTGCGTGGTGTTTTGGAGATACATGTTATATCTTCGGCCGTTTGTAGGAAAGATGCATCATTAAAACACTCCTAAATTCTATCGGGAAACCTGGCCCAGTTCTCTTTCTCTCCATGCGGGAGTAGTCGATTCAGGGCTTGCTATCAAAATACTTTTCTCACTCGCTTGCTCAAATTCTAGGTCCTATTACTGCAACATTCAAATGTACAAAAATGTATCTGAAATGCAGCCATACACCTCAACAACCGTCGTTTTATATAGCTTAATAACACAAGATAGATATTGGTCTCCACTAGGCTACGTATGCTTAGCATGTGTATGCTAAGGTCAACATTTTGTTCAAACGTGGCTTTGGATGGTCTAGTGCCCTCAAACTCAACTCCTGACCTCGAAGCCAGTTCCACTGCGTTTTTTCATTGTTCCCCTCTAATCAGGGACTGATTTAGACCTAGGACACCAAATAATGATCAGGTAGAACAGAAAAGCAGCAGGATCCGGACCTAGTAGGGTAAGAGTTGATTACCCTTGGTCTAGAGGTTAGGGCTGCTGCCTTCAGCACGGCCTACCGTGTCAGTGTGGGTTCGATTCCAGCCCATGCCCTTCTGGCACAAATAACTAAATTCCCCCGATTGACTTGATTTATTTACACATTTCAAATATGGACAATCCAGGGATATTTTACCCCCGATCCTGATAAGAAATGACCAGACACTTTTGGATAAAATAAATAGGAAATGGCTATATCAACATTAGTTTCCATTCATGCAAATTGTCGGGTAAATTGCCACAGTAGAAAATATACATTATTTATATTGTACGGAATGCTTGTCAAATAGATAAATCGCCCTTAGTCTGTTCAAAAAGGACTAAATTGTTTCCGATTACAATACCAACCAGAGGGTTGCAAGCAGGACTAAGGGTAACAGCGACATAATCTTTTAGGGAGCGGTAATGAGGTGACCAATAATAGCTGTGCGGGTGAATTTTTGCGCGTATTTATTTTTTAACGAACTGCCCATAATCTAGTGCCATTGATGGTTGCAATAGGCCCCTTGTTATTTGATTATATTCCAATAGGCTACATTCTATAGGCTACCCGTTAGCCCAGGGCTCTCCAACCCCGTTCCTGGAGAGCTACCCCCCTGTTGGTTTTCAATTGAACCCCAGTTGTAACTAACCTGATTCAGTTGTAGCGAAAACCTACAGGACGGTAGCTCTCCAGGAACATGGTTGGAGAGTCCTGCGTTAGCCTATCCATTGTTACATAATGAAATGTGTGAAAAAACGATAATAGGCTACTGTGTTTCCCTGGCTGAGTTGATGAGCTGATTTGGGCCATCAGTTGATTGACAGATGTAGGCCTACTGTAGAACGATAAACTTTCCTCCAGTGTGGATGCTCGTCCACGTTTATTAGTTAGTCTATGTATAATTTGTCAATATAGTTCTGGTCTTTGGTGTGGACTGAAAGCCTGTATTGTGTGGTTTAATATTTGATTTCGTAACTCTGTCAAGATGTTTATGCATTTGAGCCTATCCAAAGACGATTTTGTTGAGCTGGAGCATTTTTCTTTGTGTAAATTATTAGAATGTTCGTTTTACTTCTTAAATAAATGCAATTTACTTGTAGGACTAATGTAAGCTGCACTATAAAACTCACTGAACTCGTGAGGCTCGCAGCTGGAGAGTGCTGCTTATACCACTGTGCTACGGCAGTTCACAACGCTATAGCGAGCACTAAGAATACTATGAATACTGATGATACATAGGCGCGTCGTTTTTAATTATTTAGTTTTAAGCGTTCCCCAAACCATAACCACTCTGAATGAATGCCTAAACTGGTAACCTTTTTGAGTTGTTTCTGTTTTAACCCTGTAACCACGTGGAATTAATGCGTCAAAAGTAGAACTTCATCCATGAGTCAAAGGGCAGTGGGCCGGATTCGAACCTATGCCGAGTCTGGCGGGGCAGTGGTTGTAACCACTGGACCACACATGCACTGTGGAAACCATTAATTTATTCTGCCTATTGCTTGCCTTCAACATATAATAAAATGATTTATCTAAGAAAACGGATTTTCCCTAACACCCTACAAATTTGTCAATTTATTGGCATGTAGCCTACATAAGGTACTATGTAGGTACGGTACTGCATTGTATACAAACACCGCTTCCAGCTGCCCCCTGGCGTCAATTCTAAATATTTCTTCAGATATTCAAATCCTCCTGCTGAAGGATTATTTTCCTTCTGCGACGAAAGGGGTCAAATTAAGAGCCGACATCTGTAACTACACACTATGATAAACCAGCAAATATTGACTAAAGATCTATTGTACCCGGCTCTAAAACCCTAAAAGACCAAATGCACATTTTAGTTTGTATTTCTATTTAGCAAATGCCTTTCAATCGGCAATTCACAGAATAAGGTAGAATAGGCCTATTTGTTGATTAATGTGTTATTATTATCTTTTGACCTGGTTTTATGCATTTGCATGTTGCAAATTAAAAACGTTGTGGGTAAAATTTTAGAGTGAGTGAAAGCGTAACCTAAGAGAACAAGTATTTGATACACTGCCGATTTTGCAGGTTTTCCTACTTACAAAGCATGTAGAGGTCTGTAATTCTTATCATAGGTACACTTCAACTGTGAGAGACGGAATCTAAAAAAAAAATCCAGAAAATCACATTGTATTATTTTTAAGTAATTAATTTGCATTTTATTGCATGACATAAGTATTTGATCACCTACCAACCAGTAAGAATTCCGGCACTCACAGACCTGTTAGTTTTTCTTTAAGAAGCCCACCTGTTCTCCACTCATTACCTGTTTACTCCACTCATTACTGCACCTGTTTGAACTCATTACCTGTATAAAAGACACCTGTCCACACACTCAATCAAACAAACTCCAACCTCTCCACAATGGTGAAGACCAGAGAGCTGTGTAAGGACATCAGGGATACAATTATAGACCTGCACAAGGCTGGTATGGGCTACAGGACAATAGGCAAGCAGCTTGGTGAGAAGGCAACAACTGTTGGCGCAATTATTAGAAAATGGAAGAAGTTCAAGATGACGGTCAATCACCCTCGGTCTGGGGCTCCAAGCAAGATCTCACCTCGTGGGGCATCAATGATCATGAGGAAGGTGAGGGATCAGCCCAGAACTACACGGCAGGACCTGGTCAATGACCTGAAGAGAGCTGGGACCACAGTCTCAAAGAAAACCATTAGTAACACATTACGCCAACATGGATTAAAATCCTACAGCGCACGCAAGGTCCCCCTGCTCAAGCCAGCGTATGTCCAGGCCCGTCTGAAGTTTGCCAATGACCATCTGGATGATCCTGAGGAGGAATGGGAGAAGGTCACCATCCCAACCGTGAAGCATGGAGGTGGAAACATCATTCTTTAGGGATGCTTTTCTGCAAAGGGGACAGGATGACTGCACCGTATTGAGGGGAGGATGGATGGGGCCATGTATTGCGAGATCTTGGCCAACAACCTCCTTCCCTCAGTAAGAGCATTGAAGATGGGTCATGGCTGGGTCTTCCAGCATGACAACGACCCGAAACACACAGCCAGGGCAACTAAGGAGTGGCTCTGTAAGAAGCATCTCAAGGTCCTGGAGTGGAGTCTCCAGACCTGAACCCAATAGAAAATCTTTGGAGGGAGCTGAAAGTCCATATTGCCCAGCGACAGCCCCAAAACCTGAAGGATCTGGAGAAGGTCTGTATGGAGGAGTGGGCCAAAATCCCTGCTGCAGTGTGTGCAAACCTGGTCAAGACCTACAGGAAACGTATGATGTCTGTAATTGCAAACAAAGGTTTCTGTACCAAATATTAAGTTCTGCTTTTCTGATGTATCAAATACTTATGTCATGCAATAAAATGCAAATTAATTACTTAAAAATCATACAATGTGATTTTCTGGATTTTGAAGTGTACCTATGATAAAAATTACAGACCTCTACATGCTTTGTAAGTAGGAAAACCTGCAAAATCGGCAGTTATCAAATACTTGTTCTCCCCACTGTATATGTGTGCGTCCATGTGTACAGCGAGAAGCAAACATTTGCTGCCACGCGACCCTCTGCGGTGCTTTTGGAACAGCTAGCTGTGTGTGTTACCAAGGGGGAACCCATCCTCCTGGTTGGTGAGACGGGCACGGGCAAGACGTCCACTGTGCAGTACCTGGCTGGATTCACTGGTGAGACACACAACACTGCCAGGAAGCTCCTCTCAGAAAACATGGTACAATGGGAACCCACTAACCAACACCTTTATTCCCCTCCCCTCTTCTCTCTCTCTCTCCCCCCCCCCCCCCAGGACACAGGTTACGGGTGGTGAATATGAACCAGCAGAGCGACACAGCTGACCTACTAGGAGGGTAAGTGAATTTACAATAAAAGACCTAGTCCTTTTCTTGTATGACCTTTCTCACCTATACCATTCAGACTGGGAAAATGCCTGTGTTGGTACTGAGTAGGCATATTCTCTTCCCTAATCTGTAGGTATAAACCAGTGGACCACAAGCTGATCCTGCTGCCCCTGCGTGAGGCCTTCGAGGACGTGTTCTCCCAGACGTACTCCCGCAAGCAGAACCTGACCTTCCTGGGCCACGTGCAGACCTGCTTCAGGGGCAAGCGCTGGCAGGACCTGCTTAAGCTCATGGACCACGTCTGCAAGTCGGCCCTCAGCAAGTCGGAGCTGCAGGAGAAAAACAATGGTACCATCACACACTTTAGATATTGTCTGTGTCCTAAATGCCACCCTATTCCCTTGGGGATCTGGTCAAAAGTAGTGCACTATTTAGAGAAAAGGGAGCCATTGGGGAACAAACGACAGAAGTACCTTAAACCCCTCTTGTCCTGAATAGCTTAGCCTTACTCTCACTGTGACAGAGATGCGAGTGTTGCCTTAAGCTATTCTCAGTGTGTGGTTTTGTGTGTCTCTCCTCTAGCTGCCTTGCTGCAGGACCAGTGGGAAGCCCTGGCCGTGAGGCTGGCTCAGACCCAGCAGCAGATCAGAGCCTGTGAGACCACACTGGTCTTTGCCTTTGTGGAGGTAATGGCTTACCTAAAGCTTCTCCTTTTATTT
Source organism: Coregonus lavaretus (assembly GCF_964263955.1). Lineage (NCBI taxonomy): Eukaryota > Metazoa > Chordata > Actinopteri > Salmoniformes > Salmonidae > Coregonus > Coregonus lavaretus. Next base: position 28,424,248 of record NC_140018.1, read on the forward strand.
ATATAGATACACACACACACACTACACATCCCTGTTGCTCACCAACCTGTTATTGTGATTCTTAACTCTGTGTGTCTGTCTGTGTGTGTCTCTGTCTTTCTACAGGGGACTCTGGCCCAGGCGGTGAAGAAGGGAGAGTGGATCCTGCTGGATGAGATTAATCTGGCTGCAGCAGAGACCCTGGAGTGTCTGAGTGGCCTGCTGGAGGGCACCGCCGGCTCTCTGGTGCTGTTGGACCGTGGAGACACTGGTGAGGCTCCGACTGCTCTCAATAGCACATTATGAAATTTTATAACACTATTATATTACATGTAATAAATTACATATTATTATTCTCATGAAGTTGTTAGTTGATCTTGACTTTGGAAGTAGGATCACTTTGATGCTGCTGACAGAATTAAACTCCACTTTGTTTTGCGCAGAGCCCCTGGTTCGCCATCCAGACTTCCGTCTCTTTGCCTGCATGAACCCAGCGACTGACGTGGGGAAGAGAAACCTGCCCCTGGGCATCAGAAACAGGTGAGAACAGGAGAGAACCAGGCCTGGTGTGGGGCTGAAATGTCTTTAACTTACCGACAACCCTACTAATGGTGGTTTGACTTTGTAACCTTTCTTTTCCCAGGTTCACTGAGCTGTATGTGGAAGAGCTGGAGAATGAGGGAGACCTGCGCATCCTGGTGTCTGACTACCTGAAAGGACTGAACCCTAATAAGAAAAGCATCAACGGCATCATAAGGTCAGTGGTCAGAACACAGACTGTCATAGCCATCATGTGGCTCATCAAGTTTCCACAAAGTCACGTTGAATGTCATGTCATATTGATTGCTGATTTGATTGATTGATTCGATTATTTTGGTGATGCAGCTTTTACCTGGCGGTGCGTAAGGAGTCTACCTCCAAGCTGGTGGATGGGACAGGACACCATCCCCACTACAGCCTGCGTACCCTCTGCAGGGCACTGAAATACGTGGCAGCCAACCCCTGCCACAGCGTCCAGCGCTCTCTCTACGAGGTAGGAGGCCAAAGTCTCTTTCATTGTTGATGTTGATATCCTTAGTAACATCATTGATTAGATGGGACCATAGGTTCAGATGTCACCAGATTCTCCATCGGTGTCGTTCTGCAGGGCTTCTGTCTGAGTTTCCTCACCCAGCTGGACCGCAGCTCCCATCCCATGGTCCAGAAGCTGGTGTGTCAACACATCATGGGGGGAAACACCAAGTGTTTGAAGCAGGTAACACAGCAGTCCTGTACAGTGACTAATTAGGCCATAAGACATTTATGCGTCAAGATTTCTGAGTGTTTTGAACAGTTAAAGGAACAATCTGGGGTCATTTCAAGTGCTTAATAATCATGAGTTCATTCGTGAGATCATGAGTGAGCCGTGTCTCCTATTCTGTGTGTTTCTCCCAGCCCATCCCGGAGCCCACTGGGCGGCCCTGCATCCAGATGGAAGGTTACTGGGTTTCCCAGGGGGAGATGGAGCCAGCCCTGGACCCCAGCTACATCCTCACCACCTCCGTCAAGCTCAACCTGCGTGACCTGGCCAGGGTGGTGTCCGCCGGGTAGGAAAACTGACCCCCTGCTGCCGTCAATCAACCTAGTCAATATCTGTGACGCCCAAAACCATTTATTTAGAGAGTTGGGCCAATGCAGTTTATGCATTATGATGCATTTACATGACACGTCAACATTCTATGGCAGCCGTGTTAGCTCCCAATTAACATTTACATGAGGAATATTAAAAAAGTATTATAAAACTGATGGCTCTGGGGGAGCCTAGTCATAGTAGGCACTATCTGACTGTTGTATTCAGCGTTGATTCTGTTTCTTTAAAGGGAAATCGTGTTGTCAACCTGAGCGTCACATGAGTTGTGTTAGCGAATATCAGTTGTCATCACTCACTGCTGCCATAAAGATGACATGGCTGGATTTCACAAGTTGTTGTGTGTTTCGATGGCCACACCACACGGGTCAATCGTCCCCACTAAGTGCTTGATTGTTTCTCTGCCCTTTATTAATTCATTCCTCTCTGGACACATGGGTGCATCCCAAATGGTACCCTATTCCCTACATAGTGCACTACTTTTGACCAAAACCTTAGTTGCCATTTGGGACGCAGCCATGACCTGTACACTCGAGGCCAAGGAAAATCAATCAACTCCTCTTCCACGAATTGCACATTGGAACACTGCTACAAACAGAACCTACCAAACGCCACTAGAAATGTTCTGTTTATGTATTTCTGTTTGTTCTTCAGGAGCCACCCCGTCTTGATCCAAGGAGAGACATCGGTGGGAAAGACCAGCCTGATCAGGTGGATAGCGGCCGCCACGGGGAACCAGTGTGTGAGGATCAACAACCACGAGCACACAGACATCCAGGAGTATATCGGCTGCTACTCCTCTGACGGCAGGGGCAAGCTGGTCTTCAAAGAGGGTACGGCCAGTTCTAAACTGTAGCCATGCAGTGTCTCACACAGCCTGTAGTAAACAATCTGTTCATGATTACTGTGTAATGTCTTTGTGCTTGTGTGTGTCTCTGTGTATGCTTCCCCTATAGGCGTTCTGATTGATGCCATGAGAAAAGGCTACTGGATCATTCTAGATGAATTGAACTTGGCCCCTACAGACGTCCTAGAGGCCCTGAACAGACTGCTGGACGACAACAGGGAGCTGTTTGTTGCAGAGACACAGGAAGTGGTCAAAGCTCACCCCCGATTCATGCTGTTCGCTACCCAGAATCCTCCTGGTTTCTACGGAGGCAGAAAGGTACGCGTCACTAAGGCCATAGTGGGATATTAAGATTAAATTGGGATAGTGTAGTTTGGTTATTTCAAGCAAGCACACAGATTTTTTCACTGAGTACGATGTGATCTCTCCCTTAAGAGAGTCAAATTGGGATAATGGTAGTGTAGCAGTGTTAATTTCATCAACAAAAATAGTGACAAGCATATTCGTCAAACAACTCTTTTTCTGTGGCAAATTACGACACTATGACTAAATAGACCCAGAAAAATCTATAACTAAACGAAAATGATTTTTCATTTCAGTTGACTAAAATGAGACTAATCGAAATTATCTCTGTGACTAAAATCTGACTACTAAGTGTACTGGACAAGAGTTTTTACAGTGACGTGACTTTCATTAATGTGATGACTGTTATTTATTGAATCAACTAACTATGTTTAATTGTTACTCAATTAAATTAATAATGTAACAATTAACTCATTAGGAATTTGGGGCACCACGGAATTAGTTATTTAACGAGTTACCATCTCCTGAATTAAACTCTTAGAAGATTACACTACTGGTCAAAAGTTTGGACACACCTACTCATTCAAGGGTTTTTCTTTTTTTGACTATTTTCTACATTGTAGAATAATAGTGAAGACATCAAAACTGAAATAACACATATGGAATCATGTAGTAACCAAAAAAGTGTTAAACAAATCAAAATATATATTATATTTGAGATTCTTCAAATAGCCACCCTTTGCCTTGATGACAGCTTTGCACACTCTTGGCATTCTCTCAACCAGCTTCACCTGGAATGCTTTTCCAACAGTCTTGAAGGAGTTCCCACATATGCTGAGCACTTGCTGGCTGCTTTTCCTTCACTCTGTGGTCCGACTCATCCCAAACCATCTCAATTTGGTTGAGGTCAGGGGATTGTGGAGGCCACGTCATCTGATGCAGCACTCCATCACTCTCCTTCTTGGTAAAATAGCCCTTACACAGCCTGGAGGTGTGTTGGTTCATTGTCCTGTTGAAAAAATTAATGATAGTCCCAGATGGGATGGCGTATCGCTGCAGAATGCTGTGGTAGCCATGCTGGTTAAGTGTGCCTTGAATTCTAAATAAATCACAGACAGTGTCACCAGCAAAGCACCCCCACACCATAACACCTCTTCCTCCGTGCTTTATGGTGGGAAATACACATGTGGAGATCATCCGTTCACCCACACCGCGTCTCACAAAGACACGGCGGTTGGAACCAAAAATCTGCAAATTGGACTCCAGACCAAAGGACAAATTTCCACCGGTCTAATGTCCATTGCTCGTGTTTCTTGGCCCAAGCAAGTCTCTTCTTATTGGTGTCCTTTAGTAGTGGTTTCTTTGCAGCAATTCAACCATGAAGGCCTGATTCACACAGTCCCCTCTGAACAGTTGATGTTGAGATGTCTCTTATTTAAACTCTGAAGCATTTATTTGGGCTGCAATTTATGAGGTTGGTAACTCTAATGAACTTATCCTCTGCAGCAGAGGTAACTCTGGTTCTTCCATTCCTGTGGCGGTCCTCATGAGAGCCAGTTTCATCGTAGCACTTGATGGTTTTTGCGACTGCACTTGAAGAAACTTTCAAAGTTCTTGATGTTCTGTATTGACTGACCTTCATGTCTTAAAGTAATGATGGACTGTCGTTTCTCTTTGCTTATTTGAGCTGTTCTTGCCATAATATGGACTTGGCCTTTTACCAAATAGGGCTATCTTCTGTATACCCCCCCACCCCCACCTTGTCACAACACAACTGATTGGCTCAAACGCATTAAGAAGGAAAGAAATTCAACAAATTAACTTTTAACAAGGCACGCCTGTTAATTGAAATGCATTCCAGGTGACTACCTCATGAAGCTGGTTGAGAAAATGCCAAGAGTGTGCAAAGCTGTCATTACATTTTAGTCATTTAGCAGACGCTCTTATCCAGAGCGACTTACAGTTAGTGAGTGCATACATTTTCATACTGGCCCCCGTGGGAATCGAACCCACAACCCTGGTGTTGCAAACGCCATGCTCTACCAACTGAGCTACATGGGACTAATTGAAGGCAAAGGGTGGCTATTTGAAGAATCTCAAATATAAAATATATTTTGATTTGTTTAACACTTTTTTGGTTACTACATGATTCCATATGTGTTATTTCATTGTTTTGATGTCTTCACTATTATTCTACAATGTAGAAAATAGTCAAAATAAAGAAAAACCCTTGAATGAGAATGTGTTCTAAAACTTTGGACCGGTAGTGTGTGTGATATATATCTCGATAACGGTCAGTATTAATCATTAACTCAACATTCTGAACGTCGCATAATCCTTGAATCCACAAGAACCCTAACCTTACTTATGAATCAGCAATACACAAATTGGCTTCATTATTTATATACTAGCTAACTAAATAATAACACAGAATACATACACACACACACACACACGGTATAGGTTATTGATTAGAAACGTAATACAATGGAAACAGGACCCTAGTGGACTAACAACAGCACGACTGCTTTGTTATCAAAAGGGAGGGGTCAGGAAGAGAGAGTGGAGGGGGAGAGCGAGAGAGAGACAGAGAGATTCAAACTTATCGTTGATACATTTGGAAACAATGCTCACAGAAACGGAATACTTAGCACCCTAACCACCGCTCATTCGGATAAGAAATGCAATGTATACATTTACGTGTAGATGTCCTTGTTCGTCGTCTATCTCTGTTGGACTCGATCGATCCTTCTATGGAAAAGGCGGGTCATTGGCTTTAGTGTGGGGTTCGGTGTAAGGCTTGGCTTGTCCACCAGAGGTCACAATGTCCCTTGTAGAGCTTCTCTGGTAGACAGATACTTCAGATGCACCAATGGCTGTCGGAGATGGGATTCTCCTTTCTTCCTACCTCGTGTCTTTAGTCATAGTTCTAGACTACTTTACATGTACAGCTGCAGACTGGTAATGCTAAGGTCTGGTGCGTTTCAACCATTTGTAACGTTTAGCTCACGCTTAACGTATGCTGGTCTCACCATTTCAAACGTGTGGACTACCGTCTCACGTTTTCTGGTCTTAGAGTTTCAACCATTTTTAACATTCAGCTCACGCTTCACGTCTGCTGGTCTTTCTGGTCTAACCATTTTAAGCTTCCTGGTCTGAGTGAATTTCGTTACCAAGGCTTTTTATCCTCTGGTAAAAAGGGTGCATTCCATCACGCCGACACAATGTCTGTGCTCCCTTGGGGACTAAAATCACATTCCTATCTTCACCAAAATACTGTCATACTTAATCATATATTTTATACAACATTTAGATGTAAACTTGACAAATAGAATGTGTACACTTTCCGAGTTAGTTATTTCGGTATACCATCCTTAATGACATCACAAAATAATAAACAATTATGACATGATTATTCTTTAGGTCCCCACTGACCATTACTAACATTCGGATTATAGAAATAAATGTTGCAATGTTCCCTTTTTAGGGAAAAAGGTTTTGGCGGCAAAACTCTCTATCTAGACAAAGGCATTATTTTCTCAATAGTAGAGAGCCAGAGAGAGTTCTCTCCTGCTTAAATTTACAACCCAGTGTTAAGGTGTCAAGACCGGCACAGCCCCCCCTTCCCTTCTTCTGTGGGAGCCAGGCCCCCTCTCTATCTTCAAACATTTGCCTAGCTGGTGGGTCCTTTGATCCACTGTCAGGAGAGTCATGACAACAGATTGAGAGCTTTTCAGTGATAAGCACAATTAATATTAGCAGTGCAAAAGCACAGCGCCATTCTAGTCAGCAGTGGGAAGGACGCGCCACACCCGACACACACAGGCTACATCAGCTGGTGAGCTGCGGAGGAGCAAGCGATGAGTGTGGGCAGACAGGCTCCGCCTCCGATTATACACATCACGCAGGCGACTCTCTTGCTTCCCCGTAGCTAACCGGTCACCACCAGCCTTCTAGTTAGCTACCCTTTGCCTGGTTAAGAAACATAAGCTGCTTTACAAAATTAAAAACAATAGTAGCATTGAGTTTAATAGTAAAGCAACAGTCTAGCTATGTTTTGCTCTCCAAAAGTAGGCTCTTTGAATTTGTAGTCTCGCTCAACCCTCCAACTTTCCACACTGCATTTCTCCCTCTTTTCCTCAGAGAAAACATCTTGATTCTAGGCCTTACCGTTCAAAAGATATGACTCACAATACCGGCGCTATGTTTTTTCCTTCTTTTGTGCTTTGGCGGGCCGTCTTTTACATTCATAAAGCATATCGCGGGCCATTCTAAAACTAGGCTACTTGCGGACCGGACCGTTAACCATTTCTTTAGGCTACACCTTGTTCAGTCTTTTTACCTCATTAGCTAGCAATACCTAACAACCTAGGGCGCGTTCAGCAGGAGGCAACGTTTTGGAATGTTCAGATAGGCATGTTTGTTCTAGATAGCATATTTCTATCTGACATGTTGAATAAGGAAAAACGTTGGCTCTATTAATGTAATTTCTATCTGCAACATTCGAGAACATTTTGCAACTTAACGTGGCCCTGGTAACAAAATAAATAAATAATTACCAGTAGTCTATATGCAAACATTTGGTGGCACAGAAAGAAAGGAAAAGGTATAGCAAGCAATTTATTGACTAAATTCCTCTTGCCACTACACTATATCTGACTGGGTAAATAACTCCTCTAGCCACTACACTATATCTGACTGGGTAAATAACTCCTCTTGCCACTACACTATATCTGACTGGGTAAATAACTCCTCTTGCCACTACACTATATCTGACTGGGTAAATAACTCCTCTAGCCACTACACTATATCTGACTGGGTAAATAACTCCTCTTGCCACTACACTATATCTGACTGGGTAAATAACTCCTCTAGCCACTACACTATATCTGACTGGGTAAATAACTCCTCTTACCACTACACTATATCTGACTGGGTAAATAACTCCTCTAGCCACTACACTATATCTGACTGGGTAAATAACTCCTCTTGCCACTACACTATATCTGACTGGGTAAATAACTCCTCTTGCCACTACACTATATCTGACTGGGTAAATAACTCCTCTAGCCACTACACTATATCTGACTGGGTAAATAACTCCTCTAGCCACTACACTATATCTGACTGGTTAATAACTCCTCTTGCCACTACACTATATCTGACTGGGTAAATAACTCCTCTTGCCACTACACTATATCTGACTGGGTAAATAACTCCTCTTGCCACTACACTATATCTGACTGGGTAAATAACTCCTCTAGCCACTACACTATATCTGACTGGTTAATAACTCCTCTTGCCACTACACTATATCTGACTGGGTAAATAACTCCTCTTGCCACTACACTATATCTGACTGGGTAAATAACTCCTCTAGCCACTACACTATATCTGACTGGGTAAATAACTCCTCTAGCCACTACACTATATCTGACTGGGTAAATAACTCCTCTTGCCACTACACTATATCTGACTGGGTAAATAACTCCTCTAGCCACTACACTATATCTGACTGGGTAAATAACTCCTCTAGCCACTACACTATATCTGACTGGGTAAATAACTCCTCTTACCACTACACTATATCTGACTGGGTAAATAACTCCTCTAGCCACTACACTATATCTGACTGGGTAAATAACTCCTCTAGCCACTACACTATATCTGACTGGGTAAATAACTCCTCTAGCCACTACACTATATCTGACTGGGTAAATAACTCCTCTTACCACTACACTATATCTGACTGGGTAAATAACTCCTCTTACCACTACACTATATCTGACTGGTTAATAACTCCTCTTGCCACTACACTATATCTGACTGGGTAAATAACTCCTCTTGCCACTACACTATATCTGACTGGGTAAATAACTCCTCTAGCCACTACACTATATCTGACTGGGTAAATAACTCCTCTAGCCACTACACTATATCTGACTGGGTAAATAACTCCTCTTGCCACTACACTATATCTGACTGGGTAAATAACTCCTCTTGCCACTACACTATATCTGACTGGGTAAATAACTCCTCTTGCCACTACACTATATCTGACTGGGTAAATAACTCCTCTAGCCACTACACTATATCTGACTGGGTAAATAACTCCTCTTGCCACTACACTATATCTGACTGGGTAAATAACTCCTCTTGCCACTACACTATATCTGACTGGGTAAATAACTCCTCTTGTCACTACACTATATCTGACTGGGTAAATAACTCCTCTAGCCACTACACTATATCTGACTGGGTAAATAACTCCTCTAGCCACTACACTATATCTGACTGGGTAAATAACTCCTCTAGCCACTACACTATATCTGACTGGGTAAATAACTCCTCTTGCCACTACACTATATCTGACTGGGTAAATAACTCCTCTTGCCACTACACTATATCTGACTGGGTAAATAACTCCTCTTGCCACTACACTATATCTGACTGGGTAAATAACTCCTCTTGCCACTACACTATATCTGACTGGGTAAATAACTCCTCTTGCCACTACACTATATCTGACTGGGTAAATAACTCCTCTTGCCACTACACTATATCTAACTGGGTAAATAACTCCTCTTGCCACTACACTATATCTGACTGGGTAAATAACTCCTCTAGCCACTACACTATATCTGACTGGGTAAATAACTCCTCTTGCCACTACACTATATCTGACTGGGTAAATAACTCCTCTTGCCACTACACTATATCTGACTGGGTAAATAACTCCTCTAGCCACTACACTATATCTGACTGGGTAAATCACTCCTCTAGCCACTACACTATATCTGACTGGGTAAATAACTCCTCTAGCCACTACACTATATCTGACTGGGTAAATAACTCCTCTAGCCACTACACTATATCTGACTGGGTAAATAACTCCTCTAGCCACTACACTATATCTGACTGGGTAAATAACTCCTCTTGCCACTACACTATATCTGACTGGGTAAATAACTCCTCTAGCCACTACACTATATCTGACTGGGTAAATAACTCCTCTTGCCACTACACTATATCTGACTGGGTAAATAACTCCTCTTACCACTACACTATATCTGACTGGGTAAATAACTCCTCTAGCCACTACACTATATCTGACTGGGTAAATAACTCCTCTTGCCACTACACTATATCTGACTGGGTAAATAACTCCTCTTGCCACTACACTATATCTGACTGGGTAAATAACTCCTCTTGCCACTACGCTATATCTGACTGGGTAAATAACTCCTCTTACCACTACACTATATCTGACTGGGTAAATAACTCCTCTAGCCACTACACTATATCTGACTGGGTAAATCACTTTATTTTGAGCACGTGGACCAGGACTTGAGCACTGGGACTCGGACTTCAGCCATAGGGACTCGTGACTCGACCAACCATTGGTGACTCGGACTTGATTACAGGGGACACTCTTGCTCTCACTCTGCGCTTCTGTGCGTCTGTTTGTTTTGTATGTAATGTGCAACATCTAAGTAGGCTGAATTCAGAATTTGCATTGGCAGATAATTCTTATATGTTTGTCATATTTCTGCTGTTGGAAGAGAATAGTATGTTATGCAGAAAAATATTGGTTGGACAAGCCTATATACAGTGAGGGGAAAAAAGTATTTGATCCCCTGCTGATTTTGTATGTTTGCCCACTGACAAAGACATGATCAGTCTATAATTTTAATGGTAGGTTTATTTGAACAATGAGAGACAGAATAACAACAACAAAATCCAGAAAAATGCATGTCAAAAATGTTATAAATTGATTTGCATTTTAATGAGGGAAATAAGTATTTGACCCCTCTGCAAAACATGACTTAGTACTTGGTGGCAAAACCCTTGTTGGCAAACACAGAGGTCAGACGTTTCTTGTAGTTGGCCACCAGGTTTGCACACATCTCAGGAGGGATTTTGTCCCACTCCTCTTTGCAGATCTTCTCCAAGTCATTAAGGTTTCGAAGCTGACGTTTGGCAACTCAAACCTTCAGCTCCCTCCACAGATTTTCTATGGAATTAAGGTCTGGAGACTGGCTAGGCCACTCCAGGACCTTAATGTGTTTCTTCTTGAGCCACTCCTTTGTTGCCTTGGCCGTGTGTTTTGGGTCATTGTCATGCTGGAATACCCATTTTCAATGCCCTGGCTGAGGGAAGGAGGTTCTCACCTAAGATTTGACGGTACATGGCCCCATCCTTTATATGTGCTTTCTTGAGCAGGGGGACCTTGCGGGCGCTGCAGGATTTCAGTCCTTCACGGCGTAGTGTGTTACCAATTGTTTTCTCGGTGACTATGGTCCCAGCTGCCTTGAGATCATTGACAAGATCCTCCCGTGTAGTTCTGGGCTGATTCCTCACCGTTCTCATGATCATTGCAACTCCACAAGGTGAGATCTTGGATGGAGCCCCAGGCCGAGGGAGATTGACAGTTATTTTGTGTTTCTTCCATTTGCGAATAATCGCACCATCTGTTGTCACCTTCTCACCAAGCTGCTTGGCGATGGTCTTGTAGCCCATTCCAGCCTTGTGTAGGTCTACAATCTTGTCCCTGACATCCTTGGAGAGCTCTTTGGTCTTGGCCATGGTGGAGAGTTTGGAATCTGATTGATTGATTGCTTCTGTGGACAGGTGTCTTTTATACAGGTAACAAACTGAGATAAGGAGCACTCCCTTTAAGAGTGTGCTCTTAATCTCAGCTCGTTACCTGTATAAAAGACACCTGGGAGCCAGAAATCTTTCTGATTGAAAGGGGGTCAAATACTTATTTACCTCATTAAAATGTAAATCAATTTCTAACATTTTTGACATGCGTTTTTCTGGATTTTTTTGTTGTTATTCTGTCTCTCACTGTTCAAATAAACCTACCATTAAAAGTATGGTTCATGGAAGTCAGTAAGGCAATACAAATGTGATGTGGCAAAAATGAAAAGGGCATTTCGTTGACTAAAATGGCCCACTGTTTTCGTCATTTTAACAATAACTAGAATAAATCATAATTGAAATGACAAAAATGTGACTTAATTATATTTTGGTCAAAATTACTGAGACTAGATCCCAAAAATAGTGCCAAAATTAACACTGTAGTATAGTTTGACAGGCCAGGTCTCATTGAGTGCAATGTAATCTTTCCCCCTTCAGGTGCTGTCTAGGGCCTTCAGAAATCGTTTTGTGGAGCTTCACTTTGATGAGTTGCCCAGTGACGAGCTAGAGACCATCCTCCACCAGAGATGTAGTCTTCCTCCGTCCTACTGCTCCAAGCTGGTCAAAGTCATGCAGGATCTCCAGGTGAGTGTCACATAGCACTTTCACTTGCTAACTCATTGCCTTTGGCATTGAGGTAATGTTGTTGTGTGTGTGTAGTCTCTTCGCAGGGGATCCACAGTGTTTGCTGGGAAACATGGCTTCATCACCCTGAGAGATCTGTTCCGCTGGGCCGACCGCTATCGGCTGGAGGAGCAGACGGATGACGCACGCGATTGGCTGCAGCATTTGGCTGATGATGGTAAGGACCAATCGAATCACATCCCTATCTTACGCAAAATGCACATTTCGTTTTTGTCTCTTGCTTTTTCTGTAATTTCTTTCAATTTGATTGTGTCAATGACACATCCACTTCATATAATGTAATCAAACCCAATGCATTCTCTGTCTCTGTCTCTCTCTCAGGGTTCATGCTGCTGGCTGGGCGGGTCAGGAAGCCAGAGGAGGCCACCACCATCCAGTCTATCCTGGAGAAACACTTCAAGAGGACGGTGAACCCTGACAACCTGTTCTCAGAGGAGCAGCTCACCACACAGTTTAGTGAGTAGAGCAGAGCCTGGTTCACACACACAGACGCCAATTTAACACAACTGAGTGCATGACCTTGTTCTTCAGTCAATTCATATTAGAGGAGATTGTCAACAACACAGGAAAGCATTCAACTAAAACTATAATGTCAAAGTGCAGAATATGATAGGGAGAATGTTCAATATAAAGATGTGGTCCTATGAGTGCATGTAAGAGAAGCCTCAGATAACCCGTGGTTGTACGTACTCAATATGTACTTCACTGTTCTCCATTATTTGGGGTCAATAGTGTGTGAACATGAATATTGAGTGTGAAGTGGATGGATTGTGTGTCATGTGGTGTTGTCCTTCTCAACTGGAATGACACCACCTCCCTTTGCGTAACGTACTCTAATAATTGTAATCAAGTTTAGTAGGCCATTTTTATTGGCCAGTGTGTCAGAAGAATTAATCTGGGAATATTGTGATTGGCAGGTCCGTTCGTGGACAGCTTTGCGGGAGTGCCTGAGGAGTTCCGTCACATGGTGTGGACACGGGGGATGAGGAGACTGGCCGTGCAGTTGGGTCGGGCCCTGCGTTTCGGGGAGTCTGTTCTATTGGTGGGAGACACTGGGTACGATTCATACAGAGTTCCTGATTGTCCATTTGAATTATAAATATAATTTCCAAAGCAAGCATGGTAAAGTGAATGGGTTCGTAGTACCTAAAGAAAGACAACACTCTGTCTACTTCTCCTGAAGCCACTACATTAAAGTATTAGCCTCCAGAATGACAGATCAGTTAGAACAAGTTCTCCTCCCCCCAGGTGTGGTAAGACCACCATCTGCCAGCTGTTTGCTGCGCTGGCTGGACAGAAGTTATTCTCCCTCAACTGTCACCTGCACATGGAGACGTCTGACTTCCTGGGAGGCCTGCGTCCTGTCAGACACACTGGGACACAGCAGGTAGATAGATACTACACTGTTATTGGGCACAATCTAAATTCGCTATGAATTTTATCAGGCTCAACGAAGCTTTCATAAACCCTTTATAAGGCATTTATAACTTACAGTAATTGAGGTAAAAGTGCTGCTATATTAGTAAAGACAATGCAGTCACAAATGATAATGCAACAGATAATGCAGTCCCACTGACCCCCCCCCCCCCTGTCGTTGTGTGTTGGTACAGGCAGACGCTGAGGACGGCAGGTTGTTTGAGTGGCACGACGGGCCCCTGGTTCTGGCCATGAGAGAAGGAGGGGTGTTCCTCATGGACGAGATCTCCCTGGCTGACGACTCTGTGTTGGAGAGACTCAACAGGTACACACACACTGACTATGTTCCAATATCGGCACCAGCGTACTACTTAGAATCCTTGCCCAATACATTACTTCATTCTAAATGGTACGCTAGTGTGGATTTAGGAATAGAGCCACTTCCTCAAAAATAATTAGCGTATAGCACTTCATTAGATAGCATTGACCTCTAAGTTCTCACCCTGCTTTCTGATTGGCTCAGTGTCCTAGAGACGGAGAAGTCTCTGGTGCTGGCAGAGAAAGGTAGTGGAGATGATGACGACGTGGAGCTGATTACAGCAGGGCAGAACTTCCGCATGGTAGCCACAATGAACCCTGGGGGAGACTTCGGGAAGAAGGAGGTGAACAGTCTATATTCTATGATTCTATTCCTTTCTAACTCTGCCTCTACAGGACGACAAGCAGTTCTGTTTGTTATGTATCAGTCCAACTTGTTAACATTTCTCTGTGTGTATCCAGCTCTCCCCTGCACTGAGGAACAGGTTCACAGAGATCTGGTGCCCCCAGAGTAACATCCGCAGTGACCTGGTGCAGATCATCCAGCACAACCTGAGGACTGGCCTCTCATTGGACGATAACGATCACCGAGGTACTCCTTTCCTCCACAGACATAATACATCTATTCATCTAGGAGTAGCATTTAATACGCTAGAATAGTCTGACTGCATATTTTATATAAACTTCTCCTGTTTTTGTTGTACTTTGCTTCAAATGTGTTGCACCCTCTGTGTTATTTGGCACCAGTACTTTCAATATCGATTTTACTTCCTTATTGTGGCCATCTCTCATCGTGACCCTTTGACCCCCAACCCAGGAGGAGACATCGCTGAGCTCATGCTCGACTTCATCGACTGGCTGACCAACCAGGACTTTGGGCGGCGCTGCGTGGTCAGCGTCAGGGACATCCTGTCCTGGGTCAACTTCCTCAACCTGGTGTGTGAGCGCGACGCCGACGGCTTCATGACCATGGGGGACGAGGGCGAGGAGGAGGAGGCCGAGTGGGACCTCCGGCTGGACACGGTGACTGCCTTCATCCACGCAGCGTGCCTGGTCTATGTGGACGGCATCGGCTCAGGTCAGACACCAGGACACAGACTGTTGTTGATGTGGAATTACAACAGCAAATGATCTGGTGCCAGATTTGTTTTGCTTATGTATGGCTAGAATACACAGCATGTGTAAGACACTGCCTGCTGTTGTATGAGGCTTAGTAACTCATATAATAATTGAATCTATGATGTCACAGGGACCACCGTGTCTGCTGCGGAGCACGCCCTGGTGGCGCGCAGGGCCTGCCTGAGCTTCCTGCATACCAAGCTGGGTGGGATCACCAAGCTGGACCAGGAGATGCTAGACGCCCTGAGGGTCTACGACACCAGCCTGTCCAGGGAGCCCCAGTGGGGGGACGACTTCTTTGGCATCGACCCCTTCTACATCCCCTCAGGTGGGGACACTTTGATCCTAGACTAGAGCATGGGCCCTGGTCAAAAGTAGTACACTATATAGGGAATAGGGTGCCATAGGAAGCAAGCCTAGACTAGAGCATGTAGTTTAATGGATCTGTTTTTGTAAAACATCCTTCAGTTTCTGTGTGTCATAAGAGTTGGTCTTGAATGTGTTTGACCTTTTTCATTGATTTTGTTTCCTTTTTCCATCAATTTTTTTGTCCTTTATTCTGATCAGGCCCCGAGAGTGAAGGCAGGAGCCTGACTGACTATGCCATAGCCGCAGGCACCACAGCGGTCAACGCCCAGAGGCTCCTACGGGCCCTGAAGCTGCAGAGACCTGTGCTGCTGGAGGGCTCCCCTGGAGTGGGCAAGACCAGCCTGGTGGCCGCCCTGGCAAAGGCTTCTGGGAACCACCTCGTCAGGATCAACCTCTCTGAGCAGACTGTAAGACGCTGTTCACAAACTTTCACTGGGGCTCTTGTGTTAATACAGAAGGCTTTTACTATGATTATGCCAATTTAAAATGTTACTTAAAGTTTCTGGATTCATATTTTGTATACAGTGGGTATAGAAAGTCACCACCCCCTTTCAAAATGTTCACCTTTTGTTGCCTTACAGCCTGAAATGAAAACACATCAAATCAGACTTTTTCTGGCTTTATTTATACACAGTAACCCACAATATCCAAGTGAGAAAAATGTAAACTGTAAAATACCCTATTTGGTTAAGTGAACCCCCCCCTAGAATTGCAATTGCAACCTTGCTGAGGTATAAACAACCACCTTCCAGATCAAAAATCAAGCTAATTTGCTTCCATCTGTGATCAGTTATAGTGACTTTGATTAGTTCAGAATAAAAGCAGTTGTTCATAGAGGACTCCACTGCTTAGTAGTGCAATTCAAAGCAAAGAATCCACTATGGGCGGAAAGGTACTTTCAAAAGATCTACGAGATAAAGTTGTTTAAAGGCACAAGTCAGGGGATGGCTATAAAAAGATTTCAAAGGCTTTGTCTATCCCTCGGAGTACAGTTAAGACTGTTATTAAGAAGTGGAAGGCATATGGAACCACCCAGATCCTGCATAGATCAGGCCGTCCCTCCAAACTGGATGACCGGGCAAGGAGGAGACTGATCAGAGAGGCTACCAAGAAGCCAATGGCAACTTTGAAGGAGCTTCAGGCCTTTATGGCAAAAGAATGGTCAATGTGTGCATGTGACCACAATATCACAAGCGCTCCACAAATCTGGCCTCTATGGGAGGGTGGCAAGAAAAAAAACACTCCTCAAAAAAGGCAACATCAAGTCTCGTTTGAGCTTTGCCAAAAAGCACATTGTAGATTCTGAGGCCAAGTGGCAAAAGGTGCTGTGGTCAGATGAGACCAAAATTGAACTTTTTGACCTGAACGCAAAATGATGTCTGGCGAAAACTTTTCCACCCAAAGAACACCATGCCTACAGTAAAGCACGGCGGTGGCAGCATCCTGTTGTGGGGGTGTTTCTCTTCAGCAGGGACTGGAACACTTGTCAGGATAGAAGGGAAAATGGACAGTGCAAAATACCGACAGATTCTTGAGGAGAACCTGCAGCCCTCTGCCAGGAAGTTGAAAATGGGAAGATGGTTCACGTTTCAACATGACAATGACCCAAAGCACACCGCCAAAGCAACCATACAGTGGCTGAAGGACAAGAAGGGAAATGTCCTTGAGTGGCCCTAGTCAGAGCCCCGACCTAAATCCCATCGAGAATCTGTGGAATGACTTGAAGAGTGCAGTCCATGAGCGGTCGCCATGCAATTTCACTGAGCTTGAACATTTCTGCAAAGAAGAATGAGCAAATATTGCACAATCTAGGTGTGCAAAGTTAGTAGACGTATTCAAAGAGACTCATGGCTGTAATTCAAGCAAAAGGTGGTTCCACCAAGTATTAACTCTGGGGGGGTGTTCACTTATCTAAATAAGGTATTTTACTGTTTTAATTTTCAGCGTTTTTTTTAGATTTTATTTTTCACTTGGATATTGTGGGTTACTGTGTGTAAATAAAGCCGGGAAAAAGTCTGATTTTATGTGTTTTCATTTCAGGCTGTAAGGCAACAAAAGGTGAACATTTTGAAAGGGGGTGGTGACTTTCTATACCCACTGTATAGTATTATTATGTCATTTTTGAACTTTCAACTTCAGGTACATGTTATTGTCATATTGTCGTACTGTTATAAATTTATACGATTGTGAAATTAAATGAGCGAGGAATTAACAACACAGTAATGGACAAGTGGAAGCACTTTTAACCTATATATGATGTCATTTCATTTCCTGACAGGATGTGACAGACCTGTTTGGGACCGACCTGCCTGTGGAGGGAGGAAAAGGGGGAGAGTTTGCATGGCGGGATGGCCCTCTCCTGGCTGGACTGAAGGCTGGACACTGGATTGTCCTGGATGAGGTGGGGGCTCATTAACTCACCAGCAAATAGACATTTGTATAAACTTACTTGAATTTGTGTTGTTTTAGGTGAAATTTCGTGGGACCACAGAAAAGTTTGGAGAAGAATGAGATTTTATGACACGTCTATTTTTCTGTGTTTTTCTGTGTAGTTAAACTTGGCATCACAGTCAGTCCTGGAGGGGTTAAACGCCTGCTTTGACCACCGTGCTGAGATCTACATCCCAGAGCTGGGCATGAGCTTCCAGGTGCAACACGAGAAGACCAAGATCTTTGGCTGCCAGAACCCCTTCACACAAGGAGGGGGGCGCAAGGGCCTGCCCAAATCCTTCCTCAACAGATTCACTCAGGTAAGTGATAAAGAGCTAGTGTTTTTTAGATATATTATGTAATAAATATTATGGTTGATTGAATATATTTTAGTCATTTGGGGAAATAAACTGACATTTCACCTATTTTCTCAGGTGTTTGTGGATCAACTGACCAGTGAGGACATGGAATTCATAGGTGACTCCATCTTCCCGAACATTGACAATCAGATCATCTCTAAAATGGTGCAGTTCAACAACCGGGTAGGTAGAGCAGTCCTGTTACACTGACAGTTTTTTGGCTCTGTGACCGTTGACCATTGGGGAGGTGACATGTGTCCATATTTGACCTCACTGTGCCAGCCAAGGACAATGCCCACCAGCCTGTAGAGCAGCGGCCGATGTTCCTCACATTTAGTGCATGGCAAAGTGACCAAAAACACTATGTCCTTGTCAAATGGGTCACTATAGTCCCTCTGATTTATGTTGAGGACTTTTCCACTTTAACTGTCCCCTCTGTAATGTCATGAAGTGACTAAGCTCCCCCCCCCCCATTTCAGTGTTGGCCACCATATTTCTCCTAGTCCTTTTTTGCTGTCTTAAACACCAATTTGCCCAGCCACTCACATTCTTTAACACTGTTCCCCTAAAAAACAGACAGTAAAAATATTATGTTTTGATGGACAAAGTTCTGTTGTATTCTTATTTTCTCACAGCTGGTCCATGAGGTGTCTGTGGAGAGGAAGTGGGGTCAGAGAGGAGGCCCCTGGGAGTTCAACCTGCGTGACATGTTCCGCTGGTGTCAGCTGATGCAGACCGACCAATCACCAGGGTTCTTCAACCCGGGGCAGCATGTGGGGTTGGTGTACGCTGACAGGATGAGGACCGAGGCAGACAAAGCCCAGGTATGTAGACTACAACTCCTGTACATATGTAGTACCTTTACTTGGTGGGTTTGTGTTCAAACTTTCTTTTTTATCTCTTGACGTGTTTTGTGTGTTGTCTTCAGGTGCTGTCTGTGTTCAGGAAGGTGTTTGGTGAGGACTTTGAGCCCTACACCGGATCAAGACAATTCCACATCACTCCACTCAATTTGCAGGTCTGTCATGTTGCGAACTCCATCCAATTTTCGGTTGAAAGATATTATCAATAAATGTTTTGATCGTACTGATAACATGGTGTCATTCAGAGCTAATTATCGAGGCAGTGAGTTGACCTTCCTCTCTGTCCTCCTCCTCTCTCCCTCTCATCCAGGTGGGCTTCTCTGTGCTCCAGCGTAGCGGAGGAGCCCCTGTGGCCCTGGACCCTCCTCTGTCCATCACCCACCAGGCGCTGCGGCCCCTGGAATCCCTGATGAAGTGTGTGGAGATGGGCTGGATGGCAGTGCTGGTTGGCCCCACGGCCAGCGGAAAGACTAGCCTGGTGCGCCTCCTGGCTCTGCTCACCGGACACCGCCTCCGCGTCATGGCCATGAACAGCGCCATGGACACCACCGAGCTGCTGGGAGGGTTCGAGCAGGTAACCAATCACAGAGAGACTTTTGCGAGGATCATTTTGAGCAAGGTGATGAGCAGAATGGTTATGTGATCAAGACACATAATGAGTAGCAATTAGGAATGCAAGGTGATTTGTAGATCAGTGATTCTGTGCAGTCCAACTGCAATTTAGTCAAACACGCTTCTTTGTAGGGTAAGTTCTTTGTAGCATTTGTGAGCTTTTAGTATTGAGTGTTGAATTATAGTGCTGGTTGAGTTGGGATTGCAGCACGGGTTGGGTTGGCTCCCTTTCCTTTTCAAGAGCGTTGAGTTGGGTCGGTTTCTTTTCCAGGTGGACATCGTGCGGCCCTGGCAGCAGGTGCTGGAGAACGTGGACTACATCGTTGCCATGGTGACGCGGCGGGGTCTGATGTCGCTGGACGGGGCGGGGGTGCAGGATACAGAGTTCCTGTTGAAGACCTGGAGCCTGTTCTACCGCTGGCTGAAGGAGGAGGGGCTGGAGAGGACCGGGGGGACAGTGACCTCGGAGGCACTCAACAAACTGGAGGTCATCATCCTCCTCCTGCAGAAGCTTAACACCAAACTCAAGGTGTTCACAGGTAATGTATTTTTGTCAACTTTATTTTTTATTGAAGAACACAAACAGGCAGGAAGGTACATCACAAATGCATCGGACAATTACATCTTCCTACAGGTAATGTCAGGACCAGGCAGCTCCCTCTGGAACAGACTATCACTAGAATCATGGTGACGGAGTGTATGGGTAGTGATTTAATGAAATGTTTGAAGTAAGTAGTACATTTGGGTGCTAATGGGTCGTTCTACACTAGTTCGTTCTACACTAGGTCGTTCTACACAGGCGCTGTGGGAAAACGAACCATAACATTTTGCTCACAGCACGTGTCGTTGCTAGAGGAAAAGATCTCCCCGTCTTCATGTGATAAACTCTGGGTGAGTAGTGTAAACTCTATGTTCTGTGTCCCCACCCTCCCTCAAGACATGTCCAAGCTGCAGATGGACTTCACCCTGCTGAAGGAGCGTCTGGCCCAGCTGCAGGACGGCTGGAGTAACGGAGGCTTTGAGTGGCTGGACGGCATGCTGGTGCAGGCCCTACAGGCTGGGGATTGGCTGCTCATGGACAACGTCAACTTTTGCAGGTGAGAAATGCAGCCAATGGCATGACTAGGACCTGCATCTGAAATGATCACAATAAAGCTAATAATAACACTACATTTGTCATTTAAGGTAGATTAGGCCTTTAGCAGAACCAGGGCCTGAATCTGAAATGATCTCATTGAAGGAAATGATACCGCTATATTTCTTAGGTAGTTCCTGAAACCCTTGGTCTGAGTTAACCATTGGTCTGATGCAGGATGCCACCAGAGTGTGTTGCAGATGGTAGACGTGTGGTAAATGGCTGTTATGTTTGTGTTAAGTCCCTCTGTGTTGGACCGTCTGAATGCCCTGCTGGAGCCCGGCGGCTGTCTGACCATCAACGAGCGCGGGGTCATCGACGGAACCACACCCTCCATCACCCCACACCCCAACTTCAGGTAAAATACAAAGGATTACACACACACACACTCTGTTTGGATAGTCCAGTCTCAACTCATCATGTCTCCCATCTCCTTTAGGTTGTTCCTGACCATGGACCCAGTCCATGGACAGATCTCCAGAGCCATGAGGAACCGAGGGGTGGAGATCTACATCCCAGGGGAACACGAGGGCGTCTGCTGGGACACGCTGGACCTGAAGACTGTGCTCCACACCACTGGGGTGACCGGAGACTGTGTGTGTGACCTGCTGATCGAGATACACACCGACCTCAAAGCTACCATCTGGGGTGAGCACTGGGCACTGAGAGAAACCTCTCCAAATGAAGTCGGATATCAGTTAGATGTCAGCTGGGGTTGGCAACTTGCTTGTTTCTTCAAATGAAAGGTGTCCATAGATGGTATCCATATGAATCTCTCTCTCTGTCCATCCAGACTCCCCTGCGTCATGTGTCTCCTCCCTGCTCCACGCTGCAGCCCTGCTGTCCTGCCAGCTGCAGAGAGGGGTGGACCTGCCCAGTGCCCTGCAGCACGCCTGTGGGGAGGCTTACTCCCTCTGCCAACGCACCAACGCCAGCCAACGGGTACCAACCAACACCAGCTTGTCTATTATAGAACACTGTTTAAAACTCTCACTGCTACCCTCAGTCAATCAGCCTCTCCCTGTTACTCTGTGATGTAGCATACCCTGCCGACCAGTCTAGATCTGTGTAGTGACATCCCACTGTCCAATACGACTTTTATTGTCATATTATATAATATTTATAAGCTTGACATGTTTTGTCCTATGCTCTGTTTGTTCCAGCAAGCCCAGGAGGTGATTGAGCGGCACCTGTCCATCCTGGACACAGAGGACTGGGGCAGCGGACTGCTGTGTGCCGGGGTGTGGCCCGATGGCTTCCCCTCTGCCCTGCTATCCACGGAGGACTCCTGCTTCTCCTCGGTCCTCCGCGACGGACAGGTCCTCTCCTTCTGCCTCAACACGCTCAGCATGCAGGGCAAGAGGTGAGACTCGTATGTCACAGGTCGGGCCAGGAGTTTTTACTGATCATATGACAAACAGGTTAGAACTAGGCCCCAGAGTTTTACCGGGACTTATTGTCACTACCGTTTAGCTTGACTTGTGTCTGTGTGTGTCACCAGGAGCCGTCCGCTGAGCCTGTGTGACCTCCAGAGGGCGCTTCAGAGCGGGACAGTGCTGCACGAGGGTCTGGTGTTCTCCGGCGGCGTAGTGGACCTGGTGGAGGACGGTGACGCCCTACGCCTGCTGCCCACCGCCGTCAGGCTGCTCATCGAAAGGGCCTCACACTCCGACTGGATGCTCCGTACCGCCTGGCTCTCCAGCCTAGCCAAGAGCTACAAACACGCCCCTGGTAGGGAGCTCACTCACTGCCCTTATTCCTAGGGCTTTTATCCTTTTTGGAGCTTTGTTGCTACCTACCAGGGGTGTGCATTTGGTTTATGTTACTGTTTATGTCAAGGGACTACTCTGTGGTCAGTGGAGCTTTGTAGCTGTCTGTCTATGTGGTGCATGTTACTCTTAAGGACCTCTCTGAGATCAGTTTGTTGTTTACAGAGGTGGCGCTGGTGCAGCTGGAGGCAGGGAACAGAGCTCTGAAGGCCATGTTCAGCAGCAAGCTGACTGTGAAGGGGAAGTGCCTCACTGAGCTGCTGCAACCACACAGCACAGGTAGGCTAAACTAACTCAATTCCTCAACGTATACTCTATATACCGATTGTACAAAAAAACAAACTCTCCAGCTATTTCGGAACACCCTCCAGCTCTTTTTCACAGATCTTACATACCATAACTCCCATCAAAACAATTACTTTTCACAAATTGAACAACTGACATTGCTGGTCATGTCTGTGTTCTTGTTAGATGACTACAGGATTCTGGTGGACATGCGTTGGAACAAGCAGTACCTGGACATTCTGGCCAACACGTGTAACTTTGAGGACGAGGAGAGGTACATGGAGTTCATGGAGGCCCTCAACGCAGTGGCCAACAGGTATGTGTCTGCCTGTGTCCCAAATGGCTCCATATTCCCTATATAGTGCACTGCTTTTTGACCAGGGCATATGGGGCTCTGGTCAAAACGAGTGCCTTATATAGGGAATAGGGATCAATTTGGGACACAGCCTCCATCCGGTAGTCTGGCTGTTTAGTAACTGGGTTTACATGGTGGCTGTGGTTGTTGAGTAACCTGGATGTGATGTGTGTCTTTACAGGATCATACTGTTGATGGACAGAGAGGAGAGGGCTGCGGTGGGGAGCTGCGCTATCAAGACATCAGCACACAACAGTGCATTGAGGCTGGCCACTGCTTTCTCTAAAGGTACACAAATACATATTCACTAGTGTAGGTGAGTTTCTTCTCCATCTTCACTTGGTGACTGTACACTACACCATGTTTAACAAAACCCAGTGGAAGTCCTTGTTCAAGTATATAGTAATTTGTCACTGTACACATATAAAGGTTTTAATATTATTGGTGTTCTAATATTAGTGTTTGTTTTGACCGTTAAAGGGACGGTGGACATTGGGCATCTGCCCCACCCAGTGCTGATGCACCTGCGCTCCTTCTTTGACCTGTGGGACACCTTCACACTGCAGGCCGTGCAATCTGGACAACCCTACATATCTGACCATCTCATGTTCGAGGTTCGTCGAACTCAGTCACTACAGTCATAATACCGTAGTAGTCATTGTAGTTCCATTTTTAGTTTTTCTCATTCAGTAACCGTCGTCAACCTTGGCTTAACTTCTTCTGTTTGTGTGTTGTGTCCACCACAGAATGAAATAGAACGGTAGTAATAAATATTATCTCTATGGTGTCCACAGATCCTGCAGCTGCTGCAGTGGAGAGACCGGTTCTGGCAGGTGTGTAACTCTCTGCCTGCCGACTCCCAGGGAGTGTCGGTCCTCTCGCTACACTGGCAGTGGGTGCAGAAACACCTCATCCTCCGGCTGCCACAGCTGTTACTGGGAGATGGCACCCATGAGTGAGTACCGCCTTCCTTTTTACCCAGGAGTCACTATTAGAATCCTCCAATAGACATTCTGGACATTAGAATCGATGACATTGACTTGACTGTAATAGTTGTTTTGCCTGCGTCCCAAATGGTGCCCTATTCCCTACATTGTACACTACTTTTGACCGGAGCCAGTGTACTAATATAGGGAAAGGTCATTTGGGAGGCAGACTTTGTGTTTTCTGGCTGCAATGTAATGACTGACAACAACCATGTTCTATCCTGCTGTTCCAGTGGTCAGCAGGAGCTCCAGACGGTGTCAGCTGCCATCCAGACCGTCCTGTCCACCTCTGTTACCATGGCCACCGCCCTGAAGAGCATCCAGAAGATGCTGGGGAAACCCCTTCCATTCAAGGTACAGAGAAACACAAACACTACCTACCTTTACACTCCCCTAACTGTTATTGGCACTCAAACAAGTGGAGTAGAGGTGCTAACTTAAATAATCAAATGATACCAGAAGATCTCTGAAGTTGAATTCTCCATTATAAAAAATATAAAAAAATAAAATAAAAATATTGTCAAAGTTAAAAACATTGAATAACGTATTTGTCAGACACCTTCATCAGATAGAGTTCCAGGAGATCGTCATGTTATATGAAGCTGTCTCCCTCTCCATCTCCCGTAGCTGGAGTCTGTGGCTGAGTGTGCTTCCCAGCTGAGGGTCCTGAGCAGGGCCCTGGACGTGGGCGACTTGAGGCTGGACAACACAGCCTCTCTGTGGAGACAGGAGCTGGTCCGCCTGCAGGGAGCCGCTCTGGGCCTGGACACAAAGGAAAGCCTGCTAGAAGCCTGGGGCCTGGTCTTGCTAGCCAACAACCAGCTAGAGCCCCAGAACTCAGGTAACCTGGTGCTACAGAGCGAAGTATGTGTCTCTTTGTCTGTCTGTGTTTGCGTCTGTCTAACTATTAATTATTCCATTCTATCCTGACCCCAGGTGTCCTAGAGAGGCTGGTGTCGTGCGTACAGCAGCAGCAGGATCACATGACCTTGTGTGGCCTTCTGGAGGTACACTCCTCCATGCATGATGAGGGGGACCAGGGGGACAGTGCCCCTCCCTGTAGGGAGGTGTTACAGCAGCTCAGCCGCAGGGCCCAGCTCTGGCCACTCATGGAGGAGCTGGCCGTACTCAACCAGCTCAGGCTCAGCACCGACCTGCTGCAGCTGGCTCTCACACAGGGGTAAGAGACGGCCAAACTGGGTCAACGGAGGAAATACATTCATGAAGGATGGAGGATTATCTTGCTTTACTGAATCAGATTTTGAATCATGCCTGAAAGTATCTATTGTTTCAAATGTATCATCTCTGGCATATTAAAAACATCACACAAAACCACCAATAATGACATAAAAAATAAGTTTGTTGTGTCATGTAGTTGTATCGATAACTAACTAGAGTTGACTTTTGTCCACAGGGACAGGGATTCAGAGGACAGCCTGCGTCGTGAGGTCTCCCAACACCTGCGCTTCTGTCTCCAGTCCACCCCCATGAACGTCAGCCAGCTCCAGCCCCTTTGGTTCCTCCTCAGCAGTGACCGGGTCAGTGGTTCAACCAGTTTACCCTCAGTATAATTGATTGATTTATTAATTTGTATTGTCCTTCAAGAGGACATTCCTGTACCTGTGCCTCAAACATAGAGCAGAAGATGTGGTTTTGTGTCATGTGTTGTTGACTGTGGTGCCTGCCTGCATCTCCCCTCCCAGCCTGTGGAGGAGCTGCAGTTTGTGTGGTGTGATCTGCTGTCGGAGGCCCTGTCGGCCCTGTGGAGCAGCAGTGTGACCTCTGACCCCGAGCGCTGGCTGAAGTGGGACCCCATGTGTCCTGAGGGCCAGATGATATCATCCAAGTCACCTCTGGGACCTGAAATAATGGTAGCTAATGGAACATCTATGATATTAGAGAGCTTGCCAAAACAAACTCAATGTGTGTTGATGTCAATGATGTTGATTTGATTTGTGCATCAGGATTTGGAGCCATTTACATCACAGAATTTAAATCAATTTCCTGCCATTCTGATTCCAATATATTACTTCTTAACCTTGTCCCCAGGCTCAGTTGCTACCACATACAGAGCCGGCTGGTGGACAAGATTAGTTCATTCTTTAATAGAATTTGCGTTTTCCATAACTGAGGCGTTCACTCACTCTCCTTGTGTCACCTCTAGGGTCCTGACATGCTGAGCAAAGCAGTGTGGTCCAGGTGCATGTTAGGGGTTCTTAGCAGCAGCGAGACAGGGGGACGTTGGGACCCCACGGGGACAACCCTCTTATCCTCGTCCCGGGTCACCCTGGGGGAGTGGAGGGAGAGGACTGAGCAGCTCCAAGATGTCACCGCCGTGCTGTGGGACAACATGGCTGTCCCGGCCC
Organism: Coregonus lavaretus; assembly: GCF_964263955.1. Classification (NCBI taxonomy): domain Eukaryota; kingdom Metazoa; phylum Chordata; class Actinopteri; order Salmoniformes; family Salmonidae; genus Coregonus; species Coregonus lavaretus. The sequence goes on from NC_140018.1 coordinate 28,450,734, forward strand.
TGGCTGAGTTCAGGTACCTCAGGCTCATAGAGAGGAATCACCATACACAACATATAGAACGCTGGCACTATAAGTAGAAAACCTCCTTACCCTACCTATATCAAGAGTGGTGCACACAATCTATGGTTTTGATGCATGTCTATAAGACCGCTATTCATATTCATTTCATTTGGCTAGATTATCTCTATCTGTCTCACACTCTCTCTCTCGGTTCTCTCAGGAGTACTGACCTGCGGCTGCAGGGTGTGGTGCTGCGCAGGCAGCTACAATCCCTGTCGGAGCTGCTCCCCCCAGGGCTGCAGGAGGGCTACACAGAGACCTGTGAGAGCTTGGTGGAGGACCAGGACCCTCTGGTAGCTGCCCAGGAGGTCCAGACCGCCCTCAGGGACTTCCTGCCCCCCAACCTGCTCCCCGAAGGCCTGCTGGACGCCCTCCTCACCTGCCTGCAGCAGTTTGTCCAGAACAGGGTCCAGGGCTCCATCCGCGTCCAAGGCTTCAGCCAGCTGGTCCGCTCCGGAGTCTTCTGGGTCAACATGGGCCTGCTGCAGATTAAGACCTGGACCCCACAGACCATCTTCGACCCGGCCGTGAAGAGAGCCTACAAGCTGGACTACGCCCAGGAGGAGGTGGGCCACTGTCAATGCAGCAGTCTCTTATTCCTTTCAACATTGTACAGTAGTAGAGAGTAGTAATGACAGGAGATATTAAGTCTCTTATCTTTTTAACATTGGAGTAGAGATCCATTATGTTCTCTTATATGTGACGTCGACGGTGCCTCTTCCTCTCTTTCCCAGCTGGCTTTGCTGCAGGAGGAGTGGAGAGGACGCAGTCTGTCCTCTCAGCTGCTGACCGGAGCTGAGCTGGAGGAAAGCAGCACCACTGACGGCTTCCAGCATCCTCGCATCAGGTGAACGACCGTCCACATTATCAAAACTCAATGTGTCTGACCTAAAACACCATGGCACTATATTATGCATTTGGCCACAGATAGTTCTGGTTGACTGGTTTTTGCCAGATAGGGTCTTTTTAAACTTAATTGTCTCTGTGTCTGCAAGGTACCTGTGGATCCGTATGCAGCAGGTGAAGGAGCAGATAGCAGAGCTCTCCAGGAAGCAGGCCTGCAGGCCCAACGAGCCCCAGTACGGCAGGCTCTTCCAGGAGCTGCAGCACTACCTCTGCAGCATCGGCCAGCCAGCCGCTGTGGAAGACCTGCTCTCCCACCTGCTGAAAGCCCTCCAGGGGAGCGGCCCCAAATTCAGGTCGGGGACTCAGGGCCTGCTGAAGGAGGAGGCCGTGTGGCAGGCCTCGCAGCACCGCTTCGCCCAGAGGCTGGCGGAGGAGTACCCGCTGTACCCTGACGTGGTGGGGCCCCTGAGGACCGCCATCCTCCAGCTCCGCCACGGCATGAGGCTGGTGGCATCCCAGGTGGCCTCCTCCCTCACCCCCATTCCTGGCCTGCCCAAGCTGGTGTCCTGCCTGCTGGCCTTCCCCTCTGTGTCCCCCAGCCTGCCCTCTTACTTGGCCAGGGCAGACTACCTGTGCTCCAGGGGGTGTATGGATGTTCTGAGGGGCCTAGGGAAGCTCTTACCCCAGCAGGACCTGGATCAAGTGGTCCCAGAGCCCGGGATGTTACTCCTGAACGCTCTGCTGTACCTGCAGTGTCACGCCCTCTCCACAGGCCAGCTCAGCCAGGACACACTCAAACTCTTCAGACATATCTGTCAGGTGGGCATCACAGGTTTTGATTGGATAACATTGGATGTCCACTTTTTGATTGGTGTTTGTGGTCTGATCTTATTGGTTGATAGTCAGGTGGACCAACCAGTGTTCATGTTGTTTGCCATGTGATATGTCCAGGCTCTGGTGAATGAGTGGGACGAGCAGGAGAGACGTGCACGGGAGAGGGAGCAGCTCGAGGCCAGTCTGTACCGCCACCGAAGCAGACTCCACGGAACGGGACTGAGCGAGGACGAGCAAGAGGAGAGAGACTTCAGACGCTGCTTCCCCCAGTTCAACAAGGTACGGTATAGTACCAATGTAATCTCTCTTTGGTTTATCACATTTCACTATCACCTTGTCAACTTTGCATCCATAACTCACCTGCCTCTCTCGCTCTCTCTCTCGCTCTCTATAACGCTCTCTCTCTCTATAACGCTCTCTCTCTCTCTATAACGCTCTCTCTCTCTCTATAACGCTCTCTCTCTCTATAACGCTCTCTCTCTCTCTATAACGCTCTCTCTCTCTCTATAACGCTCTCTCTCTCTCTATAACGCTCTCTCTCTCTATAACGCGCTCTCTCTCTCTATAACACTCTCTCTCTCTCTATAACGCTCTCTCTCTCTCTATAACGCTCTCTCTCTCTATAACGCTCTCTCTCTCTCTATAACGCTCTCTCTCTCTCTATAACGCTCTCTCTCTCTCTATAACGCTCTCTCTCTCTCTATAACGCTCTCTCTCTCTCTATAACGCTCTCTCTCTCTCTCTATAACGCTCTCTCTCTCTATAACGCTCTCTCTCTCTCTATAACGCTCTCTCTCTCTCTATAACGCTCTCTCTCTCTATAACGCTCTCTCTCTCTCTATAACGCTCTCTCTCTCTCTATAACGCTCTCTCTCTCTATAACGCTCTCTCTCTCTATAACGCTCTCTCTCTCTCTATAACGCTCTCTCTCTCTCTATAACGCTCTCTCTCTCTATAACGCTCTCTCTCTCTATAACGCTCTCTCTCTCTCTATAACGCTCTCTCTCTCTCTATAACGCTCTCTCTCTCTCTCTCTCTCTATAACGCTCTCTCTCTCTCTCTCTATAACGCTCTCTCTCTCTCTCTCTATAACGCTCTCTCTCTCTCTCTCTCTCTATAATGCTCTCTCTCTCTCTCTATAACGCTCTCTCTCTCTCTCTATAACGCTCTCTCTCTCTCTATAACGCTCTCTCTCTCTCTCTCTATAACGCTCTCTCTCTCTCTCTATAACGCTCTCTCTCTCTCTATAACGCTCTCTCTCTCTATAACGCTCTCTCTCTCTCTATAACGCTCTCTCTCTCTCTATAACGCTCTCTCTCTCTCTATAACGCTCTCTCTCTCTATAACGCTCTCTCTCTCTCTCTATAACGCTCTCTCTCTCTCTCTCTATAACGCTCTCTCTCTCTATAACGCTCTCTCTCTCTCTATAACGCTCTCTCTCTCTATAACGCTCTCTCTCTCTCTCTATAACGCTCTCTCTCTATCACTTTCTCTTATCTCTCTCGCCTCAGGACTTTGCTGACATCACTGCCCAGCCCAGTCTGGAAGGACCGGCAGACAGAGGAGAGCCAGAGGAGGAGGAAGTGACAGAGGATCCCAGCGAGGCTGGCTTCCTGTCTCCAGCCTGTATGAACACTGTGGTACAGGTCCATCAACGCCTCTGTCTGGGCTACACCCAATCACTGTGGTACCAGGCCAGTGCTCCAGCCAATCACAGCAGAGATCACATCCGAGCTCTGGTCTCCTCCTATCAGACCACAGCCCCTGTGATGTCACGCTTCTACCATCTCATGGGTGGGTAGTACACTTAGTCATGCCATGTCTGTATGCATATCTATACAATTACACAACGTCTGAAATGGACAGGTGTTGGGACTTTTAAGCCCTACCTACAGTATGTTATCCTATGATTTACCTGAATCCTGCTCTTCTCTTTAGAATATTTCCATAACTCTACTGTTTGCTGTTTTAAGACATTATGACTTTGTCTAAAACTGTATTTCCCCCTTGTGGCCCTTAGACTCTGAGATGGACCAGCAGATGACAGGCACCCAGCTGCTCCTCAGCGCCCTGCTCCAGAACACGGTTCAGGGGACCCCGGGGCCCGAAGGCCTGACCCTCCAGCCAGACGGGCCCTATGACTTCTACCAGCAGCCCAACATGAGTGAGGCCCGCCTGTGTCTGCCAGTACTGGAACAGCTGGCCCTGGCCGTCAGACAGAGGCTGGAGGAGTGGCCTGAGCACCCTGCCCTAGTGCAGGTAACCATGAGTGTGACCCAACCTATGGGCTTATAAGTATCTCATATCTCCTAGTAAGGGTTTGCTGTTCTTAGTTGAGTGCTATTTTAAATGAATATTACTTACTTATTACCTAATCCACTTAATTCCTGTGTGGAACATAAGGCTTTCACAAGAGAGAATTAAACATAGGCTAATGAGTCCTTCCACCAGTGTCAGTAAGCATTCAGGTGTTTAGTGTTGCTGTGTCTGTCTCTCTGTTCCAGTTGACGGTGGTCATGGAGAGGATCATGGCCTTCAGTCTGGCCAGCCCACTGGCCAAGTTCCTCAACGGCCTGGAGATCCTGCTCAGCAAAGCCCAGGTGAGTCCTCCTGCCACCACCACTGCTGTTTTTCTCCCTCTCTTAGCCTGGTCCTAGATGCAGTATGTTTGTGCTGTCGTGACCATAGGAGTTGGCAAGACCGTACAAACAGATATGTGGCAAGGCTATCCAGTGGCGGCAGGTAGCCTAGCGGTTAAGAGCGTTGGGCCAGTAACCGAAAGGTCGCTGGTTCGAATCTCAGAGCCGACTAGTGGAAAAATCTGGAGATGTGCGCAAGGCACTTAACCCCAATTGCTCCTGTAAGTCGCTCTAGATAAGAGCGTCTGCTAAATGACTAAAACGTGAAATGTAAATATGGCTAGCTCTCCCAGGGAAGGCTCCATACACACTCCCTATAGATGTGTCCCAAGTGGCACCCTATTCCCTATAGCCCTAGTCAAAAGTAGTGCCTTAAAAAGGCAATAGGGTGCCATTTGGGACGCAGCCCATGTCTTCCATCAATGGCGCTAACCCTGTTCTATCCTAACCCCCTTTGCCCTCCTCAGGACTGGGAGAACAACGCCAGCCGCAAGGTCTCTCTGAGGAGGGAGCTGGAGCCTGTCACTAACCTCATCATCCAGTGGCGCAAACTGGAGCTCAAGTAAGAAACGGAAACAACAGGCAGGGTTATAATCCTGGTTATGATACTATTACCTTTTAAAAATATAATATCATTTTGGGTTAGAGTTATTGTAGTGTAGACTCTTGGTGAGCAATTAGCCTGCATTTTAACACTATGGGCGAAAAATGGATCCAGTTTCACACAAGCCACTAGACCAGGGTTCTTCAATTCCGGTCCTGGAGGGCCGAAACACCTCTGTTTTTCATCCTCTCCTTCTAATCAGGGGCTAATTCAGACCTGGGACACCAGGTGAGTGCAATTAACTACCAGGTAGAAATAAAAAACAGAAGTGTTTTGGCCCTCCAGGACCGGAATTGAAGAACCCTGCACTAGACTTTAAGTTATTTTCTTTTCTTTCTTTATACGCATCAACAGCTGTTGGTCCAGCAGTCTGGACAATGCCTTGAAGCGTCACACAGAGAGATCCACCAAGCACTGGTTCTCACTCTACCAGCTGGTTGAGAGGTATCTGGAGGAGCAGAGGATGGGCACCAGCACAGGTACCTATTGCACATTGATAATAACGTTGGATCACATTCATAAGATACCAAACGGAAGAAAACAGACTAAAACAGGAAGGGACTACCTGGACCTGTCCAATAAGAAACAAACATTTTTTGTTTCTGTTGGGGGGGAAAATGAAGCGTTTTCCATTGCATGGCCTAATGAACTGGAGTATTAGGAAGAACTGTATCTTACCCAGCTAACTCTCCCTGTCCTCTGTGTTGTCTCCAGTAGAGGGCGATCTGTCTCTGGAGAGTCTGTCCCTGTCCACGGTGTCGTCCACGCTGCAGGCCTTCATGGAGGGTTCCACCCTAGGGGAGTACCACACGCGGCTGGCCATTCTGCTCAGCTTCCACTGCCACATCCTCCTGGCCCCCAGCCAGCACGGACAAGGTGGGACCCAACCCAGCGTCACCTTTACAGATACACAGTAGTCTGCACTAAGTCAGTTGACTTGGTGTTCACCTTTTAGACATGCAGCTGTAGTTCTGAATAGGAAATCCTTCCTGCTTTCACAGAACCTCTCTGCAGTCTCCTATGGAATCTGCACAAGTACTACTCACAGTTCTCAGAATGCATCCAGACCAAAGTCACTCAGCTCCGCCAGCCCATTGAGAAGGAGCTCAAGGACTTTGTGAAGATCTCCAAGTGGAACGACGTCAGTTTCTGGTCCATCAAACAGTCGGTGGACAAGACCCATCGGTAAGATTGCCTGTTAATAAATAATCCTCATTTTCTTGTTTACAAAAAATGACCGTTACACCATACCTTTTGGAGCTTGAACCCAATGCAGTAAATACATTACATTATAGACTGGGTGGTTCGATCCCTGAACGCTGATTGGCCGACAGCCGTGGTATATCAGACTGTATACCACGGTATGACAAAACATTTATTTTTACTGCTCTAATTACATTGGTAACCAGTTTATAATAGCAATAAGGCACCTCAGGGGTTTGTGGTATATGGCCAATATACCACGGCTAAGGGCCGCATTGCGTCGTGCCTAAGAACAGCCCTTAGCCGTGGTATATTGGCAATATACCACACCCCCTCGGGCCTTATTGCTTAAATATCCACCACTCTCATGGTTTCCCAGCACCCTGTTTAAGTTTGTGAAGAAGTTTGAGGCAGCGCTGAGTGGGCCGTGTGCCCCGGCATTGATGGAGCAGGGCAGCAGTGCTAGCCTGGACAGTGTGGATGCCAACCAAGAGAACACCCCACTGCACAGGATTCACCATGCCCTGAAGAACGCCCTCCCTGGCAAGGCCAGAGACCTACAGGTGCAGTACAAACCCCCTCTAGCCACAATCACTCGCATCAAACAGACAAGTGTCAATAATATACAATGTCAATACGGCATGTATACCATGGTATCAGCATCAATGTTCTGTTCCGACACTTGTTCTGACACAAAAACGTTATTGTTCTGACTCATAAAATGACAGTTTGGACCAGGATCGCTATCCACAAAGAGCTCCTTCAGTACATTGGTATGATGTTGGCAATGACTGTGCTTGACATACTGTGTGTTCCAGAGTGAGACCCCAGAGGAGGGCCTGGCAGGCGTGGAGCCCTCGTCTCTGCAGGGCCGCCTGCCCCTCCTCACCAGGAAGATGAGGAAGATGTGTGTGACCCTGGTGAAGAAGAACCCTCTGCTCGAGCTCTCTGAGGACCTGGACGTCTTCACCGGTAAGAGCTGGAGAAAAACTATGGCCTCACAGGTTTTAGATGAGAAATGTCTGCTTGTACTGCCTCGCTGAGAATCCATCATGAATGACAATGAGAAAAACAACGGTATCAAAGGCTTTGGATGAGAAATGTTTTCTAAAGTTCTACTACATTTATATTACATTTACGTTTTAGTAATTTAGCAGACGCTCTTATCCAGAGCGACTTACAGTTAGTGAGTGCATACATTTTCATACTGGCCCCCCGTGGGAATCGAACCCACAACCCTGGCGTCGCAAACGCCATGCTCTACCAACTGAGCTACACGGGGGGCTACCTCGGATTAGATTGTGGAAAAATCCCTCTGATTATAATTTTGACTAAGATATTTGTTTTTATTTTAGGGGAGATTATCAGTAACCTGCGTGACCTCCAGAGCCTCACGATTGACCTGAAAGCTGAGAAGGAGAAGCAGAAGTCAGAGGTCAAACACATCCTCCAGCAGAAGCAGAGAGCCCTGTCTGACCTCTTCAAGATGCTGACTGAGATCGGTGAGTCCCTCTACATAGACTTTTTATATCCCAAGCTTATGTCAGTGTGGTAAAACACTGATACTGTAGACCTATATGACTGGGGTTTACTGACTGTGCAACTGTCTCTGTGCAGGTCTGTCCTACCGTAAGGGCCTGAACTGGAACAGGACAGCGGACCCAGAGGAGACCCTGTGTCTGCAGCCGCTGGAGCTGCAGACTGCCCTTTCTGCAGTCAGGACCCAGGAGCAGGCCGAGAACACGTAAGACAAGACGCACCCACCTGGTTGCTACACAGACACCACACCTGAAATATTACACTTTGAGATGCTGTGCAGTATGTCATTGAATAGCTGTGCAGTACGTCATTGAATAGCTGTGCAGTACATTTTTATATTTTAGTCATTTAGCAGATGCTCTTATCCAGAGCGACTTACAGGAGCAATTAGGGTTAAGTGCCTTGCTCAAGGGCACATCTACAGATTTTTCACCTATTCGGCTCGGGGATTAGAACCAGCGACCTTTCGGTTACTGGCACAATGCTCTTAACCACTAAGCTACCACTAGCTGTGCAGTACGTCATTGAATAGCTGTGCAGTACGTCATGGAGTAGCTGGTTGACTGTGGCATGGAACTGTGTCTGTTTCAGTTTGTTTACTGAGATGAACGCCGCGTGGGACGGCTGTCAGAAGTATTTCTACCGCTCGTGGGCCCGCAGAACGGCCATGATGACTGCTCTTCAGAGCGCTGCTAAGGTGAAATACTGAGAAGGAATGACCAACAGATTGACTTTATTGCGATTGAGAAATATCGGTTATTTTGTGTGTTCTAAATGTTGTCACTAAATGGGGTCTAAACCATTGAATTACTGCCAAATTATAGGATATCCATGGTCTTAACGCGTCTGACTTAGCAAATATGAAAAAGTGTGTGCCGCAATTTGAAATTGGTGTCTGATATTTTTAACTGTGTGTATGTGTTCCAGGAGCTGGGGATTGGGAACATTGATCGTTGCCGAGGCTTCTCCTCCCATCTGTTCAAGCTGCTGCTCAGACAGAGGCGACGCATGGCCAAGCTCACAGAGCAGTGGGTCCACCACAGGTGAACCTTAACCTCTAACCTTACACCTCAGAACTTACAATTTGGATAGAGTTGTGTATCTCTTAGTATGACTGTGTCCAAAATGGCACCCTATACCCTATATGGCACCTTATTCCCCATAGCGTCCTAGTCAAAAGTAGTGCACTATATAGGGAATAGGGTTCTATTTGGAAGACAACTTGAGTATCTCTATCTGTAGTTGTCCTTCTAACACTCTTTTTGGCTTGTATCCTCTCTAACACATACAGGAGGCTAACAGTCAGTGTTCAGGGCATCCAGGCTAACCTCCAGTCCCACAGTGAGGCCGCTGGTGGCCTTCCCCCCCAGGCTTCTCTCCAGGGCTGGGTGATCAAGGCCCAGGGCCTGGCGGCGCAGTGTGCCACCCTCCTCCAACAGCTCTCCTGGCTGCTGCAGTGTTGCCCTGAGGGACCCCAGCAGACTGACGGGTCAGGCGGGCAGAGGGAGCCCACCCTGAGGTGCCCGTCCCCCCTGGCATCTCAGAGGCAGCCCCCTGGGTGTCTGCTGAGAAGGGGAGACCCGGCCTGGAGCCAGCTGAGCCAGCGCGTGGCGGACATGCTGGGTCAAACCCGGAGCCTGAAGGAGGAGCTGGATGCAGTGGCACTGCAGTCCACACAGGGGGCGCTGCACTCCTGGTAAGGCCTAGGAGCACAAGATAGCATTAGGAATACTGATAGCATTACACAGACACTTAACACAGATAAGAGCATTAAGCTTTGGTCTTCATGTCTTTTTAGATATCCTCTACATTGAAATCAATGGTTGATTTTGATCTTGTTAGATCATTTAATAATTGAACCATTATGTGAATATTCCTTCCCATTCATGCTCATTTGCTAACCCTCCCTCCTCCTCATTTCCTCAGGAGCCACTTCTCTGTGTGTTGCTCTGGCTATGACCGGCTGGGTTCCGTGGCGGCACAGATGCCCATGGTGGAGCAGCTGTTCACCCCCACCGCCCACGAGGGCACGGTCGACACCCAGCCTGGCCTGACCCGGGGCTTGCAGTACGTCAGAGGAGAGGTGGAGGCCACCCTGATGGAGTTCACCACCTGGAAGACCCAGCTACTCTCCCTGGGCCACGCACACACAGGTGAAAACAGACCGATCATGCTTAGTCAATCGATCAGTCACATGTAGATTATAATGCCCTTTTCTACATCAGAAGTAATCCTGCGCAGACGCCATCATAGAACAAATGGTATTCCAATGGTATTACACTGGTGTTCAAATTGTATTACATTGTTATTACATTGTTCAAATAATTTTCTCTTTTCTCTCAGGTTACCAGCAAACATTTCGCTCAGAGTTCTCTGCTGAACTTGAGAACGCCATCAACACTCTGCTGGTTTCCGTGCAGACCCTGGTGAAGAGGAGGGAGGGGGAGCAGCAGGGAGAACAGCAGACAGACACCAAGAGAGGTGAGGAGAGACTCCTGCTGTCTGCCTCCAATAACACACCTGGGTCGTATTCGCTAGGCACCAAACAGAAGAAAACAGACTGAAACTGGGACTTTGCTTTGTGTCCTTGTGTGGTTATTGTCGGAGAACTGTAGGAGAACTACCTGTCTAAAAAAGCAAGCCGGAGTGAAACTGGGCCAAGATTTGTTAACATGATCAATCCTAGCGTCCTGTAAAGTGTGTTGATCATTGATGGGGAATGGGGATGTCATTTCCTGTCGTATCTGCCTGTTCCAGAAGGTGAGGAAGAGGAGCCCCAGGAGGACCTGCTGAAGCCTGGTCACCTGAGCCGTCTGCTGGATGAGGAGTTAGGAGCAGAGGTGGCGTCTCTCTCCCTGGGGGAGGTCAGCGACACACTGGAACAGCTACTGGAGAGACTCAGAGTACACAGAGACTCCTGTCCACCTCACCAGCTCCAGGTGGGTGCAGTCACATAGCATATACTGTAGCCTATACCGCCCTCTAGTGTAGTGGAGATACAATACTAAAACACAATGCTACTGTAAGGTAGCCAATAATTTCAAAGTCGCCGTAGGAGTTCATTATTCTTTCTCCCGAGGTTTTCTGAACGATGATGTCCTGTTGTTTCAGATTGCTTTGTTTGTGATATTCATATATCACCATTGACCTTCTGTTTTACTCCTTTGTGCTGTGTTTAGGAGCTGAGTGAGGCGTGCAGGCTTCTGGTGCGTCTGGAGCCCATGTTGGGGGTGTACTCTGAGCTGGTACGCTACTACCTGGCCGTGTCACTGGGAGCCCACAGGAGCACTGGGAAACTGCTCTCTGTCCTGGCTGGCATCTTCACGGAGCTAGCCCAGAAGGTAGTGTGCTATAACCCTTCTACTGGGATCTGCTTTAAAACACAGTATAAGGTTCTCTGTGAAAACGTTTTAAGTAGTGAAAAACGTTAGCACAAACTGTAGTTTCAGTACCTGTTTATTTCTACTGTTTGGGTAAGTCACCTACGCTGCAATGGTGCTACAGTACAGCCACTTTTTTTTCTTGTTGATTGTCCTATTGTCTTGTTCTGCAGGGCTTCTGCCTCCCCCAGGAGCTGATGGAGGGAGGGGACGGAGAGGGGGCCACAGAGTTCCACGACTACGAGGGTGGAGGCATCGGAGAGGGAGAGGGCACCAAAGACGTTAGCGACAAGATCGAGAATGAAGAGCAGGTGATGTCTACAAGAATGACATTATTAATGCAGACATTATAAGATCTATGTTTTTTGAGTAGTGTTGCTCATGAAGGGGCGAAGCCTAACTTCCACTGACATCAATTCATGACTAAGTAAAAAACATTGACTTGGTGAGAGTTGGGATTCAGCCCAAAAGTTAAAACGTTTTGCTAGCTAAAATTGTAATGTTTCTGTCGTAGGTGGAGGATACGTTCCAGGAAGGCCAGGAAAAGAAGGAGGAGGAGCCTGACAAGAAGAACATTGAGGAGGAGGACAACGCCATCGAGATGTCCGAGGACTTTGACGGCCAGATGCATGATGGAGACCAGCAAGAGCCAGGTGGGAAGACAGACCTCTTAACACACAGCCTCATGGCAGTCTGAACTTTCTCCTGGGTCATGTTCATTAGGCACCAACGGGAGAAAATAGACTGAAACATTGACTACCTCGAATCTGTCCAATAAAAACACAAATTTTCATTGTCTGTTGCAAAACGCTTTAAACTGTTTTCTGTTGCATGCCCTAATAAAGCCAACCCTGGTCTCACATCGCAAAGCGCTGTTGGTTGTTCCTTTTCAGGTGAGGATGACGAGGAGGAGTCTGACAAAGAGGAGGATGAAGATCTGGATAAGAAGATGGGTGACCTAGGCGAGGGCCAGACGGACACGCTGGATGAGAGGATGTGGGGTGATGATGAGGATGATGAAGAGGAGGAGGGCAGTGACAAGGAGGAGGAGTCAGGCCAAGGAATGGACCAGGTACAGGGAGGAAGAATTAGATGAAACTGTGTTGAAATATCTGACCGAGAGTGCAGTATCTGCCACTTGCGACCAGTCAGCATGCTACTGTATTCGTTGTTTAGTAATTGTTCTTCTGTTTGTCTTCAGGGGGAATCAGAACTGGTCGCCAAGGACGACAACCTGGATGCAGCAGATCCCAACAAAGACAAGAACAAAGACGATCAAGACCAAGAGTTGGACGAAGAGGATAAGGAGAAGATCCACGAACAAGGGGACGAGGTAAGCTTTAACTAGGAAACAATGTTCACTTAGAAAGACCAGTAGTTTGGTCAAACTATCCCTGGCTGTGTAATGAGCATGCGGCCACTAAATCTCAGGCTGTAGTTAGGTGTGTTTTAGCAGGACTGCCAGACCGTATCTGATTTGAGTTTTTCTGTGTGTGTGTGTTCCAGCGGGAGTTTGATGAGAACGAGGTGGACCCGTACCACGGGAAGCAGGAGAAGAAGCCTGACCCGGAGGCCATGGACCTGCCTGATGAACTCAACCTGGACCAGGAGGAGGAGGAGGCCGGGGACGAGGGGGATGGAGAGGGAGAGGGTGAGGCTTCAGTAAGGTTGAAGGGTCAACAGGGGAGGAGAGGAACATACTTGGGTTCAAATATTATTTGTCTTCTTTCAAATACTTTGTGTTGGACTGCCAGGTAGGCAGGGTTTGTACTTTGAGACTATTCCACTGGGTCCATTGTGCCCGGCAAGCTTAATTAAATCCCCCATGCAGTCTTTGTAATTGTATTTTTAAATCATCGCTTTGTCTAATAAATCACTTTGTGTTTATTTAATAAAAATAACTCCAATATATATTTTTTATCATATATTTCCCTGAGCCTCCTTTGGCCCTTGAAATGCTCAGTCTGATCGTGTGGGTGTTAGGAAACAAATGTTATTCACATACATAGCCCTGATTGGCTGATAGATCTAGAGCCCAACCCCTTACCCAGATGAACAGTCATTGGTCTATTATAATCAGATCACATTGTGACATGATGTGGGCCAAAAATTCCATCCCACCTGAATTATTTTTCTCCAAATAGCACTCACTCAAAAAGGGCATTATCAATTTCAGTATTATCTTGACCTCCATGTGGAAATGTCTTTTAAAATAAAAAAACGGGATAAACATGTTTTTAACTTTACTGCCCCTTTAAGCGCAGCTAAATGATTTGAAAGAAGACAAATACTACTTGAACCCATGTCTGGAGAGGAACAGGTGGAGACACCACAGAACCAGTGTCTGACAATTGAGTTTCTTTCCTCCAGAGGAAAACCCGTTGGACATTGACGAGAAGCCCATGGAGCTGGACGAAAAGGAGGGAGCGGAGGAGGAGGGAGGGGCGGAGGAGATGGCTGAAGATCAGACAGACAAACAAGGAGAGGAGGAAGGCCAGGAACCCAAGACTGAGGAGGAAGAGGGAGGTGGAGGAGAGAAAACCGAGGAGGACAAAGAGGCGGCCGAGGAGGAGGAGGAGGAGGAGGAGGTTGAGAAGGACGAAGGACGGGAGGCTGGGAAAGAGGAGGACATGGCCATCCCTGCAAACGAAGGCCAGAAACCAAAGGTTGTATGACTTGTCTCTTCTTGCACCTTGGAGATCCAGATTGTTTTGCTAGTCTGGTGTTTAACACCTTTCTTCGTCATTGCCCACAGGAGGAGGAAGAGGAGGGTGCGGGTGAGGATGAGAAGCAGCCAGAGTCCGCAGAGCGGAAGGAGCACAAAACGGACGGTCAGACGGGAGAGGAGAATGTCCAGAGTGAAACAGCCGTGGAGCTGGCAGGGGAGGCATCCGAGAGAGACCAAGCTAAAGAGGTACACACCCACCTCACCCAACCCATTTACAGCCCATGGAAATGATTAAATGCACACACTTGACCCTCTTGTGTTGTTGTGTTGTCCAGGAGCATGGTAGTGGAGCGGCTGATGCCAGTCAGTCAGAGGGACACGAGTCCAAACTCATGGCAAGGATGTCCTCTCAGAAACAGAGCCAGAGCAAGACACAGGTATGTCTGGTCTACGAATCTCTACAGCACGTGTCACTCATTCCACGGAGGGCTGAGTGTCTGAGGGTTTTCACTCCTCCCTTGTACTTGATTGATGAGTTAAGGTCACTAATTAGCAAAGAACCCCCCTCACCTGGTTGTCTAGGTCTTAATTGAAAGGAAAAAACTAAAACCTGCAGACACTAGGCCCTCCATGGAATGAGTTTGACACCCGGCTCTACAGTATGTTCTTGAGGTGAAGTGAGACCGAAACATTTCAAAACGTGATCAAATTCCGTTTGGGTTTTTAAGATGAGCAATATATTTCCAAATGTGTTCTTATTCTGACCTGGCTGTTCCAGAGCTTCAAGAGGAAGCCGGGGCAGGCGGAAAACGAGCGCTCGACGGGCGACTACAACGAGCGCATCAACAAGCGCCTGCGCACGGTGGAGAGCAGTAAGGAGAAGATGCAGGAGAACAACCAGACTGAGGCCCAGCAGGAGTCCGACCTGTATGAGCACATCAAACAGGGAGAGACGGCCTACGACACACAGACATTCGGTGAGGCAGCAATACACCACCGAACACTCACTGCACAGATATCCATACCACAGAGTTCCCGTCACACTTTTATCATCATTAGAAGACGATCGTTGAAGACGTCAGCTTCCCTTCCAAGTGTCCTGGTACCGTTCTAAAACCTTGTCTCTTGACATTTTACAGATGTTGCCAGTGCAGACCAGCAGAAACCAGCCGGAGCCCCCCAAGAGGAGGTCCAAGAGGATGAGGACATTGCTATGGATACGGAGGAGCAGGAAGAGAACCTGCAGGCTGTTGAGGCCCAGGAGTTGAAGCCAGAGCAGCTGGAGTCGAACAGAGCATCACAGAAAGGTGCTCTAACCATCTCCTCATCTCACTTGTGTGTGTGTGGGTGCGTGTGTGTTTGCCTGTTGTTAATGTGTCTTACTCCTGAGTGGCGCAGTGGTCTAAGGCACTGCATCGCAGTGCTAACTGTGCCACTAGAGATCCTGGTTCGAATCCAGGCTCTGTCGCAGCCGGCCGCGACCGGGAGACTCATGGGCGGCGCACAATTGGCCCAGCGTTGTCCAGGGTAGGGGAGGGAATGGCCGGCAGGGATGTAGCTCAGTTGATAGAGCATGGCGTTTGCAACGCCAGGGTTGTGGGTTCGATTCCCACGGGGGGCCAGTATAAAATAAAAATAAAAATGTATTCACTAACTGTAAGTCGCTCTGGATAAGAGCGTCTGCTAAATGACTAAAATGTAAATGTAAATGTTACTGTCTGTTCTCCACTGTAGGTCTAGACAGCGGAGAGCTGGAGGCTCAGAGGCAGTGTGAGGAAGACGAGGAGAGGCCAAAAGACACAAAGGGTCACAGTGACGAAGAGCACCAAGAGAGAAGCACAGAGTCTACAATCCACACCGTCCCAGAGTTGCTGATAGACACACTGCAGGTACCAGAGAGATGATCTGAGACCTGCTTAGTGCTCTACTACTAAAGAAACAGATCTGTCAGAAAGCTCTGGAGCACTCTGTATAAGATTAGCTGAATGTTTGTGTGTGTGTGTCCAGAACCCAGTCCGCGACCCAGAGGAACTGAGGAGGGAGATGGAGCTGCAGCTGGAAGCCTGGATGAAACAGGCCCCTGGAGACCGGGAGGAGGTACCAGCACTTTGGATGTCCTGCAAAACATTCACAATACCGGACACTATTTACCCTGTCATTCTCTGTTCTAATCACCTACCACTAGAAGTTCAGATCTCTGTGTAACTCATGCTGTGGTCTTGCCCTATAGGAGAGTGCAGCGGCAGCTATGTGGCACCAGTACCAGACTCTGACCTCGGCCCTGTCCCAGCAGCTGTGTGAGCAGCTCCGCCTCATCCTAGAGCCCACGCAGGCCGCCAAGCTCAAGTGAGTACCTACCGCAACAGATCATTCAGGGAGATCACAGACCAGAACAGTTACAGGCTTTTGTAACCTTTTCTATTCATTCATTTATATTTTGCTCTTCTCATTTTAAATCATGTTTTTTCTTTTTAATTTCAGTACACATATTAGCAAATTTTTTTATTCTGTTTTCTCGCTGTGTCACAGAGGAGACTTCCGCACGGGGAAGCGTTTGAACATGCGGAAGGTGATCCCTTACATCGCCAGTCAGTTCCGTAAAGACAAAATCTGGCTGAGGAGGACCAAGCCCAGCAAGAGGGAGTACCAGATCTGTCTGGCTGTGGACGACTCCTCCAGCATGGTGGACAACCACTCCAAACAGGTACAGTAGGGCTTCTCAGAGGGATGAGTGGACACAATAACCTTAGAGCAGGGGTCGGCAACAGGCGGCCCGCGGGCCAAAACCGACCCGCAAGTGATTTTATTTGGCCCCCCAAAGTTTTTCGCAACAAATAAAGCTTCAAATCACCAGGAATTAAGCTAAGAATGAGTTTAATTTAGGAAATCTGTTAATCAAGTATTCCAACGAATAGAAAAGAGACGTGATCGTGTCTCAATGTAATCAAGGTATGAAATTATTATTTTCAAATACAATCTCTTTTTGGCCCCCCGACCAGCCGCTCCGACAAAAATCAGCTGGGGCTGAATCTAGTTGCCTACCCCTGCCTTAGTCAGTTTGCTGCAGGAACAATGTACAGTTGAAGTCTGAAGTTTACATACACCTTAGCCAAATACATTTAAACTCAGTTTTTCACAATTCCTGACATTTAATCCTAGTAAAAATTCCCTGTTTTAGGTCAGTTAGGATCACCACTTTATTTTCAGAATGTGAAATGTCAGAATAATAGTAGAGAGAATTCTTTATTTCAGCTTTTATATCTTTCATCACATTCCCAGTGGGTCAGAAGTTTACATACACTCAATTAGTATTTGGTAGCATTGTCTTTAAATTGTTTAACTTGGGTCAAACATTTCGGGTAGCCTTCCACAAGCTTCCCACAATAAGTTGGGTGAATTTTGGCCCATTCCTCCTGACAGAGCTGGTGTAACTGAGTCAGGTTAGTAGGCCTCACACTTTTTCATTTCTGCCCACACATTTTCTATAGGATTGAGGTCAGGGCTTTGTGATGGCCACTCTAATACCTTGACTTTGTTGTCCTTAAGCCATTTTGCCACAACTTTGGAAGTATGCTTGGGGTCATTGTCCATTTGGAAGACCCACTTGCGACCAAGCTTTAACTTCCTGACTGATGTCTGGAGATGTTGCTTCAATATATCCACATAATTTTCCTTCCTCATGATGCCATCTATTTTGTGAAGTGCACCAGTCCCTCCTGCAGCAAAGCACCCCCACAGCATGATGCTGCCACCCCCGTGCTTCACGGTTGGGATGGTGTTCTTCGGCTTGCAAGAAACCCCCTTTTTCCTCCAAACATAACGATGGTCATTATGTCCAAACAGTTCTATTTATGTTTCATCAGACCAGAGGACATTTCTCCAAAAAGTACGGTCTTTGTCCCCATGTGCAGTTGCAAACCTTTTTAATGGCGGTTTTGGAGCAGTGGCTTCTTCCTTGCTGAGCGGCCTTTCAGGTTATGTCGATATAGGACTCGTTTTACTGTGGATATACACTGCTCAAAAAAATTAAGGGAACACTAAAATAACACATCCTAGATCTGAATGAATGAAATAATCTTATTAAATACTTTTTTCTTTACATAGTTGAATGTGCTGACAACAAAATCACACAAAAATGATCAATGGAAATCAAATGTATCAACGCATGGAGGTCTGGATTTGGAGTCACCCTCAAAATTAAAGTGGAAAACCACACTACAGGCTGATCCAACTTTGATGTAATGTCCTTAAAACAAGTCAAAATGAGGCTCAGTAGTGTGTGTGGCCTCCACGTGCCTGTATGACCTCCCTACAACGCCTGGGCATGCTCCTGATGAGGTGGCGGATGGTCTCCTGAGGGATCTCCTCCCAGACCTAGACTAAAGCATCCGCCAACTCCTGGACAGTCTGTGGTACAACGTGGCGTTGGTGGATGGAGCGAGACATGATGTCCCAGATGTGCTCAATTGGATTCAGGTCTGGGGAACGGGCGGTCCATAGCATCAATGCCTTCCTCTTGCAGGAACTGCTGACACACTCCAGCCACATGAAGTCTAGCATTGTCTTGCATTAGGAGGAACCCAGGGCCAACCGTACCAGCATATGGTCTCACAAGGGGTCTGAGGATCTCATCTCGGTACCTAATGGCAGTCAGGCTACCTCTGGCGAGCACATGGAGGGCTGTGCGGCCCCCCAAAGAAATGCCACCCCATACCATGACTGACCCACCGCCAAACCGGTCATGCTGGAGGATGTTGCAGGCAGCAGAACGTTCTCCACGGCGTCTCCAGACTCTGTCACGTCTGTCACATGTGCTCAGTGTGAACCTGCTTTCATCTGTGAAGAGCACAGGGCGCCAGTGGCGAATTTGCCAATCTTGGTGTTCTCTGGCAAATGCCAAACGTCCTGCACGGTGTTGGGCTGTAAGCACAACCCCCACCTGTGGATGTCGGGCCCTCATACCACCCTCATGGAGTCTGTTTTTGACCGTTTGAGCAGACACATGCACATTTGTGGCCTGCTGGAGGTCATTTTGCAGGGCTCTGGCAGTGCTCCTCCTGCTCCTCCTTGCACAAAGGCGGAGGTAGCAGTCCTGCTGCTGGGTTGTTGCCCTCCTACGGCCTCCTCCACGTCTCCTGATGTACTGGCCTGTCTCCTGGTAGCGCCTCCATGCTCTGGACACTACGCTGACAGACACAGCAAACCTTCTTGCCACAGCTCGCATTGATGTGCCATCCTGGATGAGCTGCACTACCTGAGCCACTTGTGTGGGTTGTAGACTCCGTCTCATGCTACCACTAGAGTGAAAGCACCGCCAGCATTCAAAAGTGACCAAAACATCAGCCAGGAAGCATAGGAACCGAGAAGTGGTCTGTGGTCACCACCTGCAAAACCAGTCCTTTATTGGGGGTGTCTTGCTAATTGCCTATATTTTCCACCTGTTGTCTATTCCATTTGCACAACAGCATGTGAAATGTATTGTCAATCAGTGTTGCTTCCTAAGTGGACAGTTTGATTTCACAGAAGTGTGTTACATTGTGTTGTTTAAGTGTTCCCTTAATTTTTTTGAGCAGTGTATATACTTTTGTACCAGTTTCCTCCAGAATCTTCACAAGGTCCTTTGCTGTTGTTCTGGGATTGATTTGCACTTTTCGCACCAAAGTACGTTCATCTCTAGGAGACCGAACGCGTCTCCTTCCTGAGCGGTATGACGGCTGCGTGGTCCCATGGTGTTTATACTTGCGTACAGATGAATGTGGTACATTCAGTCGTTTGGAAATTGCTCCCAAGGATGAACCAGACTTGTGGAGGTCTACAATTATTTTTCTGAGGTCTTGGCTGATTTTCTTTTGATTTTCCCATGATGTCAAGCAAACAGGCACTGAGTTTGAAGGTAGGCCTTGAAATAAATCCACAGGTACACCTCCAAATGACTCAAATGATGTCAATTAGCCTATCAGAAGCTTCTAAAGCCATGACATCATTTTCTGGAATTTTCCAACCTGTTTAAAGGCACAGTCATCTTAGTGTATGTAAACTTCTGACCCACTGGAATTGTGATACAGTGAATTATACAGTGAGGGAAAAAAGTATTTGATCCCCTGCTGATTTTGTACGTTTGCCCACTGACAAAGAAATGATCAGTCTATAATTTTAATGGTAGGTTTATTTGAACAGTGAGAGACAGAATAACAACAACAAAATCCAGAAAAACACATGTCAAAAATGTTATAAATTGATTTGCATTTTAATGAATAAGTATTTGACCCCTCTGTAAAACATGACTTAGTACTTGGTGGCAAAACCCTTGTTAGCAATCACAGAGGTCAGATGTTTCTTGTAGTTGGCCACCAGGTTTGCACACATCTCAGGAGGGATTTTGTCCCACTCCTCTTTGCAGATCTTCTCCAAGTCATTAAGGTTTTGAGGCTGACGTTTGGCAACTCGAACCTTCAGCTCCCTCCACAGATTTTCTATGGGATTAAAGTCTGGAGACTGGCTAGGCCACTCCAGGACCTTAATGTGCTTCTTCTTGAGGCACTCCTTTGTTGCCTTGGCCATGTGTTTTGGGTCATTGTCATGCTGGAATACCCATCCACGACCCATTTTCAATGCCCTGGCTGAGGGAAGGAGGTTCTCACCCAAGATTTGACGGTACATGGCCATCATCCCTTTGATGCGGTGAAGTTGTCCTGTCCCCTTAGCAGAAAAACACCCCCAAAGCATAATGTTTCCACCTCCATGTTTGACGGTGGGGATGGTGTTCTTGGGGTCATAGGCAGCATTCCTCCTCCAAACACGGCGAGTTGAGTTGATGCCAAAGAGCTCCATTTTGGTCTCATCTGACCACAACACTTTCACCCAGTTCTCCTCTGAATCATTCAGATGTTCATTGGCAAACTTCAGACGGGCATGTATATGTGCTTTCTTGAGCAGGGGGACCTTGCGGGCGCTGCAGGATTTCAGTCCTTCACGGCGTAGTGTGTTACCAATTGTTTTCTCGGTGACTATGGTCCCAGCTGCCTTGAGATCATTGACAAGGTCCTCCCGTGTAGTTCTGGGCTGATTCCTCACCGTTCTCATGATCATTGCAACTCCATAAGGTGAGATCTTGCGTGGAGCCCCAGGCCGAGGGAGATTGACATTTTTTTTTGTGTTTCTTCCATTTGCGAATAATCACACCAACTGTTGTCACCTTCTCACCAAGCTGCTTGGCGATGGTCTTGTAGCCCATTCCAGCCTTGTGTAGGTCTACAATCTTGTCCCTGACATCCTTGGAGAGCTCTTTGGTCTTGGCCATGGTGGAGAGTTTGGAATCTGATTGATTGATTGCTTCTGTGGACAGGTGTCTTTTATTCAGGTAACAAGCTGAGATTAGGAGCACTCCCTTTAAGAGTGTGCTCCTAATCTCAGCTCGTTACCTGTATAAAAGACACCTGGGAGCCAGAAATCTTTCTGATTGAGAGGGGGTCAAATACTTATTTCCCTCATTAAAATGCAAATCAATTTATAACATTTTTGACATGCGTTTTTCTGGATTTTGTTGTTGTTATTCTGTCTCTCACTGTTCAAATAAACCTACCATTAAAATTATAGACTGATCATTTCTTTGTCAGTGGGCAAACGTACAAAATCAGCAGGGGATCAAATACTTTTTTCCCTCACTGTAAGTTAAATAATCTGTCTGTAAACAATTTTGGAAGAATTACTTGTGTCATGCACAAAGTAGATGTCCTAACCGACTTGCCAAAACTATAGTTTGTTACCAAGAAATGTGTGGAGTGGTTGAAAAACAAGTTTGAATGACTCCAACCTAAGTGTATGTAAACTTCTGACTTCAACTGTATGTTCCTTCATAGTACACTACTTTTGACCAGGGCTCATGGGTCTCTGTTCAAAAGTAGTGCACTATATAGGGAATAGAGTGCCATTTGGGAAACGCACAATGTCTCATTAATGTCTCACCTCTGTCTCCCGTGTGTCACAGCTGGCTTTTGAATCCCTGTCTGTTATTGTCAACGCTCTCACTCTCCTGGAGGTCGGGCAGGTGTCTGTGTGCAGGTGAGATGAGCGGCCTCTGTAGAGTAATTAATATTGATGTCCATGTGTTGCTCTTCCCCAGACAGTGATGTTACATTTGTTAAATGTTTTGGTTGTCACCTCAGCTTTGGTGAGACGGTGCAGCTGCTCCATCCGTTCCAACAACAATTTAACGACCAGTCAGGCGCTAGGATACTGAGGCTCTGTCAGTTCCAGCAGAAAAAGACCCAGATAGCCCAGGTGGGGTCCCTCTTTTTTTACTGCTTGATATCTTACTGTTTTCATGAATTGAAGGCCTTCCAGGCCCATTTGTTTACGGTCTGTGATATTAAATCAAATATATTTAGTGAGGTACTCTTGTTTGAGACTGACCGCCACATTGTGCTCCTATCCTTTAGTTCCTGGAGACCTCAGCCAACATGTTTGTAGCAGCCAAGCAGCACAGCCTTGGATCCATGAACACAGGTAATGTACTGGGGTGGTGCAGCATCTCCTTTGACTTGATCAATACAATAAGAATGTTTAGTATC
Organism: Coregonus lavaretus; assembly: GCF_964263955.1. NCBI lineage: Eukaryota > Metazoa > Chordata > Actinopteri > Salmoniformes > Salmonidae > Coregonus > Coregonus lavaretus. The sequence continues at coordinate 28,473,077 of NC_140018.1, forward strand.
ATTACTATAAACGAGAATGGCCTCCCCTAGTCCCTTCTTCATTTGCTAATGTATTCAAGTGGGTTTAGATCTCACTATTCCTTACAGTAATGAGTTGACATATTAATCAATGCCCACTGATTGCATTGTTCTCTGAGCCTATGGGGTCCATGCCCTGGTTGTATTTGATGTCCAACAAACAAGCCCTGTGTGAAACAGTAGGGGAGGAGCAGAGCACAATGATTGTTATTCAAAGGCAGGGTATTGTTCCTACTACAGTGCCCCTGGTGAAGCTAACATGTCCTCTATTGAGCTGTGGTGAAGATCACAGTGCAGAGCTGGTATCTGAGCTTTCACTGCTCTCCCTCTGCAGCCCAGAGGACTTGAACCTGTAAGCAGACACCCAGGGCCATTGTGGTGCAAGTGTAAACTGACCGCCTCCTCCGCTCTTGCTCCCTCTCCCTCCTCTCTCCGTCTCCCTCCCTCCCTCTTTCGCTCTCTCTCCCCCCCACAGAGACAGCCCAGCTGCTGCTCATTGTGTCGGACGGCAGAGGGCTCTTCCTGGAGGGGAAGGAGAGGGTGACGGCGGCTGTGCAGGCGGCTCGCAACGCCAATGTCTTTGTCATCTTCGTGGTGCTTGACAACCCCAACTCCAGGGTAAGGGACTTAGATGGAATCCATGTTATGTATCAAGGACTGTGGATAGTAAATGCAAAATCTAATTTACATGCTACATTTGTTAATGTGAATAATCAAATCACTATAAGATAGATGATATTCATATAGAACTATTCCCTCAAATTTTTTACAATATTCCTATTGGCATTTCCTATGTCATTTTTCTACAGGATTCCATCCTGGACATCAAGGTGCCCATCTTCAAAGGTCCGGGAGAGATGCCTGAGATCCGCTCCTACATGGAGGAGTTCCCCTTCCCTTTCTACGTGATCCTGCGGGACGTCAACGCCTTGCCAGAAACCCTGAGTGACGCACTGAGGCAGTGGTTCGAACTCGTTACGGCAACCGACCAGTAGAAGCCATCTTAGAAGGCAGCAACCAACCCCACAACGCCTCTCTGCTGCTAGCCTCTCGACAACACACGGACTCAAAAACAAACGGGACTCGCAAAGAAAGACGGAATTGCCGCTGTATATGTGCCTTTTTGTTCTTATTTTTTACTGTAATTTTTGTAGACTGTAGAGTTTGATATAGAGTTTGATAGCGACTTCCGCTGTTTAGTCCTTGTCTTCAGGCCAGGGGGATTCTGGAAGTTATTTCGCAATGTAATAACCATTGCTTTAACTTACACGTGTATAACAAATGATAGAAAAGGATACAAAATGTGATTCCCTTCCGTGTAAACAATCTCAGTGAAGAGATACTGTACCTCTTTCCCCTGTGTACTATAACCCCCTTTGTGTTGTATGGATGTTTTCTGTGTTACATGCTCATCATCAAGTCATCCTGCTTCCGTGTGAACACATCATCTGTTAATGTATGGAGGTGACAGTAGTGTTGTGATGAAGTTGTTTTTGCACAACTGTTAAAAAGCACCCCCTTCGTTATATCATGGCAAAAGAAAAAGCATGCTGCTATGGTCTTGATCCATTTCAAAAGTAATCCCAAAATTGTGCCTTGGAAGAAATGCATCTCACTTAACACCCATGTGCTTATAAAAGGAATCCATTGTTTACATGGAAATTATCATTTTGCCCAAATGTGTTATTAATACAAAGCTTAACCCTCTCTCTCTCTCTCTCAATAAAGGTCAAGGTTTTGGGAAAATTTAAGCACAAGGACTGCTAATAACAATTTTGATAAACGCTCCAATCGATGCCATTTCTCTGGTCAAAGAGACATATCCACTACATCTTACTGAAGATGAGGTTCATTCACTGCCATGAAGACACCATTAGGAAATGTCATTGCTGTGTCCCTTTGGAATACAGTTGTAACTTTAAGCGAACATATGATATTCATGGAAGTTGTTTCTTCATTCCATCCATAAATCACATCATATGACATGATACATTGTATGATGATAATAAACTTTTTAATCTGTGTTTTGAGCACATTGTTTTATCTAATATGTACTGTATTTGGTAGTAGCCAATTTACATACAGTATTATTTTATGGCCCCTGAAGAAATTGATTTTCAATAAGTACTCCACCCCACAAGAGGGCGACATTTATATTTTTATCTATGTTGACTGCCAAAACAGATCAGCTGTAGAGCTGCCTCGACACCCATGTTTGCTACAATTCACATCATGGCTAGCTCAAGGTTACCCGCGGCAGCGCTTACATTAAAACAGGTAATAAATAAATATTAATCTGTATCATGAACTGTAAACCATGCGGTTAGTGTACTACTGCCAACTAGATAGTGTTCTCTGACATTCACATTTGGGAAATAGCCAAGGCAGCATGATCAGCTAGCTAGCTAACGCTAGCATTTCAGCAGCAGCTCTAGTTAGATAGCTTGCTCATCTGATTTTAAGTGTAATATCCTCACTACGTAGCTAATACCATGTCTTTTTTTGTTAACGTTTTCTCCCTCCGAATATTGCTCTGCTAATATGATTGTTGATAAATTAGCCAGGTAACTTGCTAGCTAGCTTGCTTGGTTGTTTGCTTCCTCTGGTCTATTTCTACAGTTTCTACAGAGGCAGAAAGTGTTGAGTCTCTACAGAAACATGATGAGGACCATCAGACAAGTGCCAGACGAGGGAGACCGAAAATACCTGAGGGATTGGGCGAGAGATGAGTTCAAGAGGAATAAAAATACCACAAATCAGGTGAGATATGGTCAAGCCAAGGTGTCTGAAATTGTCATTCTGTGTTCTATCCCTGTTCTAACCATTGTTGTCTCTGTATATCTAGGACGCCATCCGAATGATGATCACACAGGCAAACATGCATCATGATGAGCTACAGTCATCCCTTGCATTGGCTAACGTTAAGAAATAATTTCACCTGTGTGGGACTGAGGTAATCAACCCATTTAAATGCTGGAAGTGAATCCCAGAGGCTTTGTTATGCTGCCTCAAATGGACTGTGGATTGGCAGCATGAAAGCCATAGGAATCAGTACACCACTTACTGTAGAAGCACCTTGGCATTTGGCCAGACCAGCTCGTTGCCGTTCTTATCGATGTATTCCTAAAACTGCTAGTGTCTGGTACATAATGGGATTTGGACCATATGAGATCTGTCATGGGGAGTCCCATATCAGATGGTTGCCATCAACATGTCCATGTCGAGCAGTGGTGACGCTTTCAGAACGCCAGCTGTGATTCAATTTTGAGGAAAGCTGCGAGAGCCATGTGTGATATGCCATTTGCAATCATGTCTGACATAATAATACCATGGGGCTCATGTTGGGCTATTGTAAAGTTGTTTGTGTCCAGATGACCCTCATGAAATATGTTATGTACATGTTGAACATAAAACAAAAATATATTCTGTAGTTTGTCTATAGTTTTTTTTACTAAATACATTTTACATCTACTTTATTACACTGAATGTATGTTCATATCAACAAAGACATCAATGTACCACAACCTCACACATGAACAGAACAAATGTCACACATGAGCACTAACTAATTTACTGTATGCACAGGTCTATTTCAGAAGACAAAAATACTTTTCATCATGCAAACAGGGTCTTAACAGTAACTCATTTTAGTGCTAAGGACAAGTATTAGGATGTTATGGTTTTTACCATCAAAGAAATAGTGGGTTGGCACAAAAGTGTATGAGTTAAGACATTGTCAGTTTGGATGAATTCTCGTGAGTTATGTTACCCTTGTAAGTCACATACCTGTATGAAAGCTTGCAGTAGCTTATTCTACTGATATTTTAAGCATCCTGGCTAACTCAACTATTTCTGAAGCTGTCTGCGCTTGTCTTTCTCTACTCTCTCATTGAATACAAATTCACAATGTCACAAAAAATGACCCACATTTTCCATAAGCAAACTGACAGAATCTTTCACATAACAGGCTTTCTCATCACAGGATAAAAAGTATTGGCATGTTGACTTTAGGACAGCGTAACATTGTGCCCAGGTGTGTACGTGCATCAGTTCCATGATGGCACCATGACAAAATCCACTGTAAATAACTATCAGTAAATCTAGGGGTTTTACAAAGCACAAACACAGGAGCTGCCCAGATGTATAGAACAAAACACATTAATAACAAGACCACATTCTACTGAATTGTCTGGCATGCCATAACATGTCTTTAAAATAAGTTACTATACAGATGATTTTATACTGTTGAATGACATTATTTGCCATAAGTATGAAATCAGCTAAATTCGGTCAATGACAATTATTTTGGTCAGTGGGTCCACTGGATCCAGGTCGCCATCTGTAATGAGCTCAGATGATGATTTTTGCTGTTCTGAAGGTTTAACTCTAAATTCTGCAGTGGTGTGCCTGTGTTAGCTGTCGTCATGCCTGTTAGTCCTGAGCATGAGTAGCTCGTCCTCCAGGTAGGTTATCTTCTCCAGCAGGGCAGCCCTGTCTGCCTGGGCCCTCTGGTCTGCCTGCCACCTGGCTTCCTGGATCTTCCTTTCATACCAGTGCTCCATCTGGGTCGACACCGCCTCAAAGAAGTACTGTGTCACCTCCAGGGCGTGCATGTTCTCCCTCTCCTGGGCAAAGCCCTCACCCCCGCCTTTCTCCACGGCTCTCTCCCCAAACACCCCCAGAGTCCCCTCGGCCTGCCCCACCGAAGCCCCCTTGTCCCCCTTGGCCTTTGTCCTGCCCTGGGATTGCCTCTTGTGGTGCTTGCCCTTGTCCCTGCACCTCTCCCTGTTTCTATCCCTCTCCCTGTCGCAGTCCTTGTCTTGCCTGTTGCTGCAGCGGCGCTCGGTGGCTGGGGACAGGCTGCTGGCCCGGTGGTTGTTGCCTCTGCTGCTTGATCCCAACTCCAGCAGTGCCACGTCCTGCAGTCCCTGGAACGGCCTGCAGGGGTCAGTAGAACACAGCGAGCGTTCCTTGGGCCGCACCACTTGGGGAGATGGGGAAAGGGATAAAGCGGGAGTTGGGGAGGAGATGTTTTCTCGCTTGTGATGTTTATCACCATCTGGAAGATTTCCAAGAGGCAATTATTAAGTGAATTAGAATTAAATCAACCTTAGAGCACGGCACACAATAAATAATTTATGATTACTCAAATTAGTTCCAGTGAGATTGCCATCTTCAAATGCAGTGTGATAGATTAGGATGATACATTAATTAACCTGCCAAAGGCAAATTTATAATTTTAGCATTTCTGTAAAAATGTTGTATTTGGGCCACATTCTCTGTTATTTACTTCTAAAAAAGGGTTTGACCTAAGAATAATATACTTAGATTATGTAACGCTTACATAAGCCTGTATCTGTGTGAAATGAGTTCCCTCTCATTGTGTGTGTGCGTTCGTGCATGTGCATAAGAGTAGTAATTCAGAGCACTGGCTATTTCACTGAGTTCTGTTTGAACCGTACCTGGAGAGTTGTCCACCTGAACCACAAAGTTATGATTGGCTGAGGGGTCCTCTGTGGCGGCCGTGTTGGGGTCTCCCTCGGTGAGGTCAGTGGTGTGGGGGGCCAGACACTGGACGCTGCCCCCAGGGTCCACCTCACACAGGCCCTCAGCCATGGATGAGGACCGACGCAGCTTGGCGTTGCGGGGGTCTCCAGCGAAGCGCACCTCAATGTTCTGGAGCTTGGCCATGCACCAGTTCTTCAGCTCGTTCACCACTGATGCCTGCTTGAAGGGCAGGCCAAGACAAGAAGAGGTTTCGTGACAGAGAAACAGCAGGGTATATACAGTTGAAGTCGGAAGTTTACATACACTTAGGTTGGAGTCATTAAAACTTGTTTTTCAACCACTCCACACATTTCTTGGTAACAAACTATAGTTTTGGCAAGTCGGTTGGACATCTACTTTGTGCATGACACAATGCATTTTTCCAACAATTGTTTACAGACAGATTATTTCACTTATAATTCACTGTATCACAATTCCAGTGGGTCAGAAGTTTACATACACTAAGTTGACTGTGCCTTTAAACAGCTTGGAAAATTCCAGAAAATGATGTCATGAATTTAGAAGCTTCTGATAGGCTAATTGACATCATTTGAGTCAATTGGAGGTGTACCTGTGGATGTATTTCAATGCCTACCTTTAAACCAGTGCCTCTTTGCTTGACATCATGGGAAAATCAAAAGAAATCAGCCAAGACCTCAGAAAAAAATATATAGACCTCTACAAGTCTGGTTCATCCTTGGGAGTAATTAACAAACGCCTGAAGGTACCACGTTCATCTGTACAAACAATAGTATGAAAGTATAAACACCATGGGACCACGCAGCCGTCATACCGCTCAGGAAGGAGATGCGTTCTGTCTCCTAGAGATGAACGTACTTTGGTGCGAAAAGTGCAAATCAATCCCAGAACAACAGCAAAGGACCTTGTGAAGATTCTGGAGGAAACTTGTACAAAAGTATATATATATCCACAGTAAAACGAGTCCTTTATCGACATAACCTGAAAGGCCGTTCAGCAAGGAAGAAGCCACTGCTCCAAAACCGCCATAAAAAAGCCAGACTACAGTTTGCAACTGCACATGGGGACAAAGATCGTACTTTTTGGAGAAATGTCCTCTGGTCTGATGAAACAAATAGAACTGTTTGCCCATAATGACCATCGTTATGTTTGGAGGAAAAAGGGGACTGCTTGCAAGCCGAAGAACGCCATCCCAACCGTGAAGCACGGGAGTGGCAGCATCATGCTGTGGGGGTGCTTTGCTGCAGGAGGGACTGGTGCACTTCACAAAATAGATGGAATCATGAGGAAAGAAAATGATGTGGATATATTGAAGCAACATCTCAAGACATCAGTCAGGAAGTTAAAGCTTGGTCGCAAATGAGTCTTCCAAACGGACAATGACCCCAAGCATACTTCCAAAGTTGTGGCAAAATGACTTAAGGACAACAAAGTCAAGGTATTGGAGTGGCCATCACAAGGCCCTGACCTCAATCCTATAGAAAATTTGTGGGCAGAACTGAAAAAGCGTGTGCGAGCAAGGAGGCCTACAAACCTGACTCAGTTACACCAGCTCTGTCAGGAGAAATGGGCCAAAACTTCCCAACTTATTGTGGGAAGCTTGTGAAAGACTACCAGAAACGTTTGACCCAAGTTAAACAATTACTAATTGAGTGTATGTAAACTTCTGACCCACTGGGAATGTTATGAAAGAAATAAAAGCTGAAATAAATAATTCTCTCTGCTATTATTCTGACATTTCACATTCTTAAAATAAAGTGGTGATCCTAACTGACCTAAGACAGGGCATTTTTACTAGGATTAAATGTCAGGAATTGTGAAGAACTGAGTTTAAATGTATTTGGCTAAGGTGTATGTAAACATCCGACTTCAACTGTATACTGAACAAAAATATAAACGCAACATGTAAAGTGTTGGTCCTATGTTTCATGAGCTGAAATAAAAGATCCCAGAAATTGTCCATACGCACAAAAAGCTTATTTCCCTCAAATTTTGTGCACACATTTTTTACTTCCCTGTTAGTGAGCATTTCTCCTTTGCCAAGATAATCCATCCACCTGACAGGTGTGGTATATCAAGAAGCTGATTAAACAGCATGATCATTACACAGGTGCACCTTGTGCTGGGGACAATAAAAGGCCACTCTAAAATGTGCAGTTTTGTCACACAACGCAATGCCACAGATGTCTCAAGTTTTGAGAGAGCGTGCAATTGGCATGCTGACTGCAGGAATGTCCACCAGAGTTGTTGCCAGAGAATTTAATGTTAATTTGTCTACCATAAACCGCCTCCAACGTCGTTTTAGAGAATTTGGCAGTACGTCCAACCGTCCTCACAACCGCAGACCACGTGTAACCACGCCAGCCCAGGACCTCCACTTCCGGCTACTTCACCTGCGGGATCGACTGAGACCAGCCATCCGGACAGCTGATGAAACTGAGGAGTATTTCTGACTGTAATAAAGCCCTTTTGTGGGCCTGGCTCCCCAAGTGGGTGGGCCTACCCATGGCTGCACCCCTGCCCAGTCGTGAAATCTATAGATTAGGGCCTAATGAATTTATTTCAATTGACTGATTTCCTTATATGAACTGTATCTCAGTAAAATCGTTGAAATTGTTGCATGTTGCGTTTATATTTTTGTTCAGTATACTATCTATTATCTAAAAGTGTTAAAATAACTGACTTTTTGTTTTCTTCTCACTTTTAAAAGTTAATATTCTGTTAACTCATATCTAAATAATGTTGTTGACTCGTCCTATACTCGTATTTGTGGCCAAAGCATTAATTGGAGAAATATAACTTTAAAAAACACACCTCAAACTTGTACAGTAGCTTGCGAAAGTATTCACCCCCCCCCCCCCCCTTAAAATTGATTTTTTGGGGGGGCTTGTATCATTTCATTTACACAACATGCCTACCACTTTGAAGATGAAAAATATTTTTTCTTGTGAAACAAACAAGAAATAAGACCAAAAAACAGAAGAGTGAATACCTTGTAGAGCCACCTTTTGCAGCAATTACAGCTGCAAGTTTCAATTACAGCTGCAAGCTGGGGTATGTCTCTATAAGCTTGGCACATCTAGCCACTGGGATTTTTGCCCATTCTTCAAGGCAAAACTGCTCCAGCTCCTTCAAGTTGGATGGGTTCCGCTGGTGTACAGCAATCTTTAAGCCATACCATAGATTCTCAATTGGATTGAGGTCTATGCTTTGACTAGGCCATTTCAAGACATTTAAATGTTTCCCCTTAAACCAATCAAATGTTGCTTTAGCAGTATGCTTAGGGTCATTGTCCTGCTGGAAGGTGAACCTCCGTCCCAGTCTCAAATCTCTGGAAGACTGAAACAGGTTTCCCTCAAGAATGTCCCTGTATTTAGCGCCATCCATCATTCCTTCAATTCTGACAAGTTTCCCAGTCCCTGCCTGCTGATGAAAAACATCCCCACAGCATGATGGTGTTCTCGGGGTGATGAGAGGTGTTGGTTTTGCGCCAGACATAACGTTTTCCTTGATGGCCAAAAAGCTCAATTTTTGTCTCGTCTGACCAGAGTACCTTCTTCCATATGTTTGGGGAGTCTCCCACATGCCTTTTGGCGAACACCAAATGTGTTTGCTTATTTTGTTCTTTAAGCAATGGCTCTTTTTCTGGCCACTCTTCCGTAAAGCCCAGCTCTGTGGAGTGTACGGCTTAAAGTGGTCCTATGAACAGATACTCCAATCTCCGCTGTGGAACTTTGCAGCTCCTTCAGGGTTATCTTTGTTGCCTCTCTGATTAATGCCCTCCTTGCCTGGTCCGTGAGTTTTGGTGGGTGGCCCTCTCTTGGCAGGTTTGTTGTGGTGCCATATTCTTTCCATATTTTAATAATGGATTTAATGGTGCTACGTGGGATGTTCAAAGTTTCCAATATTTTTTATAACCCAACCCTAATCTGTACTTCTCCACAACTTTGTTCCTGACCTGTTTGGAGAGCTCCTTGGTCTTCATGGTGCCACTTGCTTGGTGGTGCCCCTTGCTTAGTGGTGTTGCAGACTCTGGGGCCTTTCAGAACTGGTGTATATATACTGAGATCATGTGACAGATCATGTGACACTTAGATTGCACACAGCTGGACTTTATTTAACTAATTATGTGACTTCTGAAGGTAATTGGTTGCACCAGATCTTATTTAGGGGCTTCATAGCATTTATTTTTTAGAATTCTTTTAAAATGTCACTTCACCAATTTCAACTATTTTGTGTACGTCCATTACATGAAATCCAAATAAAAATCAATTTAAATTACAGGTTGTTATGCAACAAAATAGGAAAAACGCCAAGGGGGATGAATACTTTTGCAAGGCACTGTATCTCAAACAGTCAGTTTCAAAATGCTTGCTATTTCCTCATAGAACATGATGTCATCTCCCTGAGGAGGATGAGCTGGCCAATCAGCGTTCTAGAGCAGGGTTTCCCAAACTCGGTCCTGGGGCCCCACCTGGGTGCACGTTTAGTTTTTTGCTATAGCACTACACAGCGGATTCAAATAATCAACGCTTGATGATGAGTTGGTTATTTGAATCAGCTATGTAGTGCTAGGTCTAGAGGAGGATGAGCTGGCCAATCAGCGGTCTACTTGGGTGAATATTCTTAATGACCGGTATACGCCCACACCATTCTGTTGTTGGGGTACGCACACACCATTCCAACATAGAAAATATGCTTTTTAACATACCTAATTAAAACAATTTGGGAAGGAAAACTATTTCACTCACATTGTAAGTAATTATAGGTCATATTTAATAGAAATCTGAAATCACTGGGCAGTTACTTTAAAGCATTGTTGTAATATTTTAAAAAATTCACGACAACCTTGAATTAAAAAGTTTAATGATGGCACATGAAGGTATGGGAACTAGTGTTTTGTCCATCTGAGACCCGCCTCTCTTGCTGTGTTGAGTGAGTTGACACTGCTGTTAGTATTACCTGTCTCTTCTCCCCCTCCTGTCTCTCCTGCATGGCCCTCTGGTCGATCCTGTGTTGGCACTCTGTCCTCTCTGCTGACACCCTCTCTACTGTCATCTTATCTAGAGCACGGATCTAGAACCACACAATCACAAACCACATAGAGTTAAATGCCTGAGCCTGATAAAGCTGTCATAATAAATGCAAGACACCGGTTGTGAAAGAAAAGCTCACAGCTGTTTTTGACTTGACTAACATTACACTTCATTTCATTAATAGGCAAAATCAGCAAATTATGAATGCATGCCTGCCCCACATCCACTGCTGTGACTTCAGAGGCTTGTGGGATGTAGGTAGTATTCATTAGGCACCAAACGGAAGAGAATGGACTGAAACTGGGACTGGTCTACCTGTCCTGGACTGGTCCAATAAGAAACTATAATTTTCGGTTTACGTTGCAAAAAGTTGAAAACGCCTTAATGAACAGGACCCTGGTCTATTATGTACCTGATGTTTGTTCTTGCGGTCCAACTGTCCCATCTTGTTGTTCATCAGGTCCTGCACCGTGTGGATCTCTGTCTTCATCTCCTCCTTGGTGGCCTCCAGCTGGTTCTCCAGCTTGATGATCAGAGGCTCACAGCGGCAGCCATTGATAGGCGCCTGGGACACAGAAACCAACCATGGGCACTGATCCACTTGATAGCAGACACAAACTCAAACTGAAATATAATTAATTAGTAAGTACATAAGTCTTGTCCGAGCCAGAATGGCCTGTAGCATGAGGCAGCTAGATGTACAAGTACACCTCCTGGACAGGATGCTGGTCTGTCGCAGGGCCTTGCTCCGACTGTAATATGTGTTTTCTACATAGAAGAATATAGCAGCAAAGCCTGTTACAAGGTTTCAACATGACAGAAAATATCTGCTAGTAGCTCCATTCACAGTGCTTTAAAAGCAACATTAAACTTTAAAAAGTGAAGTGTAAGCATAATGAAATCATAGCATCACATGAAAAATGTAAAACAAAAGCTCTGTTGTCTGTGTGTTCTTTCTATCCACCTGCATGATCTTGCCATCCTTGCCACGGTACAGAGTGTACAGCTGATAGGCCTTGTGGTTGTGAGGCGGGGGCTGGGGGGAGGAGCCACGCAGTTTGCCCCGCCTCTTCTCTCTGTGTTTGTTCTCTCTACGGCGGAGGGGGTCAGAGACGGAGGGCTGCAACAATATATCACATATTCCATCTGTTTAATATGAATAACATATTTCACCTGGGTAAACATGTGCTGTTGTTAGAAGGTTAAGGTAATAGATGACCTTCTCTTTGAGCTTCCTGTTTGTGCTCGCCTCGATCACCTCGTGTTTGCGGGCGACGAGGTCGCTGCTGTGGGTGTCGTCAGCAGCAGATGCACTGTCCTGTGAGGAACAACAAAACTGGAACATCTCCACATCTGTGTTATCATATCTTGACGCATGTGCCCGTGCACACAGTTAGAGTGAGATGGTCAGCTGTACTGTAACTATACCTTCCTGGGGAGCATCTCATCCCTGGGCACAGACTGTGCTCGGCGTTCAGCCATCAGCTTGTCCCTCCTCTTCCTCATACTCCTGCCTCGGGTGAAGCTCTGGACCTGAATACACAGAGGGAGAGCAGTGTGAGAACTAAGGGCCAGTTTTTTATTCACTGAGGCTTTACATTTACTGACGGACATTGATTGGTTGAAGGTCCTGTTTTTATTTACCGTACTTTAGTCTGCCCAGCTCTTTACATGGAGCAAATGCAAATGATTCAATTAGTGAAGGTTTCTTGAGTAAGTAGGGATATACAGTGCCTTTGGAAGGTATTCAGACCCCTTGACTTTTTCCACATTTTGTTACGTTACAGCCTAATTCTAAAATGGATTAAATAAATAAAAATCCTCAGCAATCTACACACAATACCCAATAATGATGAAGTAAAAAACGGTTTTTAGACATTTTTGCAAATGTATTAAAAATAAAATAGCTTATTTACATAAGTATTCAGACCCTTTGCTATGAGACTCGAAATTGAGCTCAGGTGCATCCTGTTTCCATTGATCATCCTTGAGATGTTTCTACAACTTGATTGGAGTCCACCTGTGGTAAATTCAATTGATTGGACATGATTTGGAAAGGCACACATCTGTCTATACAAGGTCCCACAGTTGTCCCACAAAACCAAGCCATGAGGTCGAAGGAATTGTCTGTAGAGCTCTGAGACAGGATTGTGTCGAGGCACAGATCTCGGGAAGGGTACCAAAAAATGTCTGCAGCATTGAAGGTCCCCAATAACACAGTGGCCTCCATTATTCTTAAATGGAATAAGTTTGGAACCACCAAGACTCTTCCTAGAGCTGGCCGCCCAGCCAAACTGAGCAATCGGGGGAGAAGGGCCTTGGTCAGAGGTGACCAAGAACCCAATGGTCACTCTGACAGAGCTCTAGAGTTCCTCTGTGGAGATGGGAGAACCTTCCAGAAGGACAACCATCTCTGCAGCACTCCACCAATCAGGCCTTTATGGTAGTGTGGCCAGACGGAAGCCACTCCTCAGTAAAAGGCACATGACAGCCCGCTTGGAGTTTGCCAAAAGGCACCTAAAGACTCTCAGACCATGAGAAATAAGATTCTCTGGTCTGATGAAACCAAGATTGAACTCTTTGGCCTGAATGCCAAGCGTCATGTCTGGAGGAAACCTGGCACCATCCCTACAGTGAAGCATGGTGGTGGCAGCATCATGCTGTGGGGATGTTTTTCAGCGGCAGGGACTGGGAGACTAGTCAGGATCGAGGCAAAGCTGAACGGAGCAAAGTACAGAGAGATCCTTGATGAAAACCTGCTCCAGAGCGCTCAGGACCTCAGACTGGGGCGAAGGTTCACCTTCCAACAGGACAACGACCAGAGCCCAGACTTGAACCCGATCGAACATCTCTGGAGAGACCTGAAAATAGCTGTGCAGCAACGCTCCCCATCCAACCTGACAGAGCTTGAGAGGATCTGCAGAGAAGAATGGGAGAAACTCCCCAATGCAGGTGTGCCAAGCTTGTAGCGTCATACCCAAGAAGACTCGATGCTGTAATCACTGCCAAAGGTGCTTCAACAAAGTACTGAATACTTAGGTAAATGTAATATTTCCGTTTTTTTATTTGTTATAAATTAGCAAACATTTCAAAAAAACTGTTTTTGCTTTGTCATTATGGGGTATTGTGTGTAGATTGATGAGGGAAACAATTTTATCAATTTTAGAATAAGGCTGTAACGTAACAAAATGTGGAAAAAGTCAAGGGGTCTGAATACTTTCTGAAGGCACTGTAGCTACAGCTAAAATAGCACAAATAATGCTGACTAGTTTAGCCTCTCAATTTCCCTATCACTTCCAAGTGCCAATGGCTATCTAGCTCTATAGCAGTCTCCTATGGACTCTGCCCATACTTGCACTTAACGCAGAAACACCTTTACTGCCAACCCACAGGAATGATGTCAGGTAGGTGTTATGGCGATATGAGAATTTCAGACAGATAAAAACGCCAGTCAAACACCTGAAGTATCTATATTCAAGTCCAAACACAGCATGAGTGTTTTCTATATAAATATATACAGTGAGGGAAAAAAGTATTTGATCCCCTGCTGATTTTGTACGTTTACCCACTGACAAAGACATGATCAGTCTATAATTTAAATGGTAGGTTTATTTGAACAGTGAGAGACAGAATAACAACAACAAAATCCAGAAAAACGCATGTCAAAAATGTTATAAATTGATTTGCATTTTAATGAGGGAAATAAGTATTTGACCCCCTTTCAATCAGAAAGATTTCTGGCTCCCAGGTGTCATTTATACAGGTAACGAGCTGAGATTAAGAGCACACTCTTAAAGGGAGTGCTCCTTATCTCAGTTTGTTACCTGTATAAAAGACACCTTTCCACAGAAGCAATCAATCAATCAGATTCCAAACTCTCCACCATGGCCAAGACCAAAGAGCTCTCCAAGGATGTCAGGGACAAGATTGTAGACCTACACAAGGCTGGAATGGGCTACAAGACCATTGCCAAGCAGCTTGGTAAGAAGGTGACAACAGATGGTGCGATTATTCGCAAATGGAAGAAACACAAAATAACTGTCAATCTCCCTCGGCCTGGGGCTCCATGTCAGTGGTCAAACGTACAAAATCAGCAGGGGATCAAATACTTTTTTCCCTCACTGTAGATAAGGTCGGTGTGTGAAACTAAAATAATAACATTGCCTGGGTGCCCCTGCTGGACAGACTGGGTGAACCTGTACTCACCTGAGGTGCTTTGGTCAGAAGCAGAGCTATGTCTGGGTTGTTGTGGTCTCTGGCCTGGTCGAGTGCAGTCTGGCCTGCCTGCTCAAACACAGAGACAAGAGGCCAGTCAACCAGGGCTACAACACCTAGTTAGAGATACATGATTCAACTGGGTATGGCACTATGTTAATTGCCTGGCTACCCAAACGGACGTTAGTTTCTTCTCCACAATGAGTCTGAATCTGAGTACCTCCCTGACGATTTCTAGAAAGCAAACACATCCTAACCATTCTGATTGGTCCCAGAAACTGATGGGTTGGGCCAGAGCCAGAACACAAGTGGGTAAAGCTGCGTTTTGAGCTTGGCTTTGATACTCTGATTGGTTAGAGATGATCCAATCGCTAATAACTTTGTTTTGTACAACACTCCCCATTTTGACATCACCACAAACGATTTCAACGATGGCACGGAAGAACATAGCAGCGGAAGAATTCAGTTTGAGTCATCAGGCAACAAAGTTAAGCATAAATGTAAATAGATATTTCCAAGTCGCTTATTCAGTTGTCAGTATGTCAAAATTGCATTTCTTGAACAACATACTGTGGTTTCTTATCAAAGTCTGCATGGCTTTACTGTGACTGAGTGAAAAACTACAACCATGGCTCCAGAGCAGGTTATTCACCAAACAGAATGTGCGGTGACATTAGTCATGATTAAGACGGCCTTTAGAAGTGCATGACTACTCCAGAGCATAGTCAACATAGTAGAGTATAGTACACTCTTAGAAAAAAAGGTGCTATCTAAAACCTAAAATGGTTCTTCGGCTGTCCTCATAGGAGAACCCTTTGAATAACCTTTTTTGGTTCCAGGTAGAACCCATTTGGGTTCCATGTAAAATCCTTTCCCCAGAGGGTTCTACATGGAACCCAAAAGGGTTCTCTCTGGAACCAAAAAGGGTTCTACCTGGAACCAAAAAGGGTTCTCCTATGGGGACAGCTGAAGAACCCTTTTGGAACCCTTTTTTCTAAGAGTGTAGAGCAGAGACGGGTTCGGGGGCCTGGGGCACTCCACTCACGTTGTTGCGGATGTTGCTCTCTGTTCCAGCCTCCAGCAGAAGTCGCACTGTTTTCTTATGATTCAGCGCTGCTGCAACATGCAGCGGTGTGTCCCCAGCCTGGCCCAGAGAGAGAGAGAGGAAGAGAGAGAGAGACAGAGAGAGAGACTTAGCATAATGAAGTGTATGTTCCGCTGGGTTTTTACGCTTCAACAAACAAATACAGAACAATGTTATACTGTCCCTGCTCTTTGCTATTAAAAGCTAAATACAGCCATACATATACTATATCCAGTAGGCTAACTGCACAATGCTAAGGCTAACTTAGGGTAATTAAAGTAAAGGACCTTTGACAAAGATATGATTTGCATGATAATCATAGGCATATTATTCCTGTACATTATAAGCGGCTAAAAGCTACTGAGAAGTATATTCACATATTACGTGTACATGCATCACATACCATTTCTGATCAATAGAAATGTACAAAATAAATCAAAAATATATATAAAAGTTGTAATGCATGTAATTCTCCAATTACATCTCAATGAGGGTGAGCAGAAAGCAGAGAGAAAGTGGTGTCGATTCAAACCCCTTTAAAATATACAAAACATTACATAAAAAGAAGGAAAAGCCCTCTGTGTGAAAGTAGTCAGTCACATGCTCAGACTAACCTGGTTCTTCTCTGCCACGGAGCAGAAGGCTCCCAGGAGGATGCGGAGCATGGACACATGGTTGTAGCGGGCCGCTACATGCAGACATGTGTCACCCACCTGGAACACAATGAAGAGAGACCACCACCACACACAGCTTGAGTTTCCTTTTACACAGCTGTTGGGAGAGCAGTCAAGGAGAAGTATAGGAGCGATGCATGGCACTGGGAAGTGGCTAGTGTATCAGAGGACTAACGAACTGCATTGAGAGCTACTTGAGATCTACTTTTTTTCAATTCACCCATGAGGGGCGATTACGTTTGAAGTGCAGAGCAGAGCACTCACATGTATACACCGTTACATAATTAAGTGACTGCATGCAAACTGCTCTGTGGTTGTAGTTAACTGTAGAGAGGCTTCTGTTGTCACTGTGGATTTCCTAAGCAGTGGTTCAGAGATACCAGGAGATCATGTCTAAAATCATGAGAAGGCTACTATGGAGTGCCATTTGTAACATGCTATATTTCATGCCACGGAATTAATATTTTTCACAAATGATAGGACGTTACAAACGGCGCCCCATAGACTAGCCAACCCATGGCGGAGGAGGACTTACATGGTTCTTGCTGTCGGGCCTGGAGCCACCCAGCAGCAGGACCTTGGAGCTCTGAGCGTGGCCGTTCTGACAGGCCAGGTGGAGGGCTGTGTTCCCTGCCTACATGGACGGACGGACGGACAGACAGACACCAGGGTTGTGTTTAATAGGGAGAGAACATTTTGGGACAGAGTGAAACTGGGAGGTATTGTACAAAGCTCAACTTGTTCAATTAGAGCACAGGTTTCCGTTTGCAGCTCTATATCTCTGCTATGGTGTGCCCTACTGAACACCACCCAGGTCACCACTCAACACCACTAAAAGCTCTCCAGTCGTCTGCAGTCACAGCACAGGACCTTTTGGAACCACAGCTGTTTTATAACTGTGAACAATCACATCTACAGTATTTGCAGAAGAATTACCTTGTTTTTTGAGTGAACGTTGGCTCCGGCCTTGACCAGCAGTTTGACAGACTGGCTGAAGCCGTGCCACGAGACCTCATGCAGAGCAGTGTTACCGTCCTGTAATACCAAATACACACTCAAGAGCTTCACACATCCACAACCTGACCTCTGGATTGGTAACTATCATACTGGACAACAGTGTTTTTGTTTCTCTTAAAGTCAAAATAGCTAACATAGCAAGATAAGTAGGATATTAGTGAGGAACATAAGAGGTTGCGTGTCTAGGCCTAGCCATAAACACACTTTCTATTCACATGGACTTCCATGGGCTATGGATCCATCCCAAATGGCACCCTGTTCCCTATTTAGTGCACTACTTTTGACCACTATATAGGGAATAGGGTGCCATTTTGGACGCTTCCTATTTCTTCGCTGGGAATGAATGGGGGTTAAGCAGATTACAGGCGCAGTGTTTTCTCCACAGATTGTCAAATCGTTTTAGTGCTGTCTGACAATTCTGGGGGGGTTTAAAATCACTCTATGCCTGTGAGTGCATTGGGGCTGTGCTTTTAGCCCTGTGTGATCGCTGCTGTGTGTGTGTGTGTGTGTGTGTGAGTGCTGTGTGTGTGCGTGCGTGTGTGTGTGATATGTACCTTGTCCTGTCTGTCCAGAGCACACCCTTCCTGGATGAGGGCAGAGATAACATCACTGTTTCCCACCACGGCTGCCCGGTGTAAGGCTGTCTGCTCACCCTGCACACACACACACACTGATCAGTCAGGGGTTTTCACAACAATTACTGAGGTTCACAGGACAATGATGAATACAAATACCACATACACTGGTTAATGACTTTCCATTCCATTGCAGTTGACAAACTGACTTTCTCAAGTACTATGTTTCAGGTTATTATTAACACAAGAAATTACAATGATGTTACAACAATCATCCAACACTGCAGTTTGACACCAGATAGGCCTCCATACTATCACAGTCTACTACAGTGGTTATCCTCCATACAAAGCAGTGAATAGAGCACACAGCAGCAGCAGGCAAAAGCACTCAGTTCAGCCCAGCTCATTTATGTTCTACCATAAATGGAATTCCTACAAACATGGAGAACCATCCTAACTGCAGCTCAACAGAGTGACGTTTTGTAGACCAGGTTTGACATGTCATGAGAAGGGTGGAAAAAAGAAGAGCAAGAAGAAGCAGTGATTCCTTTGAGTGGAGGAGGTGGGGTTGTGGTTTGGTCATTCCAAGTGAGATAACTAAAAGGCGTGCCCAACACCAGAGGACGTGCAGTAGTAGTGGATTGGGAGAGTGATTATTTTCCACTGGCTCAGAGTAGCTTTTCTCTAACCTCCTTCTTCACTCTCCCTGATCTTCCTGGCTCTCTCCCAGGCCCAGTTCCAGTAGCCTTCCTCCACTGCAGTTTCTCTCTCCCCTCCTCCCCCTTCTCCTTGTGGCAATTGGTGGCCGAGGACGCACTGTGGCCCGTTCGGGATCGGGAGCTCATTGACCAGATGGAGAGAATTTGGGAGCGCCAGAGCTTTGGGCCGTTATCTGTGGGTGTGGGACTGGGGAGGGGGAGGAGGGTTGACCTGCACCCAGAGAGCGAGACCCGTGGAGGTCTGCTGCATCCCTCAAGATGGCAGTCCAAATAATCCCACTCTAGGCCACTGGAGGTCATTACACTACTAGTGTGACAGTCTTAGAGAAATGGAAAGGGTGTCCGCACGCAGGAGAAACTACACTGCAATCAAACACACCAGCAGCCAGACTCAGAATCGTCATGCAAATGTTATGTTTGTGTGCTTCAAAAGTGACCTAGTTCACATTTACCGGTCTATGTTAAATATTCTGATATTGTACAAATATTACATAGTGTAAAATGGGTGTGATGTTCATTTGGGAAGATTATGAGCGACACTAATGCAATGCCAGAGAAAACAAAGCAATGGTCCACACACAAATTCATCATCACAATCATGACTGCAGTGCTAGCTGGAAACATGGAAAGAGGGCAGAGCAAATTAAAGGCCGTATACAAACAGACAGTCTCTGGGTACTTACATCGTCCTGGATATCCAGATCGCAGCCGGCCTTCAGGAGAATGCGCACAACCTCGGTGTGGCCCTTATAGGAGGCCAGATGCAGGGGACTTCTACCGAACTGTGGACACAGAACACACACTCTCACACACAGAAGAGAGGGGCACGGCAATTGAAGAGAGACCATCAACTGAAGAGAGAGAAACCAAGTGAAGCCAACCAGACTGTATGTCAGACACAGCCACAGAGAGAGAGTGACAATGTGTCTACAGGTCAGCCTACCCAGTAACACATCAAATCAAATCAAATCAAATTTTATTGGTCACATGCGCCGAATACAACAGGTGCAGACATTACAGTGAAATGCTTACTTACAGCCCTTAACCAACAGTGCATTTATTTTAAACAAAAAAAGTAAGAATAAAACAACAACAAAAAAAGTGTTGAGAAAAAAAGAGCAGAAGTAAAATAAAGTGACAGTAGGGAGGCTATATATACAGCTGGTGCTGTCATCATGGCACAGCAGGAAGCCACACGCAATCTGTCTGTCATGGCCACACCACTATTTGAATAATGAGTCGCCAGTAAACAAACAAACGTTTAATCCACATCCGGTTTAAACGAGCTAGAATGGAAGGGAACTTCTATAGCTGGTTATGGATATGACCCCACATCCTCCGGCTCTTAGGCCCAGACTTATGGACCTGCAGCCTGCTATGGAGCAAATGTGTATTTATAGTTTTGGGAGGTTTATCTTTATCTGGTAATAATGGATTGTTTGCCAGACTAAATCAGTGATACTACCCGACATTACGATCATGTGCTGTATTGGATTAGATAAGGTTAGAAATGTAAAGGGCTCCTGAGTGGCGCAGCGGTCTAAGGCACTGCATCTCAGTGCTTGAGGCGTCACTACAGACCCCCTGGTTCGATTCCAGGCTGTATCACAACTGGCCGTGATTGGGAGTGCCATAGGGCGGTGCACAATTGGTCCAGCGTCGTCCGGGAATGGCCGGTGTAGGCCGTCATTGTAAATAAGAATTTGTTCTTAACTGACTTGCCTAGTTAAATAAAGGTAAAAAAAAAGAGAAAAACCCTTATTAACACCTAATCCTCACAGCCCTCCATTAAATGGGAGAGACCGCAGGCGAGTGTGGCCTGCTACATGGGTGCGGCTTGGCACTGCCTGGTATTCACTATGGCCAGGCAGGGGTTGAGTTTCACTGGGCCAGGAAAACACAGTCAGGACCCAGGAGACTGTGAATGGATAGGGCCTGCTCTCTGCTCCGTGGCCTGGTATGACCTTAGAGAACTCACGACTGGTTCTATTCTAACTCCTCTCTTTCTTATTCTCTCCATCTTTCTCATTCTCAAAAGAGTTTCTCTTCCTCAGAACTAAAACATCCATCCAAAACTTGACACTTTCCCTCACACTCCCCACTACGATACCCTCCTCCCCTCCCCTCCTCTTCCCCTGAAGCAGAGGAATTTCCAACTGAAATGTAATCCTCATGTTTCTCGTTTTTTTTGTTACTAGGGAACCCAGCCAAAAACTTTAAAATACAGCTAGATGTAACATTATCAGAGACAGGTAGGCCTATCAGATACAGCCATGTAGGATAGATAACTGACAACATTAATATATTCAGTCAGTCATGTATTCATATTTCACTCATATTCAGCTGTAAGTGTAAGAATTGCAGTTTGTTTCCTGAAACAATAAAAAATGCAGCATTCTTGACAAATTAAAGAGGATTTAAAGTTTCCCTTAGCCCATAACTCTTGTGCGCTCTTAAAGGGGCACACAGCATTTAACATGAACATCACAGAAAGCAGAAAGAAAGCTTCTGCCCAGAGATGTGTTATTGAGGAAGTACATTTATGAGGCTCAGGAAAAAAAGGCCTCTGCCTGGCTGTCTTATCGGCCAGTATCACATTGTGGTCTATAAAGAGAAAGACTGTGAAGATTTGAGGAAGACCTACATATTGTCTCAACACCTCAGGTCTGTCTTAATTACCAGAGCTGCTCTGACAGAGACACAAAGACAGGTTATTCACTTCACAGACAGACAGGATTGCTACTGCCGCACATTACTTCAATCAAGCACGTCTGGCTGTGACTCTCTCAGCAAACACCCAAACTCACAGATGGATTTAATGTAAACACTGCAGCACGCACCTAAGTTCACTGTCTTTGGGAGATACAATACAACATTCTGTAAAGCCATGGCATGCAATGATGACAATACATTATTGTCATATTGTGGTAACACTGTTGATTCAAGCTGAACATACAGTATTACATCAGCATATATTAAATGTGTCAATCTCTTGCATTTGTACTGTATTCCTCCACAGCTCCTGTCAGTGCAGAGGCTTGGGGCTACATGGCATGTATAAGAAATCTTCTCTCCCAGCATTGTGTGGTGTGACCTCAAAGAGAGGTTTAAACTGTGTTGCGTGTGTCAGCGTGTTTACCCAGATCTGTGCTCCCACAGCTGTGCTCGCGGACAGCCAGATGGAGCGATGACAAAGCTCCTTCACACAAGTAACACACACACGGTTAAAATCAGCTTTAGAGAGAGTCCCTTGTGGCCGTGTTAATTTGTAACCAACACATTCCCCTTCCTGTAAAATACAGCTACTGTAACTTATGTGATGAAACAGGGTAGTTTTATAGATAGTACTAGTATCCATGAAAGATTGAGGATTATAATAGATTCATATACTGCTCCAGTCCCACTAATCTTTTGAAATTGGGCTGTAGAGGGGATCTAATCATAGCATGAATGATGTGCCACACTACACACATAAATCAGCCCCACTGTCATTGCCCTGGTGGCCCAATGAGGCTGCAGTTGGGTCAGACACAGTACCCACACAAACCCACCCATATTGGCTACACACAGAAACAGTACACAGCAGTGGAGGTTGCTGATGGCAGTATGGCTCCTAATAATGGCTGGAACGGAGCAAATGGAATGGCATCTAACCATGTGTTTAATGTATTTGATACCATTCCAATTATTTCACTCCAGCCATTACCACGAGCCCGTCCTTCCCAATTAAGGTGCCACCATCCTCCTATGGTACACAATACATGTTTGACAGAAAAAAGCCTGGTGGCCCAGCCTGGGTGACCACCACTACTTAGTATAATAAACACATTGAAAAGACAAAAGTGTTATGAACACACAAGAAGACAACCTCCTCCAATCCACGTACCTTGGTGACTGCTACTTTGGCGCCCTTGTTGATGAGCTGGACCACATTGTCAGCCTGGCCCTTGTGCGAGGCTACAAGGAGGCGCTCGGAGAGTGCAAGGACCGCAGCCGCATCCTGCTGGCTCATGTAAGCAAGGCGAGTGAAGCACTGTCTCCAAGACTCGGTGCTCCAAGGAAGGGGGGGGGGGGGGGGGGGGGGCTCACACCAACCCTAAGTCATGACCGTCACACACAGAGGTAATGGGCAGAAAGAGAGGAGGAGAGAAGGAGAAGAAAGAGGGCTTGGACCTCCGGACACTCCCAGGTTGGCTCCCTCATGTCATCCTCAGCGCCTGGAAGAGAACAGGAAACACATGTGGTGATAACAGGCTAGCGCGTGTCACATGGTAGAGAAGTAGAGTGGCAAACAGGAAGCCAGGAGGGAATGGGGAGAATAGATTGAGATTTTAATGGCGATCACATCATTGGTATACACCGTCCAATTAAATGCTTACTTGTAAGGTCCTTATTGACAATGCAACAACAATAAGAAATAATAAAATATAAGAATATGAACATAAAGTAAATGGCTCAGTAGAATATAATAAATATTTTAGCATAAGTATAATACAGGAAGGCCCAATTTATAGTCCACTATTTACACATATTTTGGGGAAGGGGGGATTGGGGGATGTATTTAGCAATCCTAATAAGAGTCTGATCAGACCAGTGTTCAGTAGTTTGATGGCTTGTAGATCGAAACTGTCTCTGAGCCTGTTGGTATCAGACCTCATGCCCCGATACCATCTACCTGATGGTAAGGGAGTAAACAGCTTGTGGCTGGGGTGTGTGGTGTCCTTGATGAGGCTGCGGGCCTTCCTCAGGTACCGTTTCAAGTAGATGTCCTGGATGGGTGGGAGCACAGTCCCAGTGATGTACTGGGACATCTTCACCACCCGCTGGAGGGCCTTGCGGTCGTTGAAGGACCAAATCCCGTACCAGGCCGTGATGCAACCGGTCAGGATGCTCTCGATGGTGCAGCAGGATTATTTGGAGAAGACCCTGGCTGGCATGCAGAATTTCTTCAGCCACTTTAGGAAGTAGAGGCGCTGTTGTGCCCTCTTGACAAGAGTGGTGGTGTTGTTGGTCCATGACAAATCCTCAGTGATGTGAACGTCGAGGAACTTTAAACTGCTGATTCTCTCTACTGTAGTCCCGTTGTTGTGGATCGGGGCATGTTCCCTCCTCTGCTTCCTGAAGTCAACAATCAACTCCTTTGTTTTTCTGACATTGAGGGAGAGGTTGTTGTCCTGGCACCACAATAGGTTGACTTGTCGTTGTTGGTTATCAGGCCTACAACTGTGGTGTCGTCAGCAAACTTGAATGATGTTGGTGTCGTGCAAAGCCACGCAGTCATGGGTGAACATGGAGTACAGCAGAGGGCTGAGGACACACCCCTGGGGGGCCCCTGTGTTAAGAGTCAGTGTGGAGGAGGTGCTGTTACCAATCCTCACAGCCTGTGGTCTGCCTGTCAGGAAGTCCAGGATCCAGTTGCAGAGGGTGGTGTCCAGACCCAGGGCTCTGAGCTTGGTGTCGAGCTTGGCGGGAACAATAGTGTTGAACGCTGAACTGTAGTCAATGAAAATAATTCTCACATAGGTGTTCCTCTTGTCCAGGTGCGTTACGGCCGTGTGAATAGCGATCGAAATGGCATCTTCTGTGGATCTGTTGGAGCGGTAGACAAATTGGAGTGGGTCCAGTGTGCCTGACATGCTGGCCTTGATGTGGGCCATGACCAGCCTCTCGAAGCATTTCATGATGACCGGGGTGAGTGCGACGGGGCGATAGTCATTTGGGCATGTCACCTTGTTTTTCTTGGGCACTGGGATGATCTAACCCACTATAGTGTGGGAATTAGGAAAACAGGCTAGTTCCTGTTGGGGAGACAGTAGCTGTACACAGTAGATGTCTGTCAAATGAGTTCATACAGGTTGAATAGGGGTTAATGATTGACATCTCCAACAACAGAGAGTACTATCTACACAAACCCTGTTTTGTTTTCACTTTTATGCCATATCATCAGACACAATGCCATAAAAAAAGCTAATAAAAACAGCTATAACCAACCACATACAGGTGTCAGACTTCTGTGGTTAGCTGAGTGAGAGTTGGTGTGACCGCAGGCAGAGTGACTCACAGGAAAAAAGGTTGTCTTTCCAGGAGTTCCTACTACCATCATTACAACCCATCAACGTGTCGAGCTGTCAAATCTGTCAATGTTTCTAACTGTCTCAGAGGAACTACCTCATGATTAAACACAAAAGCATATGGTGAAAGTCCCTATAGTCAATTGAATGTAGCTTATTAGCTCAATTATAAGGCTGATCATCTGCCAGGCTGTACTCAGTCATGCTTGTTGAAACTAAATTAACTGCCAAGAACATTCTCCATGGTCATTTAAGATGAAGTGTGTGTGAATTAGCTTGTTGAAATTACTAATGGTGGTCTGACAGCTTGCATGGCCTGTTTGTGTTCCTTCATTATGAAAGGTGATGAGGTCACCTACATATCTTCTCAAGTGTCAGAGGACACCGCCACAGTAAGCGATATGGCAAAATAACGATTTCTTCCATTCAGCCCCATAGACATTATATGGGTTTGTAAAGGTACACCAGATGAAGCTATACCAAGGCAAAAGGATGTGTGCATAATATAGCATATCAATGCATACTTTCAATGCAGACCTACTGCTTGTTTTTCCTTTTCCCAGTCTTTTACTAAGATCAACTCTTGGCATTACATAGATGAGTGGTTAGTCCTTCCCCACTGGGCACAAACTGGTTGAATTAACGTTGTTTCAACGTAATTTATCAACCTATTGTGACGTGGAATCTACGTGGAAAATACATTGGGTTTGAAAAAAGTAATCAACGTAAACTGTTGTTTTGAGGGTGACATTTCAACCACAGGATTATGTCATCATTTTAACAAATGTTCAACATAGACAAACCTTGTATAAAATACACTACATGACCAGAAAGTATGTGGACACCTGCTTGTCATACATCTTATTCCATATCATGTGCATTAATATGGAGTTGGTCCCCCCTTTACTGCTATAACAGCCTCCTGGGAAGGCTTTCCACTAGATGTTGGAACATTGCTGCGGGGACTTGCTTCCATTCCTCCACAAGAGCATTAGTGAGGTCGGGCACTGATGTTGGGCGATTAGGCCTGGCTCGCAGTCGGCGTTCCAAATCATCCCAAAAGTGTTCGATGGGGTTGAGGTCAGGGCTCTGTGCAGGCCAGTCAAGTTCTTCCACACCGATCTCGACAAACCATTTCTGTATGGATCTTGCTTTGTGCACGGGGGCATTGTCATGCTAAAACAGGAAAGGGCATTCCCCCAACTATTGCCACAAGGTTGAAAGCACAGAATCGTCTAGAATGTAATTGTATGCTGTAGCACTAACATTTCCCTTCACTGGAACTAAGGGGCCTAGCCCAAACCATGAAAAACAGCCCCAGACCATTATTCCTCCTCCACCAAACTTTAAGGTTGGCACTATGCATTGGGGCAGGTAGCGTTCTCCTGGCATCCGCCAAACCCAGATTCGTCTGCCAGATGGTGAAGCGTGATTCATCACTCCAGAGAACGTGTTTCCACGGCCCCAGAGTCCAATGGTGGCGAGCTTTACACCACTCCAGCCGACGCTTGGCATTGCGCATGGTGATCTTAGGCTTGTGTGTGGCTTCTCGGCTGGAGAGGTGTAAAGCTTGCCACCATTTGACTCTGGGGCAGTGGAAACACGTTCTCTGGAGTGCTCGGCCATGGAAACCCATTTCATGAAGCTCCCGACGAACAGTTCTTGTGCTGACGTTGCTTCCAGAGGCAGTTTGGAACTCCACCTCTTTAAGGAATACCTGGGATAGGATAAAGTAATCCTTCTACCCCCCCCCCCCCCCCCCCCCCCCCCCAAAAATTTGTAAAGTGGTTATCCCACTGCCTATAGGGTGAATGCACCAATTTGTGAGTCGCTCTGTTTAAGAGCGTCTGCTAAATGTGCCCTTGAGCAAGGCACTTAACCCTAATTGCTCCTGTAAGTCGCTCTGGATAAGAGCGTCTGCTAAATGACTAAAATGTAAATGTAAAAATGTTAGTGAGTGTTGCAACTGAGGAAAGACGATTTTTACACGTTACGCGTTTCAGTACTCGGTGGTCCCATTCTGTGAGCTTCTGTGGCCTATCACTTCGCGGCTGAGCCGTTGTTGCTCCTAGACGTTTCCACTTCACAATAACAGCACTTACGGTTGACCGGGGCAGCTCTAGCACGGCAGAAATTTAAGGAACTGACTTTTTGGAAATGTGGCATCCTATGACGGTGCCACATTGAAAGCCACTGAGCTCTTTGGTAAGGCCATTCTACTGACAATGTTTGTCTATGGAGATTTCATGGCTGTGTACTCAAATTTTATACACCTGTCAGCAACTGGTGTGGCTAAAATAGCTGAATCCACTAATTTGAAGAGGTGTCCACATACTTTTGTATATATAGTGTATGTTGAATTTGTACCTGGATATTGAATTGTGTTTGGTTGTCAACGGAGATGTATCTTCTGTTTGGATAGTTCCATCTTTGCCACTGACTTAGTCTGGCTTTAATTCCAGTTTGTCTGCAAATGTATAATTGATATGTTGGATTCACATCTCCATCTCAATCAAAATTCTAAATTAAAGAATAGGACTAAATCTAATCTAATCAAACTTGATTGATTCTTGGTTGAGATGGAGACGTGAATCTAACATATCAATTATTAATTTGTATACAAACTGGAATTTGTTGACAACCAAACACAATTCAATATCACTTTTGCAATACAGTAAATAGATACAAGTTAACAAATTATATGTTGGACTCACGTCTCCAACTAAACCAAAAATAAAAGTTAAATAATAGGATTAAGCCAGTGGCTCAGATGAAACTATTCAAGCATTAGATATCCTTTAAATGTTGATATTTGGTTGCGTTGTCAATACAATGTAATACAGTAAATAGCCTAAAGTTAAGGCTATCTTACAAACTAATGTAACAGTATTTATTCAACCTTAAAATGAGTAACACACCCATGGCCACATTTTGAGGTTAGCCTACTGTAACTATTCATGTCTTCTTATGTAATCATAGAAAGCGTGCATGTTCAAGAAAGCATGCAAAGGTCGCAGGTCGGTGGAGAGCTTCACAACTGCTGTAATAATCTGCACAGAATCTTAAACAGTATTGATCACTTGCACTATGTACTTTTAATGTAATCGCAACTGCAATCCAGGTAATTTGTTTGTGCTATTAGATGAAGCACAGTGATAACACACTAAAGCTGCCATTGCGATTACATTAAAAGTACATAGTGCAAGTGATCAATGCTGTTTAAGATTCTGTGCAGATTATTACAGCAGTTGTGAAGGTCTCCACCGACCTGCGACCTTTGCATGCTTTCTTGAACATGCATGCTTTTTATGATTACATAAGAAGACATTTAACAAAGCAAATTTGAGGACTAGGCTGCCGAAGTTCTATCAACATATCGACTGTTGTACACAGGCTGCTAAAATTCTCGACCATTGCTATTCGAACTTCCGGGATGGTTATAAGGCACTCCCCCGCCCTCCTTTCGGCAAATCTGACCACGACTCCATTTTGCTCCTTCCTTCCTATAGTCAGAAACTCAAACAGGAAGTTCCCGTGCAAAGGACTATTCAACGCTGTTCTGACCAATGAGGATAACACAATGCCACCAACGCGGCCCACTACCAAGGACTGTGGGCTCTCCTTCTCCGTGGCCGACGTGAGTAAGACATTTAAGCATGTTAACCCCCGCAAGGCTGCCGGCCCAGACGGCTTCCCTAGCCGCGTCCTCAGAGCATGCGCAGACCAGCTGGCTAGTGTGTTTACGGACATATTCAATCTCTCCCTATCCCAGTCTGCTGTCCCCACATGCTTCAAGATGGCCACCATTATTCCTGTACCCAAGAAAGCAAAGGTAACTGAACTAAATGACTATCGCCCCGTAGCACTCACCTCTGTCATCATGAAGTGCTTTGAGAGACTAGTCAAGGATCATATCACCTCTACCTTACCTGTCACCCTAGACCCACTTCAGTTTGCTTACCGCCCCAATAGATCCACAGACGATGCAATCGCCATCACACTGCACACTGCCCTGGACAAGAGGAATACCAATGTAAGAATGCTGTTCATTGACTATAGCTCAGCATTCAACACCATAGTACCCTCCAAGCTCATCATTAAGCTCAAGGCCCTGGGTCTGAACACCGCCCTGTGCAACTGGGTCCTGGACTTCCTGACAGGCCGCTCCCAGGTGGTGAAGGTAGGAAACAACATCTCCACTTCGCTGATCCTCAACACTGGGGCCCTTCAAGGGTGCGTGCTCAGCCCCCTCCTGTACTCCCTGTTCACCCATGACTGCGTGGTCAAGCACGCTTCCAACTCAATCATCAAGTTTGCAGACGACACAACAGTAGTAGGCTTGATTACCAACAATGACGAGACAGCCTTCAGAGAGGAGGTGAGGGCTCTTGGAGTGTGGTGCCAGGAAAATAACCTCTCACTCAACGTCAACAAAACAAAGGAGATGATCGTGGACTTCAGGAAACAGCAGAGGGTGCACCCCCCTATCCACATCGACGAGACCACAGTGGAGAAGGTGGAAAGCTTCAAATTCCTTGGCGTACACATCACTGACAAACTGAAATGGTCAACCCACACAGACAGTGTGGTGAAGAAGGCGCAACAGAGCCTCTTCAACCTCAGAAGGCTGAAGAAATGTGGCTTGGTACCTATAACCCTCACAAACTTTTATAGATGCACAATTGAGAGCATCCTGTCGGGCTGTATCACCGCCTGGTACGGCAACTGCACCGCCCGCAACCGCAGGGCTCTCCAGAGGGTGGTGCGGTATGCCGAACGCATTACCGGGGGCAAACTACCTGCCCTCCAGGACACCTACAGCACCTGATGTCATAGGAAGGCCAAAAAGATCATCAAGGACATCAACCACCCGAGCCACTGCCTGTTCACCCCGCTATCATCCAGAAGGCGAGGGCAGTACAGGTGCATCAAAGCTGGGACCGAGAGACTGAAAAACAGCTTCTATCTCAAGGCCATCAGACTGTTAAATAGCCATCACTAGCACATTAGAGGCTGCAGCTGCTGCCTATTGAAATCACTGGCCACTTTAATAATGTTTACATATCTTGCATTACTCATCTCATATGTATATACTGTATTCTATAATATTCTACTGTATCTTAGTCCATGCCGCTCTGTCATTGCTCGTCCATGTATGTATATATTCTTAATTCCATTCCTTACTTAGATTTGTGTGTATTGGGTATATGTTGTGAAATTGTTAGATATTACTGCACTGTCGGAGCTAGAAGCACAAGCATTTCGCTACATCCGCAATAACATCTGCTAAACACGTGTATGTAACAAATACAATTTGATTTGATTTAAAAAATATACAAAATAAAAATGTATGCACTCACTAACTGTAAGTCGCTCTGGATAAGAGCGTCTGCTAAATGACTAAAATGTAAATGTACATTTTATTTGATATGTAACTTTTTGGGTGACCCGACCAAATTCACATGGAAATGTGAGTTATAGATCTGTCATTCTCATTGAAAGCAAGTCTAAGAAGCGATAGATCTGTTCTATGTGCGCTATTTCTATACTTCCCGTTCTTCAGTTTTGTACACCAGCTTCAAACAGCTGAAAATACAATATTTGGGGTTATGTAAAATATATTTCACAGTGGTTTAGATTCTCTACACTATACTTGCTTGTTTAGTCACATAAACTGAAATTAAGCAAACTATTAGAATTTTAGCAACCAGGAAATGGCAGAGCGGTTTCTGTATAGTGCACCTTTAAGTTATTGTATAAATACAAAATATCTGACATTGTATTCCCATTTGAATTGTATGTGCTTTTAAATGATTGAAAGAGCAGTGATAACACATTTAGATAACAACTAAACCAAAAATCTGACTTTGTTTTTCCATTGGAATTTGGTTGTGCTTTTAGATGGTTGAAAGAATAGTGATTTCACATTGAGAATTCAACAAACTTCTGTCTGTCTTTTTGAGTGGGTGAATGAAGGTTGAAATCTCATTGACCAAAATGTCCACGTTGAAATGATGTGGTGTGCACGGTGGGTCCTTACATGTCTTAACATGACTCACTATTTGATTACGGTGCTTCCAATTCATGCTATTTCCTATTTGTGCTGTAAGTGGAGGCAATTATTTGAGGATATTATGTTCCCCCTTTTGCCATGCAACATATAGGCTAGGTCTACAGCAGGTTAATGAAATTCAATGATCCAATAAGTAAGTTAATGGGCTGGTAAGTCTTAAATTACACATTCCAGGGACAGCTGTAAATCTGTACCACGAAAGAACATTAAGCTTCCACAGAGACAAAGTAGAGTTACATGAAGAAAAAGCTCACCATGTCCTCATGTAATCCTGCAAAATACAGGTCCTGCACTAGTTACCCTGTTTATTTTCCTGATGATGGACCTCCCATTTCTGCCTCTGAGACTTATGGCAGATAATCCTAATTATAGAGCCCTGAGGAATCTCAGTCTACTGCTCGGTCCGTCGCACCTAGTCTAAGGTTTCAGTCATTCCTATTTCACAGGCAATACCGAACCAACCAAAAGAACCAAACAAGTCGACTCTCATGCTATGTCTTAATGATAGTTTGGATAAACTGGTCTATGTCTCCCTCAGCCCCCCTACCAACTTAAACAGATTGTCTAGATAAAGCTCTTTGAAGAGCTAAATAAGTAAAACAAGCAGACTATTCTGCAGCCATAGATCATAAGGCTGTTGATAACACTTCAAAACATCTGTTTCATCAGGGACATACGCTACATACCTTCCTAATCTCCATATACTAAGAATAGTGTTTCTCTGTCAGAACTTCTGTCATAAAAGGGACTGGGCATGCTCAGAGCAGGCAGGCCCCTCTGATCAAGCCCCGGGCTGCAGATCAGAGGGGCCCGCCTGTTCCTCTCTCAGTGTGGCCTTAATCGAGTTTCTCACAGTCCCTCACACCTCCAGGCCTGGCCTCAATGAACCGGATTAATGTTTGTGTGTATAACACAGTGCTCCGTTTAAAGCAAAGATCACCGTCGGGTGCCTCTAATCTGGAGGACATCGAATCTATACGCTGTAAAGCCTCAAGGTGGCTGGATCCTTACACAGCTAATGGCACCCACCTCTGTGGGGCCAGGGCACATCTTCACCAGTCAATTCCTCTCTCAGTTCACTTTAAATGTCACTGCCATAAAGGACTGTTGTTTGGGAAATTAAATGGTAAAATCTAAGTGAGAAAGATGGTACTAGACAGCAATGTCCCAACTCGTATCATACTGGGCACCTTACAAGTCCAAGGATACGACTACGAAACATGAGACGGACCTGAGCTCATTATTAGCTCAAACAGCCCTCTTCCAGAGGAAGTGAGAGACACCAAGAACAGTCAGAACTATTTTCCTGTAAAACTCATTGTACAGCTCCAACCTGGAGAGGAAGAGGCATGTCCCATCAGATCCCCTGAGTCTAATCCACTTTAACAACTACGATAATGGCTCTGTTGAAATCCTTTCTCTGCAAATAGTTGTCTCACACACACGTGCAGAGAGAAGGAAACAAATACAGTATTGCATGTGTGATGCACACTGTACATCATACTAACAGAGTTCTGCATTGCTACAGGCCAACATCATTAAATCTATGAAAATATAAAAATATATCTAGAAATTAAACTCTACTCTTCTTTGAATGACCTATTGCACAGTGAATGCATTGTAGGCTATTCCTGTTCAATATTTTGTAAACATATTCCAGGATGTATCACAGTTGCAAGGTTAAAATAATAGATTACTGAAGCCATGTCCTTTCTATTGTACACCAGGGTGACCTCATTGAAAAGAGTTAGTTACCACATGTAGGCTATAATTCTGATCAAACTGTACAGTCGCTGCCATTGTCAGGCCAAGGGTGATCACACTAGGATAAGCACTAACACGTCTAACAAGCATAGCAGAACCAAAACGTCTGTGGTGTTTAGAAAACACTGTGCCTTTCCTGTAACCCTTCATTACCTATGATGCACAATTTGCACATCTACAGTGCCTTCAAAAAGTATTCATACCCCTTAACATATTCCACATTTTGTTGTGTTACAGCCTGAATTCAAAATGGATCAAATAGATTATTTTTTCTCACCCATCTACACACAATATTTGCAAATGCATTGAAAATTAAATACAGAAATATCTCATTTACATAAGTATTCACACCCCTGAGTCAATACATGTTAGAATCACCTTTGGCAGCGATTACAGATATGAGTCTTTCTGGATAAGTCTAAGAGCTTTGCACACCTGGATTGTACAATATTTGCACTTCACATTCTTCAAGCTCTGTCAAGTTGGTTGTTGATCATTACTAGACAACCTTTTTCAAGTCTTGCTATAGATTTTCAAGCCGATTTAAGTCAAAACTGTAACTAGGCCACTCAGGAACATTCAATGTTGTATTGGTAAGCAAATCCAGTGTAGATTTGGCCTTGTGTTTTAGGTTATTGTCCTGCTCAAAAGTGAATTTGCCTCCCAGCATCTGTTGGAAATCAGAGTGAACCAGGTTTTCCTCTAGGATTTTGCCTGTGTTTACTCCATGTATCCTAAAAAAACTCCCTAGTCCTTGCCGATGACAAGCATACCTATAACATGATGCAGCCACCACCATGCTTGAAAATATGAAGAGTGGTACTCAGTGATGTGTTGGATTTGCCCCAAACATAACACTTTGTATTCAGGACATAAAGTTCAATTCTTTGCCAAATGTTTTGCAGTTTTACTTTAGTGCTTTATTGCAAACAGAATGTATGTTTTGGAATATTTTTATTCTGTACAGGCTTCCTTCTTTTCTCTCTGTCATTTAGGTTAGTATTGTGGAGTAAGTATGATGTTGTTGGTCCATCCTCAGTTTTCTCCTATCACAGCCATTAAACTCTGTAACTGTATTAAAGTCACCATTGGCCTCATGGTGAAATCACTGAGTGGTTTCCTTACTCTCTGGCAACTGAGTTAGGAAGGACACCTGTATCTTTGTAGTGACTTAGTGTATTGACACACCATCCAAAGTGTAATTAATAACTGCACCATGCTCAAAGGGATATTCAAGGTCTTCTTTTTTATTTATTTATTTTTATCTACCAATAGGTGCCCTTCTTTGGACGGCAGGTAGCCTAGTGGTTAGAGCGTTGGGACAATAACCGAAAGGTTGCTTGTTCAAAAAAATCTGCCGTTCTGCCCTTGAGAAAGGCAGTCAACCCCCACAACAACTGCTCCCCGGGTGCCGATGACGTGGATGTCGATTAAGGCAACCCCCCACACCTCTCTGATTCAAAGGGGTTGGGTTAAATGCAGAAGACACATTTCGGTTGAATGCATTCAGTTGTGCAATTGACTAGGTATCCCCTTTCCCCTTTCTTTGTGAGGCATTGGAAAACCTCCCTGGTCTTTGTGGTTGAATCTGTGTTTCAAATTCACTGCTCGACTGAGGGACCTTACAGATAATTGTATGTGTGGGGTACAGAGATGAGGTAGTCATTCAAAATTCATGTTAAACACTGTGAGCCCATGCAACTTATTATGTGACTTGTTAAGCACATTTTTACTACTGAAATTATTTAGGCTTGCCATAACAAAGGGGTTGAATACTTATTGACCCAAGACATTTGAATTTTTCATTTTTTATTTTAATTTTTTAAAATCTAAATACATAATTCCACTTTGACATTATGGGGTATTGTGTGTAGGCCAGTGACACAAAATCTTAATTGAATCCATTTAACACAACAACATGTGGAAAAAGTCAAGGGGTGTGAATACTTTCTGAAGGCACTGTAGCTGTGCTGTAATCTTCTGTCCCTTTAAAATAGAAGCATAACAAATAATTTCGGTTCCCAAATATGCTATGACTAAATTTTTAATCAGACCAGGGGAATATCTTCCATACAAGCATTACATCTTAAATCCATTAGAATCAAATGGAGAACATTACTTTCATGAAACCAATATTGAAAATACTTACTGGTGTCCAAGAGCAGATTTTCTTGCAATAGCAACCAATATCTCATTCCACAAACAGCTATATAACTCTCAATGATGTCATCATACTGAAGCTTCTGAAGGAGGAAGCCATTTCCTCTGTCTGGGTCTTACAGGCAAAGACATTCCAGACCTTTTTATCTAGAGAGGGTGAGTCTCTGAAAGGTCCTAAAGGGGGTTAAGAAAAGCAAGGCATTGATTATACCCTTACGAATCTGCAGAATGTCATGCATATATACGTCACACGCAGATGAAGACATGTTGAAATGTTTCTGATTGACAAGGTCTATTTTAACATGTTAAAAACTTGACATGGAAAATAAGTCACCTTTCGTGGGCTATTCAAAAGAGAATGCCTGTGCACAATGCAAAAACTACTATTCTATTAATCAGGAATGAGCTATAAATAGTCAAAGAATAGTTTTTTTTAATGGTTGCTAAATGTACTATGGTAACATTTGAATGACTCCCTCCTGCCAGCTGAGAAATTAATAAGATTAAGTAGGGAGAAAGTCTCTCCCCCTCTGCATTCTTGTGGATCTCCATAAGAGGTCTGTTCAGCCATATAGCCGTACACAAAGGCTGGCAGAGCAGGGCTCCTCACAGGCAGCTAGGCAACGGGGCTTTTGTGCGAACCTTTCAGGAACTCAGGACTCGGTTCAAAACTAAGAAATGCCAAGTTCCCTTTGATTTTCATACCAATTTTGAGAGGGAGGAGGCCTAAGGACACATCCTTTTATCTGAGGAACTAAAAAAAGTATTTTGAGACTGCTAGATTTAACCTTCTTCTCCCTCAGTGTAGTTTGATCTATCCCTGGATTGGCATCTAGTGAATCTGAGGGAGTCAGGTCTCCAGGAGGTTTCCATCCACACCAATGGGAAGATGGGTGGACTTGTCTGGGAGAGTCTCTGAGGTGATACAGGGGTCAAGTATATTAACATATCCTCTTAAATGTAAAGTCCCCTGTTTAGGGGACCTGCGTGGTTCTGGTACCGGCTCCGACCGACATTTTCGCTTATAAATCGATCTGTGGTTATAGTAGACCGAAATGGCTTGCATTGAGCGATAGCCCTGGTTCCCACGGACACAGTAGTATATTCTGAGCCTGTGTGACGTAGGATGTGAAATCTGAAACCACTTGAAGGGGGGATATCTCTCCTACCGTTTCATTCGCTCTTTTGACTGTCCATCAACTCTTGTCTGAACCCTATGTCACAAGCTTGCAATCCTTACATCGTAGCGCAGCAGGAGAGAGGGGTTTCATCATGGTAGCACATTCAGAGATCGATTTATAGCCATTCATCCAAAATAATTCATAGATTTTAAACAAAAAACACTTTCTGTTTGTCATAGACGGACGATATTAATATGAGATGAAAGGCAAATTCCTAACGAGTTCATGAAGCCAAGCTAGAGCTCTGTGAGACGTTCACAGCAATGACGTTGTGATCAAGATAGACTTTTAGAAAATATGCACATTTTCTCTAACACTAAACATAGAAATATGTATTTTACAGTTATAAGGAAGGTGACATCTTATAGTTAGTCGTTTCATAATTTGATTATACTATATTTAGAAAGCATATGTCATTTCAAGCCTTATTCATACAGTTTTGTTGAAGAGGAAATACATCATAAAATATTTCATATTTTGATCATATTTGTACTGTGTACTTGAGCTTGTGTCCTCAAAAGTGACTACACCTCAGTAATGTATAACTATTTTTATCAGAAAGGTGAGATTTTAACCTTGTTTGGATTATGTAGCAGTACCAGATATTGTTTATGGGCCGCTCATGATAAATAATTACTTTTGGGGATTACGTAGATTAAATGTTCGATTACATTTAGTTACATTTAAATGGTTATACAGTGAGGGAAAAAAGTATTTGATCCCCTGCTGATTTTGTACGTTTGCCCACTGACAAAGACATGATCAGTCTATAATTTTAATGGTAGGTTTATTTGAACAGTGAGAGACAGAATAACAACAAAAAAATCCAGAAAAAAAACGCATGTCAAAAATGTTATAAATTGATTTGCTTTTTAATGAGGGAAATAAGTATTTGACCCCTCTGCAAAACATGACTTAGTACTTGGTGGCAAAACCCTTGTTGGCAATCACAGAGGTGAGACGTTTCTTGTAGTTGGCCACCAGGTTTGCACACATCTCAGGAGGGATTTTGTCCCACTCCTCTTTGCAGATCTTCTCCAAGTCATTAAGGTTTTGAGGCTGTCGTTTGGCAACTCGAATCTTCAGCTCCTTCCACAGATTTTCTATGGGATTAAGGTCTGGAGACTGGCTAGGCCACTCCAGGACCTTAATGTGCTTCTTCTTGAGCCACTCCTTTGTTGCCTTGGCCGTGTGTTTTGGGTCATTGTCAAGCCGGAATACCCATCCACGACCCATTTTCAATGCCCTGGCTGAGGGAAGGAGGTTCTCACCCAAGATTTGACGGTACATGGCCCCGTCCATCATCCCTTTGATGCGGTGAAGTTGTCCTGTCCCCTTAGCAGAAAAACACCCCCAAAGCATAATGTTTCCACCTCCGTGTTTGACGGTGGGGATGGTGTTCTTGGGGTCATAGGCAGCATTCCTCCTCCTCCAAACACGGCGAGTTAAGTTGATGCCAAAGAGCTCCATTTTGGTCTCATCTGACCACAACACTTTCACCCAGTTCTCCTCTGAATCATTCAGATGTTCATTGGCAAACTTCAGACGGCCCTGTATATGTGCTTTCTTGAGCAGGGGGACATTGCGTGCGCTGCAGGATTTCAGTCCTTCACGGCGTATTGTGTTACCAATTGTTTTCTTGGTGACTATGGTTCCAGCTGCCTTGAGATCATTGACAAGATCCTCCCGTGTAGTTCTGGGCTGATTCCTCACTGTTCTCATGATCATTGCAACTCCACGAGGTGAGATCTTGCATGGAGCCACAGGCAGAGGGAGATTTACAGTTATTTTGTATTTCTTCCATTTGCGAATAATCGCACCAACTGTTGTCACCTTCTCACCAAGCTGCTTGGCGATGGTCTTGTAGCCCATTCCAGCCTTGTGTAAGTCTACAATCTTGTCCCTGACATCCTTGGAGAGCTCTTTGGTCTTGGCCAAGGTGGAGAGTTTGGAATCTGATATATTGATTGCTTCTGTGGACAGGTGTCTTTTATACAGGTAACAAACTGAGATTAGGAGCACTCCCTTTAAGAGTGTGCTCCTAATCTCAGCTCATTACCTGTATAAAAGACACCTGGGAGCCAGAAATCTTTCTGATTGAGAGGGGGTCAAATACTTATTTCCCTCATTAAAATGCAAATCAATTTATAACATTTTTGACATGCGTATTTCTGGATTTTTTTGTTGTTATTCTGTCTCTCACTGTTCAAATAAACCTACCATTAAAATTATAGACTAATCATTTCTTTGTCAGTGGGCAAACGTACAAAATCAGCAGGGGATCAAATACTTTTTTCCCTCACTGTAAAGGAGGCTGCCCGCCTCCAAACTAGCTTGACCACGTTGGAATGTCTTAGACCGCTGTTTATTCCTTGAGCTGTCAAATAGCAGCAACAAGAGGTCAGCCAAAATACTCAGGCATAACAACCCTGGGTCACTGGTCATGTATTAGCCTACTCTGTAGTTCTAACATCAGGCTACTTGTTTGAGAAAGACATTGTGAACGTGAAGGACTACATTCATAGACGCACCAAGAGACATAAGCCGTACTGTAGCTGATGATAACTCATTCAACTAATGCTTGAGCCATCATCATTGGGCCATTTCTGTCTTTGGCATAGACAGCTGATTCTCCTGCAAAACAGATGGGTGGCTGAAACTGTCCATACTTTGAGGATTCTGATGGTATGACCCACTGAAATGAACAAATGTCAAATCTGATTACGCTATTGACCGAGCTCATGTCTGCACCAAATGTATGCTTCCCAAATGGCACCCTATACTATACTATACTATACTATACTATACTATACTATACTATACTATACTATACTATACTATACTATAGGGTGCCATTTGGGACACACCCAATGTCATTACGTACTGAAGGGAATCCTTAATGAACTAATTTGAATTCTATTCAAGATACTGCAATATTGCACGGTCTAAAGTAGTGTTATGCGATATGGCCAAAATAATATAATAATATAATATATATAATTATATTTTTCAAATTTTTGACCGTATTGCGTCATGACCCTAAGATGGCAACAAATTAATTCATAGTGGTTTTAATATTATTTTGGGGGGGGAT
Source organism: Coregonus lavaretus (assembly GCF_964263955.1). Taxonomy (NCBI): domain Eukaryota; kingdom Metazoa; phylum Chordata; class Actinopteri; order Salmoniformes; family Salmonidae; genus Coregonus; species Coregonus lavaretus. The sequence continues at coordinate 28,512,284 of NC_140018.1, forward strand.
TGTTTTATACTCAACCAGACTAGGACAAAGCTGACAGTAAAGTAGTCCAATTTGTAGAATTTTTCATTTGTTTAGCACTGTATCAGAATATCGTTATAGACGGTATTGTAAAAATCAAAGTACCTTAAAACACGATATATCGCCCTCTCCTAGTCCAAAGTCAAAAAGTCTAAAGTGTTTGAACACCTCTAGATAGGCTTTATTTTCCAGCTCTTAATCTTCAATGGAATTTAAGCAGTCAGTTGTCAGTTGTTAGGTGCCAAGAATGATAAGTGAGGAGAAAACTGCACACCTCCTGAATAACTGCACAGCACTTGATATCCATGAAGCATGTCAGGAAAACCCACAACCGCTATTCTGGTTGACAGAAACAAACGATTCCCCAGGGAGTCCAGCGTAATGTTTTCAGACACCTGGCAACAGAAACAGTATTGGGAGCCAGCCAACACTGCAGGGCCTTCATGTACTGTAGAGTGAGTCAGAGCGATGCTCACCTCCACCTGAGACATGCATACAGCACAGGATGGAGCCGGTCAAAACAACAACAATACATCCACACATTGAGGCATATAACAAACACACTAGAATGAACATGTTTATGCTCTTGTAATTCTAAGTCGCTGCCGGCTGTCTCTAACATTCCCATTAGTGAGGGCACTTTCTCCCTCCATTTGTTTAAGCTCACATCCATCCACCACAACAAGACTACATCTTACTTTAGCATGCTCTGGGGCATAGACTAGCCTAACACACAGGGATTGAACCTCTTGTGTTCTGGACCAGCTGTAACTCTTCTCTAGAAGAGATCTCCCTCTACTCTTAAATAAACCTTCCAGAGCTAGCGCCTATGGGGACAGAGGGGGTTACATAAGAAGCCATGAAGCCACAGCAAGATGAGACGTGCCTCTGGATTGGAAAAGAAGGCCTTGCTTGTGTTGTTTCTTATGTCTCAGGGCATCTGCTGGACCAGTTTCATTAACTCAGTGAGCCGCCAGCTTGGCTGGGACCCTTATTGCTTGGGTCAAGCATCTTTGTTGTTTGCAATGAAGTAAGCTGAGACAAGATTCCTGAGTCTAACCCCAAAGGATTGTGATCTATTTGATTTTCTGGCAGCACAGTAAAAAAAAAAAAAATTTGACTGACATACAACTTCCACTTCTTGTAGCTGTGGTTTCTGTGGTCATGTTCCATGCTGGAGGGGTGTTCCCCAGTGGGGTTTGGAACAGGGATCAGCGACGTGATTGGACGATGACTGACACGAGCGCTCAGTGCAGAGCAGGATTGGCTCCCCAGTCCCCAGGATTTAGTCAAACTCAGCCATCTGTCTTTCCCCACCCCACTTCCAGCAAAGAGAGACAGAGACAGAGAGAGAGGGCGGAGAGAGAGCGAGAGCGAGAGCGAGAGAGAGAGAGAGAGAGAGAGAGAGAGAGAGAGAGAGAGAGAGAGAGAGAGAGAGAGAGAAAGAGAGAAAGAGAAAAAGAGAGAAAACCAGATTAAATCAAAACTTTGACCCTTTCACTAATCCCAATATCTATTTCAGTGCCTTGGAAACCTCTGACACATAAAGACCAAGGAGTTTATTTCTGAGGGGAGGATATTTTGATTGTTGTCATTGTATCATTCAGATATTAATGGTAATCACTAATGACTTAAAAAATCTTTAAATAGTCTAAATAGAGATCGTATACTTTAAATGACCATGCTCCAGGGCTGTTGTTACTCTGAGGTAGTTGGACAGTGATAATTAAGCTGTTCTGTGTGTGACTGATGCCTGCCAGATGTGAGACTGGAGATAATGCTAACAGCACTTGAAGAATCTCAACATCAAAGGTGCTACCAGGGGTCGTAACCTCTATAACAAGCCAAGATTTCAGCCTCATATGCAGACACTGACAATAAATAAGTGAGGTTAAGGATGTTGTCACAAGACCAACGCTGCCACAGTAGTATACACACACTTCCAGCTGTGGGAAGCTACTGTACTGATCAAATACTCTAGTCTAGACTCTGGCCAATCTAGTTCATAATCATCTGATTTGGATTCATTGTCCTGGACCACTGAACAGAAAAGGCCCCTTGTGTTAGTCAGAGAGAGGCCAGTCAAACACAAATCTCTCTCTTTCCCTCTGGGCAATTCCACGGTAATGGAATTACGCTTTGACTCAGATTTTTCACTTTAAAATGTATGCAAAACAAAAACCATTGATTTCAAAGTTTAACAAACCATACAACTCTAAGCACAAGAACTACTTTGAACACAGACAATTTTGCAAAAACACATTTACTGGAAGAACTGTGCCGATGCAAAGTTTGGTAACAGAATTACGGTACCAAGTTTTCCAAAAACTCTGTTAAATACAGATGTAGGATCTTCATTTGAGCTAGTTTCTACAGCAGCAATATAATACAGCAGCAACAGGAAATGTGAATTATTATGTGTATTATATTTAATGGATATGAATATCATTCTCTTTATGGTGATGTTTCCTTAATAGGTACACAAAGGTAGAAATATACAATATCCTTATTTTGCATATTTGGATATTAGCCTACACACTGGCTATTATTGTAATGAACTCAACCCCCAAACAAGACCACATTTGGTTGGTCCGGACCAGACCAAATCTGAAACAATCATAGACATCTATGTTTCACTAGTTTAGAAATCACAGCACAGTAGAGTACAGTGGAGTAGAGTAAAGTACAGTACAGCACAGCACAGTTCAGTACAGTAGAGTACAGTACATAAAATAAGATATGTTCAGTACAGTACAGAACAATACAGTACATTATACTGCACTCTACTCTAGTGTGCTCTACTGTACTGTACTGAACTATCCAAACTTGTGAAAGATTGGGTCCGGCCAGGGTCGACTGTCCAAATTTCAACTACTTTTCAATGTCCAGGGACGTCCGGTGTCGGTCGGTGCTCAGTGGGTGAGGATGCTTGTTACAGTAAATGGAAAGAGGGTAGGTGGTAGGTGTCACGGTAGGTGTCAGTAAGAGCTGGGAGAGGTGACATTAACTGGAGAGAGAGAGAAGAGAGAGAGAGGCAGTGAGAGGGAGGGAGAATGAGATGGAGGTGTTGTCCAGACTGTTTTCACAGTCTTGCTTTGACCACCAGATGACAGAAAGAGCTGAACATAACAGTATGCCAGTGGAGGGGAGGACAGTAGCAGGTGACCCAACTGTAGTTTGTGACTACTATGATTTCCCATTGTAGCCAATTCAATTGCAGTAATTCTGTTACTGAGTTTTAATCACTTAAAGTATTTTTTATCGCTTTGGTACTATTTTCACAAGTATGTGGTAAAATTTCACAACTCTTAGTACAAAACTTAAAACAGATCTTCAAAAAGGCTGTTTAAAAAAAAAACTTTAAAGCACATTTTCAATTGACTAAGTACAACAGACAGTATTCACACAGTAACTTTTTCACCAAACCTAATCAGTGTTTCATCTAGAAATACCTTTCATATAAAGTAATTGCCTTACACAATGCAATGCTCACAATACTTTTCATATGATTCTCTTCTCATTTGTTTAAATACATTTACATTTGACTATCACTTAATCCAACTGTGCTTAATGGTTAATCACTTAACCATTTGGTAAACCTATAGATTTTAAACTGGTTTGTCTACTATATATGGATTTTGAGAACTACAGAAATAAAATGTGTGTTTGTAAAGTATAAACATCGAAATTACATGTATGATACATGATAACCATACATAATGACTACTCCTCTGTAGCTCAGCTGGTAGAGCACGGCGCTTGTAACGCCAAGGTAGTGGGTTCGATCCCCGGGACCACCCATACACAAAAAAATGTATGCACGCATGACTGTAAGTCGCTTTGGATAAAAGCGTCTGCTAAATGGCATATTATTTATTGCTAATTGATTTCACATAGTGGTAACCACAATTGGTCACCATATAAAAGGGTATGTGTGAACACTTGCAATTTCTTTCAACATGGAGCAGGATAGACAGCAAGGGAGAGGAATAAATCAAAAACCTAGTGGAAAAGGGGCCCGTCAGAGAGGTGGACATGGGCCCCATCAAAGAGGTCAAAGAGGTGGGCATGGGCCCAAACAATGAGGTCAAAGAGCTGGGCATGGGCCCCGTCAAAGAGGTGGGCATGGGCCAGTCAAAGAGGTGGACATCAGAGAGAGGGAGGCAGACGGCAGGGAACTGTTGTGTCTAATGAAGTCCGAACCATCGACGTTGACCACTTGGTAAACAGAGGCCTTACCATGGCATAGGCTGCCAGATTAGTTCACCCCAAATCTGAAAAGATCAATTCGATCATGAGAACATTTCGCCAAGAAAACCGGTAAGTCTGCAGGATATGCACTATGCTTTACCATTACATTTACAGTAAATTACATTGTAATGCATGTCAATTCAAAAAACATGTTACAGTATTCTTACAGTATGATCTATTGACAGTATACTCTGTTATACCATCAGAATTGACAGAAGCCCCCATGGTGGTGGCTGTGGCCGTATGCTGACCGACCAGCAGGAGTGGGCAGTGGTGGAAATGGTGAGGGCCCGGAATGACATACGGCTGCCCGAAATAAAGGAGGCCATTGAGGAGAACGATGACACCTTTGCCAATGTGGCATCCGTCAGCCTACCAACAATCACCCGCCTTTTGAAGAGGCACCAGGTATCTATGAAACCCATTTACCTGGTGCCTTTTGAGAGAAATCACGACCGGGTGAAAAAACTACGGGCCGAGTATGTTCAGGTACAGCACTATATACTGTATTACTGTTACTATTTGATGCACATGCTACTTCACAATATTATATTGGAACTATACTGTAAAAAATATATTTTTAGAGGGTGATTGTGCTTGATGCTGCTGGGAACCATCACAAGTATACCCTACATGACCAAAAGTATGTGGACACCTGCTCGTCGAACATCTCATTCCAAAATCATGGGCATTAATATGGAGTTGGTACCCCCTTTGCTGCTATAACAGCCTCCACAGCCTGCTACGTACTTCAGCACTTGGCGGTCCCGTTCTGTGAGCTTGTGTGGCCTACCACTTCGCAGCTGAGCCGTTGTTGCTCCTAGACGTTTCCACTTCACAATAACAGCACTTACAGTTGACCGGGGCAGCTCTAGCAGGGAAGACATTTTATGAATTGACTTGTTGGAAAGGTGGCATTCTATGACGGTGCCAAATTGTAAGTCACTGAGCTCTTCAGTAAGGCCATTCTACTGCCAATGTTTGTCTATGGAGATTGCATGCCTATGTGCTCGATTTTATACACTTGTCAGCAACGGGTGTGGCTGAAATAGCCGAATCCATTAATTTGAAGGGTTTTGTATATATAGTGTATCTTTGCTGATGAAGTGGGTTCAACCTGGCCAAACTCGGCGCCGTGGGCAGAACCTCATCGGCCAATGGGTAGCTGTCCAAGTGCCTGGACAACGTGGGGGAAACATCTCCATGTGAGCAGCTATCTCTGAAGATGGTGTGGTAGGATGTAGGCCATTACTTGGATCCTACAACGCTGCACATCTCATTGTGTTTCTCAATTAAATTGAGCAGGCCTGTCAAGGTGAAGGTGTCACCTATGGCATTGTGTGGGACAATGTATGCTTCCACCATGCAGAGGTAGTTCAGGAATGGTTTCGGGCCCATCCCCGATTCTTGACCCTATACCTGCCCCCATACTCTCCTTTCCTCAACCCTATTGAGGAATTTTGCAGGTGGAAGGTGTATAATTGCCATCCCCATGTGTGTGCCACCCTCCTTCTCGCCATGGTTGAGGCATGCGACGACATCAATGCAGTCCAATGTCAAGCTAGGATTCGCCATGCCAAAATGATTTTCCCACGGTGCATGAACAATGAGGACATTCACTGTGATGTGGATGAGAATTTATGGCCAAATGCTCAAGACAGGCTTGATGCGAATGAATGCGTGCTAAACGTTGTGTTTTATTTTCATTCATTTAATTTCTTACATTTGATTACAGACAGTAATGTATGTTGCAATTATATCTGAAAAATAAAATGATTGTAGAGGATGTCTTCATTGATCACACCTTTGATTACACATTGGATAGATATTATGGAAATTATAGATTTTCTGTCAATTTTGTTGGGTAATGTAAGTGTATTGCCTAATGTGAAAACTGTAATCTACTGTAATTTACAGTACTGTAGCATATTACTTTCAGCACGTCTAAGGACGATTTTAAACACGTATCTTGCATTGTTTGCTATTGGATTAACTGGTAGTTAAAATGACTAAATTGAAAATATATTATGTGTTTTGGTGATTAAACCAATGTTCTATTACATTTCCCAATAAACATATATTTTGAATAAATAGTTGTGTGACGAGAGATGTTTACAATTCAAATGAATGCACAATGACAGGTTTTGAATGAAAGACTGGCTGCGTTACAAGTGTGACCAGTTTAGAGTTTTTTACTAAGAGTTGTGAAAATGTACCACCTACTTGTGAAAATAGTACCAAAGCGATAAAAAAAAACCTGTAATAATTAATAAACTAACTTGATATCTGTAAAAACACTAACTAATTGGTAGGGCTACCTTGTTACTTATATAAACTTTAATTAGCCTCCCTCCTCATGAGGGAGAGAAATAAGAAAATATCTTAAAGATATGTGGGGTTTTGGTAACAGAATTACAAGGCACAAGGAAATGTTTCTTAAACCTACAGCAAAGAATTTCTCCAACTAAATATAAGTGATATTTTTTGGCAAGGGTATTTACTTCAGCATTATGTTTTGATGTATTTCTAAGACCCACTTTCTATCTGTTTGACCAGAAATCAAAGCCTTTGCTTCTTTCTAATTTTTTGGATGGAAAATGGTTGAAATATGAATATACATTTATTTCTCTAAAACAGACTCTTAGCTTTCATTTGACACCCAATTTGACACACTCCTATGAACTTCACGATGGTGCTCATGGGTCCTTTTAGATGGAAATGCCCCTCTCCTCACACAGACACATAGACACATACACACACACAATAGCAAGTGCACAGCAAAGGGGCTGCCAGCCTTGCCACCCAGTCTCCAGCTGCAGAGGACTAACAAATGTGAATGTGTGAGCTGAAGGCTGAGTTGCAGCCCATCCTGCTCCCTTGAAGAGAAGACTCACTCCCCCCACTACCACTGCTTTGTTTGGAGCTTCTCCTTTCAGCCTGCCTCTGAAAAGAAGGACCAAACATCAATATGTTCAGTGTTTCCCCTAGGATCTTTTTCAGCAGCATGGGGGGGGGGGGATAGTGGACATGGCCAACGGCACCGTCTCAGACCAACATTTTTAAAGGACCTCCTCTTGGCCGCAGAGACTAAATGTTGCTGTTTTAAAGCTAATTTCCTACAATTCTACACATTTTGCCAAGGCTTATGCCTTGTTCTTATGCTATGTGAGTGACTGAAACATTATAACTAAACCAATGGGGGCCCCATGTCATTACTTTTTTGGAATTTTTGATTCTTCCTAACTTTCTTTAAGGTGACTGTTAGTTCTCAAAGACTATCTTATTTGAAAATACACTGAACAAACATATAAACGCAACATGTAAAGTTGTGGTCCCATGTTTCATGACCTGAAATAAAAGATCCCAGAATTGTTCCATAGGCAGAAAGATATTATTTCTTTCAAATGTTTACATCCCTTTTAGTGAGCATTTCTCCTTTGCCAAGATAATCCATCCACCTGACTGTTGTGGCATATCAAGAAGCTGATTAAACAGCAGGATCATTACATAGGTGCACCTTGTGCTGGGGACATCAAAAGGCCACTCTAAAATGTGCAGTTTTGTCACACAACACAATGCCACAGATGTCTCAAGTTTTGAGGGAGCGTGCAATTGGCATGCTGACTGCAGGAATGTCCACCACAGCTGTTGACAGAGAATGTAATGTTCATTTCTCTACCATAGGCCGCCTCTAATATTGTTTTAGAGACTTTGGCAGTACATCCAACCGGCCTCACAACCGCAGACCACGTATATGGCGTTGTGTGGGCGAGCGATTCGCTGATGTCAACGTTGTGAATAGAGTGCCCCAAGGTGGCGGTGGGGTTATGGTATGGGCAGGCATAAGCTACGGACAACGAGCACAATTGCATTTTATCGATGGCAATTTAAATGCACAGAGATACCGTGACAAGATCCTGAGGCCCATTGTCGTGCCATTCATCCACCGCCGTCACCTCATGTTTCATCATGATAATGCACAACCCCATGTCGCAAGGATCTGTACACAATTCCTGGAAGCTGAAAATGTCCCAATTCTTCCATGGCCTGCATACTCACCAGACATGTCACCCATTGAGCATGTTTGGCATGCTCTGGATCGATGTGTACGACAGTGTGTTCCAGTTCCCGCCAATATCCAGCAACTTCGCACAGCCATTGAAGAGGAGTGGGACAACATTCCACAGCCCACAATCAACAGCCTGATCAACTCTATGTGAAGGAGATGTGTCTGTCGCACTGCATGAAGCAAATGATGGTCGCACCAGGTACTGACTGGTTTTATGATCCACCCCCCTACCCTTTTTTTATCTGTGACCAACAAATGCCTATCTGTATTACCAGTAATGTGAAATCCATATATTAGGGCCTAATCAATTTATTTCAATTGGCTGATTTCCTTATTATAACTGTAACTCAGTAAAATCTTTGAAATTGTTGCATGTTGCGTTTATATTTTTGTTAAGTATATACAGTGCATTCGGAAAGTATTCAGACCCCTTGACTTTTTCCACATTTTGTTACGTTACAGCCTTTTTCTACAAAAGGATTAAATACTAAATGTTACTCATCAATCTACAAACAATACACCATAATGACAAAGCAAAAACAGGTTTTTAGAAATCTTTGCAAATGTATTTTAAAAACCCTGGAAATATCACATTTAAATAAGTATTCAGACCCTTTACTCAGTACTTTGTTGAAGCACCTTTGGCAACGATTACAGCCTTGAGTCTTCTTGGGTACGATGCTACAATCTTGGCACACCTGTATTTGGGGAGTTTCTCCCATTCTTCTCTGCAGATCCTCTCAAGCTCTGTCAGGTTGGATGGGGAGCGTCGCTGCACAGCTATTTTCAGGTCTCTCCAGAGATGTTCGATCGGGTTCAATTTCAGGATCTGGCTGGGCCACTCAAGGATATTCAGAGACTTGTCCCGAAGCCACTCCTGCATTGTCTTGGCTGTGTGCTTAGGGTTGTTTTCCTGTTGGAAGGTGAACCTTCGCCCCAGTCTGAGGTCCTGAGCGCTCCGGAGCAGGTTTTCATCAAGGTTCTCTCTGTACTTTGCTCCGTTCATCTTTTCCTCGATCCTGACTAGACTCCCAGTCCCTGCCGCTGAAAAACATCCCCACAGCATGATGCTGCCATCACCATGTTTCACTGTAGGGATGGTCTCAGGTTTCCTCCAGACGTGATGCTTGCTATTCAGCGAATCTTATTTCTCATGGCCTGAGAGTCCTTTAGGTGCCTTTTGGCAAACTCCAAGCGGGCTGTCATGTGCCTTTTGCTGAGGAGTTGCTTCCGCCTGACCACTCTACTATAAAGGACTAATTGGTGGAGTGCTGCAGAGATGGTTGTCCTTCTGGAAGGTTCTCCCATTTCTACAGAGGAACTCTGGAGCCCTGTCAGAGTGACCATCGGGTTCTTGGTCACCTCCCTGACCAAGGCCCTTCTCCCCAGATTGCTCAGTTTGGCCGGGCGGCCAGCTCTAGGAAGAGTCTTGATGGTTCCAAACTTATTCCATTTAAGAATGATAGAGGCCCCTGTGTTCTTGGGGACCTTCAATGCTGCAGAAATGTTTTGGTACATGTCTCGGAGCTCTACGGACAATTCCTTCGACCTCATGGCTTGGTTTTTGCTCTGACATGCACTGTCAACTATGGGACCATATATAGACAGGCGTGTGCCTTTCCAAATCATGTCCAATCAATTGAATTTACCACAGGTGGACTCCAATCAAGTTGTAGAAACATCTCAAGGATGATCAATGGAAACAGGGTGTACCTGAGCTCAATTTCGAATCTCATAGCAAAGGGTCTGAATATTTATGTAAATAAGGTATTTCATTTTCTTTTGTATACATTTGCAAAAATGTGTCATTATGGGGTATTGTATGTAGATTGATGAGGATTTTTATTTATTTAATCAATTTTAGAATAAGGCTGTAACGTAAGAAAATGTGGAAAAAGTCAAGGGGTCTGAATACTTTCCGAATGCACTGTATAGCTCCAGCTACATTATCTTTTCTACCTCCTTTTATCTGGTTTTAGTAATTGAAGTTTACACTGAAAACGTTTAACCATCCCGAAAATAATGTTCTAAACAAATATATACAGTACCAGTCAAAAGTTTGGACACACCTACTCATTCAAGGGTTTTTATTTATTTTTACTATTTTCTACATTGTAGAATAATAGTGAAGACATCAAAACTATGGAATCATGTAGTAACCAATAAAGTGTTAAACAAATTAAAAAATATTTTAGATTTTAGATTCTTCAAATAGCCACCCTTTGCCTTGATGACAGCTTTGCACACTCTTGGCATTCTCTCAACCAGCTTCACCTGTAATGCTTTTCCAACAGTCTTGAAGGAGTTCCCACATATGCTGAGCACTTGTTGGCTGCTTTTCCTTCACTCTGCGGTCCAACTCATCCCAAACCATCTCAATTGGGTTGAGGTCGGGGGATTGTGGAGGCCAGATCATCTGATGCAGCACTCCATCACTCTCCTTCTTGGTAAAATAGCCCTTACACAGCCTGGAGGTGTGTTGGGTCATTGTCCTGTTGAAAAACAAATGATAGTCCCACTAAGCCCAAACCAGATGGGATGGCGTATCACTGCAGAATGCTGTGGTAGCCATACTGGTTAAGTGTGCCTTGAATTCTAAATAAATCACAGACAATGTCACCAGCAAAGTACCTCCACACTACAACACCTCCTCCTCCATGCTTTACGGCGGGAGATCATCCGTTCACCCACACCGCGTCTCACAAAGTTGGAACCAAAAATCTCCAATATGGACAAATTTCCACCGGTCTAATGTCCATTGCTCGTGTTTCTTGGCCCAAGCAGGTCTCTTCTTCTTGTTGGTGTCCTTTAGTAGTGGTTTCTTTGCAGCAATTCGACCATGAAGTCCTGATTCACACAGTCCCCTCTGAACAGTTGATGTTGAGATGTGTCTGTGACTTGAACTCTGTGAAGCATTTATTTGGGCTGCAATTTCTGAGGCTGGTAACTCTAATGAACTTATCCTCTGCAGCAGAGGTAACTCTGGGTCTTCCATTCCTGTGGTGGTCCTCATGAGAGCCTGTTTCATCATAGCGCTTGATGGTTTTTGTGACTGCACTTGAAGAAACTTTCAAAGTTCTTCACATTTTCCGTATTGACTGAACTTCATGTCTTAAAGTAATGATGGACTGTCGTTTCTCTTTGCTTATTTAAGTTGTTCTTGCCATAATATGGACTTGGTCTTTTACGAAATAGGGCTACCTTCTGTATACCTTGTCACAACACAACTGATTGGCTCAAACGCATTAAGAAGGAAAGAAATTCCACAAATTAACTTTTAAGAAGGCACACCTGTTAATTGAAATGCATTCCAGGTGACTACTTCATGAAGTTGGTTGAGAGAAAGCCAAGAGTGTGCAAAGCTGTCATCAAGGCAAAGGGTGGCTATTTGAAGAATCTCAAATATAAAATACAGGTGAAGTCGGAAGTTTACATACACTTAGGTTGGAGTCATTAAAACTTGTTTTTCAACCACTCCACAAATTTCTTGTTAACAAACTATCGTTTTGGCAAGTCGGTTAGGACATCTACTTTGTGTATGGCACCAGTAATTTTTCCAACAATTGTTTACAAACAGATTATTTCACTTATAATTCACTGTATCACAATTCCAGTGGGTCAGAAGTTTACATACACTAAGTTGACTGTGCCTTTAAACAGCTTGGAAAAATCCAGAAAATGATGTCATGGCTTTAGAAACTTCTGATAGGCTAATTGACATAATTTTAGTCAATTGGAGGTGTACCTGTGGATGTATTTCAAGGCCTACCTTCAAACTCAGTGCCTCTTTGCTTGACATCATGGGAAAATCAAAAGACCTCAGAAAAAGAATTGTAGACCTCCACTGGTCTGGTTCATCCTTGGAAGCAATTTCCAAACGCCTGAAGGTACCACGTTCATCTGTACAAACAATAGTACGCAAGTATAAACACCATGGGATCACACAGCCGTCATACCGCTCAGGAAGGAGACGCATTCTGTCTCCTAGAGATGAACGTACTTTGGTGCGAAAAGTGCAAATCAATCCCAGAACAACAGCAAAGGACCTTGTGAAGATGCTGGAGAAAACAGGTACAAAAGTATCTATATCCACTGTAAAACAAGTCCTATATCGACATAACCTGAAAGGCCGCTCAGCAAGGAAGAAGCCACTGCTCCAAAACCGCCATAAAAAATCCAGACTATGGTTTGCAACTGCACATGGGGACAAAGATCGTACTTTTTGGAGAAATGTCCTCTGGTCTGATGAAACAAAAATATATAACTGTTTGGCCATAATGACCATCGTTATGTTTGGAAGAAAAAGAGGAATGCTTGTAAGCCGAAGAACACCATCCCAACCGTGAAGCACGGGGGTGGCAGCATCATGCTGTGGGGGTGCTTTGCTGCAGGTGGGACTGGTGCACTTCACAAAATAGATGGCATCATGAGGAAGGAAAATTATGTGGATATATTGAAGCAACATCTCAAGACATCAGTCAGGAAGTTAAAGCTTGGTTGCAAATGGGTCTTCCAAATGGACAATGACCCCAAGCATACTTCCAAAGTTGTGGCAAAATGGCTTAAGGACAACAAAGTCAAGGTATTGGAGTGGCCATCACAAAGCCCTGACCTCAACCCTGTAGAACATTTGTGGGCAGAACTGAAAAAGTGTGTGCGAGCAAGGAGGCCTACAAACCTGACAGTTACACCAGCTCTGTCAGGAGGAATGGGACAAAATTCACCCAATTCATTGTGGGAAGCTTGTGGAAGGCTACCCGAAACATTTGACCCAAGTTAAACAATTTAAAGACAATGCTCCCAAATACTAATTGAGTGTATGTAAACTTCTGACCCACTGGGAATGTGATGAAAGAAATAAAAGCTTAAATAAATCATTCTTTCTACTATTATTCTGATATTTCACATTCTTAAAATAAAGTGGTGATCCTAACTGACCTAAGACAGGGAATTATTACTAGGATTAAATGTCAGGAATTGTGAAAAACTGAGTTTAAATGTATTTGGCTAAGGTGTATGTAAACTTCCGACTTCAACTGTATATTTTGATTTGTTTAACATTTTCTTGGTTACTAAATGATTCCATATGTGTTATTTCATAGTTTTCATGTCTTCACTATTATTCTACAATGTAAAAAATAGTACAATTAAAGAAAAACCCTTGAATGAGTAGGTGTGTCCAAACTTTTGACTGGTCGTGTATATACTGTATGTTTTTTCAAATAATATTTTTTGGAGTGGTGGCCTGCCGCTGCTATTTTAATATAGAGGAAACACCTCAAATCCTCTGCGCTAAAACACTTAATGATAGCAGATGTGGCTGTGCTGAAAGAGCAAGGAGCTGTGGGTAATGACAAGCGTTTACTGTACCAATAAAGAGGTTTAGAGCGCCTGCAAGGCAAAAGAGTGAAGAAATCTATTTTTATTGTCCCACCAGGCTATTCACTTGCTCATTCATTGTCCTACTATTTATGTCTAAAGGTGTACTTCTGTTTTACAATCACTCCATTAGCCTTGTATTCCCTAAAATGTGAATAACAAATACAAAACATAGCAGTAGTAGGCTAGTAACCCATCATTAAATGGCCCCTTCCTATATTTCCTTCTCATTTATCTTGTATGCTGATAATAGGCATTGTCTCACCACCTGGGAAGCTAAACCGTAATCAATGTAAAAAGAATCTCGTCCATATTACACTATCTGCTTTCCTGATCTCCTATAAGTTTAATGGGCCCCCTGCCCCAGACGTCCATTATGGGTCATCCTTTCCCAGTTAAACACCTGGTGCCACGCTGACCTCTCCATCACACTGGCACGCTAATCAGCTTCCCAGGGATCCCCAGGGAACCCAGCAGACGGCCAGGCGGGGGAGACAGCTAGGCAACTCCTACACACACTGACTGGATGCATGAGCACTTTCATGATAAACACAAGACTGAAGAGTGAAGACTGAAGACACTGGCTATACTCCAATGCACAACTAGGCTAGGCCTATGATTCACCCTAAGACAAACATAATTCAATCACACATACTGTATTAAGATTGATTGGATAATATGGGGATATTATTTACAGCACAATGCATGATCATTATAATTTCCTCCCTTGTGAAATCCACAGTTATGATCCCTTTCTGTCACAGTTTTAAAGTTTCTTGTCACATCTTTAATATGTAAAACTGAGTAGTTGGTTCTGGTTAATCTCTGCATTACAGTTTTAATATGGTTGAAGAGAATTCTGATTAGCCCCCTTAAAGGCGTCCGCATGCTTCCCAGCCAAAACGGTTCGGAAGAGTTTGTGCATATATTATGACAACATTTTGTGACGTTTTTGTTTGTTTTGGACTTCGGTAAGGTTTTTTTCGGCGGTTCGGGCACACCATTTTGTTTCTTGAGGCCAGCCGAAGTTGGTAGCCGAAGTCTATGCCCCTTCGTTGGTAATTGGTCAACAGTAGGGATTCTTCAGTAAAGTCTTTGTTGTCATTCAATGAGAGATGAGTAGTTTTCATGCACATTTTTTCATTTAGAAATACTGCACCAAACATCTTAGTTAGATGTAAAATTGCATGACTCCTCTGCAAAAGCATAAATCAATGACAGATTTCTTGAGTTATCTTAGATTAATTCTGACTATTTTGAGGAAGTGTATACTGGCTACAGCGTCTTTAAATGGACAAACAGGACTATTGCCGCTTTTTTCTCGTTTTTCAAGCGAAGGTCTTTTAAAGGAGTAGCCAGAATACACTTCCTCAAAATATTCAGAATTAATTCAGAATTAATCTAAAATAACTCAAGAAATATGACATCCATTGACGTTTTTGGCAAGGAGATCTTATAGATCGCGCAATTTTACATCTAACTAAGAAGAATCCCTTTTTTAAAAGGTTTTTGCTCTCAAAGTCACAAGTGCGCAGGCACCTAGCACGGTTGTTTGGTTAGCATGTTTCTGCAGTGCACATGAGATGGAGTTTTCATCCATCTCATCGTCCCACACACAATGGCAGAACGAAGGGAGGGTGGTGCGGCAGGTGCCGCTTCTCCTCCAGATGCTGTTATTTTATCTAAAACATCAGGTGTATGCCGACTCCAGCTAAGTAATTCTTGCAAAGGTTTAAGGAGCAATTATGCATTTTATCTCTAGTACATTGCCACGATTGTCAGTTATGTAGCTGCTCTACTGATAATCTCAGTGGGTCCTTGCTGGGATGGCACAATCAATTTACTGTTGGGAATGCCAACACCCCAGACAAACAGATTGGTTCACCGTTCCATGGGAGCGGACTGTACACAGCATACCATAACGTTCTGAATAATGGTCAAGTCTACCTCGCTCCCTATTCGTCTGAATCGCTTAGGAGTTACAAACACAAGTCCAACATATAAAAAATAAAATAAATAAAATAAAATAAAATAATAAATAAATATATCGGAAACTGCTAAACTACCTGTTCACTACCCTCCTGTTCTCCGGGGATGTGCACCTCAATCCTGGGCCTAACACCACCGAGCCAGCGATACTCACCGGAGTAGAAAGCAGTGGATGGCCGCGTCCTCAAATCATCGCCTTCGCAGAAGTGGGTGAGTGCTATGGTTCCATGATTTCTCTCGAGTCACCCGGCTCCAAGATTACATTTGACTCTACAAACATATCCGACTCTGCTTCTGGCACTTAAAGTGTTTTAATTAGTTCCCCGCATCCAGTGCAAGTGCAAGGGATAGTTAATTGTACTACAGAACTGCCCCTAAACGGCCTAAACCCAGCCGTCAGAAAACCAAAAACCAAAAATGTAACTTTTTTCAATGTGTCAATCACGCTTGAGTCATCTGAGATCCACGAGCTAAGCCCAAGGGACTACTAGGGGGGAACTTGAAAATGCAGCGTGTCATTCCAAAAAGTGATCAAATTCAACATCTTCTCACAGACTCTAACCTTGACTTTCTCTGCCTTTCAGAGACATGGCTCCATAAAAACTCTCCACCTACTGTTTTGATTGTGCCTGGCTACAATGTCTTCAGGAGAGACAGGATTGAAGGAAGAGGAGGGGGTCTGATGATTTACATTAAAGAACATATCCAATGTAAACAAATTGAGTGGTCATGTGATAATGAACTAGAACGTACTAGCCTAAATGTTACACTGTCTCCCCAAATGTATTTTACCCTTATTGGAATGTACATACCACCTTCCACCAAATGTGTGTTTTTTTATCAGTTGAATAACATGCTTAGGGAATGTGATTTTGGGAAAGAGGTCATCTTAATGGGAGATTTTAACATTAATTATGAAGACAAGTCTTGTAGGAAAACCCTCAAACGGATCACTAATACCTTTGACCTTACACAGCTAGTTTAGGGGCCAACCAGGGTGACTTGTTGTTCTAAAACACAGATTGATCTGGTGTTCAGTAATAAACCAGAGAGTGACTAAATTATTCAATATGGTTACTGGGCTGTCTGATCATAATCTGACACGCATAGCCAGAAAGCGTTTAACCTCTCTACTGTTAGAAAGCCTGATCAGCTCAGAATACCTAAGAGTGAATTAAATCACTTTGAAAACATAATTAAGGGAATTAACTGGAATGATCTCTTGTCCTATACAAATGTGGAAGCTGATAGTCAGGTTTTTCTATCCACAATACAGACTACAATAAAGCAAAAAGACTAGAAATCAATGTGAATGACAGTCTAACACAGGATGCAGTCGAAATAGCAACAGCCTTCAATTCCTACTTTGTTGACTGTCAAGGTACCGTCGCAGTACCCCTCTACTGGTTTCTTGGGCTCAGCGCCAGTGAATGACCCTCAACCTGTCTTCATCATAAGGGGGGTTTCTGAGTCAGAGGTGAACAAGGTGATTAGCTCACTAAAGAACTCTAAGCCAAAGATGTGTTGGGCTGGACTCTACCTTTCTTTAAAACTACAAAGAGTCACTCATTTTCCCCATTACTAAGGTCACCAACACATCTATTGGTGAGGGGGTGTTTCCAAGGGTCTGGAAGTCAGCCATAATAATGGCTATCTTTAAATCAGGTGACCCTGCTGACATGAGTAACTACAGGTCCATTAATATACTACCTGTGGTGTCCAAGGTTGCTGAATAGTGTAGCAGAGCAACTGTTTTCCCACCTCAACAACAGCCCCTTCACATTACACTCCATGCAGTTTGGCTTCAGAGCAAAACACTCCACAGAAACGGCCAACTGCTTTATTCTGGAAAATGTGAAGTCCAAGATGGACAAAGGGGGCATTGTTGGGGCTGTGTTTCTAGACCTAAGGAAAGCGTTTGATACTGTTAACCATGAGGTTCTCATCACAAAACTGTCCAAGTTCAACTTTTCCCCCGATGCCTTGAGATGGGTGAAATCATACCTTGAAGGCAGAACCCAGTGTGTCAGAGTGAGCAATGAGCTGTCGCCCACCCTCAGCTATGATGTGGGCGTGCCCCAAGGGTCAATACTGGGGCCCCTCCTGTTCAGCCTGTACATTAATTATCTGCCTTCTGTCTGTACTGGGTCTGAAGTTCAATTGTATTCAGATGATACAGTGATATATGTGCATGCAAAGAGCAAACAACAAGCTGCACAAGAACTCACTACTGTAATGGTCCATGTTACAAAGTGGCTAAGTGACTCATGTTTCCATCTCAATGTGAAAAAAACAGTCTGCATGTTCTTCAAAAAGAGGGCAACTGATGCTACTGAGCCAGATGTCTATGTGTCAGGGGAGAAGCTCCAGGTGATATACGATTTTAACTACCTTGGCATCATACTTCATTCCTATCTCTCTTTTAAAAAGCAGGTGAAAAAGGTAACTCAAATAACCAAATTCAACCTAGCTCATTTCCAATTCATACGAAATTGTTTGACTACAGAGGTAGCAAAACTGTACTTCAATGCTATGATACTCCCCTACTTAACATACTGCTTGACTAGTTGGGCCCAAGCTTGCTGTACAACATTAAAACCCATTCAATCTGTCTACAAACAGGCTCTCAAAGTACTTGATAGAAAACCCAATATCATTGTTACATCCTCAGAAAGCATGAGCTCCTGAGTTGGGAAAATCTTGTGCAATACAATGACGCATCTCTTGTATTCAAGATCCTAAATGGCCTGGCTTCCCCTCCACTTAGTACTTTTGTCAAACAGAAAACCCAAACCCATGGCAGCAGATCCACAAGGTCTGCCATGAGAGGTGACTGTATAGTTTCCTTACAGAAAAGCACCTTTAGTCAATCTGCTTTCTCTGTGAGAGCTTCCCATGTCTGGAACACACTGCCATCAGACACACAAAACTGCACCACCTATCGCAACTTCACAAAAAAACATAAAGACATGGCTAAAGGCCAATCAGACTTGTGAACATAATCCCTAGCTGTGTATTGCCGCTTTCCATGTTATCTGTTGTCTGTAGCTTGTGAGGTGTGTAAACACTTTGTTGCTTTTATGTATTTTGTTTTGTTGCTTTTTGTGCTATTGCTCTGTCTGCGTGCTACGTGTTGCTTGTCCTATGTTGCTCTGCATGTGCTCACTGCTCATTGTCTGTCTGTATTGTTATTGTAATTGTTTTCAATAACCTGCCCAGGGACTGCGGTTGAAAATTAGCCGGCTGGCTAAAACCGTCACTTTTACTGAAACGTTGATTAATGTGCACTGTCCTTGTAAAAAATAAAATAATAACAAGCTGTTTGATGCAGTATTTCTCAATGAAAAAATGTGCATGAAAATGAGTCGTCTCTCGTTGAATCCCTACTGTTGACCAATCACCGACGAAGGGGCGTAGACTTTGGCTCCGGACTTCGGCTTGCCTCTAGAAAAATATAGTGTGCTCGAACAGCCGAAAACGAACAAAAAGGTCACAAAATGTTGTCATAATATATGCACAAACTCTTCCCAACTGTTTCGGTTGGGAAGCATGCGGACACCTTTATCCTCTTCTGATCTGTCATCCTCACTAAGGTGTCCAGCAGCTCCATAAGGAATCTCAGAGTTCCCTTTCCCTAAAGTATATTTTACAGAAAATTACAGCATTTGACTGCTCACGTCCTTCTTATTTCTTACCATCCATAAAAGCACATAAAGCAATCTAGCTGGAGAAGGCCAGGGTAATGAGGGGAGAGAAATAAGTTTACAGTTCAACAAACACAGATCGAATCTACTTGAAACAGAGTTAGCCCTTGGAGTGTGGTTGAGGCTGATGCTCTGTTCAATCATGCACCTATAGACATAAATGCACCACCTTGGAGTGTCTTTCTAATGATGAAAGGCAATAGGCCTAACTACTCTGCATATGAAAAATAGTCAATGTATTTTCCCCATCAGGATGGATTATTTAACAATCTAAAGCTATCCAAGAAAATAGTCATTTCTTACATTTATATAAGCTTCCTTTCTATTAAATGGAGTTTTGTACAGCCTAGGGGATTTCTGCTAATGATTTCCTCTTAGCACGATAATTACCTTCGACCTGTAATTGACTCTGACAATAATAAGGCCCTTACTTACAAGCTCCTCTTACAGCCCACTGAGACGCAAAATGTGGCTACCTGTGTATATCTCTCTGATATACCTGCTTCTTCAACTTTCCCCTCTATTTAAAACGTTCTCCCTCTCTCTCCTTCACCCTTCTAGGCAGGGACATACTGAAATAGATAATACATTATTTTATTCATATAGGCCTAGATGTACAGTATATGGCATTGTCGCAGGTACCCCTTGGGCACGTGGAATTATTCTACCCATCAGGGACCTGGGATGTCCCGCTCAGCATAAAACTGTTCAAAAGGCATCCTCAAATTTGGTCTCAAATTATCAATAATCCAAATGGCCAAGAAATGTAAGGATACATACACATGGTCCCAGATTTGAACATGATTAAATAAATAAAAAATCCATCATAGCAAAAAGTATCAGATATTGAGCTCATACCAAAATGTTCCGCGCGTAATTCGCCAGATGAACTCTCCGTCCGATTACAAATCCTTTGAAGATAAACCCGATTCGAAGCACGAGACTCGGTGCGGGCTATTTACATAAAATGGCAACAACAAGCTTGAGGGAACTGTCGATGGCTCCGTAGTTTATCCAGGCAGAAAGTAAAAACAGATGGGGCGGTAGCTACGCGCACTGAGTCCCAACTCCCAAGTAAACTCAGTCGGAGCTTGTCTTCACACTACCGCCCGCTCTGTCCAATTTGCATATCAACAGATCTTGTGACAGCCTCTGTCAATGATGTGGAATGAAGGAGCGCATGAAGGAGCGCTGATACGATCCCACTATTTGGAAAGAGAAGCAGTCCATCGGTTCTGCACCCAGCGTCAACCCTATGGGACAGCAACCCTGTCATTGGCCCGTCACTTTATTTCCTACTACAAAGTGAAAGGCAATTCCGGTTCTTTCTCTGCTATGCTCAACAGGCTACTCGTGTCATGCTATGAAATGCATCTCATGGATTAGGCTAGTTCATCATTAACCAGCAAAAACCAACAGTTTTTTGTTTTTTGGGGGGGTGGGGGGTGGGGGGGGAGGTCTGAAAAATAGTATTTCAGCGATCAACTTGGCAAATCATACTTTACAAGCACCTACATTAGGTGATTGGGGCATGCAATATTATTCAAATCTGGATCATAATGTTTACTTTGACTTTGAACTACACTGTTAAAATGAAGTGCGTTCTAACACTAAAACTACTGGCAACTGAGCTGCCACCACCTTAAATGAGACGAAACCTTTACTTTGCTGGAGTATTGAAACATATTTTGTGAGACAGATTGAAGGTGTACTGATACATTCATCCTGAGGTGTTCTGAAACCTAATCTTGACATGGTGTGTTGTAACACCACATAATCAAGAGTTGTGTAACACCTTGCCAGAGACGGGTAGCACGAACCCAGAAAAGGTTGAAAACACTATTATGGTGTTTCGAGTCCTGTCTAGTGCAGAATTAGATCCCTTCTTCTGGAGTTTCCAAATACTGTAAATGGGAGTCCCTTTTCTTATTGCATATTAATTATATTGGTAACACTTTATTTTAAACCATTTAAGGCCTTTATAAATTGTGTGTTCACCATTTATTAATCATCACTCCCACATTAATAAACGATTGACTAATCATTAGTAAAGTATTTTTGCAGTCCCTAATCTAAAGTGAGTGCTATTCATACTTTATAAATGTTTTGAGTGACCAGAGTAATTTCTCACAAAAAGATGGTCATGCCATTGGTAGTAGACATTCCAGCAGTACCTGGTAAAAGGATGTTTAAGGAAATATATATATACATTTGCGAAGAACTAGCTTACTAACATTTACAAATGTGGGAGTAATGATTAATAAATGGTGAGCAAACTGTTTGTAAATGCCTTATAAATGGTTTATTATGGACCCTTCAAATAAAGTGTTACCTGTATGGTACAGCTGAAGTCAGAAGTTTACATACACCTTAGCCAAATACATTTAAACTCAGTTTTTCACAATTCCTGACATTTAATCAGAGTAAAAATTCCCTGTCTTATGTCAGTTAGGATCACCACTATTTTAAGAATGTGAAATGTCAGAATAATAGTAGAGAGAATGATTTCTTTCATCACATTCCCAGTGGGTCAGAAGTTTACATACACTCAATTAGTATTTGGTAGCATTGCCTTTAAATTGTTTAACTTTTGTCAAACGTTTCCGGTAGCCTTCCACAGGCATCCCATAATAAGTTGGGTGAATTTTGGCCCATTCCTCCTGACAGAGCTGGTGTAACTGAGTCAGGTTTGTAGGCCTCCTTGCTCGCACACGCTTTTTCAGTTCTTCCCACAACTTTTCTATAGGATTGAGGTCAGGGCTTTGTGATGGCCACTCCAATACCTTGACTTTGTTGTCCTTAAGCCATTTTTCTACAACTTTGGAAGTATGCTTGGGGTCATTGTCCATTTGGAAGACCCATTTGCGACCAAGCTTTAACTTCCTGACTGATGTCTTGAGATGTTGCTTCAATATATCCACATAATTTTCCTTCCTCATGATGCCATCTATTTTGTGAAGTGCACCTGTCCCTACTGCACCAAAGCACCCCCACAGCATGATGCTGCCACCCCCGTGCTTCACGGTTGGGATGGTGTTCTTCGGCTTGCAAGCTCCCCCCTTTTCATCCAAACATAACGATGGTCATTATGGCCAAACAGTTCTATTTTTGTTTCATCAGACCAGAGGACATTTCTACAGAAAGTACGATCTTTGTCCCCTTGTGCAGTTGCAAACCGTAGTCTGGCTTTTTTATGGTGGTTTTGGAGCAGTGGCTTCTTCCTTGCTGAGCGGCCTTTCAGGTTACATCGATATAGGACTCGTTTTACTGTGGATATGGATACTTTTGTACCTGTTTCCTCAAGCATCTTCACAAGGTCCTTTGCTGTTGTTCTGGGATTGATTTGCACCTTTCGCACCAAAGTACGTTCATCTCTAGGAGACAGAACGCGTCTCCTTCCTGAGCGGTATGACGGCTGCGTGGTCTCATGGTGTTTATACTTGCGTACTATTGTTTGTACAGATGAACGTGGTACCTTCAGGCGTTTGGAAATTGCTCCCAAGGATGAACCAGACTTGTGGAGGTATACAATTATTTGACTGATTTCTTTTGATTTTCCCATGATGTCAAGCAAAGAGGCACTGAGTTTGAAGGTAGGCCTTGAAATACATCCACAGGTACACCTCCAATTGACTCAAATTATGTCAATTAGCCTATCAGAAGCTTCTAAAGCCATGACATCATTTTCTGGAATTTTCCAAGCTGTTTTAAGGCACAGTCAAAGGCACAGTCAACTTAGTGTATGTAAACTTCTGACCCACTGGAATTGTGATACAGAATTATAAATTAAATAATCTGTCTGTAAACAATTGTTGGAAAAATGACTTGTGTCGTGCACAAAGTAGATGTCCTAACCGACTTGCCAAAACTATAGTTTGTTAACAAGAAATTTGTGGAGTGGTTGAAAAACGAGTTTTAATGACTCCAACCTAAGTGTATGTAAACTTCCGACTTCAACTGTAAGTGTGTATATTTCCTGCTCTTATATTTTACATTTTAGTCATTTAGCAGACACTCTTATCCAGAGCGACTTACAGTTAGTGAGTGCATTATATGCTGTTTTTACAAACTCTTCATTAATTCCAAAAGGTTAAATGTACATTATTATGCTCAAACAAAGCACATGAGGAAATATAGTTTTGTGAAAACACATTCTGGACGTTTGTCCAGAATAATAATTAATAAGTAAAAAACTACTTTTTCAAGACATGATTTAAGCTTCAAATGCTTTATCTTTTCTTTGCAAATTATCAAATGACAAAACATTAACAGGTGTTTCACATTTGTATATTGATAAAGACAGTCTAAAGATCTGTAAGGTATTTAACATATTAATATTTTTCAAAAATCAACAGAAATATGGCATTATATTTCACATTAACGGAAAAAAAATACAGGCAATGACTGCTAATGTTCGAAGTAGCACTTATACAAAACGTGTACAAAACTTCAGCCCAGGGCTCAAAACGATCTACCAGTCATTCATTATGCTAATGTTCTAACCTGAGTCTTTATATTCAGATGATGGTACATAGCATGGAAGGTTGTTCAGATTAATTGAATCACAGTACAGTTGAGTTAGATGATATGATTCACAGTTGGCATTAGTCTGTGATTCTTGTCTTGACTGGCTTTGGTAAGGATTGGCCAGCCGGTGGTTAACATAGTATGTATGTATGTATGTTTTTCTGCAGGGAGACAAATAAATAGCAAATAATAACATGCAATAATGATAGTACATGAATATATAATTAGGTTCTCAAATGCTATAATATTATATACATTGTAATAAGAATATACAATTATTAAGCATATCAATAGCAATAGTGGCTATTTACTGTAGCATATAACATGTGGGTCATGCATCAAACAATAGATTAAGCTCATTAAGTTAGTAAGCAAACAAGCCAGGAGTATTAACTAAAAAGCAGGCCTTAATTTAAATGCACGAAAGATGCAAATAATGACATGTGGCAATTAACAACTACATGTAGCGTCATGAAAATTGATCAATAAATCAAAATGGCTGTTTAACTTGGACTGTTAGCATTAGCGAACGAAATGCTACACAAAACAAGTGTTCTTATTGAGTGAAATCCTTTTCTGTTTCATTCCTCAATGTGGTAACATTTTGTACTCACGGTTTCATTGACCCATACTTTCTTGGATTGTTTTGGAGAGTTTCATCTGACTGTTTGGTGTGCTCTCAGTTCGTGAAGGACCCGAATGCAGGAGAGATGCCCGCAAACTTGCCTATTTTTTTTACTTGACCATAGAGTTTGCTACAGGGCACACCTGCCACAAATGCCCTCTCTCCACCTCCATGCCTCAGACTGGGTGAATTCTGAACATTACAGCACAATGTTTGAAGTTCACATTTTGCCTTTAATCTAAATATTTGTCTTCTGATATGGGAACCCAAGTTCTTCACACGGTACATGGCTGTGTGGTTGAGTGGGTAAAATTCCAAAGAAACTTGCCATTTTACTGCCCCAGCATTCAATTTCCGCTTCCGCCTGTCCAACTTTCATTCCATAATATAGGTGGAATTTCACCATTATTATTTTTTCCTAAGTCTTATTTAGACTTGAGCTAAGTTGATTTAACATGACTTGAGTTAAATCTACTTATCTCAAGTCTGAATCGGGACCTATGTGTTCAGCGTAACAAGGGTGGTTCAGCACAACAAGTTTAGTCCTGAAGACTGTCTGAGCACACTAAGGCAGTGTTTTGACAAGCAAAAGACCCGGGTTCACATCCACCTTCTCAAAATAATACAAGTGATGAAGGCCGGCTTTACACATGTTACCTCTGCTATAACTTACAGTGCCTTCAGAAAGTATTCAAACCCCTTGACTTTTCCCAAGCCTGAATTTAAAATGGATTATATTCAGATTTAGTGTCACTGGCCTACAAACAAAACACAATATGTCAACGTGGAATAAGGTTTTTAGAAATGCCTGGAGTCAATTACTGGAACTTGATCAACTAACCAACAGCTTCTGTTAGAGTGTGGCAATCACAAGTTCAACTTTCTTGAGAGGTGGGTATCTCGCTATCTCCTCACATTCCAGAAGAAAAGGTGTGAAATAAAAGATACGTTTGGGTGTCCTACCCTAAGTGAAGGGATACAGTTTCATACACAGAAACCACATCATGGAGTGGCAGCCTGTCCCCATGATGGCAGCTGCTTAAGGGCAAGCCTCCGTCATATCCTTTCACCTAGACGATGTGAGCCAAGCTTGGGAGGTTATTCAAGTGCCACTGTTAATAAGAGCATGAGCGTGCACAGATATCTCTGTCTGTGGTATAGCGAGCCCTTTGTGATTCCTGCTCTACGCCCTGAAGATGTGGAGATGGTTGTAACCTGACCTACCAGCAGCTCTCATCCATGGGAGCCTTGAGAGACGCTTGTGTTGGGTTAACCTGTAGCTGAGGCTAACGGTAGCACAGAGGCTTTGTTTGCCCACATTAGGCAGAGTTATAGCTTAGGTGTGAGAAATATTTTGTCTGGCCGCCTAAGCCATCTTGGCTTTGACCTTATTTTAATATTATAATTTTTATTTGTTTTATTACCTTGATATGTGCAGCTAGTAGTTAAGAAGCATGAGCACCCTAACAGGTACAAGTAGAGTCATACAGTGAAGTACTTTTCTATTTTATTATTTCATCACTGAGGTAACATACACTGAGTGTACAAAACATTAGGAACACCTTCCTAACATTGAGTTGCACCCCCTTTGGCCCTCAGAACAGCCTCAATTCGTAGGGGCATGGACTCTACAAGGCGTCGAATGCCTTCCACAGGGTTGCTGGCCCATGTTGACTCCAATACTTCCCACAGTTGTGTCAAGTTGGCTGGATGTCCATTGGGTGGTGGACCATTCTTGATACACACGGGGAAACAGTTGAACGTGAAAAACCCAGCAGCATTGCAGTTCTTGACACACTCAAACCAGTGCGCCTGGCACCTACTAAAATACCCAGTTCAAAGGCACTTAAATATTTTGTCTTGCCCATTCACACATACATAATCCATGTCTCAATTGTCTCAAGGCTTAAAAATCCTTCTTTAACCTGTCTCTCCCCCTTCATCTACACTGATTGAAGTGGATTTAACAAGTGACATCAATAAGGGATCATAGCTTTCACCTGGATTCACCTGGTCAGTCTATGTCATGGAAAGAGCAGGTGTTCCTAATGTTTTGTACACTCAGTGTAAGTCATTGCATCGTAACCTGCTGTACTTTGAGGGTAGAATTGCCCTAGGTTATCGGTCTGTCAGATTTATGTGCGTTAATACAAAGTATAAATCTCCTTATTCTTTTGAGCCATACTGTATAATATACAATGTGGCAATAGCATCTATGGTTTGAAAGCGGTCAATACCCCTCATCGAGTTTACAGTGTTTGTAATTTGATGCAGGCCATTAAGGCAAACACATGTCACGTAACAATACTCAGGGACCCAAGGGGACGGTGGCCATTTCAAAGCAACAAGCAAGGTAGAACATTTTCAGATGACCCTCCAAACTTGTAAAGAGTAGGCCTAATATCTGTTTAGAAGTAGGTAACTACTTTTTGATGTCCTCATCAAAAATTGAAACTTAGTTTGTTCAATAAAGTGCCCAAATACTTCAGATGTAACCTATTATCTGTAAGAAGTAGCTACACTATCTTCAAAACAAATAAATCTATATCTGGTGATAAAAACGATACTGAAAACACCTGAAAGATACTGCCAGCCTCCTGCTTTTCCTCAGAGGCTAATCCCACATAAGGTCCCATAAATCTAACAGTCATATCTCTGGCAGATTCTGAGAACCCCACTGGGCAGGCCGACTACTGTATCCTAGCCTACATATGGTGGGCTAGTGGTGAGCAGATCAGAGGGAAAGAGCAGCAGCCCCATAACTGCAGAAAATATGAAGATCAAAGACTGAAGCATAAGTTTATCTCTATGGAAAGAAGGTTGACTTCCAATAACAGCATTCCCATAGTTCCCCACAGTCATTTCCTTAGTTCAGTGCTCAAATTACACCACATAATTGAACACACAAGCAAAATAGTGAGTGAATGACTGAGCTGCCACATAAATAAATACTACAGTTTACTATAGAATACTATAGTATTTACTATAGAATTATGTAGTAAACTGTAATATACTGTAGAATACTATGCTACACACTGTAGTATACCTCGATGACGTGAGGTACTCACTATATAATTTTGTAGTATACTGTAGAATACTATAGTAATATACTACAGACCGCAAAAACACTACAGTAAATACTACACTAATGTCCGCAAAAACACTACAGTCCGCAAAAACACTACAGTAATTACTATAGTATATACTACAGTATATCATTTGCATATACCCTGCTCATTCCCCTCCCCGATATCCCAATTTGTGCCACCCATAAGTGAGAAACCTACATGCCAAGTATAGACCATTGTGTGCCCTACAGGTTATAGAAAAGAGCAGACCCCACTGGGAACACACTGGTTGAATCAACATTGTTTCCACGTCTTTTTAATTAAATTACGTTGAACCAACGTGGAATAGACGTTGAATTTGCGTCTGTGCCCAGTGGGGAAGCTCTGAACTATCTTTTCAGACCTCACCCTTACGGGGAAAAAATGCAGTCAGAGTGCAGTATAACTGCAGTACATTGTAGTATAACTGTAGTTAGTGTGCAGTATAACTGCAGTATGCTGCAAATACTGCGTCCAAAATAAAAACACTACAGTAATTACTATAGTATATATTACAGTAGTTTTTTACTACAGTATTTACACTATAGTAAACTGTAACTACTACAGTTTACTATAGTTACACTGCAAATGTCCGCAACACTACAATAAATACTACAGTTTTCACTGTAGTGTTTATTCTGCAAAAACACTAGTGCCCTTACGAAAAAAGATTGCAATCAGAATGCAGTATAACTGCAGTACACTGTAGTATAACTTTTGATATAAACTGGGTGGTTCGAGCCCTGAATGCTGATTGGCTGAAAGCTGTGGTATATGAGAACGTATACCACGGGTATTACAAAACATTTATTTTTACTGTTCTAATTACATTTGTAACCAGTTTATAATAGAATTAAGGTACCTCAGGGGTTTGAGGTATATGGCCAATATACCACAGCTAAGGGCTGTATCCAGGAACTCCGCAACTTAAGAACAGCCCTTAGCCTTGGTATATTGGCCATATACGTATTGGTTAATTAGAATGCAGTATGCTGCAAATACTGCATCCAAAATAACAGTTTTTTTTACTGCAGTAATTTTGCAGTGTAACTGCAGTTACAGTGCAGTATAACTGCAGTACACTGCAGTTATTCTGCAATCACTGCGTCCAAAATACCACAGTCTACTGCTGTAACTCCACTTTTACTGCAGTTTCAAAACTGCATTCTTTTTTTGTAAGGGTGAATACTACAGTAAAGTCTGCAAAAACACTACAGTGAAAACTATAGTATTTAAACATATCATAGTATCGTTTTTTCTTCTTCATGTGGGCTAGCATGGACAGCATGGCGTGGCAATATTTTAAAACAATGTAACAACAATTTTCCCGAATACTGTTATATTTCAAATTCTTACATTGTTTACTTTGTACTGGCTAAGCAACAAGTAAAGAAATGTCGACGTACTGTAAACACTGAGAACATTCACATGAGCATATGACGCACTTAGATACTGTTTTTACTGGGTGTGATGTCCCCTCAACAATAAGGTGGATGAACACTTGCTACTCATGGCTATTCAAAACTGTTTAGAGAAGAAAAACGTACCTTGCCGACATAATTGATGTGAAATTCGTTCGGGTGTGTGCATCTGACAGACAACGCAGCCTAGAAAACCTCTTCACAAGGAATTATTAGAGAAAGTTCAGCTCAACATTATTTAATGTACTGCAGATGTATCACGGCTCTCAAGCGCCATTTGGTGGTGACTGGGGAGAGTCTACTTAAAACAGTGGGCAAGTACACTCCATGCGTTTTTTTTCTTCCCTGAAGCCTAGGTGATACAAATTATCCTGATGCCAAAGGAGCTTCCTCTGCTTGTGTCCTTTCCTTCATCTGCACCGATGTGTAAAAAACCTGGAAGCACACCTGTTCAGGTGAGAAGTGAAGCTGCAAACGTTGAAGGCCGAGGATTTCCTCAAATTGATTCTGTACATTGGAATATCCCTCACGGCCTGTGTTCTAGGACTGACGGGTGTCTGATGTTAGGTGACATAGTTTTGCTATTATAAATTCATATTCACATTTCACACAGAATGCCTATTACTTTTGAGAATGCCCCATTCCTTTCACTCTTGAGAATTATCCAGTTTCAATGCAGCAATTTGGAGTGTCCAAACACTGACTTTTCAGAGTGCAGATAGTTTTTTAGGTTTCCCTTTGACTTTGGCTTGAAAGCTGTACAATGCGATTAAAATCACAGCATCATTTTGCAGACTAGATCTAGGGCAACACTATTCATACATTGACCAGCAGGTGTCAGCAGAATGCAAAGAAACAACATGTCAGGAAGGTATACTGAACAAAGACATAAACGCAACATGCAACAATTAAAAATATTTCACTGAGTTACAGTTCATTTAAGGAAACCAGTTAATTGAAATGAATTCATTAGGCCCTAATCTATGGATTTCACATTACTGGGAATGCAGATATATATCTGTTGGTCACAGATACCATATATAAAAAAGGTAAGGGTGTGGATCAGAAAACCAGTCAATATCTGGTGTGACCACCATTTGCATCATGCAGCGTGACCCATCTCCTTTGTATAGAGTTAATCAGGCTGTTGATTGTGGCCTGTGGAATGTTGCCCCACTCTTCTTCAATGGCTGTGCGAAGTTGCTGTATATTTGCGGGAACTGGAACACACTCTTGTACACGTCAATCCAGAGCATCCCAAACATGCTCAATGGGTGACATGTCTGGTGAGTATGCAGGCCATGGAAGAACTGGGATATTTCAGCTTCCAGGAATTGTGTACAGATCCTTGCGATATGGGGCTGTGCATTATCATGCTGAAACATGAGGGGATGGCGGCGGATGAATGGCACGACAATGGGACTCAGGATCTCGTCACGGTATCTCTGTGCATTCAGATTGCCATTGATCAAATTAAATTCTGTTGTCCGTAGCTTATGCCTGCCCATACTATAACCCCACCACCACCATGGGTCACTCTGTTCACAATGTTGACATCAGCGAACCACTCACCTCCACGACACCATACACATGGTCTGCGGTTGTGAGGCCGGTGGGACGTACTGGCAAATTCTCTAAAACGACGTTGGAGGAGGCTTATGGTAGAGAAATGAACACTCCATTCTCTGGCAACAGCTCTGGTGGACATTCCTGAAGTCAGCATGCCAATTGCACCCTCCCTCAAAACTTGAGACATCTGTGGCATTGTGTTGTGTGACAAAACTGCACATTTTAGAGTGGCCTTTTATTGTCCCCAGAACAAGCTGCACCTGTGTAACGATCATGCTGTTTAATCAACTTCTTGAAATGCCACACCTGTCAGATGTAAATCTTGGCAAAGGAGAAATGCTCACTAACAGGGATATAAACAAATTTGTGCATAACATTTCAGAGAAATAAGCTTTTTGTGCATATGGAAAATTTCTGGGGTCTTTTATTTCAACTCATGAAACATGGAATCAACAATTTACGTTTATATTGTTGCGTTTATATTTTTGTTCAGTGTATTATTTCTATATTTAACCTTCATCTGACCAGGAAGTCCCTTGAGATAAGAAATATTTTCAATGAAGACTTGGACATGGCCAGGACAAGGGTAAACCAGCTGTTAGAGGAGAAAGGCTCTGTGCTGCATTGACTCTGCTAAAGCATGACTTGGACGGCCCAATGTACATCATAATGCCCTCTGTGCCCATACATGACTAATAATATTGACCTGAAGGAGAGAATGTATGGCAACACAAGCAGTGAAGCAGAATAACAACACCTGCAGGAGGAATTCAAATGGAAACACATCAGTCAAGGACCATCCCCTTTATAGTACTTTGCCAGTTGATCTGGAAAGATACCATTAGGCAAACACTGTGCCGATGGTGTTTGTTTGTGTTCCTGTCAAGAAATTGACCTTGACACATGTTAATATATACACTACCAGTCAAAAGTTTGGACACACCTACTCATTCAAGGGTTTTTCTTTATTTTTACTATTTTTTACATTGTAGAATAATAGTGAAGACATCAAAACTATGAAATAACACATATGGAATCATGTAGTAACCAGAAAAGTGTTAAACAAATAAAAAAATAGCCACCTTGATGACTGCTTTGCACACTCTTGGCATTCTCTCAACCAGCTTCACCTGGAATGCTTTTCCAACAGTCTTGAAGGAGTTCCCACATATGCTGAGCACTTGTTGGCTGCTTTTCCTTCGCTCTGCCGTCCGACTCATCCCAAACCATCTCAATTGGGTTGAGGTCGGGGGATTGTGGAGGCCAGGTCATCTGATGCAGCACTCCATCACTCACCTGGAATGCATTTCAATTAACAGGTGTGCCTTCTTAAAAGTTAATTTGTGGAATTTCTTTCCTTCTTAATGCGTTTGAGCCAATCTGTTGTGTTGTGACAAGGTAGAGGGGGTATACAGAAGATAGCCCTATTTGGTAAAGACCAAGTCCATATTATGGCAAGAACAGCTCAAATAAGCAAAGAGAAACTACAGTCCATCATTACTTTAAGACATGAAGGTCAGTCAATATGGACAATTTCAAGAACTTGTGAAAAGTGCAGTCACAAAAACCATCAAGCGCAATGATAAAACTGGCTCTCATGAGGACCGCCACAGGAATGGAAGATCCAGAGTTACCTCTGCTGCAGAGGATAAGTTCATTACAATTACCAGCCTCAGAAATTGCAGCCCAAATAAATGCTTCACAGAGTTCAAGTCACAGACACATCTCAACATCAACTGTTACATTTACATTTACATTTAAGTCATTTAGCAGACGCTCTTATCCAGAGCGACTTACAGGAGCAATTAGGGTTAAGTGCCTTGCTCAAGGGCACATTTACGTCATTTAGCAGACGCTCTAGTCCAGAGCGACTCACAAATTGATGCATTCACCCTATAGCCAGTGGGATAACCACTTTACAATTTTGGGGGGGGGGGAAGGTGGTGTCCGGAAGGTGGTGAGCGACTCCGCTGTGTGTGTGGGGGGGGGGGGGGGGGGGTAGAAGGATTGCCTTATCCTATCCCAGGTATTCCTTAAAGAGGTGGGGTTTCAAATGTCTCCGGAAGGTGGTGAGTGACTCCGCTGTCCTGGCGTCGTGAGGGAGCTTGTTCCACCATTGGGGTGCCAGAGCAGCGAACAGTTTTGACTGGGCTGAGCGGGAACTATGCTTCCGCAGAGGAAGGGGAGCCAGCAGGCCAGAGGTGGATGAACGCAATGCCCTCGTTTGGGTGTAGGGACTGATCAGAGCCCGAAGGTACAGAGGTGCCGTTCCCCTCGCTGCTCCAAAGGCAAGCACCATGGTCTTGTAACGGATGCGAGCTTCAACTGGAAGCCAGTGGAGTGTGCGGAGGAGGGGGGTGATGTGAGAGAACTTGGGAAGGTTGAACACCAGACGGGCTGCGGCATTCTGGATGAGTTGTAGGGGTTTAATGGCACATGCAGGGAGGCCAGCCAACAGCGAGTTGCAGTAATCCAGACGGGAAATGACAAGTGCCTGGATTAGGACCTGTGCCGCTTCCTGTGTGAGGCAGGGTCGTACTCTCCGAATGTTGTAGAGCATGAACCTGCAGGAGCGGGTCACCGCCTTGATGTTAGCGGAGAACGACAGGGTGTTGTCCAGGGTCACGCCAAGGCTCTTCGCACTCTGGGAGGAGGACACAACGGAGTTGTCAACCGTGATGGCGAGATCATGGAACGGGCAGTCCTTCCCCGGGAGGAAGAGCAGCTCCGTCTTGCCAGGGTTCAGCTTGAGGTGGTGATCCGTCATCCATACTGATATGTCTGCCAGACATGCAGAGATGCGATTCGCCACCTGGTTATCAGAAGGGGGAAAGGAGAAGATTAGTTGTGTATCGTCAGCGTAGCAATGATAGGAGAGGCCGTGTGAGGATATGACAGAGCCAAGTGACTTGGTGTATAGGGAGAAAAGGAGAGGGCCTAGAACTGAGCCCTGGGGGACACCAGTGGTGAGAGCACGTGGTGTGGCGACAGCTTCTCGCCACGCCACTTGGTAGGAGCGACCGGTCAGGTAGGACGCAATCCAGGAGTGAGCCGCGCCGGAGATGCCCAGCTCGGAGAGGGTGGAGAGGAGGATCTGATGGTTCACAGTATCAAAGGCAGCAGACAGGTCTAGAAGGACAAGAGCAGAGGAGAGAGAGTTAGCTTTAGCAGTGCGGAGAGCCTCCGTGACACAGAGAAGAGCAGTCTCAGTTGAATGACCAGTCCTGAAACCTGATTGGTTAGGATCAAGAAGGTCATTCTGAGAGAGATAGCAAGAGAGTTGGCTAAAGACGGCACGCTCAATAGTTTTGGAAAGAAAAGAAAGAAGGGATACTGGTCTGTAGTTGTTGACATCAGTGGTGTCGAGTGTTGGTTTTTTGAGAAGGGGAGCAACTCTCGCTCTCTTGAAGACGGAAGGGACATGGCCAGCGGTCAAGGATGAGTTGATCAGCGAGGTGAGGTAGGGGAGAAGGTCACCGGAGATGGTCTGGAGAAGAGAGGAGGGGATGGGGTCAAGCGGGCAGGTTGTTGGGCGGCCTGCAGTCACAAGTCGCAGGATTTTATCTGGAGAGAGAGGGGAGAAAGAAGTCAAAGCATAGGGTAGGGCAGTGTGAGCAGGACCAGCAGTGTCATTAGACTTAACAAACGAGGATCGGATGTCGTCAACCTTCTTTTCAAAGTGGTTGACGAAGTCATCCACAGAGAGAGAGGGGGGGGGGGGGATTCAGGAGGGAGGAAAATGTGGCAAAGAGCTTCCTAGGGTTAGAGGCAGATGCTTGGAATTTAGAGTGGTAGAAGGTGGCCTTAGCAGCAGAAACAGATGAAGAAAATGTAGAGAGGAGGGAGTGAAAAGATGCCAGGTCGGCAGGGAGTTTAGTTTTCTTCCATTTCCGCTCCGCTGCCCGGAGCTCTGTTCTGTGAGCTCGCAATGAGTCATCAAGCCACGGAGCTGGAGGGGAGGACCGAGCCGGCCGGGAGGATAGGGGACACAGAGAGTCAAAGGATGCAGAAAGGGAGGAGAGGAGGGTTGAGGAGGCAGAATCAGGAGATTGGAGGGAGAAGGATTGAGCAGAGGGAAGAGATGATAGGATGGAAGAGGAGAGAGTAGTGGGAGAGAGAGAGCGAAGGTTGCGGCGGCGCATTACCATCTGTGTAGGGGCAGAGTGAGTAGTGTGGGAGGAGAGCGAGAGAGAAAAGGAAACAAAGTAGTGGTCGGAGACATGGAGGGGAGTTGCAGTGAGATTAGTAGAGGAGCAGCATCTAGTGAAGATGAGGTCAAGCGTATTGCCTGCCTTGTGAGTAGGGGGGGACGGTGAGAGGGTGAGGTCAAAAGAGGAGAGGAGTGGAAAGAAGGAGGCAGAGAGAAATGAGTCAAATGTGGACATAGGGAGGTTGAAATCCCCCAAAACTGTGAGGGGTGAGCCATCCTCAGGAAAGGAACTTATCAAGGCGTCAAGCTCATTGATGAACTCTCCAAGGGAACCTGGAGGGCGATAGATGACAAGGATATTAAGCTTAAATGGGCTAGTGACTGTGACAGCATGGAATTCAAATGAGGAGATAGACAGATGGGTTAG
Organism: Coregonus lavaretus; assembly: GCF_964263955.1. Classification (NCBI taxonomy): domain Eukaryota; kingdom Metazoa; phylum Chordata; class Actinopteri; order Salmoniformes; family Salmonidae; genus Coregonus; species Coregonus lavaretus. Next base: position 28,547,520 of record NC_140018.1, read on the forward strand.
GGGAACAATTGAGAATGTCCACTTGGGAGAGATGAGGATTCCTGTACCACCACCCCTCTGACCAGATGCTCTCGGGGTATGCGAGAACACATGGTCAGACGAGGAGAGAGCAGTAGGAGTAGCAGTGTTTTCAGTGGTAATCCATGTTTCCGTCAGCGCCAGGAAGTCGAGGGACTGGAGGTTGGCATAGGCTGGGATGAAGTCAGCTTTGTTGGCAGCAGAACGGCAGTTCCAGAGGCTGCCTGAGACCTGGAACTCCAGGTGTGGGGTGCGTGCAGGGACCACCAGGTTAGAGAGGTTAGCGGGGACCGTGAGGGGACCGTGTGAATCAGGCCTTCATGGTCGAATTGCTGCAAAGAAACCACTACTAAAGGACACCAACAACAAGAAGAGACCTGCTTGGGCCAAGAAACATGAGCAATGGATATTAGACCAGTGGAAATGTGTCCTTTGGTCTGGAGTCCAAATCTGAGATTTTTGGTTCCAATCGCTGTGTCTTTGTGAGACGCGGTGTGGGTGAACGGATGATCTCTGCATGTGTAGTTCCCACCGTAAAGCATGGAGGAGGAGGTGTTATGGTGTGGGGGTGCTTTGCTGGTGACACTGTCTGTGATTTATTTAATATTCAAGGCACACTTAACCAGCGTGGCTACCACAGCATTCTGCAGCAATACCCCATCCCATCTGGTTTGGGCTTAGTGGGACTATCATTTGTTTTTCAACAGCACATGACCCAACACACCTCCAGGCTGTGTAAGGGCTATTTTACCAAGAAGGAGAGGGATGGAGTGCTGCATCAGATGATCTGACCTCCACAATCCCCCGACCTCAACCCAATTGAGATGGTTTGGGATGAGTCGGACGGCAGAGTGAAGGAAAAGCAGCCAACAAGTGCTCAGCATATGTGGGAACTCCTTCAAGACTGTTGGAAAAGCATTCCAGGTATAAAATATATTTTGATTTGTTCAACACTTTTTTGGTTACTACATGATTACATATGTGTTATTTCATAGTTTTGATGTCTTCACTATTATTCTACAATGTAGGAAATAGTAAAAATGAAGAAAAAACATTGAATGAGTAGGTGTGTCCAAAGTTTTGACCGGTACTGTATATATATATATATATATATATATATATATATATATATATATATACATACATATACTGTATTAAACAGCAGTGGTGTCCTTTGCAATAAAATATGACAGCTAAAGTAGTCTCTCAAAAGTGTCTCTGGTTGAAGATAAATACGAAAATAGAGACAAACCAAAATAGTGACATCCAAATGATTGTAGATTCAGTATTAAGTGTATGAGGGGCTATTTGATTCTGCACATATTCTGGTTCAAGATATTGAGGACATTAATCTAGCATTAAAGTATGGATAGGCCTTACAACTAGGCATGGATAATGTTATTTTTCTCACCCATATTTTCTACCCCAGTTTCTCAGAGAAGCATTAGAGTTCTCTTCACTTTTTCTACAAGGGCTACTCCAATAAAGCCGTATGTTCCAGCCTTTTGATCAAGTCCTCCAACTGAAAGAACACTGCCTGATCCTGCCCAGACACTTCCATATGGTTTATTTACATTATCCTTTCACATTTTGCATTCACCTTAATCACATAGCTTGAGAGGAAAGATAAATATGACCCCTATCTCAAAGTACAACGAAAATAAGCTTTACATTTCAAGACTACCTTTATATTCGAATAACTTGCTATACTCTAACCAGGATAGAGGGATAGAGGACATTGTCATTGTAGCCTCTGTAATATAACCATTATAGCGGATGTGTGAATGTTGGGTAAGTTTACACACAAAAGACCCCATGTTTAGTCTCCTGGCAATGCTTCCTCCTAGGCTTAATGAAGTCCAATTCCCTTTATTCATGGTGGAAAAAAGCACACCCTCAGGTGGTTCAAAATGAATTATGATCAAACCTGATCAACAAGCCCCATGCATGGCCATTGTGTGTCATCCAAATAAGGGATGTCTTTTTAGTGGAGTCAGGGTTAGATACATCTAAGGTAAATATAACTCAAGAGATGTTATGTGCAGGGTGGGAAATTAACTTTTGTGGTCCACCAGCCCAAATATGTTTTTCGCATTAATTACACAAAATAAATCACACAAAAAACGATGAGCATGCTTTCTAATGTTTCTAAAACAAGACAAGTATTACTAGTAAGAAGTAATATTGCTTAATTTCATAAACCTTTTGTGAGCTGCGTCTTTTAACCAATGTATGTTAAAATAAATAATTTAGATATAATAGTAAAAACAAATAAACAGTTCTACAACTGAACTACAAGAATCAACAAAGTGCCTACCCTGCCACAAAATGCTGAGTGATACGGCTTATTTATTATTATAGTTCAGGGCTCTACGCAGACATTTTTTTACAAGGACTACATTATGTGTTCCTAAGTAGAAATGTAGAATCACACAAATAAATCTAGGAGAACAATTACAATATTTGAGTGTTTTAATGATAAGAAATTACAAAAAGTTTGTGAATAAAATATTTTCGGAGTGATCCATGGCATGCTCAATCAAGCACAATCATGTGACATGTTCGAATACTCATACTAACCACACTAACCTTACTATTTGTGGCATAAATTGAGTATGTAGTATGCTTATTGGTCATAGTATGGATATAGTTAGTATTCCAAAAATTCCCGGATGTCATATGAAATTCGCCAAAATACGAAGTATACAAGCAGTGGACACTATTTCCGTGATTTTCAGGCCCATAATGCAATTCTTCAGAAAATCGGCGTGGCTTCACAACATTTTCAGATTTGAAGAAAATGGCGGAAAATATTTAGCCGAAGTCCGACAAGAGCTGATACAAATTCATTGCTTTAACTAATTATGATAAATGTTAAGAAAATGTTTAGCAATGTAATAAAGTAATGACTTTTCAAAAAAGTTACATTACATGTTATGGTAGCTGACAATTTGTTAGCTACGCTAGCCTTACGAGCCGCATAGCAAATCATTACAGCAATTTCTTGTATGTACCGGTATTTTAGCTAGCTACCTAAAGTTAGTTGGCTACTTATACATCGAACTTGCCAGTATATTAACTATATGCTATCTAACTTGATTATTAACGTAATTCTTAGCTTAGCTACGTGGTATATTCGTTGTGCGTTCTCAGTGGACATTGTTAATGAAGTCGTAAGATGTCTAGCTAGTCATTTGTAATGCTAAAAAGCTAGCAAGAAGTTGCATAGCAAAAGTATCAGCTTCCGATAGACAGGCGAAGTGCTAGTATGGGTATTGGAACACAGCTAAACATTTTCAACTACCCCTTTAAGGCATGGGCCATTACCGTGGTAACTTGGTCACTCCCTTGTCTGTGATGAAAAATATATCTGACTACGATGTTTTCCTAGCAGCAGGTAGTTGCAGCAAACACAAAATAACATTGAAAAACAATCTAGCGAGTGAACAAAACGATGTACAGTGGGGAAAAAAAGTATTTAGTCAGCCACCAATTGTGCAAGTTCTGTAAATTTCATCATAGGTACACATCAACTATGACAGACAAAATGAGAAAAAAAAATCCAGAATATCACATTTTTGGATTTTTAATGAATTTATTTGTAAATTATGGTGGAAAATAAGTATTTGGTCACCTACAAACAAGCAAGATTTCTGGCTCTCACAGACCTGTAACTTCTTCTTTAAGAGGCTCCTCTGTCCTCCACTCGTTACCTGTATTAATGGGACCTGTTTGAACTTGTTATCAGTATAAAAGACACCTGTCCACAACCTCAAATAGTCACACTCTAAACTCCACTATGGCCAAGACCAAAGAGCTGTCAAAGGACACCAGAAACAAAATTGTAGACCTGCACCAGGCTGGGAAGACTGAATCTGCAATAGGTAAGCAGCTTGGTTTGAAGAAATCAACTGTGGGAGCAATTATTAGGAAATGGAAGACATACAAGACCACTGATAATCTCCCTCGATCTGGGGCTCCACGCAAGATCTCACCCCGTGGGGTCAAAATGATCACAAGAACGGTGAGCAAAAATCCCAGAACCACACGGGGGGACCTAGTGAATGACCTGCAGAGAGCTGGGACCAAAGTAAAAAGCCTACCATCAGTAACACACTACGCCGCCAGGGACTCAAATCCTGCAGTGCCAGACGTGTCCCCCTGCTTAAGCCAGTACATGTCCAGGCCCGTCTGAAGTTTGCTAGAGTGCATTTGGATGATCCAGAAGAGGATTGGGAGAATGTCATATGGTCAGATGAAACCAAAATATAACTTTTTGGTAAAAACTCAACTCGTCGTGTTTGGAGGACAAAGAATGCTGAGTTGCATCCAAAGAACACCATACCTACTGTGAAGCATGGGGGTGGAAACATCATGCTTTGGGGCTGTTTTTCTGCAAAGGGACCAGGACGACTGATCCGTGTAAAGGAAAGAATGAATGGGGCCATGTATCGTGAGATTTTGAGTGAAAACCTCCTTCCATCAGCAAGGGCATTGAAGATGAAACGTGGCTGGGTCTTTCAGCATGACAATGATCCCAAACACACCGCCCGGGCAACGAAGGAGTGGCTTCGTAAGAAGCATTTCAAGGTCCTGGAGTGGCCTAGCCAGTCTCCAGATCTCAACCCCATAGAACATCTTTGGAGGGAGTTGAAAGTCTGTGTTGCCCAGCGACAGCCCCAAAACATCACTGCTCTAGAGGAGATCTGCATGGAGGAATGGGCCAAAATACCAGCAACAGTGTGTGAAAACCTTGTGAAGACTTACAGAAAACGTTTGACCTGTGTCATTGCCAACAAAGGGTATATAACAAAGTATTGAGAAACTTCTGTTATTGACCAAATACTTATTTTCCACCATCATTTGCAAATAAATTCATAAAAAATTCTACAATATGATTTTCTGGATTTTTTTTTCTCATTTTGTCTGTCATAGTTGACGTGTACCTATGATTAAAATTACAGGCCTCTCTCATCTTTTTAAGTGGGAGAACTTGCACAATTGGTGGCTGACTAAATAATTTTTTCCCCCACTGTAACTGGCAAAGAAACACGAGAACAATGTGTCACAAGCCGGGCTAGAACTCCGGTCTCAGATGTGTAGAGCTGGGGGTACTACCCCTTAGCCACAGAGGAGGTGTTGTAGGACCCAAATGAAACACCCAAGGCAATACTCCAGGCAAGTAGATTTAATGTTCCAAAACAGGAGGCAAAACAAAACAACTCCACGAGGGGAGAAAAACAAACTAAAGATAACTTTGAACAACTTACTAGGACAGACACGGTGGGACAAAGCAGGAGACACATAGTCAGGACGCAATAACCAAGTGAGAAACAAGGGGAAAACACACAGCTAAAATACTAAAGGGAAAACAAGGCACAGGTGACCTGGATCAAACTAATGAGGACACACGAGGAAGAACTAAGGCAGAGGGGAACACAGCTGACCTCTAGAGGCCCGGAGACAAACAGGAAAAGCAGGAAGCTGACAGGACCCCCTCCTCTAGGAACGACTCCTGACGTTCCTTCCAGAACACCCTGGCCTCAGGGTGCGAAAATCTCGGACCAACCCTGGGTCCAGGATGTCCCTGGCTGGAACCCAGGAGCGCTCCTCTGGCCCGTAGCCCTCCCAGTCCACCAGATACTGCAGAGAGTTCTGGACCCTCCGGGAGTCCAGTATCCGGCGGACTGTGTAGGCTGGCTGGCCGTCAATAATCCTGGGAGGTGGCGGGGGTCTGCGTGGGGGGGCAAAGGGAGAAGACAAGACAGGTTTAATAAGTGACACATGGAAAGTGGGGTTAATACGAAGGGAGCGAGGGAGAACCAAACGATAAGACACAGGGTTAACCTTTCTAGCAATGCGGAAAGGGCCGATGTATCTCTGGGAAAGCTTCTTGGATTCGACCCGGAGGGGCAGGTTCTTAGTGGCCAACCAAACTCTCTGACCAGCTCGGAAACTAGGGGCCGTCCGGCGGTGGCGATTAGCCTGACTTTGGTATCTCTGGGAGGTCCGAAGGAGGGCACGCCTGGCCTTCTTCCAGGTCCGCCTACAGCGTTGGACAAAGCGCTGGGCCGAGGGAACACCAACTTGCGCCTCCTCCTCTGGAAATAATGGAGGGTTGTAACCGAACTGGCATTCGAAGGGGGACAATCCGGTGGCTGAGGACTGGAGGGTGTTGTGGGCATATTCAGCCCAAATGATATAGGTGGCCCAAGACGTGGGATTACTGGCCGCCATACACCGCAGGGTGGTCTCCAGATCCTGATTAATCCGTTCCGTTTGGCCATTAGACTCTGGATGGAACCCCGACGATAGGCTGGCTGTGGCCCCAACAAGCCTGCAGAAGGCCCCCCAAAACCGGGACGAGAATTGGGGACCTCGGTCAGAGACCACGTCCAGGGGAATACCAAATATCCGGAAGACATGGTTCATGAGGAGCTCAGCAGTCTCCTTAGCCGAGGGCAGCTTGGGCAGGGGAATAAACCGGGCAGCCTTAGAGAACCGGTCTACCACCACTAGGATGACGGTGTTGCCCTGGGATAGAGGAAGTCCTGTAACAAAGTCCAGAGAAAGGTGTGACCATGGCCTTCGAGGAACAGGTAAGGGATGGAGCATTCCCTGGGGTCGCTGGCGTGTCGACTTTCCCTGGTTGCACACAGGGCAGGCCTCAACATAGACCTGCACGTCCTTCTTGATGGACGGCCACCAAAACCGCCGTCGGAGGAACTCCAGTGTGCGAGCACTGCCTGGATGGCATGTCAAGGGCGACTCATGACCCCACTGCAAGACGCGGGCCCGAACAGAGAGAGGAACGTACAGGCGACCGGCAGGACCACCGCCTGGATCGGGCTCATGGACAAGAGCTTCTCGTACCCCTCTTTCTAGTTCCCACTGAAGAGGTGCGACGATCCTAGACCTCGGAATAATCGATGCCAAGGGCTTCTCTTGTACCTCGGGAGAATAGACTCGAGACAGAGCATCCGGCTTGACGTTCTTGGTGCCAGGTCGGTAAGTCAGGAGGAACTGGAATCGATTAAAGAAAAGGGACCATCGTGCTTGCCGAGGGTTCATCCGCTTAGCCTGTTGGAGATATTCCAGGTTCTTGTGGTCTGTGAGAACCTGGAAAGGGTGCTGAGCCCCCTCCAGCCAATGGCGCCATTCTTCCAAGGCCAGTTTTACCGCAAGCAACTCTAGATCCCCCACGTGGTAGTTGCGCTCGGCCTCAGACAGGCGGCGAGACATGAAGGCACAAGGGTGTAATCTCCCATCCGCACCCCTCTGTGACAGGACGGCTCCCACCCCCACCTCTGAGGCGTCCACCTCCACCACGAAAGGTCTCTCTGGGTCAGGGGTCACCAGAATCGGAGCAGAAGTGAAGCGGCGCTTGAGATCCTCGAAGGCCCCTGCTGCTTCCGGACCCCAGTGAATCTTGGTCCCTCCTCCCTTGGTAAGCGTCGTCAAGGGGGCTACCACCGAGCTGAAATTCTTAATGAACTTCCGATAGAAGTTAGAAAAGCCAATGAACCGTTGAACCTCCTTGACCGTGGCAGGTGTGGGCCAATCGTGGACCGCCTTGACCTTCTTGGGATCCATCTCTAGGTGCCCGGGAGTGACAATAAACCCGAGAAACTGAGTCTGAGAAACATGAAATTCACACTTCTCAGGCTTAACGTAGAGGTGATTGTCAAGGAGCCTCTGGAGAACCCTGCTAACATGCCCCTCATGCTCCTTCAGTGACCTCGAGAAGATGAGGATATCGTCCAGGTACACGAAGACGAACAGATTAAGCATATCCCGGAGAACATCATTAATCAGGGCTTGGAATACTGCGGGGGCATTGGTGAGCCCGAACGGCATCACCCGATATTCATAGTGCCCCGTGGGCGTGTTGAACGCCGTCTTCCATTCGTCTCCTGGCCGGATCCGCACGAGATGGTAAGCATTGCGGAGATCCAGCTTAGTAAAAATGGAAGCCCCTTGAAGCAGCTCAAAAGCAGTGGCCATGAGAGGAAGGGGGTATCGATTCCGAACCGTGATCTTGTTGAGTCCCCGGTAATCAATACAAGGCCTGAGACCCCCGTCTTTCTTTTCAACAAAAAAGAAGCCCGCCCCAGCCGGGGAAGTAGAGGCATAGATGAGGCCGGCTGCCAAGGACTCCTTAATGTAGGTGTCCATAGCTGCGTGCTCGGGGGAGGACAAGGAAAAGATCCGACCTCTAGGAGGGCAGCACCCAGGGAGTAGATCAATGGCACAGTCATACGTGCGATGAGGCGGTAAGGCAGTAGCCCGGGCCTTGCTGAACACTGCCTTGAACCGATGGTAAACACTGGGGACTCGGGAGACGTCAACAGACTCTTGAAACTGGGTACTAGGGGCTGAGGGACTCTGAAGCATGCAGGTGAGTTGGCAGGTGGGACCCCAGCTTAGAATGGTGCCCGTAGGCCAGTCGATCTGGGGATTATGTCTGCATAGCCAAGGGTGACCCAGGATAATAGGATACTCGGGAGAGTCAATGAGATAGAAGGTCTCCTCCTGCTGGTGTTGAGAGATGGTAAGTCGCAGGGACTGAGTCGCCTCGGTAACCTTTCCTGGTTCCAGAGGTCTGCCATCTAAGGCTGTAACTGCCTGGGGTTGAGGAAGTAGTTGGGTAGGGCTCTTAAGTTCCTTAGCCAAGGTTACATCCAGGAAATCACCTGCGGCACCGGAATCGATCATAGCCTGGACCCGATGCTGGTGGCCCCCCCAGGACAGAGTGGCTGGAATAGCCAGGACAGCGTTAGTAGGAGGCGCTCTAATTCTCCCCATCACAGCCCTCCTGTAGCTGGGCGGGGACAGGCGTTTCCCGAAAGCTCGGGGCAAGTGGAGCGGAAGTGGCCGGCAACCCCGCAGTAGAGGCACCGACGTTCCCTCATGCGACGTTCCCTTTCGTTGGGAGAAAGCCTGGAACGGCCTAACTGCATGCTCTCCGGTGAATCCTGGAGCAGTTCAGGAGCCGGGGAAGCTCTGAATGACGGAGTCCAAACAGGAGAAACAGAGCTGCTCAGAGGAACTTGGGACTGAGACACCTGACGGCGAGCCGTTCTCCACTCTCTTAGACGATTGTCCAGGCGGATGGCCAAGGCTATGAGGGACTCGAGATCTCCAGCTGGTTCTCGGGTGGCTAACTCATCTTGAAGGGGCTCAGATAACCCTCCCTGAAAGCAGACCCTCAGCGCTTCATCATTCCATCCGCTCCTTGCTGCTATGGTCCGGAAATCAATGGCAAAATCTGCCGTGCTTCGGGGGCCCTGACGGAGAGACAGTAGGCGCTTGGAAGCCTCCCGCCCACTGACAGGATGATCGAACACCCGCTTGAACTCTTCTACAAATGCAGCGTGGGAGTCACAACAGGCCTCCTGGGACTGCCACACCGCAGAGGCCCAGGCGAGCGCCTTGTCTGAAAGAAGGGTAATGATGTAGGCAATCTTGGAACGGTCTGTGGGAAAACTTGAGGGTTGGAGCTCGAAGGTGAGGGAGCATTGGGTGAGGAAACCCTGGCAAGAGCTTGGATCCCCAGAAAAGGGCTTGGGAGGTGGTAGTCGGGGCTCCGCCACTAGAGAAGGCCTGTCGTCACTGGGGGGTGACCTGGGGGAAGGGAGAGGACCAGGGAGGCGTTCAAAGAGCTGGCGGAGGGCACTCATCATTTCGGCCAGGAGTTGAGAATGACTAGCCATCAGCTCCTCTTGTCGGCTGAGAACGGCTTCATGGCGCTGGAAAGAAGCCTCATGTCGAGTGATCACCGCCAACAGGTCCTGGGAACTGAGTGTTTCTGGGTCCATGATTGACTTGGTTATTCTGTCACAAGCCGGGCTAGAACTCCGGTCTCAGATGTGTAGAGCTGGGGGTACTACCCCTTAGCCACAGAGGAGGTGTTGTAGGACCCAAATGAAACACCCAAGGCAATACTCCAGGCAAGTAGATTTAATGTTCCAAAACAGGAGGCAAAACAAAACAACTCCACGAGGGGAGAAAAACAAACTAAAGATAACTTTGAACAACTTACTAGGACAGACACGGTGGGACAAAGCAGGAGACACATAGTCAGGACGCAATAACCAAGTGAGAAACAAGGGGAAAACACACAGCTAAAATACTAAAGGGAAAACAAGGCACAGGTGACCTGGATCAAACTAATGAGGACACACGAGGAAGAACTAAGGCAGAGGGGAACACAGCTGACCTCTAGAGGCCCGGAGACAAACAGGAAAAGCAGGAAGCTGACACAATGTCACACTTTAGTAGCTTTTTTCTTATCAATTCGACCAAGTTCTACATGTGGGTTTTGGATTTTTTTTTACTGTTCCCAAATGCTCTGTGTGACCACCCGCCAACGTGGCTGGTGAAATAGACATTCTTATTTACCCGCCAATGACAAAATCTACCCGCATTTGGAGGGTGGCGGGTGTCAAAATACCAACCCTGATTATGTGCTATCTTTTATGATGATGTTATAAAATGGGAGTCAGTCATTTCTAGTAATGCACACATAGCTTATAATCCTGTCTATTCATTTTTCTCTTGATGCAAATTAGCCGGCTGATGTGGGGGACAGCTGGATGGCAGTCCAGAGACAGTGTTGACTGGAGGGCAAAGAGGTAGAAGGGAAGGGCTCTGGGGTACTGTAGAGATGACATTAACCACAGCTGCACAGCCCTCCCTTTAATCCTGTTTCACCATGGAGCTATGAAGGGGCACTGCAATTCCATTAAAAGGGTTTCTGGATAAATAGCTAATATCCAGCTTTGGCTCAAATTATAGAATGTGCTCTCAGTACATTTTGAGTACAGTTTTGTTGAATACATTTTGAACATAATCACAATGATGTATCAATTTCAATTCAAAGGGATTTATTGGCATGGGAAATATATGTTTATATTGCCAAAGCAAGTGAAATAGATAATAAACAAAAGTGAAATAAACAGTCAAAAATGAACAATAAACGTTACACTCAAAGGAATAGAGACCTTTCAAATGTCATATTATGGCTATGTACAGTGTTATAACGATGTGCAAATAGTTAAAGTACAAAAGGGAAAATAAATAAACAAATATGGGTTGTATTTACAATGGTGTTTGTTCTTCACTGGTTGCCCTTTTCTTGTTGCAACAGGTCACAAATATTGCTGCTGTGATGGCACACTTTGATATTTCTCCCAATAGATATGGGAGTTTATTAAAATTGGATTTGTTTTTGATTTCTTTGTGGGTCTGTGTAATCTGAGGGAAATATGTCTCTATTATGGTCATACATTTGGCAGGAGGTTAGGAAGAGCAGCTCAGTTTCCACCTCTCTCTCTCTCTCTCTCTCTCTCTCTCTCGCACGCACATATACATACATTCGTGGTCAAAAGTTTTGAGAATGACACAAATACTAATTTTCACAAAGTCTGCTGCCTCAGTTTTGATGATGGCAATTTGCAAATACTCCAGAATGTCATGAAGAGTGATCAGATGGATTTCAATTAATTGCAAAGTCCCTCTTTGCCATGAAAATGAACTTAATCCCCAAAAAACATTTCCACTGCATTTCAGCCCTGCCACAAAAGGACCAGCTGCCATCATGTGAGTGATTCTCTCGTTAACACAGGTGAGAGTGTTGACGAGGACAAGGCTGGAGATCACTCTGTCATGCTGATTGAGTTAGAATAACAGACTGGAAGCTTTAAAAGGAGGGTGGTGCTTGAAATCATTGTTCTTCCTCTGTTAACCATGGTTACCTGCATGGAAACACGTGCCGTCATCATTGCTTTGCACAAAAAGGGCTTCAAAGGCAAGGATATTGCTGCTAGTAAGATTGCACCTAAATCAACCATTTATCGGATCATCAAGAACTTCAAGGAGAGAGGTTCAATTGTTGTGAAGAAGGCATCAGGGCGCCCAAGAAAGTCCAGCAAGCTCCAGGACCGTCTCCTAAAGTTAATTCAGCTGCGGGATCGGGGCACCCCCAGTGCAGAGCTTGCTCAGGAATGGCAGCTGGCAGGTGTGAATGCATCTGCACGCACAGTGAGGCGAAGACTTTTGGAGGATGGCCTGGTGTCAAGAAGGGCAGCAAAGAAGCCACTTCTCTCCAGGAAAAACATCAGGGACAGACTGATATTCTGCAGAAGGTACAGGGATTGGACTGCTGAGGACTGTGGTAAAGTCATTTTCTCTGATGAATCCCCTTTCCGATTGTTTGGGGCATCTGGAAAACACCTTGTCCAGAGAAGACAAGGTGAGCGCTACCATCAGTCCTGTGTCATGCCAACAGTAAAGCATCCTGAGACCATTCATGTGTGGGGTTGCTTCTCAGCCAAGGGAGTGGGCTCACTCACAATTTTGCCTAAGAACACAGCCATGAATAAAGAATGGTACCAACAAATCCTCATAGAGCAACTTCTCCCAACCATCCAAGAACAGTTTGGTGACGACCAATGCCTTTTCCAGCATGATGGAGCACCTTGCCATAATGCAAAAGTGATAACTAAGTGGCTCGGGGAACAAAACATCAACATTTTGGGTCCATGGCCAGGAAACTCCCCAGACCTTAATCCCATTGAGAACTTGTGGTCGATCCTCAAGAGGCGGGTGGACAAACAAAAACCCACAAATTCTGACAAACTCCAAGCATTGATTATGCAAGAATGGGCTGCCATCAGTCAGGATGTGGCCCAGAAGTTAATTGACAGCATGCCAGGGCGGATTACAGAGGTCTTGAAAAAGAAGGGTCAACATTGCAAATATTGACTCTTTGCATAAATAAAAGCCTTTGACACCAATGGAATGCTTGTAATTATACTTCAGTATACCATAGTAACATCTGACAAAAATATCTCATAACACTGAAGCAGCAAACTTTGTGAAGACCAATACTTGTGTCATTCTCAAAACTTTTGACCACGACTGTACACTGAACAAAAATGTCAACGCAACATGTAAAGTGCTTGTCCAATGTTTCATGAGTTGAAATAAAAGATCCCATGAATATTCCATACTCACAAAAAGCTTATTTCTCTCAAATTTTGTGCACAAATTTGTTTACATCCCTGTTAGTTAGCATTGTATCCTTTGTCAAGATACAGTGAGGGAAAAAAGTATTTGATCCCTGCTGATTTTGTACGTTTGCCCACTGACAAAGAAATGATCAGTCTATAATTTTAATGGTAGGTTTATTTGAACAGTGATAGACAGAATAACAACATAAAAATCCAGAAAAACGCTTGTCAAAAATGTTATAAATTGATTTGCATTTTAATGAGGGAAATAAGTATTTGACCCCCTCTCAATCAGAAAGATTTCTGGCTCCCAGGTGTCTTTTATACAGGTAACGCGCTGAGATTAGGAGCACACTCTTAAAGGGAGTGCTCCTAATCTCAGCTTGTTACCTGTATAAAAGACACCTGTCCACAGAAGCAATCAATCAATCAGATTCCAAACTATCCACCATGGCCAAGACCAAAGAGCTCTCCAAGGATGTCAGGGACAAGATTGTAGACCTACACAAGGCTGGAATGGGCTACAAGGCCATCGCCAAGCAGCTTGGTGAGAAGGTGACAACAGTTGGTGTGATTATTCGCAAATGGAAGAAATACAAAATAACTATCAATCTCCCTCGGCCTGGGGCTCCATGCAAGATCTCACCTCGTGGAGTTGCAATGTTCATGAGAACGGTGAGGAATCAGCCCAGAACTACACGGGAGGATCTTGTCAATGATCTCAAGGCAGCTGGAACCATAGTCACAAAGAAAACAATTGGTAACACACTACGCCATGAAGGACTGAAATCCTGCAGCGCCCGCAAGGTCCCCCTGCTCAAGAAAGCACATATACAGGCCGTCTGAAGTTTGCCAATGAACATCTGAATGATTCAGAGGAGAACTGGGTGAAAGTGTTGTGGTCAGATGAGACCAAAATCGAGCTCTTTGGCATCAACTCAACTCGCCGTGTTTGGAGGAGGAGGAATGCTACCTATGACCCCAAGAACACCATCCCCACCGTCAAACATGGAGGTGGAAACATTATGCTTTGGGGGTGTTTTTCTGCTAAGGGGACAGGACAACTTCACCGCATCAAAGGGACGATGGACGGGCCATGTACCGTCATATCTTGGGTGAGAACCTCCTTCCCTCAGCTAGGGCATTGAAAATGGGTCGTGGATGGGTATTCCAGCATGACAATGACCCAAAAGACACGGCCAAGGCAACAAAGGAGTGGCTCAAGAAGAAGCACATTAAGGTCCTGGAGTGGCCTAGCCAGTCTCCAGACCTTAATCCCATAGAAAATCTGTGGAGGGAGCTGAAGGTTCGAGTTGCCAATCGTCAGCCTCGAAACCTTAATGACTTATATCTGCAAAGAGGAGTGGAACAAAATCCCTCCTGAGATGTGTGCAAACCTGGTGGCCAACTACAAGAAACGTCTGACCTCTGTGATTGCCAACAAGGGTTTTTCCACCAAGTACTAAGTCATGTTTTGCAGAGGGGTCAAATACTTATTTCCCTCATTAAAATGCAAATCAATTTATAAAATTTTTGACATGCGTTTTTCTGGATTTTTTGTTTGTTATTCTGTCTCTCACTGTTCAAATAAACCTATCATTAAAATTATAGACTGATCATGTCTTTGTCAGTGGGCAAACGTACAAAATCAGCAGGGGATCAAATACTTTTTTCCCTCACTGTAATCCATCCACCTGACAGCTGTGGCATATCAAGAAGCTGATTAAACGGCATGATCATTAGACACCTCGTGCTGGGGACAATAAAAGGCAGCTCTAAAATGTGCCGTTTTGTCAAGCAACACAATGCCACAGATGTCTCAAGTTTTGAAGGAGCATGCGATTGGCATGCTGACTGCAGGAATGTCCACCAGAGATGTTTCCAGACAATTGAGGAGGTGCAGAAGAGTATTTATGTCTGTAATAAAGCCCTTTTGTGGGGAAAAACTAATTATTATTGGCTGGGCCTGGGTCCCCAGTGAGTGGGCCTGGCTCCCAAGTGGGTGGGCCTATGCCCTCCCATGCCCACGCATGGCTGCGCCCCTGCCCAGTCATGTGAAATCCATAGATTAGGGCCTAATGAATTTATTTCAATTGACTGAATTCCTTATATGAACTGTAACTCAGTAAAATCTTTGAAATTCTTGCATGTTGCGTTTATATTTTTGTTCAGTATAGCTAAATGGAGGGAAAGAAAGAAAGTGTGTTAATAAAGTTTTATCGTGCAAATTCGTTACAGTTCTACTACTTCCTGTTTACGTTTTTCATGTGACGTCACATGACTGCCATTTTTCTCTTTTCGAACAGGTCGTCTACCAAACTCGTGGAACAACAGACTTATGCCACGTCAGGACTTCATTTATAGCTAACTAACTTCTATGACAGCTGTTTAGGGTAAACTGCATACGACTTTTGGCTCTCGGTGAGCTTGACCGAATACATTGCTCGCATGTTTTTGAGTTTCAGACGAATCAAAAGACAGTATTGGCTAGTGTTAGCTAGCTAACGTCGTTAGCTGTATGTGCGTGTGTCAGCTGTCTCTCCTAAACAGACGCTAGCAACATTTTGAGTCCAGTTGACTTGTTAAAATGGAGAACAAATATAACCTCAAGAGCCCAGGTAAGTTTGTAAATGACACAGACTGCAATATGTCGAACTAGCTAACTTGATAATGCTATTTAGCCTAGCAGAAAGGATTTGGCTTTATTCACTTTCGCGTTGGGTTTCCCATCATAAAGAAGTGATGCCACCATCATACTGATAATAGCTAGCTTGTTTGACTGTATGTTTAGCTAACTAGGTGCCCAATGATATTTGAATATAAATTACAATGACATAATATTAAAAAATAATCAAGACGTTATGGCTTTTTTCAAGCAGTCTGTCAGTCAGTAGATAACAAGTAGCCTAACCTCCACTTCACGGACACTAACTGAAGTCATGATATACTTTTGTCTATTTTTGTGTTGCTGTTCATTTGATCAGACTTAGTGGAGTCATTGAGCATAGATACAATGCAAAATTGGTGTCCTAAGTGTTGTAGTTATTTGCATTCACTAACACCTTACTCAAAAATACAGTAATCTGAGCAGTGGGCCCTGGTTATGACCACTCCAAAATAGTGAACCTGTATCAGACACCTCTGATGTTGACATTGTTATTCTGCCTCTGACTGGCTTTCCTGGTCCAAGGACATACACACAAGTGCACACTGGTGGCAGGTGCAGAATTATCTTAACATGAACAGTTGAGTGGGTTGGAACATCTCGCTTTCAACCACAGCTAATCAGTTACACTAAGCTCCATGTGTTCAGTGGGTTCTGTGGTTTCCTCACTAGCTCAAATTAGACATGGTTTCTAGATTTCATTTTCTGCCTTCTGTGGCCAGCCTTGGGCTGTGTCAATAAATGTGTAACCTTGTTTTTGCATAAAGCATTTTTTATCCTGTCGTTCCTGTCCTCCACACTAGATCAAGTATAGTGTGGAGGGTTGGGGGAAGATTTTTAAATTCTCTGCTCAGAATGTTGTATATCAAAGTTGTCTTGTCCTTGCACGCTCATTGTGGGTTGTCAAGTGGGCTGCATTCAAGGTAAGGACTTAAAGGAAGGGTTTACAAATACAGCTTGGGTTAGTTAGCGTTTGGATTTTGAGAAGGGGTCAAAATAAGGCTGAGGCTATAGTTGAGTTAGGGTGTTGAAAGGATCAAATAAAGACTTGGTTCCAGTTTTGAAAAGTGGTCAAGTCAAAATAAGGTCAAGGCTACAGCACTTTCTGGTATTTGATGCATTTACCATATCCCATTTTTGTGTGGATAAGCAAATGGAGATCCTATGCTTAGAGTATCACTTTCCTCATTTTGCAATAGCCTATTGTTGTAAGGTGAGCGTGACATTTGTCTCTGAGACCTGGCAATCCTTCAAGCTTGTAGAGCTGTGAGGAAACGGCATTAGAAACCCACAACGAAAACCTCAGCCCTTCCCAAATGGCACCCTATCCCTATTTAGTGCACTACTTTTGACCAGGACCCATAGTGCTCTGGTCAAAAGTAGTGCACTATATAGAGAATATGGTGCCATTTGGGACATTGACCTCCTCTAGGTTTGGAAGGGGGAGTGGTCAGTAGTAAGCTCAGACGATTCCATCATCGCCCATGTCTCTAAATCCTATTGTGTCTTCTTATGAGTTTGGTTAAAAGTCGTTATGTAACGGTGTCTCCCTGCTCGCAGGATGCACCCTGCCTGAATCGTCCCCAGTTGCCTGCAAACACTAAAATGTGTTATGTAAGATTTTGTGTACAGGATTATAATCCTATCCCCCAGGTCCACTGACTGAAACCCTGCTCACCGCTGGAGTCAGGAGGCCCATGTGGCAGCAGAGGCTTTTCTTCTGTCACACCGACTCATTATTATGAGACGCGGCTAAAGAAGAGCTCCACATAGATTTAATCCCAAATGGCACCCTATTTCCTATATAGTGCACTACTTTTGACTAGGGCTGGGAATTGCCAGGGACCTCACAATACGATATTATCACGATACTTAGGTGCCAATATGATATGTATTGCGATTTTATTGCGATATGTTCCAAACATATTGCATACTTAGTGGGTAAGAGCGTTGTGCCAGTAACCGAAAGGTCGCTGGTTCTAATCCCCGAGCCGACTAGGTGAAAAATCTGTCGATGTGTCCTTAAGCAAGGCACTTAACCCTAATTGCTCCTGTAAGTCGCTCTGGATAAGAGCGTCTGCTAAATGACTAAAAATGTAAATGTAAAAATCTGCTGCAGAGAGACGAGAGAGTATGAGAAAATTAGTTTTGATAATATCATGGAAATAAGTGATGAAAACATGTTGGCACACTATTTAAAAAGAAGATGGAGAACAAGCTATAGGATGAAAAATACCGGAGTTTTGGCGACGGTACAGCCAATTAGTGCTAGCTAACGCTAGCATTTTTTAAACAAATCGATACTTAGTTACGGGTCCTTTTCCAACAATGCAGAGATAAAATATAAATAGTGACACGAGGAATACATACACAGTGAATAACGAATAACAATAACGAGTAAAAATAACATGGCTATATACAGGGAGTACCAGTGCAGGGGTACAAGGTAATTGAGGAAGCTATGTACAGTTGAAGTCGGAAGTTTACATACACTTAGGTTGGAGTCATTAAAACTTGTTTTTCAACCGCGCCACAAATTTCTTGTTAACAAACTATAGTTTTGGCAAGTCGGTTAGGACTTCTTTCTGATAGGCTAATTGACATAATTTGAATAAATTGGAGGTGTACCTGTGGATGTATTTCAAGGCCTACCTTCAAACTCAGTGCCTCTTTGCTTGACATCATGGGAAAATCAATAGAAATCAGCCAAGACCTCAGAAAAACAATTGTAGACCTCCACAAGTCTTGTTCATCCTTGGGAGCAATTTCCAAACGCCTGAAGGTACCACGTTCATCTGTACAAACAATAGTACGCAAGTATAAACACCATGGGACTACGCAGCCGTCATACCGCTCAGGAAGGAGACGCGTTCTGTCTCCTAGAGATGAACGTACTTTGGTGCGAAAAGTGCAAATCAATCCCAGAACAACAGCAAAGGACCTTGTGAAGATGCTGGACGAAACAGGTACAAAGTATCTATATCCACAGTAATACAAGTCCTATATCGACATAACCTGAAAGGCTGCTCAGCAAGGAAGAAGCCACTGCTCCAAAACTGCCATAAAAAAAGCCAGACTACGGTTTGCAACTGCACATGGGGACAAAGATCGTACTTTTTGGAGAAATGTCCTCTGGTCTGATGAAACAAAAATAGAACTGTTTGCCCATAATGACCATTGTTATGTTTGGAGGAAAAGGGGGGGAGCTTGCAAGCCGAAGAACACCATCCCAACCGTGAAGCACAGGGGTGGCAGCATTCAGTGAGAGAGAGAGAGACCTTAAACAGACAAAAGGGGAAAGTATCTTTGGACGTGAGAGAGAGACGATTAAGTGAATTAATAACGTTTTTGGGGACAATCAGCTTTGAAATCAGCATATCTTTGCGTTATGGTTTCACAAACAAAGTAATAATAATATGCCATTTAGCAGACGCTTTTATCCAAAGCGACTTACAGTCATGTGTGCATACATTTTTACGTATGGGTGGTCCCAGGGATCGAACCCACTACCCTGGCGTTACAAGTGCCATGCTCTACCAATTGAGCTACAGAAGACCACCGTACTAGGGTAGTGAATCCCGACCGGTGACTGTAATCATGTGATTGTCTTTACTTTACTCAGTACATTCCAAGCTTACTTGCCTCCACCATATACATTCCTCCTACAGATAACCAGACTTTGGCACTCCTCCTTTCTATATGATAACTGATGATTAACAATATTTCAAGTTTAGAAGTCAGAACCCATCACTACACTTGACACTTACATGCATCTTCTGCTATCAGAATATGAAGATCGCATTGAAAAGACTGGTTCAGAAATGAAGATCGCATTGAAAAGACTGGTCTAGACGCACAAAAGTTGCTTTGTGGTCTGATTGTGTTCAGATCTGGCTGACCACTTCAGGTGGTGGTCAGGGATGCATTGTGTGCATATTACTCCTCAGTTTCTATGCATTCAGGCTACCGAAAGCACATACAGTGGGCGACGTCATCAGCACTCCTCACACAAGTCTCCAGAAAACGTGTGTTTTGGTACTGAGAGGCACCTTTTCATTATAACATTGGAGGAAATACGTTCCTAGCATGTGAGGAACGTGTTTGCTGGCCTCAAATGCTAGCCAGCTAGCTAATATTTAGAAAAACATTTTTGTTTGTTTGGTTAGAGTTATGTTAACTGTTTGCAATCTCTTTAGCGTTGCTTGCTGGCTAGTTAGCTACAGTAGTTAGCTACTGCCATCAGTTGTTGTGTTATCATACACTGCTCAAAAAAATAAAGGGAACACTTCAACAACACAATGTAGCTCCAAGTCAATCACACTTCTGTGAAATCAAACTGTCCACTTAGGAAGCAACACTGATTGACAATAAATTTCACATGCTGTTGTGCAAATGGAATAGACAACAGGTGGAAATTATAGGCAATTAGCAAGACACCCCCAATAAAGGACTGGTTTTGCAGGTGGTGACCACAGACCACTCAGTTCCTATGCTTCCTGGCTGATGTTTTGGTCACTTTTGAATGCTGGCGGTGCTTTCACTCTAGTGGTAGCATGAGACGGAGTCTACAACCCACACAAGTGGCTCAGGTAGTGCAGCTCATCCAGGATGGCACATCAATGCGAGCTGTGGCAAGAAGGTTTGCTGTGTCTGTCAGCGTAGTGTCCAGAGCATCGAGGCGCTACCAGGAGACAGGCCAGTACATCAGGAGACGTGGAGGAGGCCGTAGGAGGGCAACAACCCAGCAGCAGGACCGCTACCTCCGCCTTTGTGCAAGGAGGAGCAGGAGGAGCACTGCCAGAGCCCTGCAAAATGACCTCCAGCAGGCCACAAATGTGCATGTCTGCTCAAACGGTCAGAAACAGACTCCATGAGGGTGGTATGAGGGCCCGACGTCCACAGGTGGGGGTTGTGCTTACAGCCCAACACCGTGCAGGACGTTTGGCATTTGCCAGAGAACACCAAGATTGGCAAATTCGCCACTGGCGCCCTGTGCTCTTCACAGATGAAAGCAGGTTCACACTGAGCACATGTGACAGACGTGACAGAGTCTGGAGACGTCGTGGAGAACGTTCTGCTGCCTGCAACATCCTCCAGCATGACCGGTTTGGCGGTGGGTCAGTCATGGTGTGGGGTGGCATTTCTTTGGGGGGCCGCACAGCCCTCCATGTGCTCGCCAGAGGTAGCCTGACTGCCATTAGGTACCGAGATGAGATCCTCAGACCCCTTGTGAGACCATATGCTGGTGCGGTTGGCCCTAGGTTCCTCCTAATGCAAGACAATGCTAGACCTCATGTGGCTGGAGTGTGTCAGCAGTTCCTGCAAGAGGAAGGCATTGATGCTATGGACTGGCCCGCCCGTTCCCCAGACCTGAATCCAATTGAGCACATCTGGGACATCATGTCTCGCTCTATCCACCAACGCCACGTTGCACCACAGACTGTCCAGGAGTTGGCTGATGCTTTAGTCCAGGTCTGGGAGGAGATCCCTCAGGAGGCCACCTCATCAGGAGCATGCCCAGGCGTTGTAGGGAGGTCATACAGGCACGTGGAGGCCACACACACTACTGAGCCTCATTTTGACTTGTTTTAAGGACATTACATCAAAGTTGGATCAGCCTGTAGTGTCGTTTTCCACTTTAATTTTGAGGGTGACTCCAAATCCAGACCTCCATGGGTTGATACATTTGATTTCCATTGATCATTTTTGTGTGATTTTGTTGTCAGCACATTCAACTATGTAAAGAAAAAAGTATTTTAATAAGATTATTTAATTCATTCAGATCTAGGATGTGTTATTTTAGTGTTCCCTTTATTTTTTTGAGCAGTGAATTTTGACTATTCCACCATTTGTAGAATGCATACTGGCATTTTAACCAACAATGCAGTTTTAAGAAAAAATATGTACTAAATAAACTAAAGTAAAAAATAACAGTAACAATAAAATAACAATAACGAGGCTATATACAGGGGGTACCGTTACCGAGTCAATGTGCGGGGGTACAGGTTAGTCGAGGTAATTGAGGTAATACAGGGCCTCCTGTAGCTCAGTTGGTAGAGCATGGCGCTTGCAACGCCAGGGTTGTGGGTTCGATTCCCACGGGGGGCCAGTATTAAAAATGTATGCACTCACTAACTCTAAGTCGCTCCGGATAAGAGCGTCTGCTAAATTACTAAAATGTGATGTAAAATGTAATATGTACATTTAGGTAGGGGTAAAGTGACTATGCATAGATAATAAACAGCGAGTAGCAGCAGCGTAAAAAAAGGGGGGTCAATGCAAATAGTCGGGGTAGCCATTTGATTAGCTGTTCAGCAGTCTTATGGCTTGGGGGTTGAAGCTGTTCAGAAGCCTTTTGGACCTAGACTTGGCGCTCCGGTACCACTTGCCGTGCGGTAGCAGAGAGAACAGTCTATGACTAGGGTGGCTGGAGTCTTTGGCAGTTTTTAGGGCCTTCCTCTGACACCGCCTGGTATAGAGGTCCTGGAAGGCAGGAAGCTTGGCCCCAGTGATGTACTGGGCCGTACGCACTACCCTCTGTAGCGCCTTGCTGTTGGAGGCCGAGCAGTTGCCATACCAGGCGGTGATGCAACCAGTCAGGATGCTCTCAATGGTGCAGCTGTAGAACCTTTTGAGGATCTGAGGACCCATGCCAAATCTTTTCAGTCTCCTGAGGGGGAATAGGCATTGTCATGCCCTCTTTACGGCTGTCTTGGTGTGTTTGGACCATGATAGTTTGTTGGTGATGTGGACACCAAGGAACTTGAAGCTCTCAACCTGCTCCACTACAGCCCCGTCGATGAGAATGGGGGCGTGCTCGGCCCTCCTTTTCCTGTAGTCCACGATCATCTCCTTTTGTCTTGATCATGTTGAGGGAGAGGTTGTTGTCCTGGCACCACACGTCCAGGTCTCTGACCTCCTCCCTATAGGCTGTCCCAACGTTGTCGGTGATCAGGCCTACCACTGTTGTGTCGTCAGCAAACGTAATGATGATGTTGGAGTCGTGCTTGGCCACGCAGTCATGGGTGAACAGGGAGTACAGGAGGGGACTAAGCACGCACCCCTGAGGGGCCCCCGTGTTGAGGATCAGCGTGGCAGATGTGTTGTTACCTACCCTTACCACCTGGAGGCGGCCCATCAGGAAGTCCAGGATCCAGTTGCAGAGGGAGGTGTTTAGTCCCAGGGTCCTTAGCTTCACACCTGCAGACCGAGTTCCACTTATCCAGCAGAGCAAGCAACGGATCCAGTTAACTTTGGTACTTTTTCGATACTAGAACATGAAAATCGGTTCGGTACTAGAATTTGTTACTTTCGGTACTGTCAAATGTGTCTCACGTCGTCTACTGATTGGCACGATCAAGCCTGTCGCAAGCGCACCGTGCATACCTCTTGCCACTTACTCATACATTGCTAGAGCACTGGGAGTCTGGGCTGCGACACGGCATGTAGAAATTTTGAAACTGTTAAAAGCAATGCCCATACAGGCTTCAACACTTTACAATGCAAGAAGATACCGATAGCTTCCAGCTTTGTAGGCTAACTTTCTTTGATAGCTTACAGCTGAAGGACGCTAACATCAATTCACTACAGTAATACTTTGTTTGTGATAATATGCTAACCATAACGCAAAGATATGCTGATTTCAAAGCGGTTTCTCCCCAAAAACATTATTAATTCACTTAATCGTCTCCCTCACATCCAAAGATACTTTTGTCTGTGTAATGTCTCTCTCCCTCACCTAACTCAACTGACCGTGTGGGCATGTCTCCATGACATCATTACTGGGTCTTAAAGTCAGCGTGCAATTTGATAAAATAAGATATTGCTACCTATATGCAAATGTTGTTAATCAGTACAATAAAATGGATCCCAAATGGAAGGGAAACAGATTTTGTCATCTGTAGAGATTTAGCGTTCAAATAAATGATTACTATTATGTTGTTATGTGGTTAGATTGGTAAAATCGAAGTCTAATTAATTGTATGATTGTATAATTGATTCATTAATGCATGCATGGCTGTCTGAAATGTTGACATCAATTTTCAAATATAATGATATTGAACTCAAAAGATGCCCAACGATTGAACAGAGCAGTAGCTGAGTTTATCTGTCTAGATCAAGTGTCATTCTGTGACTTTGGCTAATTCGCCTTTTTTTGCTGTGGTATAATTATTTTATCGTTTTGGTATCGAGTATCGTGATGGTATCGTGATACTAAACCTGGTATCGGAATCGAAGTCAAAATTATGTTATCGTGACAACACTAATCAGCAGTGAGAATGAGTATTGATGAAAAGTCTGTGAGCCGTAGTAAGAGCACTTGTGCAAGGCTTGACGTCACTGTTAATATAGGATTTTGAAGCTGGATTCTTACTGAGCAAATTATGCAATACTGTTAAAGGTCCAATGCAGCCTTTTTTTTTTATCTCAACATGAAATCATTTCTGAGTAACAATTAACTACCTTACTGTCATTGTTTTCAATTCAAATGTTAAAAAAATTAAAATTAAAATAGCTTTTTAGCAAAGGGCAATTTCTCAAACAAGAATTTTGCTGTTTGGGAGTGGTCTGAGTGGGGAGGGGAAAACGGATAATTGGCTTTTATTGGCAGAGAGGTTTGGAATTCTCTTATTGGTCTTAACTAATTTACTAAATGGTGATGTCACCATGGAAGGCCAAAACTCCATCCCACCAAAACTGGCTGAAATTTCACGCAGTCTTTTCAAACAGCTCTTAAACTAAAAGGGCATTATCATAATTTTCACAATTTCACAGTATTATTCCAACCTCATAGTATGGAAATATATATAAAACACAGGACAATCCAGTTTTTGAGTGCACTGAGCCTTTAAGGATTTCCTAAGGTCCTGTTAGGTCTTTGTCCTACCTAGTGAATTATTACGATAAATCATCATGCTTAACCGATAGCCTGACTCTCACTGCAAAAGCCCCTCATTCCACAGTGGCTTTAATGAGGGATGGCTGAGTGGTTTAGCCTACACGAGGGTGCATGTTCGCTATCGGAGGTTGTCCGAAAACAGCATCTCTGCTTTCTTTCTGTCCCATGGGAAACACAATGAGTGCAGACTATACCAGACTGCTCCAAGACGATGTCGATTCGACCATCCACATGCGAAACAAAACAATGCTTTTTATTTTCTTCAGGCGTTTCTTCTCTTTCCCCACCACAACCAGAATAATTGTTTTTGAAGCCTGCTGCAGCTCTTTCACAGGGAGCCAGTGTTTATTCCCCAAACCGGATGAATTGGACTTAGTAGGGACATAGGCTATATGTAAACTTTTAACTCTGAATCTGGGGAGTTTGATGCATAGCCTTATTGTTCACAAGCTATATTATAATGAGTAAGGTTATGTAAAAATTAGTGTTGGGGCCAGTGTTTATTACCCAAACCGAATGAATTGGACTTAATGATGGGTGGTTCTTGGAGTGCTCAGTGGCCCTTCAGGTTATAATATAGCCCGTGAACAATAAGGCTATGCATTAAACTCCCCAGATTGAGTTAAAATACATATAGCCTATGTCCCTACTAAGTAACAAATGGGCAATTACAACTTTATGACAAAGTAGGCTAAATGTACAATCTTGATATGAAGTGTTATGCTATGTAGGCCTATATTTTATGTTCACTACTGTAGCAGGGCAATATCACGATAACGGGATTGTGCTGAGACTCAAATCTTTCACATTAAAATGTATGCCAAACAAAAACCATTGATTTCAAAGTTTAACAAACCATAGAACTCTATGCACATGGACCACTTTTAATAATTTACACTGAACATTTAACCAAAACACATTTTGGTAACAGAATTTTGGTAAACTCTCCCTCAGTTTATGTGACCATGTTTTCCTAAAACTCTTAAATATCTGTTACAAATTAAGATTCAAATATGTCTGCAGAAACAATAGGGTGTCCGCTTAGAAACAGAATTTGTTTTAATCACTTAATAATTCATAAACCAAATAGATATCAGTAGAAACACTAACTAATTGGTAGGTCTACCTACTTGTTATTTTTGTGATCTTTCATTATCCTCCCTCGTGAGGGAGAGATGTGGGGTTTTTGGTAATGGATTTACAAGGCACAGGGAAAAGTTTCTTGAACTTATACAAGGCAAAAAATTTTTTTTTACATAATAGCTGGCTAGGGTCTTTACTTCAACATTATTGTGTTTTGATGTATTTCTAATACCTTAAGACTTTTTCTGGTAGGTGTTTTCTAAGACTCCTTTTCCATCTTTGACCAGAAATCAAAGCCTTTACTATTTCCTAATATTTAGGATAGAAAATTGTTGAAAAATGCACAGTGCCTTCAGCAAGTATTCACACCCCAGGCCTTTTTCTGCAGTTTGTTGTTACAGCCTGAATATAAAATGAATTAAATTGAGATTTTGTGTCACTGCTAGACACAATAACCCATAATGTTAAAGTGGACTAATGTTTACAAATTAATTACAAATTAAAAGCTGAAGTGACTTGAGTCAATAAGTAGTCAAGCCCTTTGTTATGGCAAGCCTAAATAAGATCAGAAGTAAAACATTTGCTTTACAAGTCACATAAGTTGCATGAACATGATTTTTGAATGACTACGTCATCTATGTACCCCACACATACAATTATCTGTAAGGTCCCTCAGTCGATCAGTGAATTTCAAGCACAGATTCAACCAATGCCTCGCAAAGAAGGGCACCTATTGGTAGATGAGTAATATTTGTTTTTAAAGACACTGAATTTCCCTTTGAGTATGGTGAAGTTATTAATTACACTTGGATGGTGTATCAATACACCCAGTCACTACAAATATACAGGCGTACTTCCTAACTTAGTTGCCGAGAGGAAGGAAACCGCTCAGGGATTTTACCATGAGGCCAATGGTGACTTTAAAACAGTTAGAGTTTAATGGCTGTGATAGGAGAACTGAGGCTGGATCAACAACATTGTTGTTACTCCACAATACTAACCTAAATGACAGAGTGAAAAGAAGGACGCCTGTACAGAATAAAACATCTTTCAAAACATGCATCCTGTTTGCAATAAGGCACTGAAGTAAAACTTCAACAACAAAAAAATAGCAAAGTGTTATGTTTGGGACAAATCCAACACATCACTGAGTACCACTCTTCATATTTTCAAGCATTGTAGTGGCTGCATCATGTTATGGGTATGCTTGTAATCGGCAAGGACTAGGGAGTTTTTTTTAGGATAAAAAGAAACTGAATAGAACTAGTCACAGGCAAAATCCTAGAGGAAACCTGGTTCACTCTGATTTCCAACAGACACTGGGAGACAAATTAACCTTTCAGCAGGACAATAACCTAAAACACATGGCCAAATATACACTGGAGTTGCTTACCAAGACAACATTGAATGTTCCTGAGTGGCATAGTTACAGTTTTGACTTAAATCGGCTTGAAAATCTATGGCAAGACTTAAATGGCTGTCTATCAATGATCAATCACCAACTTGACAGAGCTTAAATATTTTTTTTATGAATAATGTGCAAATATTGTTCAATCCAGGTGTACAAAGCTATAAAGCCTTGTTCACAGTGCAGGCCTTAATGCTCAAATCAGTTTTGTTTTTCAAATCTGTTTTGGAATACTGACTGTTCAAACAGCAAGTTGCAAGTGACCAAATCGGATTTGTGTGTGTTCAGACAGCAGTCATTTGCTGACATGGTTATGCTAGTTCTCATAGTAACAACGGGTGTGTGTGCAGTGGTGTAGGCTGAATGGTGGTGCTCGTGCTTCCTATCAATCAGAAGTTATGTCGCAAGCTAAGGTGAAAACAATGCCTGCCATGGACATTTCCAAGTTGCTTTAAATGTTTAAAATAGTGTAAGAACACTTTTAAAGCCTCAAAGGATAAGATTATCCAACTTTTAAAACAAGTCCTTTTTGGCTAGCCACAGCAGGCAACTAGGTAGCTGTTTAGCTTTCTGGCACATTCACTAATTTGTTTGTAAACAATTAGCAAGCTAGTTGGCTACCACATACAGTGGGGAAAAAAAGTATTTAGTCAGCCACCAATTGTGCAAGTTCTCCCACTTAAAAAGATGAGAGAGGCCTGTAATTTTCATCATAGGTACACGTCAACTATGACAGACAAAATGAGAAAAAAAAATCCTGAAAATCACATTGTAGGATTTTTTATGAATTTATTTGCAAATTATGGTGGAAAATAAGTATTAGGTCAATAACAAAAGTTTCTCAATACTTTGTTATATACCCTTTGTTGGCAATGACACAGGTCAAACGTTTTCTGTAAGTCTTCACAAGGTTTTCACACACTGTTGCTGGTATTTTGGCCCATTCCTCCATGCAGATCTCCTCTAGAGCAGTGATGTTTTGGGGCTGTCGCTGGGCAACACAGACTTTCAACTCCCTCCAAAGATTTCCTATGGGGTTGAGATCTGGAGACTGGCTAGGCCACTCCAGGACCTTGAAATGCTTCTTACGAAGCCACTCCTTCGTTGCCCGGGCGGTGTGTTTGGGATCATTGTCATGCTGAAAGACCCAGCCACGTTTCATCTTCAATGCCCTTGCTGATGGAAGGAGGTTTTCACTCAATCTCACGATACATGGCCCCATTCATTCTTTCCTTTACACGGATCAGTCGTCCTGGTCCCTTTGCAGAAAAACAGCCCCAAAGCATGATGTTTCCACCCCCATGCTTCACAGTAGGTATGGTGTTCTTTGGATGCAACTCAGCATTCTTTGTCCTCCAAACACGACGAGTTGAGTTTTGACCAAAAAGTTATCTTTTGGTTTCATCTGACCATATGACATTCTCCCAATCCTCTTCTGGATCATCCAAATGCACTCTAGCAAACTTCAGACGGGCCTGGACATGTACTGGCTTAAGCAAGGGGACACGTCTGGCACTGCAGGATTTGAGTCCCTGGCGGCGTAGTGTGTTACTGATGGTAGGCTTTGTTACTTTGGTCCCAGCTCTCTGCAGGTCATTCACTAGGTCCCCCCGTGTGGTTCTGGGATTTTTGCTCACCGTTCTTGTGATCATTTTGACCCCACGGGGTGAGATCTTGCGTGGAGCCCCAGATCGAGGGAGATTATCAGTGGTCTTGTATGTCTTCCATTTCCTAATAATTGCTCCCACAGTTGATTTCTTCAAACCAAGCTGCTTACCTGTTGCAGATTCAGTCTTCCCA
Source organism: Coregonus lavaretus (assembly GCF_964263955.1). Taxonomy (NCBI): domain Eukaryota; kingdom Metazoa; phylum Chordata; class Actinopteri; order Salmoniformes; family Salmonidae; genus Coregonus; species Coregonus lavaretus. The sequence continues at coordinate 28,576,406 of NC_140018.1, forward strand.
GCCTGCTGCAGGTCTACAATTTTGTTTCTGGTGTCCTTTGACAGCTCTTTGGTCTTGGCCATAGTGGAGTTTGGAGTGTGACTGTTTGAGGTTGTGGACAGGTGTCTTTTATACTGATAACAAGTTCAAACAGGTGCCATTAATACAGGTAACGAGTGGAGGACAGAGGAGCCTCTTAAAGAAGAAGTTACAGGTCTGTGAGAGCCAGAAATCTTGCTTGTTTGTAGGTGACCAAATACTTATTTTCCACCATAATTTGCAAATAAATTCATTCAAAATCCTACAATGTGATTTTCTGGATTTTTTTTCCTCAATTTGTCTGTCATAGTTGACGTGTACCTATGATGAAAATTACAGGCCTCTCTCATCTTTTTAGGTGGGAGAACTTGCACAATTGGTGGCTGACTAAATACTTTTTTCCCCCACTGTACATGTTCTTGTCAAACTGTCAACAGAGTAGCTAGCAAGCAACAAGATATGCCAAATAACCGTCTAAAAACAACTTGAGAGCAAATAAAATCAGATTTGACCGTTTTAGACACAAGTCACATGGCCAGGAATCAGATTTGTATCAGACCTCAAACCACCTACGAAGGTGATTTTGAAATGTGGCTTGAAATATACGATTCCATGTGCTTCTTGGCTGTTCAGACTGCAGGAAAAAGAACAAATTTGAATCAGAAATGCCCCCAAAAATGATTTTAGTCACTTCAAACTGCCAATGTGAACACTGCTTTTGAGACTTACCCAGAAAGACTCACAGCTGTAATCGCCGCCAGAGGTGATTCTAACATGTATTGACTCAGGGGTGTGAATACTTATATTAATGATATATATATATATTTTTTATTTTATTTTAACCAGGAAGGGCTCATTGAGATTTGAAATCTCTTTTACAAGAGCATCCTGGCCAAGATATGCAGCACCAAGTCATTACACAATTACAGACAGACAACATGAAAAACTACAAGTAATCTAGTAAACATCCATAGAAATCACAGGAGCATAACAAAATCATAAAACAGATATTTAAAAACATTGATAGGTCAAGGAATCCGCCTCAATCCTTCATCAAGATGAACAACACCAATCGGGACAAGTTCTTCCAGTTTAAAAGTATGTTGTAAGGCGTTCCAAGCCGATGGCGCAGAGTATATAAAAGTCCTTTTACCAAATTCAGTTCGGACATTTGGAACAGTTAGCAGGATAAAGTCCTGCGAACGAAGGGAGTACCCACCACATTACTGAAGAATAAAAATGCCCAGATAAAATGGTAGTAAACCCAAAATGGCTTTGTAAATAAAAGTATACCAGTGACTGAGCCTACGAGTGACTAGAGAAGGCCAGCCAACCCTGGTATATAAAGTGCAATGGTGCGTAAGGGTTTTGCAGTTTAAAATAAATCTCAATGCTCCATGATAAAGGGTGTCAATTGATCTCAAACACTGAGCGGATGCATTCATATATAAAATATCACCATAGTCTAGTATAGGCATACATGTAGCTGATACTCCTTCTGGCTTCAAAAGAAAAATAGGCCTTATTCCTAAAATAAAATCCCAACTTCAGCTTAAATTTTTTTGTAAGTTGTTGAATATGCAATTTAAAAGGGGGGCTGTCATAAATTAAAATTCCAAGATATTTATGAGATTACAACCTCAATCTCATTGCCCTGACAGGTAGTAATAGGTGAAAGGTTCAGTGGTCTGTTTCTTGCTTTAGAAAACACCATTAGTTTAGTTTTGTCAGCATTGAGGATAAGCTTAAATTGACACAAGGTATGTTGAACAGTATAAAAAGCAGTTTGCAAGTTCTGGAAAACTTTTGTGCGAGACGAGGCACAACAATAAATAACAGTATCGTCAGCTAAAAGTGAAGTCAATTTTTAAAAATATAAATAGTGAATAAGAGGGGACCAAGTGCAGAGCCCTGGTGCACACCATTACAGACAGACAATTTAACAGACATGAGCCCATCAAATTGAGTGCACTGAGTTCTATCAGACAGATAGTTAGCAAACCATGCAACTGCATGCTCCGAAAGACCGACACTCGACAATCTCTGCCTCCGTATAGCATGATCAGCTGTATCAAAAGCCTTAGAGAGATCAATAAAAAGTGAGACACAGTGCTGTTTTTTGTCAAGGGCTTCAGTGATATCATTTAAAACCTTCATGGCTGCTGTAATTGTGCTATGCTTCTTCCTGAAGCCCGATTGGTACATTGATAAAATAGAGTTAGTATATAAAAACTATTTTAGCTGTTCACTAACAAGGGTTTCAAGTATTTTTGCCAGGGGTGACAGCTTTGAGATTGGCCTATAATTATTTAAAAGAGTTGGATCTCTTTAAAAGTGGTAGGACAAAAAATATAGACTGTTAGCTTTTATTTAACACCAGATCTGACATGCTTCTATGAACTTCACGTTGGTGCTCATGGGTCCTTTACATGGAAATGCCCAACAGCTGTCTCATCCGGATAATCATCACAGAAGGGGTGGTGTGCCCACACAAGCAGACCACACTGTGCTAGTGTTTAATCTGGAAATCAACCCTACAAAAACCTGTTTTTATTTTGTCAAATCAAATCCCAATTTAAACCCCTCAGTGTACAGTATTTTCGTAGCAACTGCTCATCCCACCAGCCTACTGTATCAACCCTGTTTTGGCGAAATGCTCACAAAATTATTCAGCCAACTGCTGAGAGAGACAACCACTATGTGGGAGTTGGAGGAGGGACCCATATTACCCAATGAGATCTGGGACAGGCTTCTGTTGACAGCTGCCATGGCCCGGGGATCAGGCCCATGACTGGAGGGCTTAGTGGCACAGACTGAGCTTGGAGCTTTGTAATCAGGCTGGATGAGACATGGAGCTGTGGAGTTGAGACACTCCAAGTGGCTCTCATTTGCAAGCCTGGCCTGCCTCTGATACCGTATTTCACCTCTGTCACACTCATTTTCCCAGCTCTCAACCATAAAGAAGTCCCAAGTGGAAGATTTTGTCTGCCACCACACAGCAGGAGAGGTATCAACTTAAATATGGCTACAACCATGAAAAACTATATCCACACATAGGAAAGATGGACTCCCTCACTTGTTATTTTTAGACCAGGAAACAGTTTTCTGCTCATAATCACACTCCAGGGATTTGTACACATGGTCCTCCTCCTCCGCAGTAGCTCCTCCAGTGTGTGAATGCATCATCTGTTGTTGCTGTGGAGAGAGAAAGGAAGGCTTGCTAGCTCTGCTCTGCAGGCTTGTTGTGTGAAGGCCTGCTGGGGAGTCGTGTTAAAACTCAGTGGCTGTCAGGGCAACTTACACCACGCATCCCCCTTGCTGACTCTTCTGGTCCAGGGTTTCTGTGGGCCAAACGCATCAATGCATTAGGGAAGAGGTTGTAGTTCGTACACACACTAACACACACACACACACACACACATTTTTTCTCCCTCACATACACATTCCACTATACTGTGCAAACCATATAGGCTATTTTCTACGATGACCTCTTCGCTCCCTACAGTCTTTGTTCAATATGTACTGTACAAGGACAGCCGTGAGCTGACTATAACCTATTCATACTGTACAAGCTCGTTAAGCACTCTAATTTATTCAAATTTTATAAGAATGCAACACATTTTAATTGCTGCCCGGGAGTCTTGTTTAGGATTGGGCAAAAGCCGGTGGTAACAAAAGGGGACAACCTAAAACAATCTATTGCACAATTCCACAGAAAATGATGAATATTTCCTTTGTAAAATGGTTCAAGTTGTGGTTTAAATACATTTCATTCCAATTCTACGGTTGAACTTTTATTTGAGTATAAGCTCCAACACACGGTCTGACAGCTTTGTTGTACTGTGCTGCTTTCTGTTGAAGCTTAGTATCTATATATTTTTTTTTTACAGATTTCCAAGTATTAGGGATTGTTTCTTCAATGTTGATTGTAGACAGAAATGCATCTGTTGGTGTCTTCTCCTACAAGATGACTTCTAAGCTTGATTTAAAGTGTCAATAGAAACCAATGGCATCACTAAGCTGACAAATCTGGATGTAAAAAGAGATTTCTCAAGACAGTAATTCTCTTTGGAAAATATGATTCCCCCATTGCTTTGGTCACATTGTCATGTCATTCGCTCTCAGAATGGTTTCATGCAAATAGTCTTATGCACTTATTAGCATGTCATAATAAAGCTGGGAGATAGACAAATCCATATCGCGATGAATTGATGCGATAATGATAAATAGAATGATACGTTTATAACATTAATGTGCACCTCAGTAATTGTTTTATTATCCTTTAAACTACTACTACTAGTTTGACAGTTGTAGCCATCAATTGTCCCATTAACAATCACCCATATTAGCAAACGTATTTAATTTCACATTTCTCTAGTATAGCCTACTTATCGTAATGAAGGACATCAGCAAAATGCCTGCAATAAGTGATTGGTATGGTCTGTGTCGGTAATGTTGGTTTATTGTCCCAGCTCTATGTCAACCTCATCTTGTGATAACTCTCATCTTGTGTTTACACAGACATTTTTTTCCAGGACACTGAACTTGATTTGGGTTCCTACTTCCTACCGTCTGTGACCCTGTTGTCTGTGGTTTAACAGGGGGAGGAGGGGGGGGGGGGGGGGGGGGGGGAGTTTAATCAATGCATTCTTATCACACACAAACTGGCTTTCCTTAATTTTTCTTATCTTTCCAGTGCAGGATTACAGAATGGTACAAATAGTTAAGTCTTTAGAGTGTCTAGGCAGAGGCGGGATGAGATCTGGAACACATGCCCTGGGAGGCGTGTGATGTCAGAGCCTCTCTGTTCCACTGCCTTAAACTGCTTTCCTTCCCCTGCCCTACAGTCACACGGGTCTGAAAAACATTACTAGCTGAAATCCTTGCTTCGTCTGTCCTTGTTTCCTCAATTCCTTTAAAAAACCTTAAAGCTCATTGGAGGAGTAGGTTCAAGGGAGGGACCTTGGATCGTCTCCACCAATGTGCTTTGAGAGGAATTGAGGAAACAAGGATGGAGGAAGCAAGGATTTGATTGCTGGTAACGTTTTCAGACACAGTCAGACTGGCCAGGGTTTCTTTCCATCCCGTTGGTCCCCACTCCTCCTGAGCTCATTTCACAGGCTCACTTTTAGTCTTCTTTAGGATTCCAAACCAATTATGTTTGTCTGAATACCCCTTAGTTCCACTTTTCCAATTATTTTCCAATTTGGGTTCCATCTCGCCTCCTTTTCTACGGGTCTGTGGGTAGCCTAACAACTCAATAACAGACCTTGCGCGCTGACAACTCAACTGCTACTGGGAACTTTGTGAAGCAGTTGCTAACATGTTGAATCACACAGTGCTAACATGTTGAATCGTAATGCTCTAACACCTCTGCACGGTATGACATTTTGATTAGTGTGCATTATACATCGGGTGTTTGGAATTCCCATTGTTAGAGCCGATGCTGCCCATGATATACTAGACAACATACACATGGCCAGTACATTCATAAAAAGTGCCATCGTTACCTAACAATGCACTACTACTACTACTTTTACAGATCCACTGCCCAGTTATGCATTTTATAAACTTGATCTCCACTGTAAAAAGCATCTAGATATTATCTCCAACATTTGCAAATACCATTGTCCCTTAGTAATGAACGTGTCGGGAGTCAGGTACGAGACAGACAGACAGGCAGCGTTTTTCAGCCAGTCGAAATCATGAATCAGCCAAATGTTTTGGCATATATATATATATATATATATATATATACATATATACATACATACAGTGGGGAGAACAAGTATTTGATACACTGCCGATTTTGCAGGTTTTCCTACTTACAAAGCATGTAGAGGTCTGTAATTTTTATCATAGGTACACTTCAACTGTGAGAGACGGAATCTTAAACAAAAATCCAGAAAATCACATTGTATGATTTTAAAGTAATTCATTTGCATTTTATTGCATGACATAAGTATTTGATCACCTACCAACCAGTAAGAATTCCGGCTCTCACAGACCTGTTCGTTTTTCTTTAAGAAGCCCTCCTGTTCTCCACTCATTAACTGTATTAACTGCACCTGTTTGATCTCGTTACCTCTATAAAAGACACCTGTCCACACACTCAACCAAACAGACTCCAACCTCTCCACAATGGCCAAGACCAGAGAGCTGTGTAAGGACATCAGGGATAAAATTGTAGACCTGCACGAGGCTGGGATGGGCTACAGGACAATAGGCAAGCAGCCTGGTGAGAAGGCAACAACTGTTGGCGCAATTATTAGAAAATGGAAGAAGTTCAAGATGACGGTCAATCACCCTCGGTCTGGGGCTCCATACAAGATCTCACCTCGTGGGGCATCAATGATCATGAGGAAGGTGAGGGATCAGCCCAGAACTACACGGCAGGACCTGGTCAATGACCTGAAGAGAGCTGGGACCACAGTCTCAAAGAAAACCATTAGTAACACACTACGCCGTCATGGATTAAAATCCTGCAGCGCACGCAAGGTCCCCCTGCTCAAGCCAGCGCATGTCCAGGCCCGTCTGAAGTTTGCCAATGACCATCTGGATGATCCAGAGGAGGAATGGAAGAAGGTCATGTTGTCTGATGAGAAAAATATAGCTTTTTGGTCTAAACTCCACTCGCTGTGTTTGGAGGAAGAAGAAGGATGAGTACAACCCCAAGAACACCATCCCAACTGTGAAGCATCGAGGTAGAAACATCATTCTTTGGGGATGCTTTTCTGCAAAGGGGACAGGACGACTGCACCGTATTGAGGGGAGGATGGATGGGGCTATGTATCGCGAGATCTTGGCCAACAACCTCCTTCCCTCAGTAAGAGCATTGAAGATGGGTCGTGGCTGGGTCTTCTAGCATGACAACGACCCGAAACACACAGCCAGGGCAACTAAGGAGTGGCTCCGTAAGAAGCATCTCAAGGTCCTGGAGTGGCCTAGCCAGTCTCCAGACCTGAACCCAATAGAAAATATTTGGAGGGAGCTGAAAGTCTGTATTGCCCAGCGACAGCCCCGAAACCTGAAGGATCTTGAGAAGGTCTGTATGGAGGAGTGGGCTAAAATCCCTGCTGCAGTGTGTGCAAACCTGGTCAAGACTTACAGGAAACGTATGATCTCTGTAATTGCAAACAAAGGTTTCTGTACCAAATATTAAGTTCTGCTTTTCTGATGTATCAGATACTTATGTCATGCAATAAAATGCAAATTAATTACTTAAAAATCATACAATGTGATTTTCTGGATTTTGAGGGCCTTCCTCTGACACCGCCTGGTATAGAGGTCCTGGATGGCAGGAAGCTTGGCCCCAGTGATGTACTGGGCCATACGCACTACCCTCTGTAGTGCCTTGCGGTCGGAGGCCGAGCAGTTGCCATACCAGTCGGTGATGCAACCAGTCAGGATGCTCTCGATGGTGCAGCTGTAGAACTTTTTTAGGATCTGAGGATCCATGCCAAATCTTTTCAGTCTCCTGAGGGGGAATAGGCTTTGTCGTGCCCTCTTCACGACTGTCTTGGTGTGTTTGGACCATGATAGTTCGTTGGTGATGTGGACACCAAGGAACTTGAAGCTCTCAACCTGTTCCACTACAGCCCCGTCGATGAGAATGGGGGTCTGCTCAGTCCTCTTTTTTTTCCCTGTAGTCCACATTCATCTCCTTTGTCTTGGTCACGTTGAGGGAAAGGTTGTTAGGGCAGTGTGGAGTGCAATAGAGATTGCATCATCTGTGGATCTGTTGGCGTTATACAAATTGGAGTGGGTCTAGGGTTTCTGGGATAATGGTGTTGTGAGCCATGACCAGCCTTTCAAAACACTTCATGGCTACAGACGTCAGTGCTACGGGTCGGTAGTCATTTAGGCAGGTTATCTTAGTGTCCTTGGGCACAGGGACTATGGTGGTCTGCTTGAAACATGTTGGTATTACAGACTCAGTCAGGGACATGTTGAAAATGTCGGTGAAGACACTTGCCAGTTGGTCAGCACATGCTCGGAGTACTCGTCCTGGTAATCCGTCTGGCCCTGCGGCCTTGTGAATGTTGACCTGCTTAAAAGTCTTACTCACATCGGCTACGGAGAGCGTGATCACATAGTCATCCGGAACAGCTGGTGCTCTCATGCATGCTTCAGTGTTGCTTGCCTCGAAGCGAGCATAGAAGTGGTTTAGCTCGTCTGGTAGGCTTGTGTCACTGGGCAGCTCGCGGCTGTGCTTCCCTTTATAGTCTGTAATAGTTTTCAAGCCCTGCCACATCCGGCGAGTGTCAGAGCCGGTGTAGTACGATTCAATCTTAGTCCTGTATTGACTCTTTGCCTGTTTGATGGTTCGTCGGAGGGTGAACCAGGTATTGATTAGGTGATCATCTGAACCAAATCTTATTTAACGAGGAAAGGTATCACTATCCTCTTGCAATAGGACCAGCTGGATGGCAAAAACAGTGCTTATAGTACATGACATCAAATGACCTACAAAAAGAATGGCAAACGGCAGCTGGGGTGAAGTGCACGGCGAGGACGGTTCGAAACAGGCTCCTAGGGGCAGGGCTGAAGTCGTGCAAAGCTAGAAAAAGCCCTTCATCAATGAGAAGCAAAGAAGAGCCAGGCTGAGGTTTGCAAAAGACATTTACATTTTCAGTCATTTAGCAGACGCTCTTATCCAGAGCGACTTACCATTTTTTAGTGAGTGCATACATTTTCATACTGGCCCCCCGTGGGAATCGAACCCACAACCCTGGCGTTGCAAACGCCATGCTCTACCAACTGAGCTACACTGGACTTTCCGGAAGCTTTTTTTGAATCGCTGTAGCAGTGGGGAGAGCTCTAGCCACCTCGAGGGTGTCAAAGGCGGCTTCATATCGCATGGTAACATCGACCACCAAAGCTGTGTCGTTTTTCATGAAATCAAGTCTGGTTTCCTCAGTTTCCCTTCTTTGGAAAAGATACGCATCTCCTTGATAACGTTCCATCCGTTGCTTTCGGCTTCTGTTACCAATATGTATATTTATGCGTGCTCCTTGGATCGACGGGCATTGACCCAGGATGTGTGAGCAAGATTCGTATGGGGCTGGACAGAGGAAGTCCCTCAAAATTGTCGAAGACTCCAGCCACCCAAGTCATAGACTGTTCTCTCTGCTACCGCACGGCAAGCGGTACCGGAGTGCCAAGTCTAGGTCCAAAAGACTTCTCAACAGCTTCTACCCCCAAGCCATAAGACTCCTGAACAGCTAATCATGGCTACCCGGACTATTTGCACTGCCCCCCCACCCCATCCTTTTACGCTGCTGCTACTCTGTTAATTATTTATGCATAAATCACTTTAACTCTACCCACATGTACATATTACTTGAACTACCTCAACTAGCCGGTGTCCCCCTGTATATATAGCCTACTGTTATTTTATTTTACTTCTGCTCTTTTTTTCTCAACACTTTTTTTGTTGTTGTTTTATTTGTACTTTTTTGTTAAAAAATAAATGAACTGTTGGTTATGGGCTGTAAGTAAGTATTTCACTGTAATGTCTGCACCTGTTGTATTCGGCGCATGTGGCCAATAAAATTTTATTTGATTTGACAGCGCCTGCAAGAGGAGTCCATCTCTGGCCTTCCTCTTGTGAGCATCTCACGCGTGGGATAAATGTTGGCTCTCAACTTAAGCCCATCGATGTACTGGCCTTGCTTGAAGCCCACTGTTGAGGGATTAGCCAACCAAGTATTGCTGGTCTTGTCATTGCCAAATGCCAGCATCCCTATGCCTTGAGATGCCAGGCTGATCCATTTCCGCATTACCTCCTGCCTCCAATCACATGGGATTGGGCACTGCGGCGTCACAGAGTCGGTAGACTTTTCTTCTAGGGAGGGTCTCTCTGTCGCACTCCCTGGCTCTCAGCCATAGTCCCTTGAACTCAGATTCTTCAACTGTGCTGCGAGTTATCCTCCGGGTGCACTCATCCGCAGAGTGCCACAGCCGGTGGATCCTTCTGGCCTGGATCGATGGAATCTGGCGTGCCATTTTCACGATGCCTAGCCCCCCGTCTCGTTTTTTTGCGTATAGCAGCCTGTTGCAGGTGCTCGGGGGGAGGTGGAGCCATTTCTTTATTGCCCTTATCATTCCATCGATTTTTGTCAGGTCGACCGACTTTTAGGTTGCTGTGGTCAGCTTTGTAGATCAGCCTCGGTACAGCAAAGGAGTTCAACATCTTCACCTTTTGTGGAGGTTTTAGCGCCGCCCACCCGATCTTGCATATCCATTTGTGAAGTAGCCCGATCAGTTCTGGTTTGACAATACCTGCCCAAGGGTTTATTTGCATGCCGAGATATTTTTCTGATTCCTCGGGCCCAATCATGTGCACGTCCTCTCCATTCAGTTTCCAGGCTGAACAGTCATTCACCTTGAACGAGGACTCACCCTTGCCATTGTCGCCCTTTTCGATGAAGAAACTGTGGCACTTGGAGGGTTACACCCTTAGCCCCATTAGTAGGCAGAATTGCGATGTTTTGTCCCATACCCTTCACCGAGTTGCTCAAAAGCACCAAGTCATCGGCAAACGCTAGAGTGGTGGTCTGGCTGCCTTCTGACCCAACCCCAGAGCCGTAGCGTTCAAGTGTCTTGATCAACGGATCCAGTGCCAGATTAAACAGCAGCGGTGACATCGGATCATCTTGCTTAACACCGACTGACATGTCAATCATCAGGGATTTTACTCCTTCGATGATGATCCTAAGGATTGGACCGTAGAGGACTGGAGTAAGGTCATCTTCTCTGATGAGTCTAGTTTTTAGCTTTGCCCAACACCTGGTCATCTAATGGTTAGACGGAGACCTACGCTACAAGCCACAGTGTCTCGCACCCACTGTGAAATTTGGTGGAGGATCGGTGATGATCTGGGGGTACTTCAGCAAGGCTGGAATCGGGCAGATTTGTCTTTGTGAAGGACGCATGAATCAAGCCACTTACAGTGAGGGAAAAAAGAATTTGATCCCCTGCTGATTTTGTACGTTTGCCCACTGACAAAGACATGATCAGTCTATAATTTTAATGGTAGGTTTATTTGAACAGTGAGAGACAGAATAAAGACAAAAAAATCCAGAAATAAGTATTTGACCCCTCTGCAAAACATGACTTAGTACTTGGTGGCAAAACCCTTGTTGGCAATTACAGAGGTCAGATGTTTCGTCTCTATTGCCATTGTCCTGGCTGGAAGACGGTTCAGTGAATGGGTAGCTAAGTCCATATTAAGTCAATAGGGCTAACTGGCTAGCTAGCTAGCTAGCCACGAAGAATTGGTAGCTACCCACAAAATGTACATCTACCTTCCATAACATTAGTTTTAGCTTATTTTTTGTCTTTAACTAGCTGGCTAGCTAGATTATTACGATTCACATATCTAGCTGATAATTATGAAGTAAAACGTTTGCTTTGTGTGTATCTTGTTTAGTCTATTGTTGCCATTGTCCTGGCTGGAAGAAGGTTCAGTGAATGGGAGGTGTATTGTGAGGTAATACAGTAGGGGGGAGTGCGAGTGCTTCTCAAATGTAATGTTTTATGCATTCTCAACCCTCTCGTCCTCACAAGAACTTACTCAAGAGAACGTCGTCGTAGAATGCACTCGGAGCATGAGAGTGTGGAGCACGGTAGTATGCATATTGAGAAACACCCAGTATGTCCTGAGGTGACGTGGTCATCAAATGTCCTAGTTCACTTTCTGCCCACCGGTCTGACCAGCAGCAGATGAGTAATAAGGCTGCTGGTCATGAAATCAAGGAGAATGTGTCCTTTACAGTTATAGTGCCGTATGCAAACAGCTGTAGAAAAGGGACTGGTACTACTGGGAGTGAAACCTTCTTGTGTAACCACACTAGTGTGGAAAGCATGTCCAGATGAACACTGTCCGGAGGCATCAATGTTTATGTCATAGGGGTTAATACACACAGACAGCTGTTGAGAGCACATCATGTCTGAAGTTGACCCTGGCTTTACAGCTTGACCCTACTGCTATACAAATGTGTTTACTTCCTCTTCCATGAGCCCTAGTTACATGGAGTTGAGCTTGCACATATTTGGCATCGCGCGTGCTTCCTGTTTCCAAGCCAGGCAGTCCCCTCATATAGCCTAGGCTACTCATTTGCAACTGATGGGTCTCTCAGAGATTTTTCACTCATCAAAAACTGGATTTGTGTTGACATTTGAATGGACACCTGCTGAATGTCACAAGACATGCATTATTTTTAATGATTTTATTATTAACGTTTAGATTTTTGGCAGACATGGATGAACAGTAATAAACACACTCAACACCACACAATGTCATATACAGTGCTCCAGCCCATGATAAATCCAACACAAAAAAGAAAAATACATTGGAGTAAATACTTTTTTCACTGGAAAATACATGCATTGTAAGGCCATAAACGTAGAGGTTTGAGTTGTTTTGACAGACCGTATGTGTTGTCTGTGTTAGCCTCCCCTAGTCCAGGCTTCAGTGCTTTTCCAGCCCTGTGCATCTCAAATCAGGAGTTTAGTCTGCTGTAGTGTCTGTTTATGGATGGATATGAGGATGTAGAAAGACAGCTGGAGAAGCTGGGAAATCACATGCCAGTGGAAGTAAACTGCAAGCTTTGTGTCTGCTGGGATAAAGAGTGAGAGGATGTCAGCTAATCGTTTTACCTGGGGCTTACTGTGATGTTTGTTTGAATGTTTGTTCTCTTCGCTGGGTCGGTGCTAGCTGTAAAGAGGCTGATGAAGGAGGCAGCTGAACTGAGGGACCCCACAGAGCACTACCACGCCCAGCCACTGGAGGTGAGTCACACCTGGGACACCCAAACTCACTTGGGCTCATCATCAGCACAACAAACATCCCAGTTCTCCTCATTATCAACATAGAGTGTTTTTGTCATGGGTGTGTACTTCCCTATGTTTCTTACAAGTCAACAAACAACCCCACACAAAACACATAGAGAAGGATGTTCTCTAGCTAGCTGGACCAATCATTGAAATGTGTTCATTTGACTGACTTGTTGTGTACCCGCAGGATAATCTGTTTGAGTGGCACTTCTCTGTCCGCGGGCCCCCTGACTCGGATTTTGACGGTGGGGTTTACCACGGCAGGATCGTGCTGCCCCCGGAGTACCCCATGAAGCCCCCCAGCATCATTCTACTCACAGTAAGCAACCAAAACACACACACACTTATGACGATATCCCCCTCTCTCGATCAATCACAGCCAATTATGTGTTAGTTGAAGTAACGACGAAAGGCAGCTAATCAAATGATCAAGGCTGGAAGATGGACAGCTATAGACATCTTGCCATAACCAACAGCCACATCTGGTTACATCACACCGAGCCACTACTGTCAGAACAAAGACCTGGCTGTCTTTGCACTGTCATTGCACTCACTAACTGTAAGTCGCTCTGGATAAGAGTGTCTGCTAAAAATGACTAAAATGTCCCTGTCACAGAGGATTTGAATGGTTCTGTGGTAAAGAAGAGGGGATGTGTTTTTCATGCACCAATAATAACCTGAAGAACCAATGACGGGCTCATAAAAGCCAGTGGATCAGAAAGGTTGTTAGTCTTTTTTTATGTCCAGTCTTTGAAGGCACTCTTTCTTTCTCTTAAAATCCCTCCCATCAACCACCCCCAGCCTCCCTCCACCCTGCCCCTCTGTATGTTTTACTGTCTCCTTGTTGCTTGTTCAGCCTGGTTGTCATAGACAGCGATATGGTAATCAAGATCTTATCATACAAATCCTATAAATCACTACTCTATATTATATATGTGTTCTATATGTAATTCTATGTTAATGCTTCTTTTTCAGCCCAATGGGAGATTCGAGGTGGGGAAGAAGATCTGTCTGAGCATCTCCGGCCACCACCCAGAGACATGGCAGCCATCTTGGAGCAGTAGGTATCCCTGTGTAGCAGGTGTCACTGTCTGCTTAACAGTATAGCTTCCTTCCTCACTGGTACTCGATTTCGGATCCTCTGCCTCGCAAACACACGTGACTGCCCGCTTGATAACATCTTAGCCAACAACGCTACTGAAAATCTAGCAGTTCGGTAGTGCGAGTAGAGAAATTTCAAGCATGAGAGTCAGGTTACCAATCCAACTCCGTTACACCTGCAGCTATAGGCCCGATAGCTAGGCCCTGTCTCCTCTAGCCTGGAGACCCACACACACCCAGCTCCCCACACACACCCGGCTCCCCACACAGTCCTTGTTCCCCCTACTCCTCCAGCTGCTGCACTAAAACTTAGCCTAGCATCCCCACTCACTTGCTCTCTGCCTGGCAGGGACCAACAGGAAGAAATTAGAGATGAAAGGAAAACTCCACCCAAAAACTATATTTTGGTATTTGTTTCATTAGTCCATTGTTGACATAGTCCCAAAATGTTTAGCTTGTCAGCAATGAAGTTTTCAAGATATGTAACTTTCAAAATACAGAAATCATCCCCGTATTTTTGCAAAATGCATCATACAGGGATGATTTCTGTATTTTGAAAGTTACATATTTTTGAAAGCAAAACATTTTGGGACTATGTCAACAATGGATTAATGAAACAAATACCAGAAGATAGTTTTTGGGTGGAGTTTTCCTTTAAGACTTCATTAGAATTTAAATTAAGGCAGATATGCAAATGTTTTTTTGCTCAACGTTGTTCTAGATCATTGGGCTTTTTCCCAGCAATTTAAGGAGTCGAAACTGGAAGCGGCTGAAAAGAAGACTTCATAGCAGAACAAAGTAAATAAGAGAAAGTGTCACTGGAAATATAGATTTGGCTCGCACATCTTATTCGCTCACAAAGATCTGTGTTGGCAGCAGGCAATACGCTACTTCCTTCGTACCTAAAGTCTGATATTTCCATTCTTTTCTGGCCTGATTTCAGTTACCACTGTTAAGCCATTCTTTTTCTGAGTGTTCTCATGTTACTCTCCGTACCAAAAGTATGAAAATGTTATCAGATAGAATTCAATGGGAGAATATAGATATGCCACGCTGCATTTATTTCTATTACTTTAGGGGTATTTTGGATGAGCCAAAAAAAGCTTAGTCCATAGTAAGGGTTTGGGAATTAATAACATAATGTAATCATGTGGACAAACCGGTTGTGACAGACAAACTCCCCCTTTTGCCCTGCAGGGTCACATGGCAAGCCAATGAGGCCATGGCCCAGAGATTGGACATCCCCTGCTGGGTTTTTGGTGTCTCAGCTCTCCAGTACAAGTTCACTCGGATGCATTAACAGCTCACTGTGGTGGAAAAGCTGGATAATAAGTTCCAGTGGAATCTCAATGCCCAAATACACTGAACAAAAATATAAACGCAACATGTAACAATTTCAAAGATTTTACTGAATTACAGTTCATATAAGGAAATCAGTCAATTGAAATCAAATCATTAGACCCTAATCTATGGATTTCTCATGACTGGGAATACAGATATGCATCTGTTGGTCACAGATACCTTAAAAAAAAAAAAAGGTTAGGGAAGTGGATCAGAAAACCAGTCAATATCTGGTGTGACCACCATTTGCAGCACGACACATCTCCTTCGCATAGAGTTGATCAGGCTATTGATTGTGGCCTGTGGAATGTTGTCCCACTCCTCTTCAATGGCTGTGCCAAGTTGCTGGATATTGGTGGGAACTGGAACACGCTGTCGTACACGTCGATCCAGAGCATCCCAAACATGCTCAATGGGTGACACGTCTGGTGAGTATGCAGGCCATGGAATTGTGTACAGATCCTTGCGACATGGGGCCGTGCATTATCATGCTGAAACATGAAGTGATGGCGGTGGATGAATGGCACGACAATGGGCTTCAGGATCTCGTCACGGTATCTCTGTGCATTCAAATTGCCATTGATAAAATGCAATTGTGTTCGTTGTCCGTAGCTTATGCCTGCCCATACCATAACCACACCGTCTCCATGGGGCACTCTGTTCACAACGTTGACATCAGCAATCCGCTCGCCCACACGATGCCATTCATGCTGTCTGCCATCTGCCCAGTACAGTTGAAACCGGGATTCATCTGTGAGGAACACACTTCTCCTGCATGCCAGTGGCCATAGAAGGTGAGCATTTGCCCACTGAAGTCGGTTATGACGCCGAATTGCAGTCAGGTCAAGACCCTGGTGAGGACGACAAGCACACAGATGAGCTTTTTGTGCGTATGGAACGTTTCTGGGATATATTTTTTTAGCTCATGAAATGTAACAAACACTTTAGATGTTGCGTTTATATTTTTGTTCAGTATAGCACCCTATTCACTTTATAGTGCCTCTAGGCCTCTGATCAAAAGTAGAGCACTATTAAGGGAATAGGGTTCTTTTTGGGATGCAACCAATGTCACCGGAGGGCCAGCCACATTGATTCCTAGCTTATGCTTGTTTTGCAGTACATGAGCCTACGCTTACTGGTTTAATAATTTGTGGAGAGAGAATTCACACTGATATCACCTTGAGAGCATTCTTCAACTAAATCATTATCTGTTGAAGCAGGCTTTCACTGGGTAGCAAGCCTCCTTAACCTCTCTCTCTTCTCTTTCCCATTTTCTGCCTCCCGTTAGCCTGCTGCTGATGTTTAGACTTGATTTCATTGCTGCTTATTATATCCCCCCAAAAATGGTGGAAGTGTTGTAGTCTATGCCCTTTCTAGACTTTTTAAAAAGTTTGTTCATTCAAATCATCCATGGATTTTGAGCTGTTCATCAAATCAACATCCAGGTGCTCTGAGGTTGAATATAGAAACCCCCCTGAAGCAGCCATATCATTGAAATGTGGAGAAGCTCTCTCTGTCTCCTGAACATATTGTTATACAGTGGGGAAAAAAAGTATTTAGTCAGCCACCAATTGTGCAAGTTCTCCCACTTAAAAAGATGAGAGAGGCCTGTAATTTTCATCATAGGTACACGTCAACTATGACAGACAAATTGAGAAAAAAATGTCCAGAAAACCCCATTGTAGGATTTTTTATGAATTTATTTGCAAATTATGGTGGAAAATAAGTATTTGGTCACCTACAAACAAGCAAGATTTCTGGCTCTCACAGACCTGTAACTTCTTCTTTAAGAGGCTCCTCTGTCCTCCACTCGTTACCTGTATTAATGGCACCTGTTTGAACTTGTTATCAGTATAAAAGACACCTGTCCACAACCTCAAACAGTCACACTCCAAACTCCACTATGGCCAAGACCAAAGAGCTGTCAAAGGACACCAGAAACAAAATTGTAGACCTGCACCAGGCTGGGAAGACTGAATATGCAATAGGTAAGCAGCTTGGTTTGAAGAAATCAATTGTGGGAGCAATTATTAGGAAATGGAAGACATAAAAGACCACTGATAATCTCCCTCGAGTGGTCCTCTGTAGCTCAGCTGGTAGAGCACGGCGCTTGAAACGCCAAGGTAGTGGGTTCGATCCCCGGGACCACCCATACACAAAAATGTATGCACGCATGACTGTAAGTCGCTTTGGATAAAAGCGTCTGCTAAATGGCATATAAATAAATAAATAAATCTGGGGCTCCACGCAAGATCTCACCCCGTGGGGTCAAAATGATCACAAGAACGGTGAGCAAAAATCCCAGAACCACACGGGGGGACCTAGTGAATGACCTGCAGAGAGCTGGGACCAAAGTAACAAAGCCTACCATCAGTAACACACTACGCCTCCAGGGACTCAAATCCTGCAGTGCAAGACGTGTCCCCCTGCTTAAGCCAGTACATGTCCAGGCCCGTCTGAAGTTTGCTAGAGTGCATTTGGATGATCCAGAAGAGGATTGGGAGAATGTCATATGGTCAGATGAAACCAAAATATAACTTTTTGGTAAAAACTCAACTCGTTGTGTTTGGAGGACAAAGAATGCTGAGTTGCATCCAAAGAACACCATACCTACTGTGAAGCATGGGGGTGGAAACATCATGCTTTGGGGCTGTTTTTCTGCAAAGGGACCAGGACGACTGATCCGTGTAAAGGAAAGAATGAATGGGGCCATGTATCGTGAGATTTTGAGTGAAAACCTCCTTCCATCAGCAAGGGCATTAAAGATGAAAAGTGGCTGGGTCTTTCAGCATGACAATGATCCCAAACACACCGCCCGGGCAACGAAGGAGTGGCTTCGTAAGAAGCATTTCAAGGTCCTGGAGTGGCCTAGCCAGTCTCCAGATCTCAACCCCATAGAAAATCTTTGGAGGGAGTTGAAAGTCTGTGTTGCCCAGCGACAGCCCCAAAACATCACTGCTCTAGAGGAGATCTGCATGTAGGAATGGGCCAAAATACCAGCAACAGTGTGTGAAAACCTTGTGAAGACTTACAGAAAACGTTTGACCTGTGTCATTGCCAACAAAGGGTATATAACAAAGTATTGAGAAACTTTTGTTATTGACCAAATACTTATTTTCCACCATAATTTGCAAATAAATTCATTCAAAATCCTACAATGTGATTTTCTGGATTGTTTTTCCTCATTTTGTCTGTCATAGTTGACGTGTACCTATGATGAAAATTACAGGCCTCTCTCATCTTTTTAAGTGGGAGAACTTGCACAATTGGTGGCTGACTAAATACTTTTTTTCCCCACTGTAAGTGTCCCATGTCATCTGGAGAATTATATTTGAGGAGTTGCAGTGGTGAATGTCCTCAGAGAGGCTCTGTAAATCTAGGCTTACGCAGTAGAAAACAAAGCATTCCTCCCACAATGCATTACATAACATGGGCGGCTAACTTTACAGAATGTGCTGTGGTATTTCATGTGATTTAGTGACTCACTTTATCCACTGCTGTTACGAGTTGACAGACATAAGTTTTGTCTTTCATAACTTTTTTGTTTCCCCCTTGTTTTTTTGTCTTTCAGTCAGAACGGCATTAATAGCTATAATCGGATTCATGCCAACCAAAGGAGAGGGTGCAATCGGATCTCTTGATTATACCCCAGAGGAGAGGAGAGCCCTTGCCAAAAAGTAAGATTACAGAGATTAAAGCTCTCCACTGTTTACTGTCTTTCCAGTGTATTTACCCTGTGTGCACTAACGGATAGATGGATTTATGGATGGATGGTGCTGATAACAATGCTGTGAGAAGGGGGGGGACACAACAGTCTGGAGTGATATGTCTGTATGCATTTTGTTTCAATGTGTGCCTAACCCTTACACGCATCATTACACAATACACACATTAGGCCTGTATGTATGTTGGATACTGGTATGGTATCACGCACTAGCTTTACATACAATTAGATGGACTAGCTGTACTTGCAGAACATATGGTTATGGGCAGGCGTTTGTTCAACAAAGTTGGCATAAAGCGATGCTTATGTAATTAACACGTTGGCCACAGTGGATGTGCCCTCTACAAATAGCTATGCTCATTACCAGGGAAACCAAGGCACCAGCATGGGACCTTATGAGATGGCAACATTAGCGCCTGAGGGAAAGGCTCTCTGGCTGCAACGTCTGGGCATGTTGATTCTCTTCTTCTCGCATTGTTACGGGTCTCTCCCTCTGAAGAAACTCGCTCTGAGTTTGAGATTGATAAAAAGATCAAGGGGTCCAGCGGCTGCATCCCGAATGGCACCCTATTACCTTTAAAGGGCTCTGGTCAAAAGTAGTGCACTATAAAGGGAATCGGGTGCTATTTGGACCGCATCCCAGATGACTGTCTGTTCTATTAACATATCAGGACAGGGGTCTTTAACGACTGGCTGTTTAATTAACACATGAAGATAAGATGTGACACAGGAACATATCCCTGTCTATAAATACATACAGTGCACAGCCTGCCTGCCTGCCTGTTTATCTTCCGGATGAAAGAAAGGCCCGTTTCACAAAAGGCTGTCATGTCTGCGGCTGAGACAGCAACTTCGCTTTGATTCAGATCTCCCGTCTTGGTTGTCTCCGTGCCCTGTGGTAATTGTGAAAGCTGTCAGTCAACATCAGGGCCAGGGGCACCCAGCAGGAAGCAGCGAAACAGAAGAATCATCCATAGTTTTCAGAGTTGGCTCTGTTTCCTGACAGAAAAGTAAACTGCCAGAGAAGTGTCGTGGAAATTCTTACACAGGGACACTTGAAGTCAATCTTAAATTAATCATTGTTTATTGTCAGTGCGCTGGAGAGTTCCAGCGCACTGACAATAAACAAACTTCATGCACCATAGTGAACGTCTGTCAGGAGCTCTAACGGGGCAGTCCCGTTTAGTTCTCTTATATACTGCAGACTAGTCATATTTGCATGATTTAGCTTATTCATAATTAATTAATCATTAACGTTTGCTTCATTCATGTGACCGACCAATACTGGGTCATGCATGTGACAGACCAATACCTCACGAGGCTTCTTCTCTCTAAGCTGAGACCTTGAAACTGAGATATCCTTTCTCTAAACAAGGTTCTGGGCGTACTGCCAAATTGCAGACACTAATAGTGAGGATTTGTTCAATCAGTCACTTGCATGAACATAGAAATTGCTAAATAGAAAATAAATGTTTATGTTTGTGCTATCACAAAAGTTTTGCTGGCTGCCAGACTGCTGTAATGACGAGCGTTAATAATGCAGAAGTTGGAGGAGGAAAACATTTCAGATGGTTGTCTTTTTTGCCTATTAAAGCATGATATTGGTTGGGGGGAATATTACATTGGAAGAACAGCAACTCTTGGGATGTCATGCTTAACTTCATTGATGGAATTGTATCTTTTATATTTATATTATTGTAACTGTCAATATCGCTCTCCAAGCCACAGTTGAATATTTTCTTCACAAAATGAGTTTAAATCCATATGGCTTGTCAAATTGCATGAGTCATCTTTGACAAACCAAATCTCCTAGAAGTTTGTGTACGTTTAGTTCTAAATTTGATATTGTTGTGCTTGGAGCTCCAGCAAACGACTCAGGGCTCTATTTTAACAAACCTAATAATAATAATATGCCATTTAGCAGACGCTTTTATCCAAAGCGACTTACAGTCATGCATGCATACATTTTTTGTGTATGGGTGGTCCCGGGGATCGAACCCACTACCCTGGCGTTACAAGCGCCGTGCTCTACCAGCTGAGCTACAGAGGACCACTAACGCAATGGTACATTTTAGTGCTGGTGGTAGCGTCATTGGTTCGGTTCAGGGTGTGTCAGAAATATTTTCGTTATTTTCACAACCGGCATTAAGGTCGCGGTGGCATGAAAGTGCTGGGTTTTGATGAATAAACAAGTTGTGGGTGTGTCGAAGCTTGGCCCCTCACTGGTCAATCAGAACTTGCGCCAAGGCTAAATAATTGGTTGCTTCAAATTGTTTATTTATGGTATTTTATGTATTGCATTGTCATCAACTACAAATCAAATGTTAGTCTGTTATAGCCTAGTTATTTAAATAGCCTGCCCCATATTTGCTAAATATGTTGAACATGTTTTCAGTCCACATTGTTATAATTGCATTGCTTCAATATGAAAATACATTGTTAACGGAGAATTTGATGTAAATGACATGTTATAGAAGGGTCCAGACACTTTTTCTTTAGCGATTTCACTTGTTATTGAGAAACATTTTAATTTCCTTGTCCTCGTTGTGCAGTATGGGGGCTCTGAAAAAACATAAAGAAAGCCTCCGAAAACGCCCAAATACATCCTTATAGATACGGAAAAGCTCTCAGTATTGTGATGCAGGTCTTTAGATGTTGTACGCATGAAATTGTCATTCCGAACTTAATCCGCAACTTTATATTCCATGGATAATAAGAAGATTGTGGGAGCTGTTTTGTTAGACTGCTGCTGAAAAAACGTAAGTGTTATGGCTTTACATCCTCTGCCATATCGTGGATAGAGAGCTACCTATCTAACAAAACACAGAAGGTTTTCTTTAATGGAAGACTTTCTAATGTAAACCAGGTAGTGTGCTATACCTCAAGGCAGCGCTCTTAGTCCTTCACTGTTTTCTATTTGTGACCCATTTCAAGAAGTAAGGCGTATGCCGCAAGTCACTACTTCACAGGAGAGGCATTTTAACGTTTTTCTTGTTCTGTTTTTTTATGCGTTTTTGGGGCAGAAATGCCTTTTGGAACATGTGAACTTTCATGTTCCTTAATAACAAACGTGTATGCATTTATAAATATGAATTGTTAAATTACAAGCCTAGTTGGTTGGTCAGGTGCTCCAAAGAAGGACATCGGCAAATTATAGTTCGCCCAAAGCAGAACGGCTGGCCCTTAAATGTACACTGAGGGCTAATATCAAGAACATGCATGTCAATCTCTCCTGTCTCAAAGTAAAAGTAGAGGAGATAGACTGCATCACTACTTGTCTTTGTGCAAGATATTGACGTGTTGAAATCACGTCAATAGACATACATACACACACACACACACACACACACACACACACGTTGCAATATTGTACATATTATTAATTATATTAATATTGTACATTAGGAATATTGGAGCAATGTAAATGTGTATAATGCACAATGTCTTGTATGATGTATTGTTTTATTTATGATGTAGACTATTGTTTTATTATGATGTATTGTTTTATTTATGATGTAGACTATTGTTTTATTATGATGTATTGTTTTATTTATGATGTAGACTTTTGTTTTATTATGATGTATTGTTTTATTTATTATGTAGACTTTTGTTTTATTATGATGTATTGTTTTATTCCTGTTTGGACCCCAGGAAGAGTAGCTGCTGCCTGGGCAGCAAGTAATGGGGATCCTAGTAAATACAGTACTAAATACTAAATGTACACAAATCCAGGCCCTCTTTTGCTTAGAGGACTGTTAGGGGTGAATTATTTCCCCTCATTTATATACTGAGTTTATATATTGAGTCACATGTTCTCTACCCAGCTTGTCAGATTAATCCATTTGGCTCCTGGAAAACCAAGAAAATTCGATGTAAACCCTTTTGTCCATAACTCACACTCTCTCTCGCTGACCCTCTGACAGATCCCAGGACTTCTGCTGTGAGACTTGTGGCTGCTCCATGCACTTAGCCCTCCTGGCTCCCTCCCCTACCAACCCCAGCCCAGAGGACCAAGAGGACCAAGCGCTCGCCCAGCAGATCAACTTCAAGGTACAACTGCCTACCAGCCACAATCCTACCCCAGGCACGATGTGGTGTTGTTTATTTACATTCTAGTCTAGTCAATTTTCTTCAAAACCTTTACCAGATGTCAGAACTGGATGAAACGCGTGTTTCCATGTCTTAACCCGTTTGTGCAGTCAAGCAGTCAGACAGCAAAATAGCAAAGACGGGGCTTTGCACCCGAGGCATATTGTCTCAGCCCGCTGACAAGAGCTAGAGTACATAGTGAGTGACAGCAACCGTCATCTGTGTGTTGCTTCCTGCAGGCAGAGTCCAGGCAGGGCAGTGAGAGCACAGGGGCGGAGAGTGGGCCCCCAACAGAACCCCAGGGAGAGACATCCACCTCGGGGAGACAGGAGGAAGAAGAGAACGCCCAGGCTGAGCAGGTAACAAACACCACCAGGGTTATACTAGCTGGTGATGGACTGTGAGATCAGCCAATTAAAATCCAGCAGCACTTTTTCCTGCTCCTGACATAGGCTCCATTCAAGTCCTTTTCTGAGGCACTGTGAAAACAGACGGTTGGAAAGCGAGAGAGAGCTGGCTGGTGGATGAGAAAACCCTGCACCACAAACCTCCCACCTACACATATTTTAATAAGCTATGTCTGCCACCTACGTGGGCAGAGAAACAACTGCATACTGAAGATATTTGCTATACTGGGGGATTATTCATGTATTTGCCATAGAAGAGGTTGGCATGGTTGAACACGATTGTGCCGCCTTGTCGCAGACGACGTCCCGAAGACTGTTTTCTCCAGCGACGTTGTCGTTATTATTCCAGAGCCATTAAATTAAATATTTATGAGAGGTATAGAGAGGAGCAGCGGGGGGTCCCTGGGCTCCAGAACGTGGTATAAAAGGGAGAGCATGGCAATGTTGTTACCCCGTAAATGATCCCTCATCTCTCATAGTGCTTTATGTAATATCGTGGCTCCGCTGTTCTCCGCTGTGCTGCATCGGCCACTGTCACTCACTCGGTGAACAGCGCTTTTTTAAATCACTGTGTTTAATGGCTCGGGAGGTAATCATACTGTATGATGACGGTGCACGCAGCACTCTGCTCTCTGGCCCTACAGGTTCTTCACTGTGCACCAACTCACTGCCAGTGAGGCATGATGCCACTTTATTGCAGTCCCCTATGACAACACTCAAAATAACTGATGTGTTTTCTTATAAACCGATTACAGCTAGAAATCGGTGTTATAATGTATTATTTAATGGCATAATTATTTATTTGGAAAACATGATAGCAATTTTGAGATGGCAGTTTCCAAGCATGGTAAAGATGAACGAAGGGATTGTTTCTTCATGCTTCGTACATAAGGGTCTATGTAGATTGGGATTAAATCCTTCTGAACTGAACTGACCTGAGTAGGAGAGAGAACATTTTACTTGCCATCTGCTGCTGGATGCAGTAACAAACGACCGATATAACCTCTGGCAGGGAGAGGGGCCGGCAGACATTATCCCCATAGAAATAATCATTCTGGTTCTGTGGTTATCCCACACCTTAACTGCATCATGACTGTCTGCCTTGCTCTTCCTATATCAAACTGAACAGAGTGATATAGGCAGGATTATAGCGCATTGTTCACCGCTCTCTACTCTGTCCCAATGTCTCTTTCTGCGCGCCAGCCCTCCCTGGCCTGCAGCCATCCCCTAACTAGGAGGAGTGGGATTCAGCTTTCTCTCTCTGTGTAAAACCTGAACTGTACCCTATTTCTCACTGTTTAGTCGTCACCCTTAAAGCCACTTTAAACAATCCTGTTCCCCCTTAAAGCAACCAACTGTAGTCTTTTTGGTTGCTATGACTGTACTGTATTTTACTGTACTGTTATTCCCAAGACCAACTGTTAAGTAAGATGCACATTTTCTGAGAAGATCATGAATTAACCTCTTAAGGATCGGACTGTTTATTTACCCCAATCTAACTGCCTGAAGCTCAGGACCTGAAGCAAGGACATGCCTATTCTTGATACCATTTTGAAAGGAAACACTTTGAAGTTTGTGGAAATGTGAAATTAATGTAGGAGAATATAACACATTAGATCTAGTAAAAGATAACAAGTGTTTTTGTTTGTATTATCTTTTATTATTTTTTATCTTAAATGCAAGAGAAAGGCCACAATATATAATTGCAGTTTAGGCGCAATTTAGATGTTGGCCAATAGATGGCAGCAGGGTGTGCAAAGTTTCAGATTGATCCAGTTGAAGCATTGCAATACTGGACTATTTTGTATCAAGTCTGCCCAAATGTGCCGAATTGGTCAATTGATACATTTTCAAGTACATAACTATAGAGAACGTACAAAAATGATATGTTAAGTTTACACACTCCCAGGAATGTCATACATGATGGATCATTAGCTTATACATTTTTTACATTTTACATTTTAGTTATTTAGCAGACGCTCTTATCCAGAGCGACATACAGTTAGTAAGTGCATACATTTTCATACTGGCCCCCCGTGGGAAACGAACCCACAACCCTGGCGTTGCAAGCGCCATGTTCTACCAACTGAGCTACAGGGTACTATACACTAACCTTCACACATCTAGATGGCGGGGTGGGTGTGGAGCCAGAGACAGCAGGGGTTCAAACTGTAGAACCGAGTTCCTACATTTTGAATATAAAAATTGATTTTATCAAACAAAACTATGCTACATTTTATCTCTGGGACCCTTAGGATGACAAATCAGAGCAAGATTACTGAATGTAAGTACATTATTTACCTTCAGAGGTGAATGTATCAAACCAGTTGCCGTTGTAAGTTTTTTTGTTTTTGTGCACTCTCCTCGAACAATAGCATGGTCTTTTTTTCACTGTAATAGCTACTGTAAATTGGACGATGCAGTTAGATTAACAAGAATTTAAGCTTTCTGCCCATATAAGACATGTCTATGTCCTGGAAAGTTTGCTGTTACTTACAACAGTCATGCTAATCACATTAGCACGTTAGCTCAACCGTCCAGTGTATGCGACACCGATCCCGTAGAGGTTAAACACCTTTTGCTGTGAAGTAACATCATGTCTCTCTGGTGGTGGGAAAAACCGATGTGCTTCTAGAAAGATGGCCCAAAGTAAGTGTGTGTATGTGGTGACGTGTGTGTGTGTGTGTGTGTGTGTGTGTGTGTGTGTGTGTGTATTCATGCAGTGTATGTATGTGTGTTGGTCCACTGTCTGATCCTGTATATGCTATGCTGTGCTCACTGCAGGCCGAGGCGGCTCCAGCTGCCAGTGAGGAGGAGGTGAGTCCCCCAGCCCCCAGCATCCACCAGCGCCGGGCCCAGCAGCAACAGAGAGACCAGATAGAGGCCCCCAGCAGGCCCACATTCCCCGCCTTCCCCCACCCTCCTCAGGACGCCAGCCACATGGGCTCTGTGGTGCTCATCGTGGTGCTCACCCTGCTCCTGGCTGCCCTCATCTTCCGCAGGGTCTACCTGACCAACGAGTACAAGTTTGACTACGAGCTGTGACAAGACTAACCTTAACCTCCCCAGACCCACCACCCCCCTGAGTCGAGTGAGTTAACCGCCCCTCCTACCACCTGACCTGACACCCTAGCTGGCAACAAACTGACTTTGTCTTTACCGTGTCAGCCTAGAGCGTGGACATCCCCCCCCCCCCCTCTGTTCATAGAGGGTTAGGCATAGCCTTGGTGACTTACTCTCACTAAGTAAAGAGGGCTTGGTTTACAATGAGGGTAACTTGCATTCCTTTGGAGGATGGGGTTGACCACAACACCTCCAAGGTGTCTTCTGTTACTTTGAATTTACTCTAGAATGTACTACATTTTTAAGAATGGGAGTATTGTATCCAAACCTCCCCAGAGGAGAGACTCTGAATCAGACCTGGGTTCAGAAACTATTTGAAATCTTTCAAATACTTTGTTTTTGCTCTAGCCTGCCTGGGATGCCAGTTGTTTTGTTTTGGGATTATCCTATTGGTCCATGTAGCCAGGCAAGCTCAAGCAAGCACAGATAAAGTATGTGAAATGATTTCAAATAGTATTTGAACCCAGGTCTGCTCTATATCTCCTTTTTAATTTGTCAGGCATCTGTTTATCATACGGACTGCTGATTGCTCTCAATATTTAAACAAGAATGCTGTGTCATATAACATGTAAACAATGAAGGATATTAAATTGTCTCAAAATAATTATTTAATTGTGCACAGGGAAGCAATATGCATAACATATTGTATATAGATAAGATGCTAACAATTTCTGCTCAACTGTTACGTCATTTACATTTCTGACTGGCTAGCCAATGCTCTGGCTGTTCCTACTTAGCAGCAGCATATACAACCTGGCTAGTATCCGTACTGTACGTCTGTCAATCTTATAGCCTGAGTGCCAGTCTGTTCCTGCTCTCTTGCCAACTTTGTCAATCATGTGCTTAAATGAAAGGGAGATTATAAGAGCCTGTACGACTATAGCCTACCTTTTGAAGTCCTCAAAAGAAATGGGATTGGGGACTAATGCAGAGGTTTAAATGTTGTGTGCACATTTTACTTCAAAGCAAATATAATGACCAGAGTAGGTCCTCTCGTAAGTCGGGGTCTCATGATATCTGAAACATGGAAGACAGCTTGGTTCATGTGCATACTGAATTCATTGACAGCTTGGTTCATGTGCATACTGAATTAATTGACAGCTTGGTTCATGTGCATACTGAATTCATTGACAGCTTGGTTCATGTGCATACTGAATTCATTGCAGACAGGTTCACTGTTTCAAGTCTCAAGATGTCATTTACACATCTATCCATCTTTTCAGATTGTATTTTAACCCAACGTACGGTAGGTATGAACATTGTATCAGAAAATAAATGCCTTGGAATTTTTTATTATTTTATGTGTCAGTCTGAAATTGTTTTTTTTTATGTCATGATGGATGGCTGAAAGTAACACTAATTTATCCATTACTACACAAACACACTATTAAGTCATCTGAAGAGCTTCGAACACATTTGATATATGCACATAAAAGATCAGATTTCACCATCCAGTAAGTGTTCTCTAAAATATGTACAGTGCATTCAGAAACTATTCAGACCCTATGACTTTTTCCACATTTTGTTACGTTACAGCCTTATTCTAAAATTGATTAAGTTATTTTTCCCCCCTAAATCTACACACAATACCCCATAATGACAAAGCAAAAACTGGTTGATTTTTGTTTGTTGCAAATGTATTAAAAATTGAAAACTTAAATATCACATTTACATAAGTATTCAGACCCTTTACTCAGTACTTTCTTGAAGCACCTTTGGCAGCAATTACAGCCTCAAGTCTTCTTGGGTATAACACTACAAGCTTGGCACACCTGTATTTGGGGAGTTTCTCCCATTTCTTCTCTGCAGATCCGCTCAAGCTCTGTCAGGTTGGATGGGGAGCGTCGCTGCACAGCTTTCTTCAGGTCTCTCCAGAGATGTTCGATCGGGTTCAAGTCCAGGCTCTGGCTGGGCCCCTCAAGGACATTCAGAGACTTGTCCCGAAGCCACTCCTGCGTTGTCTTGGCTGTGTGCTTAGTGTCGTTGGAAGGTGAACCTTCGCACCAGTCTGAGGTCCTGAGTGCGCTGGAGCAGGTTTTCATTAAGGATGTCTCTGTACTTTGCTCCGTTCATCTTTCCCTCGATCCTGACTAGTCTCCCAGTCCCTGCCGCTGAAAAACTTCCCCACAGCATGATGCTGCCACCACCATGCTTCACCCTAGGGATGGTGCCAGGTTTCCTCCAGACGTGACGCTTGGCATTCAGGCCAAATAGTTTAATCTTGTTTCTCATGGTCTGAGAGTCCTTTAGGTGCCTTTTGGCAAACTCCAAGTAGGCTGTCATGTGCATTTTACTGAGGAGTGGCTTCCGTCTGGCCACTCTACCATAAAGGCCAGATTGGTGGAGTACTGCAGAGATGGTTGTCCTTCTGTAAGGTTCTCCCATATCCACAGAGGAACTCTGGAGCTCTGTCAGAGTGACCATCATGTTCTTGGTCACCTCCCTGACCAAGGCCCTTCTCCCCCGATTGCTCAGTGTGGCCGGGCGGCCAGCTCTAGGAAGAGTCTTGGTGATTCCAAACTTCTTCCATTTAAGAATGATGGAGGCCACTGTGTTCTTGGGGACCTTCAATGCTGCAGAAATGTTTTGGTACCCTTCCCCAGATCTGTGCCTTGACACAATCCTGTCTCGGAGCTCTACGGACAATTCCTTAGACCTCATGGCTGACATGCACTGTCAACTGTGGGATCTTTATATAGACAGGTGTGTGTCTTTCCAAATCATGTCCAATCAATTGAATTTAACAGATGGACTCGAATCAAGTTGTAGAAACATCTCAAGGATGATCAATGGAAACAGGATGCACCTGAGCTCAATTTTGAGTTTCATAGCAAAGGGTCTGAATACCTATGTAAATAAAGTATCTGTTTTTTATTTTTAATAAATATGGAAACTTTTCTTAACCGGTTTTTGCTTTGTCATTATGGGGTATTGTGTGTAGATTGATGAGGGGGAAAAATAATTTGATCCATTTTAGAATAAGGCTGTAATGTAACAAAAATGTGGAAAAAGTCAAGGGGTCTGAATGCACTGTATATTAGGATATGCACTTGCTGTTCATATGAGACTTGAGTCCATGCCTGTTGCATCATAGTTCTATGCATAGAGGTTTAATATGGACAGGCGCCATATCTACTTTTTGGTTTTTCGGAAGCCCAGACAGCTGTGAGGCTCCTTACATCAGTTGATCGAGGATTCCCTTTGTCATGTAAAAATCTTCCCACCGTGAAATGGTTTCCAATCAATTTCAAGCTAGGACGTTTTTTTACGTGACACCCTGGAATGTGGCCATGTCATTATACTGTAGCTAAACCAGAGCTGTTGCTGCGCGCGCGGTGCCTTGGTTTGGAGCGCTTGGAAACCAACCGCTGTAAACCGTGGACCAATCAGGGAGCAATAAGCGGGACAAGCCGCTTGGCTTTGTAAACATATCAGTCGTTGTTACTCATTCAACCCGTACACTGCCTCACTACAATGCCCGTTATCACATGTTCTACTTCGGACCAAAATGTGCTACAATGCTCAAACCATTGCGGACGTGGATTAAAGTGATTGTTTCACTCATTCGAAGACTTTTGAGTTTTCACACATAATGCCTTATATTAAGTTTCTGTTTTTACTTTTTTGCTTGATACTGATCGGGGAATGCCGAAAGCACAAAAGTAGGAAAAGGAGGTGGTCCGGGGCGGTGGAATCTCACAAGCATGGCGCGTAAGTACCTGGATCCTTACCCTTTTTGACAGTCCATCCAAATGTGTTTCCTTATTTCACTCTTTCGTTTGCACTTTAAAGCAACTGGAGGTCTTCATGTCATCCTCTTTCTTTGTTTCTTTTGTTAAATTCCGCACTTGTGGAACCCTGCGTTCCGTTTGATGTAGCCTAATACTAGGCTATTTATTCGACTAAGTTTGTCACATTCAAAATTATGTATGGCTCGTTTCAGCAATGTTAAACCCGTTACAGTCGTTGACACGGAGACTGTATGTAAATATTAGCGTTATTGGGGTGGTCTCGACTCGATGGTGACTGCGCAATGTGGAAACCGTGCCCGTGCGTAAAGATGATCCAGAGCGCAGTGCGCATATTATGGGAAGGATGCAATCAATGGATGGACCCTGTCTGCGCAGATGTCATGAATCATCCCTATCTGCAAGTGTCATCATCCATACCATTCATCTGAACTTTGCATCATTATTCTGCATCATCCTTCACTATCGGTTGTGCCATTCTCCACATCAGATAACCCGTGATGTGTTGCGTCATTGTTAAAAATCTTATCTGTGAGGCTGTTCAATGACACAAAGCTCTCAAATGCACTTTAAGTAGGCTACAGTAAGGGCAGAACATGGTTCATGTAATCTGCAAGATTTAACAGATTTAACAGTTCCATGGGGACAGTGGATTAATCGGGTTCTCAGGATCCCCTGCTGTATTGCAAGTAGCTCTCCAATTATGTTGTTCTTGCTAATTGAGTTACAACGTGACATTTTTGTCCATTAGACATTTATAGGATTACAATTCCAGATCAACCACTATAGCATGAAGTGGCAGTCCCCAGGGGACAATGTGCGTTCATTATTAATTGTGCAAAATCACAATCACACCAAGTGTGAAAGTGACACACTGTGAATGCTGGCCAGGTCGAAATGGTTGTCTGATGGCCTAATTAGCCTCCATTCACTCAATAATTGTCACCCCTCTATTTTGGGAGACCCTTGAACAGGGGCAGACTGGGACCAGAAATCGGCCCTGGCATTACTAACACATGCATTCCTTTCCTTGATGCTCCCACACAGGCCCATTTATTTCCTTGAGGCTCTCATTATTAGCCTAAAAACCCAATTTTGCACTACAAACCCAAGTTAGACAGGCCCACTGGGCTAAAAATGGACCAGGCCATTTGGCATTTGCCCGAAATGCCAGATGGCCAGTCCGCCCCTGCCCTTGAAACTGGCATAGGTGCAAAATGCCTAAATGGATGGGTTTTTCCCCTGTCTTCCCTAAACTTTATATCCACGGAACATATAATGTATACAGAGTATGGGAACGAACTTACATTTTACATTTACATTTTAGTCATTTAGCAGACGCTCTTATAATAATAATAATAATAATAATAATCCAGAGCGATTTACAGTTAGTGAGTGCATACATTTTCATACTTCCACCCATGTTATCCTCAAACGACAAAGTGTCATGTGGGTTAGATAAACTTACTTTGACAGCAAAGCATGTTTCTCATGATTCTCTGAGGGCAGGCACTACACACACACCCACACATTGCAGTTATGCTCATGCAGAGAAATGGCCCATAAACAGCAATGTTCAATGCTGACAAAAACACCTGACACCACACCTTGAACGAGACAGAAATAATGTTTTTATAAAGAACAGGGTCCGGTTTCCCAAAAGCATCTTAAGGCTAAGTTCATCGTTCAAACCTTCGTAGGAGCATCGCTAAATCTCAGAGCTGTTTCCTAAAACCATCGTTATTGACGTTGCACTTGCAAATGCTCCTAATCTAACGCCTGCCTCAGACCACTTGTAGAACAGCTAAGTGCATCGTTAAATAAAATAAAATAAAATGTTATTTGCCACATGCGCCGAATACAACGTGTACACCTTACAGTGAAATGCTTACTTACACGCCCTTAACCAAAAATGCAGTTTTAAGAAAAGTAAGTGTTAAGTAGAAAATTGATGAATAAAAATAACAAATCATTAAAGACACCGCCTGGTATAGAGGTCCTGGATGGCAGGAAGCTTGGCCCCAGTGATGTACTGGGCCGTACGCACTACCCTCTGTAGTGCCTTGCGGTCGGAGGCCGAGCAGTTGCCATACCAGGCAGTGATGCAACCAGTCAGGATGCTCTCGATGGTGCAGCTGTAGAACTTTTTGAGGATCTGACGACCCATGCCAAATCTTTTCAGTCTCCTGAGGGGGAATAGGCTTTGTCGTGCCCTCTTCACGACTGTCTTGGTGTGTTTGGACCATGATAGTTTGTTGGTGATGTGGACACCAAGGAACTTGAAGCTCTCAACCTGTTCCACTACAGCCCCGTCGATTTGAATGGGGGCGTGCTCAGTCCTATTCTTTTTCCCTGTAGTCCACAATCATCTCCTTTGTCTTGATCATGTTGAGGGAGAGGTTGTTATCCTGGCACCACACGGCCAGGTCTCTGACCTGCTCCTTATAGGCTGTCTCATCGTTGTCGGTGATCAGGCCTACCATTGTTGTGTTGTCAGCAAACTTAATGAAGGTGTTGGAACAGTGCCTGGCCATGCAGTCATGGGTGAACAGGGAGTACAGGAGGGGACTGAGCACGCACCCCTGAGGGGCCCCCGTGTTGAGGATCAGCGTGGCAGATGTGTTGTTACCTACCCTTACCACCTGGGGGCGGCCCGTCAGGAAGTCCAGGATCCAGTTGCAGAGGGAGGTGTTTAGTCACAGGGTCCTTAACTTAGTGATGAGTTTTGAGGGCACTATGGTGTTGAACGCTGAGCTGTAGTCAATGAATAGCATTCTCACGTAGGTGTTCCTCTTGTCCAGGTGGGAAAGGGCAGTGTGGAGTGCAATAGAGATTGCATCATCTGTGGATCTGTTGGGGCAGTATGCAAATTGGAGTGGGTCTAGGGTTTCTGGGATAATGGTGTTGATGTGAGCCAGCCTTTCAAAGCACTTCATGGCTACAGACGTGAGTGCTACGGGTCGGTGGTCATTTAGGCAAGTTATCTTAGTGTTCTTGGGCACAGGGACTATGGTGGTCTGCTTGAAACATGTTGGTATTACAGACTCAGTCAGGGACATGTTGAAAATGTCAGTGAAGACACTTGCCAGTTGGTCAGCGCATGCTCGGAGTACACGTCCTGGTAATCCGTCTGGCCCTGCGGCCTTGTGAATGTTGACCTGCTTAAAAGTCTTACTCACATCGGCTACGGAGACCGTGATCACATAGTCATCCGGAACAGCTGATGCTCTCATGCATGCTTCAGTGTTGCTTGCCTCGAGGCGAGCATAGAAGTGATTTAGCTCGTCTGGTAGGCTCGTGTCACTGGGCAGCTCGCGGCTGTGCTTCCCTTTGTAGTCTGTAATAGTTTGCAAGCCCTGCCACATCCAACGAGCGTCGGAGCCGGTGTAGTACGATTCAATCTTAGTCCTGTATTGACTCTTTGCCTGTTTGATAGTTCGTCGGAGGGCATTAGATGCTTTTTTGCCCTCCCGTGTCACTTTATACACAGAAGAGGGCTTTTTTGCCCTCCCGCGTCACTTTATATACAAAGGTTTTCTGTTAAACATAGAATAACATGGTATATCCATCTCTCTGTGACCGCTGATAACTTCATAATAAAGTTGACTACCAATACAAAGTTGCAATATCTTTGCAATTGATACAAACAAGTGACGTATAAAAAGATGCTTCAAATGAAAACCGAATCTTGAGATGATTGCATTAAAATATAAACAGTAGGCTATAGGCCTATTTCAATCATTTTGAAATACATTTAATGTTCAATCAGTTGAGTTCTATTTTGCTTCTTGTAGGCTATTGTCTGTATTTTGTCTCAATATATTTCATGTGTAGCCTAACGTGCGCAATGATGTGCCAAAACTTCACAGTATTGTGAAATAATGTAATGTTAAGAAATATTTTAATGGAGAATACTGACCCGAGAGGAGCGCTCCATTTCTTTCGATCCTATCAGTATCAACACATGCTCCAACGACGCACTTAGCGAACGTTCTCTGCAAGCTGTTTTGGGAAACTAATGTTACATGTTCGGCTATTGTAGGAAAGATCAAACGTGGTCTCAGAGCTTTTCGTATTATTCTGTATGTAAATCCGAGACTCCATTTAGTATGATATGTTACGTTTCATATGGTATGTGTTAATTTGTGGATGTCCATCATCCATTTTGTATGATCTGTTAGGAATTGCAATTTGTACAATATGTTACAACTTTTGAAAAACGTACAATATGTTACGAATTCTAACGCGTTGTAGTTAATG
Organism: Coregonus lavaretus; assembly: GCF_964263955.1. Taxonomy (NCBI): domain Eukaryota; kingdom Metazoa; phylum Chordata; class Actinopteri; order Salmoniformes; family Salmonidae; genus Coregonus; species Coregonus lavaretus. Next base: position 28,611,058 of record NC_140018.1, read on the forward strand.
TTAGCTAGGTGGCTAATTCTAACGTTAGCTAGCACTAGTGGTTAAGGTTAGGAATTAGGTTAAAGGGTTAAGGTTAGGGTTAGGGGAAGTGTTAGCTAATATGCTAAGTAACTAAAAGGTATTAAGTAGTTGCAAAGTTGTCCGTGATGAGATTCGAACACGCAACCTTTGGATTGCTAGACGTTTTCGTTAAATGCCCGCCCGCCCATCCGTCTGTTCATCCGTCCATCCAGATTCAGACCAACCAAGCACCCTCCTTTAGTTTTTACCTTAAGTAACCTTATATCTTATGTAACCTTACCAAACGTAATATATCATACTAATTTGAGAGTCCAGGATTGACTTTTACTATGTTACATCTAGTCTATGAGACCAGTCTGGAAAGATGCATCTTTAAAACACTAGTAAACCTAAATTCCATCACTATCGGGAAACCTGGCCCAGGAATGTTATCTGTAATTTCCATGGCAGTTTCATCCATTGCGCAACATCCTTATCTTGATTTCAGAATTCCTGCCAATTGATCCTATTTAAAAGACTCACACTCATGTTGTAAAGTCTGTTCTTACTCCTTATCATTCTGGGTCCGGTTTCCCGATAGTGATGGAACTTAGACTTACGACTGTTTTAACAATGCATCTTAAAAATTACGGCCGGAGATGTCACACCAGTTTCCCAAAACACCTGGTAGTGCACTCGTTACGAAGTGAAACTTAACGGTGTCATTACAGGAGCTGTGTCCCATGCTGAAAATGATTCCAGAATACTGGCTAAAGAGCTCACTGTAGCTCTTAAATGATTTCGGGCTATTCAAAGTAATCTGCTTTTTACATCTTTTTTTTTTTTACACAATACACAAGTTTTCCCATCAAGAGAAGAAATGTTCTGTAGCCTATTATGTATTTAAGTATTTGTATTATATGCTTTCCATGTATTATGTATTCGAAGTGTTTCTCATGCTATTTTGGATGCAATGTTTGATTATGTAAATTAATTATATATTCAGTTTGTGTAAACTGTGAGCAAGAATGAGTAAAGTCAAAGTCGCTCGTTCCACTATAGAAATGATCAACATGACCTAAATATAGGATATGATGATGACAATGGTTTTCGTAATTGCTGAACAAATCACTGTAGCCTAATGGCAGGCAGGAATGTACCTTGAAGTAGGTCTACAGATAGTCAACAATGAAATAATTCAACAATTAAAATAATGAAACATGAAGTAGCAAGTTAAGCGACGTCGCCATAGACCTAATATGTTGACCTTAGGTTATTGGTTAAGCTACAGTGAAATGCGTGAGCTTTTAGATAATAGTAGCCTATACACCTAATATACGAATATTGAAGCGGGTCAGATGGAGCCTAATGGCTTAATAGGTAGGTCAACCTGGTCTCAGAACATTTAATTGTATTCTGTATGTAAATCCATGGCATTCCATTGAGTATAATATGTTACGTTTCGTATGGTATGTATTAATTTGTGGATGTCCATCACCCATTTCGTATGATATGTTATGAATTACAATTTGTACATTATGTTAGGAATTTGCTAAATGTACAATATGTTACAAATGTGCAAAAATGTATGATATGTTACGAATTGTAGCTAGGTGGCGAACTTTAGCCAGGTCGCTAACGTTAGCTAGGGGTTAGGGTTAAGGTTAGGTTAGGGGAAGGGGAAGGGTTAGCTAAAAGGGTTATTGGTTAGGGAAAGGGTTAGCTAACATGCTAAATAGTTAAAAAGTAGTAAGTAGTTAAAGTTGCTAATTAGCTCAAATGCTGAAGTTATCTGTGATGAGATTCGAATTCGCGACCTTTGGGTTGCTAGACATTCGCGTTATACGCCCACCCCGACCAACCACCCTCCTTTCGTTTTTGCCTTAAGTAACCATCTGTTTTACGTAACCATACCAAACTTAACATATCATACTAAATAGATTGTCTCGGATTTACGTACAGAATAATACAAAATACTCTGAGACCAAGTTGGGTAGGTCTATGGATTGCACATACATTTACATGATGTCGATATTTAGCCTAATAATTTTGCTATTATATAATTATCTCGGTTTTCATTCAACAACAAAAAAATAGGCCTATCCATTCTTCGCTTGTTTATAACATTGCTATCTTTTTAGGCTATTTATATTCAACTGGCTATGAAGTTTTTGGCGGTCACATAGAATGAAGATGTTTCTATGTTTAGCGGGGATTGTGTGTAAAGTGAATCGGGAGGGCAAACAGTGATCTAATAACGCACTTGTTCTACGAGTGGTCTGATGCAGGCGTTAGATTACGAGCGATTTCAAGTGCAACGTTAGGATAATAAAGACGGTTTTAGGAAACGTCTCGGGAATTTTAAAGATGCTCTTACGAAGGTTCTAACGATTAATTTAGCCTTAAAATGGTTTTGGGAATCCGGGCCCTCTTCGTTACATAATCTGACTGTTGTGGTTTGAGGGTCATTTTAAAGGTGGTTCTCTGTAAGGAGTAAGGACTGGATGGAGACAGATAACTGTTATCCACCAATATTTTCAGCAGTAGCCTATTGATTGCCGTTTTTCTTTTGCAGTCCCCTGACTGGAAAAAGGATAGTTGATAACACAAAATCTCACAAATTGAAGACAGACAACCTGCTGAGAGTGGATGACCATGATTTCACCATGAGACCAGCCTTTGCAGGTAAGGACATGGTTCTAAACATCTTGTTGACTGATTGGCTGATTTAACTAAAGTAGACTTCAGAGCCCTGGCAAAGGGGCCCTGATATCACTGTTCAGATAATGGTTGCAAAATTGTTCCTTGAGTGCTGCAGTGTATGTTTGTTCCATGTTTGTACTTCTTGGGCAATCAGGTGGTTGCCCTCTCTGGGCAACCAATTAATGGCTCTGAACATTAATTAAGTGCCAGTGTGGAACAAAAACCATCAGGATTGTGGCCCTTGAGGATTGGAGTTGTGCTACTCTGATTTAGATCTTGAATGGCATTGAAGCATGTCCGGCAAAGAAAAGTACATGTACAGTGAGGGAAAAAAGTATTTCATCCCCTGCTGATTTTGTACGTTTGCCCACTGACAAAGAAATGATCAGTCTATAATTTTAATGGTAGGTTTATTTGAACAGTGAGAGACAGAATAACAACAAAAAAATCCAGAAAAACGCATGTCAAAAATGTTATAAATTGATTTGCATTTTAATGAGGGAAATAAGTATTTGACCCCTCTGCAAAACATGACTTAGTACTTGGTGGCAAAAACCATTGTTGGCAATCACAGAGGTCAGACGTTTCTTGTAGTTGGCCACCAGGTTTGCACACATCTCAGGAGGGATTTTGTCCCATTCCTCTTTGCAGATCTTCTCCAAGTCATTAAGGTTTCGAGGCTGACGTTTGGCAACTCGAACCTTCAGCTCCCTCCACAGATTTTCTATGGGATTAAGGTCTGGAGACTGGCTAGGCCACTCCAGGACCTTAATGTGCGTCTTCTTGAGCCACTCCTTTGTTGCCTTGGCCGTGTGTTTTGGGTCATTGTCATGCTGGATTACCCACCCACGACCCATTTTCAATGCCCTGGGTGAGGGAAGGAGGTTCTCACCCAAGATTTGACGGTACATGGCCCCGTTCATCAACCCTTTGATGCGGTGAAGTTGTCCTGTCCCCTTAGCAGAAAAACACCCCCAAAGCATAATGTTTCCACCTCCATGTTTGACGGTGGGGATGGTGTTCTTGGGGTCATAGGCAGCATTCCTCCTCCTCCAAACACGGCGAGTTGAGTTGATGCCAAAGAGCTCGATTTTGGTCTCATCTGACCACAACACTTTCACCCAGTTCTCCTCTGAATCATTCAGATGTTCATTGGCAAACTTCAGACGGGCATGTATATGTGCTTTCTTGAGCAGGGGGACCTTGCGGGCGCTACAGGATTTCAGTCCTTCATGGTATAGTGTGTTACCAATTGTTTTCTTGGTGACTATGGTCCCAGCTGCCTTGAGATCATTGACAAGATCCTCCCGTGTAGTTCTGGGCTGATTCTTCACCGTTCTCATGATCATTGCAACTCCACGAGGTGAAATCTTGCATGGAGCCCCAGGCCGAGGTAGATTGACAGTTATTTTGTGTTTCTTCCATTTGCTAATAATCGCACCAACTGTTGTCACCTTCTCACCAAGCTGCTTGGCGATGGTCTTGTAGCCCATTCCAGCCTTGTGTAGGTCTACAATCTTGTCCCTGACATCCTTGGAGAGCTCTTTGGTCTTGGCCATGGTGGAGAGTTTGGAATCTGATTGATTGATTGCTTCTGTGGACAGGTGTCTTTTATACAGGTAACAAGCTGAGATTAGGAGCACTCACTTTAAGAGTGTGCTCCTAATCTCAGCTCGTTACCTGTATAAAAGACACCTGGGAGCCAGAAACCTTTCTGATTGAAAGGGGGTCAAATACTTATTTCCCTCATTAAAATGCAAATCAATTTATAACATTTTTGACATGTGTTTTTCTGGATGTTTTTGTTGTTATTCTGTCTCTCACTGTTCAAATACACCTACCATTAAAATTATAGACTGATCATTTCTTTGTCAGTGGGCAAACGTACAAAATCAGCAGGGGATCAAATACTTTTTTCCCTCACTGTATGTTAAAAAGTAGTCTCGTCATATCAATACACACAGGATCTAGTTAGATATGACACTTTGAGAATGAATTATTTTGTAGCAATCAATTCGGTATCCACACCTGTTTTGACATGTTTACTGAAGTGTAAGGAAGGTTTTGGAGGAGCTTTTGAAATGCATAAAATGGGATGCTTCATATTCCCTGGTGAATAATGTACTGGATGTAGTGTTACTGAACTTGAGTGGCAGCTCAGACACTAAGAATTCTAAATAGAGGATCCTACATAAAACCCTTCATTCTATCTGTAAATGGGACACACAGACACAGCCTTGTGTCCCGGAATAGAGAGCTTTTGGAGATTCAAATTGTCTGTCTTATACAAACATTATGAAAGGTTGACTTGTGTAATCCTGTGAAAACTGTCTGTACTAATTTGGGTGGGAGATGTGTAGCGGTGGCTATGTTTTCTTCCCTAGCTTCAAAAGGAAGCAGTCGTACAGTGTTGGTAATGAAAGCCTCTTACACGGCCGCTCGCTGGAGGAATGTTATCTGTGTGGCATTGTGACGTGCCAGCATGAGGTCTCTTTCCACACAAGAGTGGAAGAAAACAGCCCAAAACACAATCTGAGAAATCCCACTGGGAAGGAGCAAATGAATTGTCCCATTGCACACAATAAACAGCTTTGTGTGGCATAATTTTCACAGAGAGAAAAAAGTTAATTGTTCGGTTAGAATTAGGGCTGTGCAAATGTAGTTTTTTTCAGAGACAACGACTATGTGAGGTTTTGCATTATGCATACAGTGCTCTGCCGGTGGGAAGGCCTTTATGGGGATAAGGCTGTAAATATCCCCAGTATAAAGGTTAGAGCTGTTCCCATGTGTTTCAGGTTATGACTGTAGGGAAGCACCCCTGCTGCTCAATTACCATTTAAACGTTTATAAATAGAAGACAAAAGAAGATTCACTTTTATATCCATGCTACTAGGAATATTCCATTCTGCGGATCCTTTGAGGTTTGGTTTCTGGTTGAAAATCCACCATCTAAACAAGGTTAGGATACTGAGACATGGAGATTTGCTGTTGCAGTGAATCTCATATTTGTCATACAGTACATAAAGTTCCAATTTCCCGGGTTTACCTATAAATGTAAGTACATAAAACAAATAAGTATTATTATAATCTTCCAGTGGGTATAAATAACATCTGAGGCGTGTAAAGACCTGTCATGGCTTAACTATACATTTTAGTCATTTAGCAGCCGCTCTTGTCCAGAGTGACTTACCGTAGTGAGTGCATACATTTTCGGACTGGTCCCCTGTGGGAATCAAACCCACAACCCTGGCGTTGCAAGCACCATGCTCTACCAACTGAGCCACACGGGACCACCACTTAATCAAATTTGCAGAGAGAGCTTGTTTTCCCCCCATTTTATTCCTATTATTTCCATCGTTGGGATTTCTTTCAGGAGTGAGCACCGGTGTCTAATGCATGGGGCTAGGCTAGCCTTAATCTGGCCAGTGCTAACCAATAGTTGATTTACAGTTTCTAAAGGGGAGCACTCCAGTGTCATTATGTGAAATAGATAGGGGCTTTCTTCCCCCATTCAGCATTCATGTAATGTCTATTTAAGGTCTTAAAACAGATTTTGTGATCTTTCCTGATCTGCTGGTATTTTACGGCAACATTACATAATTTTGCTGTGCAGAGATCTGGATAGCTAGTCCTGTATATGAGAAAACAGACTCATGAAATAATGCTGATCAACCTATTTGCCATGGGGGGTTGTGTTCATATTTTTTTGTTGTCTTTCTTGTTATTTCTGTGTAATCTTGGAAGTCCTTATGCTGGCTGAGGAATAGCTTCCTCTGTCATGTTGACTTCTATAACAGAGACATTCTTGATGACTCATTGAATCAGCACAGACTATAGATGTTTTACTTGTGTGCTCCACTGACAACTGTTTACCAGACCATACTAAGGTCCAACTCTATGAAGAGACTGAATAGTTCAGACAATTTCAGAGGACATTCTCGATCAGTCAATCACACATTGTATGGCTTTGATGGGAACATTTCAGATTTGCATCATCGGAATATGTTCTAAGAGAGCTTTAACGAACAAGTAACTGCTAGGGGAACAGGCAAACTGATATGAATTCAACTTGAGGTCAAACGCACAGTGAAAAGTCAAACACACAGTTCTCTATCCTCTGGACCGGACCCCATAACGACCCATAATGATTGTTCTCAGCAGTGGTCTTTTTACAAGATCACATCTCCCACAGCCTCTACATCATAACCAGTGTCTCCGCTATGGCAGGAGGAGCAGATGGAGAGAGCACATGTAATCACTATGAATGAAAGATACATATTTTCTTAAATAACAGCCCAATCCCCCACTAGCTCTATCTATTACAGGGGTAGAGGCTGTGGGAGGCCTTTCTCCCAGCAGGTGGCAATTGTGGCGGGCAGCATTGTCCACACAGGTCCTGGGAGGGGAGCTGGTGCCTGGGTCCCAGTTTAGGATCTGATGGATGGCATATGGTGTGAGTGAGGGATGACAGCCTACCCAGCTGGCACAAGGCGATGAGTTAATATCTTCTCTTCCAGGTAACAGGCGAGGGGAGGCTGAGTGAAAGGAGGCTTTAGCTACTAGCGATTACATAAGAGGGTTCAGAGGCTGGTACTACAGCAGTTACCGCAGATTAGACAATGGCAGGCGATCAGGACACTACTCACATTGCATACATCTATATTAGGCATTACTTGCGCTTCTTATGTGAACCTTTAACATGGGATGGATGGAACTGTGTGACATATAATTGCATATAGAACTGATTTATAGGATGTATGTGCTGTGAAAAGAAACATTACCTTATATGGAGTTATTTTGATTCCATATCCTCGCAAACCTAAAATCTAACCCAAATCTATCATTCATGACTCATCCACTTCAATCAAATGAATACTTCAAAATATGAGTGTGTGGTATTGCCCTCAATACTGAAATGAAAGGGTTTTTAAAAATTAGCTGAAGATTATCTGTAGCTGTAATATCATGTAGTAATAATTTGAGTCTTGCTGGGATTGTGGTGGTGATCAAAGGAAAAGGATACTACTAGAGATAACAAGGGGAAAGTATGAAGAAAATATCAGAGCCTCTGTACTGGGGCATGGAAATCCAATTGAAGACATCAACTCAGACAGAGATTTATTTCATTTTATCGACGCTAATACAGTGCAGTAGAAAAGTATGTGAATGTGAACCCCTGCAGAGTTTTCACATTTTGTGGTGTTAGTCTGAAATGTTGATACTTTCTATTTCTTTTTCTACTGATGTACACAACCTACTTCACATGGTAACAATTGAAAGTGTCAACATTTCAGACTCAACACAACAACATGTTAAAACTGTGCAGGGGTACACATACTTTTTTACTGCACTGTATATCTACCAAGAGAAAGTAGAATTGTTATGTTTCACACTAACTTACCCTAAATCATGTTATGTGATGATTAAACTGTATTTCCACCTGAAACTGAATCCTTGACTCTCACTGTTGGCCTAAATATGATGCCACTGATAATCAGGAATATAATAATAAGAATGAAAATAATCTAATTATTGTGACTGTATGTTTTGCAGGCCCTGCTGTCCCTGTGGGGGTGGATGTTCAGGTGGAGAGTTTGGACAGTATATCAGAGGTGGACATGGTAAGTGAATGAATAACCATACAAACATGAAACATTTCAATTAAGTCAATATTATGTATGTTATGTTGTAAATGTGAATGTAAAAGATTACTCTGACGTTTTTCTTGCGCTGTACCCAATGATTTATCAAAACTTGCTTAGTGGGTTGATGTCCTCATTGTGGTTTTACAGATGTTTAATACGTTTATGTACACACTGTATTCGAATATTTATGAAATGCACATTGTTATATTATTTAGCATTTACTTGTTTTCCCTCAACTCCAACCCCATTCAATGCGTGGAACGGATGTGGGTGGGGCTATGTCTACATAAGGGTGCTAATTTAAATAACTCACAAAAGCTCTGACGAAGGCCTTGAGGCCGATAAGTAAAGCTTATTAAAGAGCAGTGATACTATCAAGAGCAGTGTGCGGGTTTCTTTTTTTTTTTTCTCATCTTATTCAACTGTTATCATGCACCAGCAAAAAAGATAGCTCAGATGTGCGAGTGCCTTTTGAATTTTGAATTAAGTCAATGTTAACAGTTGTTAGGTCAGTGGAACAGTTGAAGTGGTCATTGTGATACAGTGTTTAAATTCAACAACTACTGAATTGCAATGGGTAGGGATGCTGGCCATTCCTATAACAAATCAAGAGACACCCATCAGTCTTAAATATTTTAGGGTCTGTAACATCAATGATGCTGCAGCCCACTACTTCCATTGAACTGAAAAGCTCAGATTCATAATATTGGTCATGCTTATTAATCTCTTATTCTCAGATAATCAAAATAATAGGAGCACAGTGCTAGAAATTGTTTTGTGTTCAAAATGACCTTGCAAATGACCATGCACATGTTCCACCACTATAAATTGGAGCCCAAACTTCCATCCTGATGTTCTGTAAGCCTCTATGTGAGCATTTACATGTTTGTATATAATTATATAAAAATAGATAGGGCAAATTATTGCTTACAAACGATGACTGTCCTTAATGATATAATGCCAGACTGATGGAGGACAAAGGTTCAGTCAGACGTATCAACCATTTTAATAGCATTATGCAATGTTACAGTGTCAAAATGTGATGTTATACACACATTGTATGTAATGACAAAGGTACTGAAGTGGGCACTTATTACTTCATTGGTGCTATTATTTCAAGTCGTATTATTACTGATCTAATATGATGTAATATAATGCTGTGAAGTGAATGGAAAAGAGGATGGTCTGCTGGGGTAGATAAAGTGGCGTAGTCGGCATAAAATAAACCCCTTTGCCTAGTAACAGATACAGATCAAGGAGCAGAGAGGAAGGAAAAGGATATGTGTGACCAATGCAACCTCTAACCCAGAGCTGTCATTACTGTATGTGTCTCATCATCACTAATGTCAATTCTGACTGCCCTCTCTGGACATATGACATAATATGTTCCATGCTCATACTGAGGACATACACTGAGTGTACAAAACATTAGGAACACCTGCTCTTTCTATGACAGACTGACTAGGTGAATCCTAGTGAAAGCTATGATCCCTTATTGATGTCACTTGTTAAATCCACTTCAATCAGTGTAGATGAAGGGGAGGAGACAGGTTAAAGAAGGATTTTTAAGCCTTGAGACAATTGAGACATGGATTGTGTATGTGTGCCATTCAGAGGGTGAATGGGCAAGACAAAAGATATGTACCTTTTTTTATTTATTTTAATTTTACCTTTATTTAATTAGGCAAGTCAGTTAAGAACAAATTCTTATTTACAATGACGGCCTACACCGGCCAAACCCGGACGACGCTGGGCCAATTGTGCGCTGCCCTATGGGACTCCCAATCACGGCCGGTTGTGATACAGCCTGGAATCGAACCAGGGGGTCTGTAGTGACGCCTCAAGCACTGAGATGCAGTGCCTTAGACCGCTGCGCCACTCGGGAGCCCTTTGAACGGGGGTATGGTAGTAGGTGCCAGGCGCACCGGTTGTGTCAAGAACTGCAACGCTGCTGGGTTTTTCATGCTCAACTGTTTCCCGTGTGTATCAAGAATGGTCCACCACCCAATGGACATCCAGCCAACTTGACACAACTGTGGGAAGCACTGAAGTCAACATGTGCCAGCATCCCTGTGGAACGTTTTCGACACCTTGTAGAGTCCATGTCCCAACGAATTGAGGCTGTTCTGAGGGCAAAAGGGGGGGGGGGGTGCAACCAATGTTCCCTCTAATTTTTTCTGGCACAGAGCAAATTTCATGTCTGCTGAGCGCAAACTTCAACTTTGTGAAAATTCTGTGCAACTTTCAGCGCGCGTTTACTGTGAACACTGAGGCTGTACCCGCTTTAAGTTTTAACAGTGGTCATGTAGGCTACTGTGACTATTTGATCATAATGTAGGCCTACCAGAGTGGTCTGCCATCAAAAACAATGGAGAAAATGCATCCCATAACATTTTAACATGGAAATAGCTGTTCTATCATTCAGCCGACAGTAGCAGCCAATGTGTAGTGTTCAATGTAGGCCTACATGAAAAAAACATACAGGGCTTGACATTAACCTGTTTATTCACTTGTCCTTCAGACAAGGAGGTGACTGAAAATGCTGTTATGTTGTTTAATGCAAGAAACCACTTTAAAATGCATTATTATTGTCATACCATTATTACAGAGAATCTGAAAAATGATGCTACCCTCTGCCTATTGGCTACTTAGCTAATTCAAGCCTGTCTCAAAACACAACACTGCCTCTTTAAGACAAAAAAAAGCTATTTAGCTAGAAATGTACACGTTTTGTGCTCTTGTAGGAAGCAATCACTCCCCTATTGCTGACTACAAATGATCTATAACTGGGCTAATAACTCACGAACTAGCAAAGGATATGAACTAAATCTGCACACGTGGCTACATTCAGCTCTCGCTTTGATCTCAAAACAAGCGCATCTACTCACGACCGCTCATGCTGTAAACACAATCCAGTTCAAAGTAAATGGCACAGATCCAAATTCAGTGCATTCGGAAAGTATTCAGACCCTTTGACCTTTTCCAAATTTTGCCACGTTACAGCCTTATTCTAAAATTGATTAAATTGTTTTTTTCCACTCATTAATCTACACACAATACCCCATAATGACAAAATAAAAAACAGTTAGTATTCAGACCCTTTACTCAGTATTTTGTTGAAGCACCTTTGGTAGCGATTACAGCCTTGAGTCTTCTTGGGTATGACGCTACAAGCTTGGCACACCTGTATTTGGGGAGTTTCTCCCATTCTTCTCTGCAGATCCTCTCAAGCTCTGTCAGGTTGGATGGGGAGCGTCGCTGCAAAGCTATTTTCAGGTCTCTCCAGAGATGTTCGATCGGGTTCAAGTCTGGGCTCTGGTCGTTGTCCTGTTGGAAGGTGAACCTTCGCCCCAGTCTGAGGTCCTGAGCGCTCTGGAGCAGGTTTTCATCAAGGATCTCTCTGTACTTTGCTCCGTTCATCTTTCACTTGATCCTGACTAGTCTCCCAGTCCCTGCTGCTGAAAACCATCCCCACAGCATGATGCTGCCACCACCATGCTTCACCGTAGGGATGGTGCCAGGTTTCCTCCAGACGTCAGGCTTGGCATTCAGGCCAAATAGTTCAATCTTGGTTTCATGAGATCAGAGAATCTTGTTTCTCGTGGTCTGAGAGTCTTGAGTCCTACTCCGATGCGTTCTGCATACAACAACATTTCTTGCATAGTTTGTTTTGTTTTGGTATGTTGCATTGAAAGTGGCTAATACTGCGTTGATTCAATCACAATTGCCACAGTAAAGGGAAACGTTGATAGTGTTAACAGGAAAAACTCTACAACTGTGGTCACCAAACTTTTCTGAGTCAAGATCACTGAGTCAAAATGCAAACCAAGATCTACCGCTCAGTCTTTTTTTTCACCGGTAATAGATCTGTTGTTGTATTACTTGTGAGGCACAGCTGAGTGAGCATACATTTAAATAATTTGCTTTGTATTTTTATTTTACTGGGCTGATGGTGCCTGCATCTTATGGTCAGTCTCAGCATAGGGAGAGAGCAGCAGACTGAGGGTCCGCCTCTCAACATCTCTCCCACTGATTCTGACCAAAAATTGACAAAGTCATACAGCTAATGGCGACTCGAGTCGCACCACATGCACAAATTCATGTTGTTACTCCTATGAACAGAGAAAGTGAAATATTTCCTGTAACTTTCTTTTATGCCTGCTACATTACTGCAGACACGGTAATCTGAGCCATCCGATTGGCCAGCGGTAGGCCTATAGTGCACTTGATTTGCTCTCTGGGCCCACCGGGAAGGCAGAGTTTGTGCCTTCAGATACATGAAATGGTTCTA